>NC_135783.1:245165321-245772321 GCF_051106095.1 Pogona vitticeps
ACTCTGTTAGAAGGAGGAAGACAGCTATCAGTATTTTAACACTACTAAGATTTACTATTCTTGAAGGCCGTATATCCAGGACCAAGAAAGGAAAACACATAAACATATCAATAGATAAGGGGAATTGAAACTTTTCTCTCCAGACATTCAGGCACATCTTGACCACAGGTCAACGGGGGCGGGCGGGCGGGGGGGCGCAGGGACTCCAAGGGGGAGGGACCATCATGAGAAGGCAGCATTCTCCAGAAAAAGACATACATGCGAGCATACTAATCAAGCATTTGTTGATATTGGTTGTTGTGGGTTTTTCGGGCTCTTTGGCCATGTTCTGAAGGTTGTTCTTCCCGACGTTTCGCCAGTCTCTGTGGCCAGCATCTTCAGAGGACTGGAGTGTTGAAATTGGCTTTCAAGCTTTCATTTCTGAGATTACTTTCAAGTAAGTATGCTTCTTTTCGTTCATAGGATTTTTTAAAAATATAAGAGACATGTAATTTTGCATATGATGAAATACAGATATGTAGAATGGTACACAACCTTTCCATGGTGGTATATTAACCAGAATGAGTACAGGCCATGCCATTTCTGTGGGGAAAAAAATCTCGAGTGTAAAAGGAGAAGATCATCAGGATTGATTCCATTCTTTGCAGGAGAGGAAAAGGGACGATCCACGTGTGGTGGTTTGTGTGTATGCACGTGTGAATTGAAACAGGTGTATTCTCCACACTTAAACCATCTTGATCTCAAGGGGACTTCCCCTGCGTAAATATGGAGAGATCCGGGTTGTGCATAGATTAAATATCATTTATAGACTGGAAGATTACGGGGGGGGGGAAGAGTTTTTGGAGTGAGTCAAAGCGAGTTTAACTTCCATATGATAAATCCGGAGTTCTTTCTGGGGGAACACCCCGAGTTTTACTGAAGTTCTGTAAATCACCTGGCAGGCACAGGGCAGGAGAAATAGTTATCTTCTTGACTTCCCCAGGAAAGCAGCTCCAACGGATCTTCTCCAACCCAAAGCAACACCCCCTGTTTCTTTCCTGAATATAGCTGCAATTCTCACAGTAGCTGGCGGTGGGAAAATCCATATTTCTAATAACAACATATTGCTGCGAGTGATCCCTCCTGTAATAATAATAATATGAAGCATTTGGAGATGGGCTGGTCTGGAATTGACAGTTGAGACCCATAAAGTTGACAAAATACCTGTCCCTGGTGGAAACAAAAATTGTTAGCACCTGTTTGTTGGCATGGTTCAATACAGCTGTGGGCATTGTGGGACTCTCTTTGGGACCCAGCTTAGGAAGATTGTCATGTTGAGTATCTGCGCGTTCAGATTTACCCCTGCATCCTGAGTGTATGCTGGAGGCTGAAGTAAACCAGAACTGCCCTTTCCAATGAATAGGAAACAGTTATTTGGATTCGTACTATCTGTGTGTTTGGTGGTGGGAAGGGAGACGACCTTTTGTGCTCTTTATTACCTTTTCCCATCCTGACCCTGTGCCTTGCCTGCTCCTGCTTGACCGCTCCAGGGTCGGAGTGCCCTGCTCTTCCCTATTATTATGCCATGCCTTTCATTCTCCATCCAACACTGCTTCTCTTTGTTGCTCTCAGAGGATAGTTTAATCGTGTGTGCCAGTTTCCATGAACTCGCCCCACCACCAGCTTCCCATCCCTCGGCCGCCTTTTGTTTCTGAGACACTGTCACCGGACTGGTGTCTCTGTGTCCGTCTGTCTCACTCATGGGAAAAGTCATTTCCCCACTCCCTCTTTCTCTCCCTCTGGGCACGGTGCCACCTAATTCGACCAGTTCCTCTGGCTGGGCACCTAAAGCTGCTCTCCGCCCCTCTTTGCCACTTTCTGAGGTGTTTCGGGAGGGGGGGAGTTTCATCCTTGAATTACCCCTTTTATGGCATGCCAGGGGGGAGAGAGATCGGCATGGAAGCAGGGAATAGTGGGGTGCGGGGGGGACAGGCATCCAAAACAGGGAGGGCAGCAGGGGGAGGAGCACGTCGTGTGTGAGAGAGAAAGCTCAATAGCCCCTTCCATGCTCAGGCACAGCTGCAAGTGCCCGATGCAGAGCCTGCACTCTGGGCATTGTGTGTGTGTATGTGTGTGTGTGTGGGGGGGGAGAGGGAGTTCTGACTCTGGACAGCCGGAGCTCAGTGACACCGAAGGTCACTGTAGGTGCCACAGTCAAAAGCACCTATCTGGCACGGTGGGTACTGTATGGGAACCAGGTTGGATGGGATGTACCGTGAGTGTGGTGTGCTGTGAAGACAACTCGCCAGCCATGCCACCTGTGCCATGGTGCCATGAAGGGAAAGAGGGAACTGAAAGGAAAAAGCGGCCGCCGAGGGTGAGTGGGGGAGGTGGAGCCTGCCAGGGCTCTGAGGGAAGCCATAATCACCACCAGTGCTGCCACCAAAACCAACACCCCTCAAAGCAACTGGCGAGGAGAAGTGGTGGGTGAGGGGTGGAGGGGAAAGATGGAGGAGGAGGAGACCTCAGAGGAGTCAGTAACTGAAGGACCGATTGAGGTGGTGGGGTTGAGGTGGAGTGGCGACAGATTGAAAAGAGACCATACCTTCCAAGCCAGAAGGAAGTGGGGGAGGGGGAGAAGAACTCCACAACAGGTGCACAAAGGCAGCCTCCAGGTAACAGCAAACAGGGCTATCAGTCATTTCAGAAGCAGGAAAGGGGATGGAAGCAATTTTTGCTGGTAAGTTATAGGGTGAAATAGGAGGTAAAGGGAAGGAGAAATGTGTCAGTTCTCTGTCAAACTTGGTCATAAGCACCCACTCTGAGGTGTGTGTTTGTTTGTGTGTGTGTGTTTGGCAGATGCCCACAGTGAGGGTAACAGCAGCGGTATGCCCAAACAGATACACTTATCCAGATGTCTTAATCATGTGAGAAGTAGTTGTGATGATAGGCAGTAGGGAGATCACTGTGGAAGAAACCCTCATCGGATCCCACTGTCCTGGGTATGTATGTATGTATGTATGTATGTATGTATGTATGTATGTATGTATGTATGTATGTATGTATGTATGTATGTATGTATGTATGTATGTATGTATGTATGTATTTATTTATTTATTTATTTATTTATTTATTTATTTATTTATTTATTTATCTATTTATCATTAGGACATAGAACCTGTTGTTAATTTATTTGAATCCCACCACTGGCAAGGCACCACTGTATCTGGTCATTAAGTTTATCTTGTCATCAGAGCTTGCAGTTAAAGGAATTTACCAAACCTGGTAATAATCCTACATATGTTCTTCATTTACCAGTTGTAATTCTGAAACACATGTTATGTGCGATTAGTGTTAGTATACAATGATCCATTTGTTTGTTAGCAGGGACGCGATGGTACTGCGCAGAAGCCTCCATGCTGCAAGGTCAGAAGACCTGCAGTAGTAAGATCGAATCCACGCGACGGAGTGAGCTACCATCGCTAGTCCCAGCTCCTGCCAACCTAGCAATTCAAAAGCATTCAAATGCAAGTAGATTAATAGGTACCACCACAGTGGGAAGGTAACAGCGTTCCATGTCTAGTTGTGCTGGCCACGGGACCACACAAGATTGTCTTTGGACAAACGCTAGCTCTATGGGTTGGAAACAGAGATGAGCCCCATCCCCTAGATTCGGACATGACTGGACAAATTGCCAAGGGGAACCTTTACTTTTTACCTAATCAATATGAAGCCTGGATGGCTACTCGGATCACAGACATACTCTTGCTTGTATGTTTCACGCAAGGTCCTTGTCCCATGAGTGAATGACAGACAGGAGTCATGGTGAGCTTTCTTGGAGGTCTTCAGAAAAAGAGAAGCGTGAAACAAACTTTTCAGCTCAGTGTACCTTTTAACCATTTAGGGTGGGAGGACCATGAAACTGCAATCATTGGTGATACATGAAAGGATCTTAATTCTTCTTCCTCAAATTCCTCAAAGGTCACTCGGAGGGTGGGGGAGGGGGAGTTGCTATAGTCTATAGGAGTTCTATCTCCTTGACCAGGCTTCCTATCCCTTTGAGAGGAGGTCTCGAGGGCCTGTATTGTGTGTTGGGCTCGGGAGACAGGTTAGGGATTCTGTTGGTGTACCGCCCACCCTGCTGCGTACCAACAGTCTCCCTGCCTGAGCTGACAGAGGTAGTCTCAGACCTGGTGTTGAGAACTCCCAGGCTGTTGGTGCTGGGGGACCTCAACATTCATGCCGAGGCTCCCTTGACTGGGGCGGCTCAGGACTTCATGGCCGCCATGACAACCATGGGGCTGTCTCAGTGTGTCATCGGCCCAACACATGAGAAGGGCCATACCTTGGACCTGGTTTTCTCAACGGGACTGGAAGATGGTGGTTTGGATGTGGAGGGGTTGGTTGTGACCCCATTGTCATGGTCAGACCACTTCCTGGTCAAGTTTAGTCTATTAGCTTCTTCTTCCCTCTGCAAGGGTGGGGGATCTATTAAGATGATCCGCCCTCGGAGTCTAATGGATCCAGATGGATTCCTGAATGCTCTGGGGGATTATCCGTCTGATATGGTCGGCGCTCCTGTCGAAGCTCAGGTCACCCTATGGAATAAGGAGATGACCCGGGCTGTTGACACGATTGCGCCTAAGCGCCCTCTCCCTGCTCGCCGAGCCCAGACAGCCCCTTGGTATACTTTTGAACTGCGGGCGATGAAGCGAGAGGGGAGAGGGCTGGAACGCAGGTGGAGGAAATCCCGCTGGGAGTCCGACCGAACACGACTTAGAGCCCATTATCGGGCCTATTTCGTGGCAATACGGCTGGCGAAACGGCAATATTTCTCCAGCCGTATTGCTTCCTCAGAATGTCGTCCAGCAGAGCTGTTTCGGGTGGTCCAGGATCTTCTTCAACCGGGAAATCCGGTGGAGGTCCTGGACTGCTCATCAGCTCGCTGTGATGAGTTTGCCATCCATTTTGAGGGAAAAAAATCGCTCAGATTCGCAGTGGGTTGGACTCCACAGTTACTGCAGAATCAGAGGATGTGTCCAGTGTACCGTGCTTTGGTCAGGTATTAATGGATGAGTTTCAGTTGTTGAGACCTGATGATGTGGACAGGGTGCTTGGATCTGTCCGTTCTACCACAACTCCGCTCGACCCTTGCCCATCCTGGCTAATTAGAAGATCAGCCAGGGGGGTTCGCACCTGGGTCCAGGAGGCTGTGAATGCCTCTTTGAGAAAGGGAGTGGTCCCTACCGCCTTGAAAGAGGCGGTAATTTGACCACTCCTTAAAAAGCCAAACCTGGACCCAAGGCTGGTGGCTAACTACCGACCAGTAGCGAACCTCCCTTATTTGGGCAAAGTGTTGGAGCGGGTTGTGGCTGGGCAACTTCAGGCGCTGCTGGATGAAACGGATTTTCTGGATCCATTTCAATCTGGTTTCAGGCCGGGTTTTGGTACAGAGACTGCCTTGGTCACCCTGTATGATGACCTTTGCCGGGAGAGAGACAGGGGGAGTGTGACCCTGTTGATACTCCTGGACCTCTCAGCGGCTTTCAACACCATCGACCATGGTGTCCTTCTGGATAGGCTGGCTGGGTTGGGAGTTGGGGGTACTGCTTTACGGTGGTTCCGCTCCTTCCTGGCTGACCGTGTCCAGAGGGCGGTGCTGGGGGACAGTTGCTCTGCCCCATGGCATTCATGTCATGGGGTTCCTCAGGGCTCGATACTGTCCCCCATGCTGTTTAACATCTACATGAAACCGCTGGGAGAGGTCATCAGGAGGTTTGGGCTGAGGAGTCAGCAATATGCTGACGACACTCAGCTCTACCTCTCGTTTCCCACCAATCCAGGTGAGGTGGTTTCTGTGCTGAACTCGTGTCTGGACCTGATAATGGATTGGATGAGGGTCAACAAATTGAAACTCAATCCAGACAAGACGGAAGTGCTGCTAGTGGGTGCTTCGCCAGACAGGCTGGAGGGCCATCTCCCTGCCCTGAATGGGGTTACACTCCCCCTAAGGGACAGGGTCTGCAGCTTGGGGTGCTCCTGAATGCCAGTCTAACACTGGAAGCCCAGGTGGACTCGGTGGCCAGGGGCGCCTTCCTCCAGCTGCGGAAACTATACCATCTACGGCCCTACCTAGACGAGCAGAGTCTCATGACAGTTACACATGCATTGGTAACATCCCGTATAGATTACTGCAATGTGCTTTACGTGGGGCTGCCTTTGAAGATGGTCCGGCAACTGCAACTGGTCCAGAATCAAGCGGCGCAGCTGGTGAGTGGTGTGGCCGCCAGGGAACATATCAAGCCGATTCTGTATAAGTTACATTGACTACCAGTTGCTGCCCAGGCCCAATTCAAAGTGCTTGTTTTGACATATAAAGCCCTAAACGGCCTGGGCCCTGGATACCTGAAGGACCGCCTCCTTCCATATGAACCTACCCGGCAGTTAAGATCTAGCCAGGGAGCTCTTTTGAAAGAGCCGTCCCTCAAGGAGGTAAGAGGGACGGCTTGTAGACAAAGGGCCTTTTCGGCAGCTGCCCTCAGACTATGGAATGCCCTCCCGACTGAGATTTGTCTGGCGCCAACACTGATGACATTTCGGCACCAGGTCAAAACCTTCCTGTTCCAGAAGGCTTTTAACTGAAATAATATTAGCTGCGGGTCCAATGGCAATTTTATATATATTTTAATTGTATTTTAATTGTTACATATCTTTATTGTATTTTAAATGCTGTAAGCCGCCCAGAGACCTTAGGGTACTGTGGGTGGCATATAAATAAATAAATAAATAAATAAATAAATAAATAAATAAATAAATAAATAAATAAATTAACTAACTAACTAACTAACTAACTAACTAACTAACTAACTAACTAATTAATTAATTCACATTACTTGAAAATATTTTAATGTATTTTCTTACATGTGCTTACAAGCAAATCCAGGCATGTATATGTCTTACATTAATCCAGAAAAGTCTAGATCTTAGGTCAGAAAGGATAAGAAGTCATGTTTTTAATATTATTATATGCTTGTTTATTTGTTTGCTTGTTTTAATTCTGCAATTTTTTTTCAACATAGATTTTTAATTCTGCAGTGAGTCACCTTGGGTCCCTATCCTAGGAGAAAGGCAGCATAAAGATGAAATAAATAAGTAGGCTTTTAAAATGTGTATTGGACCTTTGTTCAGAAATGACATCTTCAGTTCAATTTAGAATCACAACTTTCAGGGTGAGATATAGAAAGTATGCAAATAAAATCCAGGTTTCAGCAAATCCTATTCAGTTATCCCTGATGCTCAAGGCAAATAGATTTTAGCACTTAAATTTTACTAATTGTTCAGGTCATGAATGTGTTTTTAAAACAATAATAATAATAAAAAAGAAAAACAAGACAATTCTAAATGACATACTAAATTACACTGGCTAATACATTTAATTGATCCAGCGCAAAACCAGGTACAGTATATTTAATTCCATTTACCTCAAGTCTCCAGTATCTTAAACACTTTGTTGCATTAGGTTGCATTCTTGATAAAATAGCTCTATTTGATTAGTATTTATAAGCTTCTCTTGCCTCCGCAAAGATGGGTGTCTCGTGTTGGAATTCTTCTTAAGGCATTTTTCACTTCTTTGTTGCGAAGGCTGTAGATTGAAGGATTCAGCATTGGGATGACCACAGTGTAAAACACTGAAGCCCATTTGTCCTGATCCATGGAGTAGCTAGAACTAGGTCGCAGGTACATAAAGACGGTTGTTCCATAGAAGATGGTGACTGCCACAAGGTGAGAGGCACATGTTGAAAAAGCCTTTTGTTTCCCATCTGTGGAGTGGATCTGCAGGATTGCTGAGAGGATGAATGTGTATGTCACTGCAATTTCTGCTGAGGTGAATATGCCCAGGACGGTGGCAAACATAAAGAGCACCATTTCGTTGATATTAGTGTCAGTGCAAGAAAGAGCTAGCAGAGGGGGAATGTCACAGAAAAAATGGTTGATGACATTGGAGCCACAAAAAGAGAGTGTAAAGGTGAGAATGGTGTGTGTCGTTGCATTCACAAAGCCTACAAGGTAGCATCCAGCCACCAACAGAGTGCACATTTTTGGGGACATGGTAGCAGTATATAAGAGAGGGTTACAGATAGCTACATACCGGTCGTAGGCCATTGCTGCCAGGAGGATGCACTCTGTACTTGCACAGAAGGTAAAGAAATACATCTGTGCAGCACAGCCTGTGTATGAAATAGTTGTTTTCTTGGCTAAAAAATTCTCCATCATTTTAGGTGCAATGGCTGAGGAATATCCGAAATCTAAGAAGGCCAAATGACTGAGGAAAAAATACATGGGTTTCTGGAGCTGAGGGTCAATCCAGATTAAGACAACCATGCCAAGATTCCCAATAAGAGTCACCAAATATATTATCAATACCATGACGAAGCACAGTAATTTCATTCTGGGATTCTCCACTAATCCCAAGAGGACAAACACAGTCATATTTGTGTAGCTTCCCTCAATCATTTGTGGGTTTTTTCCATGATCTGTCAATACTTCAGAATTCAACATGTTGAGGAAATATTGCCTGTAATGTTAAAATGTTCTGAGTTAGCAAGAAATTACATTTTCAATCCAGAACCTTCAGGGTAGAATAAATTGGGCTGCTGGTGTTGATGAGGCAGAGAAAAATGCAAAGCAATAAAGTCTAGACATAGAATTCATTAACTTCAATATCTTGGAAGGGTAGGATGAGCTGGGCATGAGTTACGTCAGCCCATGTGCAGCTATAACATAGCAGATTTCTATGTGGAATTGTTTTGAGACCAAGAATCCTCTTTTGCAGTGGTCTAGGCTCCATGTCCATATCCTATATATATGGTAAATCTATTTACAAGCATGGGCTCCATGTAAGCCCCCAAGAGTGAAGCTTTATAGTATCCAGAGATTAATATGAATGAGCTCCAAGATACATAACAAAGAGGATCCCAAAGTCAATCATTCCAATCATACCAAGAAATTTCAGAAAGTTGTGAAAATACTGCCCTGATTTGTGCATTAGCCAGTACAACAACGGCAGTGGCAAAAAGACAGCAAAACCTTGAGATAACAGTATTTCTCAAAGTGCTTGTGTTTGTTGCTGAACAATGCCCAGTGTGTTTCAGAAAACATTGCAACCCCAGGCACTCCGCTGAAGATGCTGGTGCCACATTCTGGCCTCAAAATATGTTTTATGCATTTGACTCCTTGGCACTACAATGACATGACAACATAATGGAAAAGGAGCATGTTATTATCATGAAATATCACAGTCTTTTCACCCACGCTCCTTGGCTAGTGTCAACATAAAGCAACTGAGTGTGTCGTATAGCATGCAACATAGATGAGGCAGGGAGATTCTAGTTGTCGTGAGTTTGGTTTTGTCTGAAGAGTCACTTAACAAGCCCACATAGGAGTGGCAGACATCACAACAACATGCAGCAAGTTGTAAGATGAAACAAGCTGAGGGGCGGCGGAAAGAGGTAAGAGTAAGACCGGTGTGGAAGGGGCACACGCGGTTAGAATTGTGGTTAGAATTGCACAGGCAAGAATTCAGCACATGCAAGGAATTGGCCCATTCTATTTCTTACCTCTCTGTTGGGTTTTGGTGTACACTAATAAATCTGTTTGGCCTGAAATGCAATAGAATATATCAAAGCTATATCAGTTTCAAGACATTTTCTGAAACATCCTGAATTTTGTGGAACAACTAACATAAGCACTTTGAGAAATACTTTTCTCACTTGAATTTGTTGTTTCTCTTTAATTCCTTCCCTAACTCTTTTTCATGACATCAATAGGACATATTCAAGACCCTGCCTTCATCCTGCATGTAGGAGATGTCTGCTGTGGACTATTTTGGCAGACAGTCATGAAGAACCCCTGTTTGTATGATCTGTCCCATGTAAATCCTGCTTATCCACACTCTCTTATCTGAGACACTGGAGATTTGCTGCCAGTCAGACTAAACAATTCTTTATCTTTCTGTGCAGCTGGATATCCGTGCGGGGACCCAGCTCACACTGCAAGCTATTTGTATAATAGAAAAAAGCAAGGCATAGAATCACAGAACTGTCCCTCTGGAAAGGATACTAAGAACCATTGAGCCCTACACCCTGTTGAAGCAGAAATCCACAGCTTAAGCATCCCTGGTAGAAGTCCATCCTCTCTTTCAAAACCTCAGTTGAACGAGAATCCACCACCTTGCAAGAATCCACCACCTTGCAAGACAGTTCTCATGGCTAAGGTGTTCTTTTTAATGCTTTGTCAAAATCTCCTCTCTTGTAACTTGAAACCTCTACGGTCAGCTCTGCCCTCTGGAGCTACAGAAGATGAATTTGCTCCACATCACAGCTTTTCACATATTTGAAGGGGGCAAGCATTTTGCTCTCAATCTTCTCTTCTCCTGGCTGAACGTGTCATGCTGTAGCCACACTAGTTTAGTTAAATGAACCAGAGCACGGGGTCCAGACATATGGACTGAGATATTCAGTTCCAGGTTCAATCAAAATAGTTGAGCTTGTTGTTAAAAGCTCTTTAACACTTTAGTATTTACAAGTGTAACCAAACATCACCAGCCCAGTTTTTCTTAAATTGTCTATACGTACCAGCTGTGTTAGTATAAGGCACATTTTCTACTACAGAATCACAGCGAATCTTATTAGTTTCTCCAGTCTACAGTACTCAGTACTCCAGTCTACAGTACTGTACTCAGTTTACATACTGCAAGAGAAGGCAATTTGTTTCCTGAAAAAATATTGTATTGACTCACCCTAGTTCTTAACCTTCACGGGATGTGGACCTTTTAAAGGCAATATGGATAGTGATGGAATATCACTCTGGACCTCTGGAGAGTCCTTCTTGTCTAAGCCTAGTGTGTGATGTCAAAGCAGCATTCATATAGAGGCTCTTGGAGACCTCTTGCATGGGGAATGTCCCTTGAGATGAGATCTCCCAATTCTGCTCTTAGCAAAGTGATTCAATTTATACTCAAGGGCTGAGCGCTAAGTACACTAATGTGATGTTTTTTGCAGAGGCAGTTAAAATGCTTGGCACGACTTACAAAATTTTATTAAGATGCCCATACTATGCAAAATGTGTGCTCAGTAACAATCCTATCTAAAAAGTCAACAAAGATGTTCCCCAAAAGTTGCCACTGCTCTCATACCTGTTGGATGCCTTTTGTGGATTTTCAAACTGTTTTACAAGTGACAACACAACTTTTTGCTTCTGTACATTTATTAGTTGAACCTACGAGGGTCTCTTGGTCTCACCCTTGATGTCTATTTGGTCTGTAGATACTGGTCGTATGCCTTGCTTGGCAGAAGACAGTCCTCTCTTACAAGGGCCATCAGATGACAACCCTCCATTTCAATCCTCTGCAAAGGGCTGATTGGTCCAAGTCTAAGTTAAGGCTAAACAAACCTAAAAAGCCAAAAGAATGGGGATAGTGAAGTGGCCCAACAAGAGCTGGACAGCAGACTGACCAGACATGCACATTGCCTGGTCACAAGTTCTTCACTTATGTTGCAGGGTAGCGCATTTCTGTTTAGCCTGAGTTATTATTTCCAAATCAGTGGAATCAACCAAAACAAAACCAGGAACAGATTGTGCCAATGATCATGAATGGTTAATATCCAACATTTTAAAAAGCTGAAAAGGAACACTAAAAGAATTGTAGTGCCGAATGTAATTCAAACAACATTTCTGATGAATTTTAAGTTCACATAAGGAACAGATCTGCATAACTAAACTCAATTGACTATGAACTAGAAGAAATGTGGATTGAAACCAGATATATTATTAGGGAAGAATGAAAAAAGAGGACCGAATATGGAGAGACAGAATGATCTCTGACAAAGATGTCAGACAAGGGTGCATTTTATCCCTTTACCTGTTCAGTCTGTACACAGAACATACAGTGTTTCCCTGAAAATAAGACATGGTCTTATATTAATTTTTGCTCCAAAAATGCATTAGGGCTTATTTTCAGGGTTTGTTTGTTTTTGTTAATTGTACAACAACCTACATTTATTCAAATAGTCATGTCATCTTCTTCTGGTTGCTGCACAATGGTGGAGAGCGGGGTTTCACTTAACTGGGGCTTATTTTTGGGGTAGGGCTTATATTACAAGTATCCTGAAAATTTGTACTAGGGCTTATTTTCAGGTTAAGTCTTATTTTCAGGGAAATGGTATCATATGGAAAACCAGAGAAAAAGAGGATTCAGAGAAAAGAGGATTGAAAACTGATGGAGAAACATCAATAAGCTAACATATATAGATGACTTAGTGGCAGAAAGCAGCAATTGATTGAAATTACTTTTAGAGGCTCTTTCAAAGATCAACAAAATAACATGAAAATGGAAAAGAGCCTCATTCATGTTTTGGTCTTTTGTTGCAATACAACATATCTGTCTCTATTCTTAATTTTACCATTTGAAAAAAAAACCCACTAGTCTATTTCTCTTTCATTGCAATTTTACTTCTCTGCTGTTTGACTATGCTCTCATAAGAAGAGAAGATTCCCTGGAAAAGACCCTGATGTTGGGAAAGATGGTTGGACAGTATCATCAAAGCTACCAACATGAATTTGACCCAACTCCAGAAGGCAGTGGAAGACAGGAGGGCCTGGCATGCTCTGGTCCACGGGGTCATGAAGAATTGGAGACGACTTAACAACTAAACAACAAGAAAAGTTGTTGTATTATGAGCCACAGAAAAAGGGCAGGAAGAAAGAAAACTCTGTGCTGAAAATGTTGAGCCAAGGAAGACTCCCAGGAGTCGAAACTTGAAGTCCATAGTCAGAAAGGGAAGTTATGCTCTGGCCAATGGTCATGTTGTCTGGGGGATTCTGGGAGCTGTAATTAAAAGAAGTAACTTTTTTCAAGGTCAAGGGAGACCTTATCATTGTATATGGGGATGTTAAATGATGGGTGCCAAAAGTCTCAATTACTCCAACCTTCTGTTGGTGACAACGAGAATGCTGACCATTATATCTGAAGTAATGTCACAAGATAGGCCACCTCCTCCAATCTGGTGTCTTCTAGTTGTGATGAACTACATCTCTCATATTCCCCAACCAGCATACTCAAGTGGATAATGGGCTACTAAATGACAGTGAGACCCCTCCTTGGAGCTCACATAGAAGATAAGTGTTCTTGTTGTCCTTCTGTCCCGCCCTCCCTCTTTCCCATAGAAAACTATGCTATCTAGAACAATAATGTGGGGGAAATTAACACGCATCTTAGTAAAACATCATTTTTCAGGCTTTCTTAGAAACAAAAGACCCTAAAGTTTTACTCAGGATAAACTTTAATTTAGGACACTCTTATATTAAGTAGGTCCAGAATAGGACCTGCTTTAATATAATGAGCAGCCCTGACACTTCTTCTTACTACATACTTCTTAGGTTTTGGCAGCTTTCCTTAAAAACTACATTCAGTCCTCTTCTGGTAGCTAAAAATGTCTTCACAGCCACCATGGTAACCAGTCGCCAGTCTCTCCCCCCCACCCCCCAGTTTTTAGGATATAATTATCTGATTGGTAATTATTTCTTGTCTGGTGTAGAAATGAGATGATTCTTCCTTCCTTTTCTTCCTCCCTGGGTTATCCCATGGGGGTTCATAATACAGTGTGCCATCCATCATGGGATGATAATAGAACACATGCTTAACCATTCTGGCAGAATCTACAGGATTTGTCATTGCTCCCAGCACTTATCTGAGACTTATATGAAAAATAATGGTAAAGCTTTTACATTTGATTTTTTTTTCTGGGCCCGATCGGATGCAGACTGCAGAAGGAATGACCAAAGTAGTTGCGCCCTTTGTTGATATTTGCTGTGTACCGTAGTACTAAAAAAAATGCAATACTGTACTAGGTAGTTTGCGAACTGCAGCCAGTTCCCAAAGACCAAAGGGGAAAAATGGAGAGGAAGGTTAATTGTTGCTCTTTGAAGAGCAATTCCCAGGACTGGGGTAGTCAGGTGGATGAGGAACAGAATCTCAGGAGGCATCAAATGACATTGCTTAAAATCTCTTCCTCTTCCTATAGACACCGAAAGTTGGGAAGGTGATGCTCACTGACTCCAGGTACGTTTGGCGACTGATTTTTCTTTTACTACAAGGGCAGGTACTTGTTGTGCTACCATAAAGAATGTTTTGCAGTCACATGACTATGGCAGTCTGCTTGGATTTTGATACTGAGATGGCTAGAATATTATCATCTTAATGACTGAGGCTCTTCAGATTCCTATTAGTTCACAGTTCCAAAATGTTAGACCTCCTTATGATCTAATTCTGTGTAGTGATCTTGCTGTCAAAAAACCCACAGATATCTGAATTTGCCATAGAGCACTTTCCACATCTGTCATCTTAGCAATGTGAAAGATATAATTGTATGCATCCTAAAATGACCAGAACTGAATCTACTATTGATTAAATTACTCAGTGAATAGTAAGTATCTCATATCAATTGTAGGAAATTCTACCAATTTTGTCTTTAGCTTCACATTATGATACTGTATAAGATTTATATTGTATGTTTTTAAGGTTTAAAGCAGTAAATAGCAGAAGTACAGTATATTTACCATATTTTTACCATATGTTTTTACTATATTTTACCATATTTTTACACAATTAAATAATCTGAGTAACAGTGGTGGCTTAGAACATTGTAAAATAGCTAAGGAAATAACAGTACAATGGGTTTTGTAGTATGAATAATTTTGGCTCCTGTACGGCTCTCAAAAAACAACAACGCCACGCTGACTGGGACTCCAAAGGATACAGATTTTCTTTCCTGCCTTTGTCAAGGAAAAGTAAAAAAAAAAAATTGGATATAGGATTCAGCGCGAATTGACAATGGATAAAGGAAATCACTCTGCCTTAAACAAATTCATTCTTCAGGGACTGACAACCCAAAAATGCAACTTCCTCTTTTTATGACTTTCCTGTTGGCTTATGTTGTCACTGTAATAGGGAATCTTGGGATGATTATATTAATCTGTGCTGAATCCCAGCTTCATAACCCCATGTATTTTTTCCTTGGTAACCTCTCCTTTGTTGACCTCTGCTGCTCCTCCGTCATTGCCCCTCAAATGCTGGCTAACCTCTTAGCAAAGATTAAAACAATTTCCTATAATGCTTGTGCTATACAGCTGTTTTTATTTGCTACGTTGACAGATTTGGAGTGCCTTCTGCTAGCTCTCATGGCCTATGATCGCTACATGGCCATCTGCAAGCCACTTCGCTATCCAGTTGTGATGTCCAAGAAGCTCTGTAGACAGCTGATGGCTATAGCGTACTTCCTAGGCGTGGTAGATGCACTGATACATACTTGTAGCACATTCCGACTGCCATTCTGCAGATCTAATGTCATCAACCATTTCTTCTGTGATGAACCCCCACTCCTGGTGCTCTCCTGCTCTGACACATCCATCAATGAGATGATGATATTTATCTTTGTTGGCTGCATTGAAGCAAGCAGCATTGGTATGATTCTTGTTTCCTATGTTTACATCTTGGTCACAATCCTGAGAATGCACTGTGCAGAAGGCAGGCGCAAAGCCTTTTCCACATGTGCCTCCCATCTAATATCTGTTGGCTTATACAGTATCACGGGACAATGCTCTTCATGTATTTTCGCCCCAGCTCCAGCTACTCCATGGACCAAGACAAATGGGCTTCGGTGTTCTATACTGTCATAATCCCTATGCTCAACCCTCTGATCTACAGCCTGAGGAACAAGGACGTGAAAGATGCCCTGTCAAAGGTGCTGAGAAATACAGGACTTCGGAAAGACATTAGATGTGCTTCAAAATAACTATGGGCACATCCAAAGAGCAAGAGCATATTGTGAGAAATACAAAATGTTCTTCAGATGATGTTCTGGGCATGTTTTGGAAGCCTCTGAGGACTTAACCAGCAGAATAACAAAACGCATGCTTCTTTAACAGTCAACGTTTGTGTCATTTAGCAGTTGTGTAATGATTCATTTAAGCAATATTATTTAGCTATGTATTTGCCTAAGAAGGCAATCTCAGGCTTCTTTACATGGAATGGTAATTCCATCAGTCCCTCTTCTAACTAATCCAGGTAATGACTGCTGGCTGGATTGGAAGCAAAATGAAACTACTGAGGCCCAAAACAGACATCAAAGACAGGCTGTAATTAGAGTTGAAAGCATGTTAATCTTGCTCAGCAGTAATTGGGACAGTCTATCTGTGTTTGTGAACACCGATTTCAGAAGATTCCCATGCTGACATCCTGAAGACCAGTTACGAAACAAAATAAGCGAATCTGCATCATCCTTGAGGTGAGAGAAGCTCATACTTCAATGATTAATTAAGAATTTTCGTCTCTTGGCTATCTCTAACGTCTTTTTCTGGCCTCGGGGGGGGGGGGGAACCAAGAAAAAACATTCATTAAATAAAAAAAACATGCAATTAAATAAAAATATTTCCATACATGTAAATGAAAGAAATATGTAAGACACAATGTTTTAAATTCTTAAACTATTTGTGTTTATATGCCACTTTTCTTTCTTTCTTTCTTTCTTTCTTTCTTTCTTTCTTTCTTTCTTTCTTTCTTTCTTTCTTTCTTTCTGTCTGTCTGTCTGTCTGTCTGTCTGTCTGTCTGTCTGTCTTCTTTTCTATGAATAGTGAAGACAGTCATTATACTGTAAAAACACAACTTTGATTCCCATGCAGCTGATATTTTATATTGTTTCCAAGGTATTGCTTAACAAATTTGATAGCACTAATAATTTAGGATATGGTCTACTGGATAGTTCAGTGTTTTTGGTATCTGGCTGTGGGTCCAGACGCTGGGACTTCTGTGCCTCCTTGACAGGGCCTGGACTTGATGATCCACAGGGTCCCTTTCAGCTTTGTCGTTCTAAGATTGATCTGTTACATGAAAGAGCGGTTTCTTTCTATGTCAATAAAAATTAACTTGGTTCTGATTCTATCTACCCTTTCATTATTCTTTCCATTTCTCTCTTACTGACATTTTAAACTATTTTCCTTCCAGCCAAGATGAAAACTCATGCACAAAACTAATGATCTCCAGTTTAGTTTGTTTACCGTTTATTAGTATTACAAGTATTGTCATTACAATTATTATTATTATAACAGTTTATTATTTATTTACAATTTATTGTATCAATTACAATTTATATTAATCCAAATTAGAGATGGGCATGAACTGGGGAAATGGCAGTTCATGCTGGTTCATGTCTCATGGCTACGCAACAAACTATGAACCATAAACCTTCACAAATGTTCAAATGAAATAAACCCTTTTGTGTGATTCAGGACTTCTGGGAGCTGTAGAACAGCCCCTGCATGGTTTAGAAATGTCAGACTTCCACAGTTTTCAGCGGATTCTCCTCGCCCTTCCAAGTTTAATGAATATTGGGTTTGGTACATCTGAGTTATAGCAGCTGGTTAAAGAGCACTTTCCTGGAGGCACCTGAGGGCTGTAACTCAGTCGTCCAAAATCCAATCTTCACCAAAATTGGAGGAGGTGATGGGCAGGAGGATCAGCCCAAGAGTCAGTCCAGGTTTGTAGCAATGGGGGAGGAGGAAGAGGCAACAGGACCATGTAGGGAGGTGACAAGGGCCTGTGGGAAGGGGGAGGCTGTGAGGGTGGGGGGTGTCAGTGTAACAAACCAACAAACCCGTTTGTGGTTCATTTATTTAAACAGTTTGGAGGGCTCACGGTTCGTGGGTAGCCGCAAACTATGAAACACCACGAACCACCATTTTTGTGGATTGTGCTCATCTCTAGTCACCAATCAATTGCTTATGGAAAGTCTTAAGGACCACCACCCCTCCCCCACAACAGTTTTTAAGACACTGAGAGACACAGTGCAGCATTTTCATTTAAAACTCCTTCCTGCTGCCTTTTTCTCACAGCACTCTGTGCCAGTGTCATTTTTTTCCTGTCAGCTTGGAAAAATACCAATAGTTTTACATGACATGGGAATGTTCAGATACGATGGCCAAAGAAAATATTTATGATGAACAGAATTCAGAGTATTTTAAAAATTATTTAAAATTTTTAATTATACTTTTAATAATTACTACTTGTCAGCAAACCCAGAGACAAGAATATTGCTACACCTTATTAAGTACGTGTGCTTCCAGTTAGTTTCTGGTTTCAAATTAAAGTGCTGATTCTAACATTGAATGCCAAAGAGGCACAAAAGTAGGTTGCCAAAAAGACCATGGTTTCCTTTTTTTGTCTGAGTGAACCCTACGATTCACAGTCAGCAGGTTCGTTCTGGATGCCTCTACCAAGTGAAGTGAGGGGAATGAAATTGGGGAGAAGGCCTTTTAGCAGCCTTTTCATGTATTCATATGGTGTCATCTTGGGAGCGCTCAGACAGAGACTCTTCTGTTCTGTTCATCCAAACTTTTAAAGCAGTTCATGTTTTATATTTGGGGCCTAAGCCAATGGTGAGGAAAATTTTGTCCTCACCACATTCTTTTCAGGGATGGTGGCCAGAGGACACATTCTGGTCGTGGGTGATGCTGAAACAAAAAAGGGGCAGGACCACAAATTATACACATAGCCTCTCTCCTGTATCTCACATTCACAAACTCATTTTATATGCCTATTATATATTCTCTCACATACCTTTCTCTGTCCCTCCCATGTAACACATACACCCGTGTATACATACTGTACCACATTTTCTCTCACATATCCTCCATATTGTCTTCCTGGAATATAAAATAGATGGGAAATTCATTACATTTCACATTGTCAAGTGCTTGGGATTTTCTTTGGAACTATATACCTGGTTCCGACTTATGTCTTGCAATAAACTGCAGTTCGTCATGCCACTTTTTAAACCAGCAATAAGTGGTATGTGGTGTTTTTTTTTTTAAAGCATTTGATTCCCTGTCACACAGTGTCTTGGTTTTCTGGTGGGTGTGCTCCATTTCAGGCTTCACACATGTCCGTTCTCATAGATGGCTGCTGTGTGAGTGTGCACTTCCTTTTTCCTCAGATTCTCATTTGTCCTTCTGTTTTGTATAGTTTTTTTTCTCCACCCCACCATCAGAACCTGGCCTTAACTCAATCGTGCTATTTAATCTGTATCCTAACATACCAGTGTTCAGAGGGTACTTGGTTTTTCGCTCCTTAGCATTGACTGTGAGTGTCATCACAAGAACATGTCAGTAAAATAACATTAAAATAATAACTGGCCCTGGCTCAAGACCAGGGCTAGCTTCTGGCCTCATTACAGGTTGGACTCACTGGGTGCCTTCCCTGGCACTATGATGGCATGAGGGAAAAAGGGGCATAGTATTGTCATGGATCATCACAACCTCCTCATCCTCCTCAGGCATCATTGACACAAAGGAAATGAGTATGCCACATATCATGCAAGACATACTTGACTGAGAAAGGTGTGGCTTTGCTGAATCTCTTAACAAGTCTACACAGGAGTGGCAGGTATCACAACAATGCACTGCAAGCCATAAGATGGCAGAAGGGGAGAAAGTATGAACAGTATGGAAGGAACATGTGATAATTAGCAGTGGGAACCTCAAGCAGAAGAAATTAGTCTATGTCACTAAGCAAAGTGATAATACACAATCTTTCTCACCATTCCCACATGCAAGCATGTATGTGCTTTGTGGTGGGAAGGCCCTCCCCCATCACTACTCCCTGCAGCATTAAGAAATCTGGTTATGAGCCCATTTCTCCTGTAACTGTTATTGAGGGAAACATCCTTCAATTTCAAACGAGAGCATTCCTATTTTAATTCTTAATTCTACAGGATGATACTGTCCTTAGGGATTTTCTCCAAAGAGAATTTTTAATTGAGGCACTCTTTATTGTGTAGACCAGTGGTTCCCAACCTTGGGTCCCTGGATGACTACAGCTCCCCCAAATCCTGGTCAACACACCTAGTGGTGATGGCTTCTTGAAAGTTGTAGTCCAAGAATGTCTGGGGACACAAGGTTCAGAAGCATTGATCTAGAGTGATGATCATATCACTTCCTAGACTTTCTTTTGGTGAGCATGCAGACCTGCAAGAAAAATGGCTAAATCTGTTTCAAGCAGGATAATACCTTCTTCCACTTCACACTCTCCTTCTAAGTTACTAATGGAGGCAAACCCAGGGTTTAGCCTAGCTGTTTCTACGGAACAGTGACTCTCAAGCATTATTCTATACGTTTGCACAACTAGCAATATTAATCATACAGGACATGTTTTCATGACAGTGGTCCTCATGAAAACACTCTAGCTGACAGATAACAATCTGTTGTTTTATACCAATACAGTAATTTTTATTTATTCTAGATTTCTTCCCTTCATTACAATATTTGTTAACTATTCCTTGCCAATATTTCAAATCATCCTCTGTTAACTGCATTGGTAACATTCTAAATAAAAAATTAATTTTTGGTAGAATTTTCATTTTTACCAATGCAATCTTTCCGAACCAAGATAACTTAAATTTACCATATTCCGGTAGTTTCTTATTAATTACTTCCTTTAGTTTACTATAATTATACTCCTTTATTTTTTGAATATTTTTTGCTAAATCTATTCCTAAGTATTTAATTGTTTTACATATTTTAAAATCATGTTTTTCAGCAAACCTTTCTTGTTCCATTCTACTATAATTAAACAACATTAATTCAGGTTTTTGCCAATTTATGCTTAATCCGGTTATTTTTCCAAATATTTCTAAGTGGGTTTTAATTTTATCTATACATTCTGAAGGATTTTTCACTGTCAATAAGGAATCATCCGCAAATAAATTAATCTTTATCTTCTTTTCTCCCATACCTTCAATTAAATCATCATTCCTAATTACATTTGCCAACATTTCAATAACCAAACAAAACAGAACTGGAGAGAGAGGGCAACTTTGTCTAGTGCCTCGGCCTAGAGCTATTTGTTCCGTCATCCCATCATTAAGTATTACTACAGAGGTATTCTCTAAATATAATTGATCTGTTATCCCCCTAAACTTCTTTCCAAAACCCCAACCCTTTAACAAAGTCTTTAGTGTTGGCCATTCCACTCAGTCAAATGCTTTAAATATATCTAATGATAAAATGCCTGCCTTCAATTTATTTTTTTCTATATTGTATATGATATTCAAGACCCTCCCAGTTAAGTTTTCCATTTGCCTACCTTTCAAAAACCATTTTGATCCTCTTTGATATATTTTGTAATAAATTTATTAATTCTAGTTGCAAGTATTGCTGTAAATATCTTTGCATCTTGATTAAGTGAAGAAATAGGTCTATATGAACTTGGGACTGTTAGATCTTTATTAGGTTTTGGGATAAGAGTTATCAATGAATGTTTCCATGAATCTGGTATTCTCTCTCCTTCCAATATTTCATTATAGAGCACTTTTAGTTTAGGGATCAATATTGATTTAAAAGTTTTATAGTATTCCGAACCTAATCCATCAAAACCTGGAGTTTTACCATAGTTTAGGTTTACCAAATATAAGAAACTATTATTTAGCTAACCAACTGAGGTTCATTGGTGAAATTAGATAACAATCTGTAAGCCAGAGTTTGTTTTCATGAGGATCACTGTCATGCACCACATAGTCTCATCAAGAACATTTTAATCCGCCTAAGACTCTCCTCAGAGCATCTTTCACTTCCTTGTTCCTCAGACTGTAGATGAGAGGATTCAACATGGGGATCACCACAGTGTAGAACACAGAGATCACTTTGTCTCGGCTCAATGAATAGCTTGAAATGGGTCGGATATACATGAATACTGTGGTCCCATAGAAGATCAAGACAACTGTCAGGTGAGAGACACACGTAGACAAGGCTTTCTGTCTGCCTTCTGAAGAATGGATCTTGAGGATGGTGCAGATGATGTAGACATAGGAGATAATGATCTCTGCTGAGGTGAAGATGCCATAAAATGTGCCGAAAGTGTAAAGCACAATTTCATTATTATAAGTGTCACTGCAGGAGAGCTTTATTAGTGGAGGAATGTCACAGAAATAGTGATTAATGATGTTGGAGCTGCAGAAGGAGAGGCTAAAAGTGGAAATGGTTTGTGCAAGTGCATGAGCAAATCCAATAAAGTAAGCAATACACACCATCTGGACACAAACTTGCTTTGTCATGACAACTGGATAGAGCAGTGGATTACAAATTGCCACATAGCAGTCATAGGCCATGACAGCCAGTAAAAGACACTCAACACTTGCAGTAAGGACAAAGCTGAACAATTGTGTAACACAGCCACCAAATGAAATGGCTTTTCTGGCAACCAAAAAATCAACCAGAGTTTTAGGAGTAATGGTGGAAGAATAGCAGAAGTCCACAAAAGCTAAATTGCTGAGGAAATAGTACATGGGAGTATGGAGTTGAGCATCAGCCCTAACCAAGGCGATCATCCCAAGATTCCCCACACAGGTGATGAGATACATGGCTAGGAAGAACAGAAAACAAAGGGTGGTCATTTCAGGATTTTCTGTTAATCCTGAGAGGAAAAATTCTCTCAGAACAGTATGATTTTCTTTTACCATTGTGTTGCTTAGTGGTGCGTGGCAGCCTCTCCACCTCAGAAAAGTAGAAAGGGGATGGTAGTTATGAGGGAAATGTTTGGGTGCTTCCAGAAAGGTATATCTATTGTGCCTCTTTTATGGGGTTTTGTGAAGGGTCTAAGGGGAAGGCCTCTTGACTTTGTATCTGCCTCTTGCTTTTCTTCTTCTTTTCCCATCATTTGTCTCACCCAGTCCAAATCAATTGAGGAAGAAAATACAGAAATTGCCCTTAGATAGTCACCATTACCAACCTTCTCTGTCCAAACAGTGTTCCATCCGAAAGACCAATGGCTGTTTCAATCTCTTGCTACATTCCAATCGACTTGACTATGGATATCTCCATCTGGGAACAAAATGGTCACAATGTTCCGGAAATATAAAGTTCATTTTTCCCCTGAAGTATCCAATGCTTGGTATCTTGGCAAGAGCAAAAAACAAATATGATTTTTCAAAGAAGGTATACTACTAATGTTCATCCTCATCTTCATTTTCTCAGCAGGCACTTTCAAAGTACTCTTCAGGTTTGCAAAATTGTAATTTTGCAACTTTATTTTTAATCTTGCGTGGAAGACACAGAGCAGCACTGTAACAAGCAGCAGGCAACAAAACCAGAAACATTGAACAGCCAAAATTAATTAATGACATTATACAATAATATTGATAGTATTTAGCTATTGGCTAAAATCCTCTTGTATAGCTGCACAGATGGCTTAATTTTTGGAAGCAAAGTTCCCCAAGTTAAGTAACCACTGTCGCCATTGTTGTTTTTATGTGTTGTCAAGTCAGCTCCGACTTATGGCAACTCTGTGAATGAGCAATCTCTAAGATGTCCTGTCCTCAACAGCCCTGCTCATCTCTTGTAAACTCAAGCCTGTGGCTTCCTTTAGGGTGTCAATCCATCTTGTATTTGGTCTTCCTCTTTTCCTGCTGCCTTCCACCTTTCCCAGGATTATTTTCTTTTCCCAGAGAATCCTGCCTTCTCATGATGTGCCTAAAGTAGGACAATCTCAGCTTCAAAATGTTTGACTCCAGAAAAAGTTCAGACTTGATTTGATCACATTTGCTTATCTTTCTGACAGTCTAGGGTATCTGCAAAATTCTTCTCCAGCACTACATTTAAAGCAACTGAATCCTTTCTTGTCAGCTTTCTCTACTGTCCATCTTTCATGCCTGTGCTTGGAAATACAAGAGTATGGAGGATCTTGTTCTTAGTCTCCAGTGATACATCCTTACCCTCGATGATCTTTCCTAGTTCCTTCTCTGCTGCCCTTCCAAGTGTTAGTCTTCTTCTGATTTCTTTGCTGCAGTCTCCATTAGGATTGATGACTGAATTCAAGTATACAAAATCTTTAACAATTTCAATTACTTCATTAAAGTTGTGTAGTTCTTCTGTAGTCATGGGTTTTGCCTTCTTAATAGGCAACTGCTGTCCTGATGTAGGTATTCTCAGTTGCACAATCAGTCACACAACTTGATAATGTCGACTGAGATTTCGTGACTTCAGACAATTTGCTTCCAAAAGTTATGCTGTTTGTGTTCTGTCAGCATAGCTGGGATCCCAGTACAGAAATAATACAGTACCATGTAAATACACTATTTGTACTTAGTTCCTCTTGGTAACAGTAACACATCAATAAAACAAAGGACTATTAAAGAGGCTATTTTTGGCTATTAATGGCTTCCTTAGCCCAAGCTCCCAAAGGCTTCTCCTTGAAGGAACCTGAAGGAGGAGGAATAAGAAGTTTTCAATTAAATTAAATAATATTGTAATATTAATATTTAAATTAAAGTAAATATTATAAATGGAATTAAATATTAAATCTCTTGGCAATCCCCTGCCCCCTCTTCCTGTTTGATTCTTTTGTTTTGCTTCAGTTATCTCTCCTTCTCTGACCTCTGCAAGCACCTTGAAAACAATGCAGTAATAACTAGAAGCCAACATAGATTTGTCAAGAAGGAATCCTTCCAGACTAATCTTATCTCATTCTTTGATCAGGTAAGCTCCTTGGTAGACAGTAGAAGTGTGGTAGATGGAATATATCTTGACTTCAGCAAAGCTTTTGATAAAGTGCCGCATGATATTCAGATTAGAAAGCTAACTAGATGTGGCCTGGATAAAACAAGTTTCATGTGGATACACACATGAAACTCATAGCCCACATAGTCAACAAAAGAGTGGGAAAAGCTGTAATGGGATACAATCTCAAAAATGACAGAACAATTTCAATACGAATCCAAGGCAGACTTTTCAACATCACAGTAATCCAGGTTTATGCACCAAACATCAATGCTGAACAGGCTGAAATTGACCAATTCCGTCTAGAACTGACACCAAAGAAAGATGTTCTTCTCATTATAGGGGACTGGAATGCAAAAGTAGGGAGTAAAGAGATGAAAGGAACAACAGGTAAGTTTGGCCTTGGAGTTCAAAATGAAGCAGAGCAAAGGCTAATAAAATTTCGTCAAGAGAACAAGCTAGTCATCACAAACACTCTTTTCCAACAACAGAAGAGGTGACTCTACACATGGACATCACCAGATGGGCAATACCAAAATCAGATTGATTATGTTCTCTGCAGCCAAAGATGGAGAAGCTCTATACAGTCAGCAAAAATAAGACCCGGAGCTAATTGTGGCTCTGATCATCAGCTTCTTATAGCAAAATTCAAGCTTAAACTGAAGTAGGAAAAATCACTGGGCTAGTCAGGTATAATCAAAACCAAATCCCTTATGAATACAGAGTGGTAGTGAAGAACAGATTTAAGGAACTAGATTTGGTGGACAGAGTGCCTGAAGAACTATAGATGGAGGCTCGTAACATTGTACAGGAGGCAGCAACAAAAAACATCCCAAAGAAAAGGAAATGCAAGAAAGCAAAGTGGCTGTCCAATGAGGCCTTACAAGTAGCAGAGAAGAGAAGGGAAACAAAACGCAAGGGAGCTAGGGAAAGTTACAGAAAATTGAATGCAGACTTCCAAAGAATAGCAAGGAGAGACAAGAGGGCCTTCTTAAATGAACAGGGCAAAGAAATAGAGGAAAATAATAGAAAGGGAAAAAACAGAGATCTCTTTAAGAAAATTGGAGATGTTAAAGGAACATTTCGTGCAAAGATGGACATGATAAAAGACAAAAATGATAGGGACCTAACAGAAGCAGAAGACATCAAGAAGAGGTGGCAAGAATACACAGAGGATTTATACCAGAAAGATCTGGTTGTCCCAGACAACCCAGACAGTATGGTTGCTGACCTTGAGCCAGACATCCTGGAGAGTGAAGTCAAGTGGGCCTTAGAAAGCATGGCTAACAACAAGGCCAGTGGAAGTGATGGCATTCCAGTTGAACTAATTAAAATCTTAAAAGATGACGCTGTTAAGGTGCTACACTCCATATGCCAGCAAGTTTGGAAAAATCACCAGTGGCCAGAGGATTGGAAAAGATCAGTCTGCATCCCAATCCCAAAGAAGGGCAGTGCCAAAGAATGCTCCAACTACCATACGATTGCACTCATTTCACACCCTAGCAAGGTTATGCTCAAACCCCTACAAGATAGGCTTCAGCAGTATGTGGAACAAGAACTCCCAGAAGTACAAGCTGGATTTCGAAGGGGCAGAGGAATTAGAGACCAAATTGCTAATATGTGCTGGATTATGGAGAAAGCCAGAGAGTTCCAGAAAAAATCTACTTCTGCTTCATTGACTACGCAAAAGCCTTTGACTGTGTGCACCACAGCAAACTATGGCAAGTCCTTAAAGAAATGGGAGTGCCTGACCACCTTGTCTATCTCCTGAGAAATCTATATTTGGGACAGGAAGCAACAGTTAGAACTGGATATGGAACAACTGATTTGTTCAAAATTGGAAAAGGAGTACGACAAGACTGTATAATATCCCCCTGCTTATTTAACTTATATGCAGAATACATCATGCGAAAGGCTGGACTGGAGGAATCCCAAACCGGAATTAAGATTGCTGGAAGAAATATAAGCCAACCTCAGATATGCAGATGATACTGCTCTGATGGCAGAAAGTGAGGAGGAATTAAAGAACCTCTTAATCAGGGTGAAAGAGGCGAGCACCAAAAATGGTCTGAAGCTGAATATTAAAAAAAACCTAAGATCTTGGCCACTGGTCCCATCACCTCCTGGCAAATAGAAGGAGAAGATATGGAGGCAGTGACAGATTTTACTTTCTTGGGCTCCATGCTCATGCAGATGGTGACAGCAGCCATGAAATTAAAAGACATCTGTTTTTTTGACAAACCTAGACAGCATCTTAAAAAGCGGAGACATCATTTTGCTGACAAAGGTCCGCATAGTCAAAGCTATGGTTTTTCCTGTAGTGATGTATGAAAGTGAGAGCTGGACCATAAAGAAGGCTGACCGCCGAAGAATTGATGCTTTTGAATTGTGGTGCTGGAGGAGGCTCTTGAGAGTCCCCTGGACTGCAAAGAAAACAAACCTATCAATTCTGAAGGAAATCAAGCCTGAGTGCTCACTAGAAGGACAGATCCTGAAGCTGAGGCTCCAATACCTTGGCCATTTCACGAGAAGAGAAGACTCTCTGGAGAAGACCCTGGTATTGGGAAAGTGTGAGGCCAAGAGGAGAAGGGGACAACAGAGGACGAGATGGTTGGACAGTGTCATCAAAGTTACCATCATGAATTTGTCCAAACTCTGGGAGGCAGTGGAAGACAGGAGGGCTTGGCATGCTTTGGTCCATGGGGTCACGAAGAGTCAGGCACAACTTGACTAAGCAACAACAACACACTTGGTTACAGAATCGTACTCAGAGAGTGCTTGTCAATGACTTCTCAAACTGGGAGAAGGTAACAAGTTGACTACCATAGGGTTCAGTCCTGGGCTTGGTGCTCTTCAATATTTTTATTAATGACTTGAATGAGGAACTGTGGGAAATATTTATCAGATTGGCAGATGACATTAAAGTGGGTAGAATAGTTAATACCTTGGAAGACAGAAACAACATTCAAAATGATCTGAATAGGCTTGAGCACTGGGCTGAAAACAACAGAATGAAATTTAACAGAATGAAAATATTGCACCTCAGGGAAAAAGAAATCAAAAGCACAGTTAGAAGATGGGGGATACTTGGCTCAGTAATACTCTGAGTGAGAAGGATCTTGGAATTGTTATAGATCAAAAGCTGAATATGAGCCAACAGTGAGATGTGAATGCAAAAAAGGCAAATGCTATTTTAGGCTACATTAGCCAATGTATAGTCCCCAAATCACTTAAAGTACTCTATTCAGCACTGATTAGGCCTCATCTAGAATACCGTATCCAGTTCTGAACACCACACTTTAAGAAGGATCCTGACAAATTGGAGCAACTATTGTCGAAAAGATACGGGAAATAGCTGAATGGATATCTTATCAGAAGTCATGAAAGATCAACCCCTGCAAAAGGCAACAGAAAGATGGGATCTATTTAACAAGTGGACTGAATCAACAGGCAGCAGCTGAATAACATATATTGAAATAAGAACTTTATCTACAAGGCAGAAAAGAGTAAATAGAATAACTTAAAATCTTGATATGTCAATAGGTATAGATTGGATATCAGTATGTTATTGTCTCCCCTCTTCCTCATCAATTCCAATTCCCCTTTACCTTTTTGTCACCACCTATGTTAAAAAATTAAAAAAAAACTGAAAAAAGAACTAAGATTGGATTTAGATTTAGTCATACTTAGTTTAGACCCACTGAAATCAATGGCATTCAAATTAATTGAGCAAATCAGACTGCTTAAATCTGGACTTAAACCACAGAGTGTGGAAGAACATATCTGAGCACATTAAAATAGCATGTTAGAGACTCATGTTACCCTCACTGCAACACTTTTAAAGGATCATATGGAATTCTATAGAGGTGTTCTCAGAACTAAGGCTTCTTGAATTGAATACGACTGCTAAGTAGAAATGTATAGGGTTGCCATCTAAATGGGCATTATGAAAGGTTCTTCCCAAATGAACTGTTGAAACATAAAACGGTAGCTGTACATATATGATTTTAACAGCATTCATTAAAATAATTTCCCCCAGTCCTAGTTATATAATAGCTACATGGAATTTTCATTGTTTGGGATGAAGGAAGAAATTGCTGAGAGGGGGGGAAAGGTAACCATGGCATATCATTTGCCTGGGCTTTGAGAATAAAAGTATTTCATAATTTCTTCCATGTAATATATTAACAATATTTTATTTGTATGAAATTGACATTTTCTAAGTAAACCTTGCTAATATTATATTTTTTGGATGAAAATTCCCAGAATCCCTTAGCTAGCATGTGCTGGCTGGCTTGAGACTCTGGGAGAAAGTGACTTTTTCAAGTTCTATCTTTAAAGTGCCACAAGACTATTTGCTGTTTGATAAGGGCTGATATCTTCCATTTTGTCTAGCTCATCAGCCAGGTCAACAGAAGATACTGGCCCACTAACATTTCTAACCTGATCTCTCTCAGTTTCCTCTGTAAACCATTTGGGGTCCAAAAGGCATCAACAGCAAATATAACTGTGAATTTTCATGCTTTTTGAAACCTAATTCTTCTTATCTCCCCACATGCAATCAGTGAAAAATGTTCTGCAGTTTTCCAGATTGCTTCAGCCCTCAAATTTTTCTTTCTTAATGTTTTTGTTTAAAAATACTAGCAACATTATTTACCACTCCTACTCTCTCTTCATTTTCTCTCAGAGATGTAGATGAGAACTGCCCAAGCATTTATGGCAGATGTTCTCCCTTGATCTTCAGAAAAACAAATAATAAAGGTAGCTCATAATAACTGACTTGAGGAGTACGGTATTTATATTAAACATGATGTGCTGTCAAGACAATTCAGACTTATTTGTGACTTCTTGATAAAGGACCTATTTTTTTAACTTAAGCCAATTTGTTATTAAAGTAATAAAAATGTACCATTGTACAATGCAGGATTTCCTTTCTGTTCAGTGGATGTTTCTTCCCAAATCATCAGGAAACAGCAATGATTCTAAGCAGTCAGCACTTAACAAGAGAGCTTCCTTTTTATATGCTGGAAAGATGGTAATTTTTTGAATCTTCTTCCTGTATGTCTCAGAGCTCAAGAAACAGAATCATCCGCTTTTCTTCCCCTGAGCTTTCTAACACACAATCAACTAGAAGGTTGTTTTTGTATAGTTCTTTATGGACTATGGGAGGCCCACAAGAGGATTTCTTTCAATTCATTAAAACATTATGGCAAGTTACACACAATGACTAAGAAGTCTTCATGAATGAAACACTTATCATCTTCCCTGTAGGTTGCTCAAGAATGAGCATGGATAACTGAACCAGTACAGGCAAGTGCCCTTGTGGTATTGTGGTCATACAGTGTTTGAGAGAGGCTTGGGAGAACCAGTTCAAATTTCCATGGACCCATGAAACTCACTGGATGCTCTCAGCTGACCTGTCTTACAGAGTTATTGTAAAGATAGGGTGGGGATGAGCAGAGCCGAGTACTACTTGAAGGAAAGGTCAGGTCAAACCTCAGAAGATTACCTTTAAAAAAGAACTTATTTTGCTACATGCTACTTTTGATTAACTGCAGATTGTTAGAATTATTTGACAGAGCCATCTGCAAAAGTGAATTGCTTAGTATGACTGATGGAACATCTAAGAAAACTCTTGATGGCTCTGTCAAGCGGCCATTTCTGTTTGTGTTTACCACAAACAGAAAATATTGTGAAAATGTAAAGTACTTTGTTCCAAGATGCCTTGAATTACAGCCTCACCCATCCACAATACAGCTGCAGGTAGGATAGGATTCATGGAACATACAATTCTGGACCCAGGTGTTTTCAGTTTGAGTTTTGTTTGCTATTACCTATGGAGGTTTTTTCTCATGAGAAGAGAAGACTCCCTTGAGAAGACTCCCTGGATAAACCCCTGATGTTGGGAAAGTGTGAAGGCAAGAGAAAAAGGGGATGACAGAGGACGAGATGGTTGGACAGTGTCACTGAAGCTACCAACATGAATTTGACCCAGCTCTGGGAGGCAGTGGAAGACAGGAAGGCACACTCTGGTCCATGGGGTCACGAAGAGTTGGACATGACTTAACGACTAAACAACAACAAATGGATATTTTTGGGGGTCAGTTTTTATTTTTTGTGTGTTTGTGTTTAGTGGACAGATCATTATTTCTGTTTTATTGCTGTGAGCAGTCCAAAATAGTGCTATGCCACTAGCTGGATGGGATAGAAATATAATTAATTAATTAATTAATTAAAACTGTAGGTGATAACAGGCAAAAATGTAATTTCATTCCAGCTCATTACTGCAATATATAACTTGCTGCAAAAGTAACTCATTCAAATTGTGAGGTACCTCTAAGTTTTGGGTTGGATGTATATTGCGGTAATGAATAAATGGGGAGAGCTTATATGGCTGCTGAGAACTGAGAAAGGCTCATGGCCAGCCAAGGCAGCAATTTTTTGATGCACTGCAGAAAGCAGTGTGTGTACGACAGGACAATAGATCCAAGTGCATGCATTCCTCTACGTGTCTCCTTTCCCTCCTGACTTTTTGGTGTTTTCACATTATGCAAAATGCAACACAAATATCTCCATACTGGGCTGATCATGCCTACTGGGAATGTTATATATGCAAAAATAAAACTTTCTCCTCTCCCAGCATAGCTTGTCCCAAGATGTTTCCCCCTGTTTGTTTACCTCACCCTAAAATTGATCTCCTGGGAGACATGAGGAATTGTAACAGTTTCCTGTAGATCTAAGGAGGAGACAACCCTAGATATAAAGGTGGACCTTGTGTCAAAGTGTAAAGCTTGCATTAGGAAATGAACAAAAGTCACTTAAAGCCTTCAAAGCAAAAACAGTCCAGATTCATCCTCCATTTGATAATGTCCATAACATCATTCAATGACAGTGGCTGCTGTTGATAAATCAAAAAATTATACCAGTATAACTTTACTGGTGTTAATTTCAGCTGCAAATTGATTTAAGTGAAGAAGTCAGCAGAGGCATTGGCTATTGTGTACTGGTGCATGACAGCAAATACCTACATCAGCTTCGTAACTTCTGACAATTTGTGGCTGAAATGTATGCTGATGGAGTTATGCTGGCTGGCATACTGAATATGATTCTGGCCACTGAAAAAAGGATTAGGAGTCTAGTAATCTTAAGCAACTGTTTTAATGACTTTAGCATCTTTCTGCACCAAGAACTTATTTTTCTTATTTAATATCCTCTTCAGGGCATCCTTCACCTCTTTGTTCCCCAGGCTATAGATCAAAGGATTCAACATGGGATTCACGACAGTGTAAAATACAGATACAACCTTGTCTTCATTTGGCGAAGAGTCTGAACTGGGCCGCATGTACATAAATACAGCTGCTCCCAAAAAAAAAACAAAAAAAAAACACATCACAACAACAGTTAAAGTGACAAGCACAGGTGGAAAAAGCTTTGCGCTGGCCTTCAGCAGAGCGGATTATCAAAATGGCAGAGACAATGTAAACATAAGAAATGCATATTTCCAAGGTAATGAACACACCATTAAAAATGCAGAAGGAAAAGAGAATGATCTCATTCACTCTAGTGTCAGTGCAGGAAAGGTTGAGGAGGGGAATGACATCACAGAAGAAATGTTTTATGATATTGGAGAGACAGAAAGAGAACCAGAAAGCACAGATTGTGTGTATCATTGAAATGGCAAAGCCACAAAGATATGATCCAATAATGAGGGACATGATGACGTTATAGAGCAAGGGTTTACAGATTGCCACATATCGATCATATGCATTCCAGCTAGAAGGAAACATTCAGTAGTCTCAAATGCAATGAAGCTGTACATCTGAGCAGCACAACCACCAAAAGAGATGGCCTCATTCACTGCTATCAGGTTCATCAGCATCTTGGGGGTGGATAACTGAAGAATAGGAGAAGTCCAGAAAGGCCAAGTGCCTGAGGAAGAAATATTTAGGGGTGTGCAGTTGCAGGTCAACCCTGATTAATGTGATCATGCCCAGGTTTCCAATTACTGTAATCAAATACATGCTCAGGAACACCACAAATAAAGCACCTTGGAGTTCAGCTCTGTTAATCCCAGAAGAATGAATTCAGTCACAGTGGTATAGTTTCCTTCAAGCATTTTATGAGGACCTGAATAGTATGATGGATAAGGAGTTAAAATCGGAACTGGATGAATGTGACTTTTCTCCGTTCTTCTCTCTGTGTGTTTTCTTGGTAGAAATCACTCTGTGTAAATCAGCCAAACCTGTGGCTTGTTTTACCTCTTCACTTCAGTGCAGCTGCTGATTATGATGGATGTCACTTCCTACCCACACATTTGCCCTTCAATGAAAAACATAATCATGACTGTGACTCAAACAACTCTTCATCTCTGCAGGAGAATGCAAGCTCCTAGTGGCCTCAATGGTTGATGGAAGTACGTACAACAGTTCCCAATTCCCATGGAACCTGTATTACTTGCCTTCTACGGTATGTCTTTTGTTACTTTTATTTGGAGGACTGCTTTAATACAGCTTACTCCCAAATCCTGAGTGCTGCAGGAGAAAAACAGTTTCTGCTTGAAACGGTACCTCCATACACAGCATCATGAAACTAAAAATTCTTAGGGGAGTGGTGTCTATTGGGTATGTTTGGAAATTATTTTATTAATTTATTTATTATATTTCTATCCCGCTCCCCGCCCCACCAGACAAGTCTACTCAGGGCGGGTTCCATTAAACATTATACACTAAAACAATTCAAAACAATAATGTTAGTATTGCTCAAGATGGGAAAACAGAAAATTATAATAAGAATAACATCAAGTATTGACAGAAGGGAAGGCCTGCCTGAAGAGCCAAGTTTTTAATTGGCTCTTAAAAACAGTAAAACAATAGGGTAATAAGTGGCAATGAACATATTGAACAAGCAGAGAACCTGTTTATTCTGGAAAATACATCTGGAAATAGAGGTAGAGTCGGGATGCTACACTAGCCATAGACTTGGGAGAGGTAGCATTGGAACGGAAGGTCAAATCACACACTAAATAAAATGTGTGTTCTCTGAATCTACATTTTTTCACCTCTGTGGGGATGACTCCTTCACAGCACTATCCGACTTGCAAGGGAAGCATGTGCCTACCTCCTAATGGCCAATTATGAAACAGAAGCAAGATAATTTGCAAGATGCTAAGCGAGGCAAGATGTAGTAGAATATACAGACATCTTTTATTCTTAAGGGGACTCTGCTTCTAATGATGTGCTAACAATATTGCCTAGTTTGGGCCTGAGAGAGGGAGGAAGTGAAATCATTTTGAGAATATCAGCCTATAGTCAAGGAAGAACCAGATTAGGTAAGACAAAGAAAGGAACCCTTCACTTAATGGTAGTTATATGTCTCCACCACTGTTGTCTCTTGTAAACCTGTGTAATCATATCGACCCCCACTGCTAACAGTATAGATTATATAGACCAACTGTTCCCCCAGTTACCACATTCTCTGAGCTTAATGATAGCAAAGCTATCCAAATCCTTTTTCTTTCTATTGCAGACAAGGTTTAGCATAATTTTTTTGTGTACTGTGTAAAGTTACTTTTAAGTAGAATAAGTAAAATGACATGTTGAAACCATCTATAATTGATCATTCTTACAATTAATCATTCTCACCGACCAGATAGGCGGGGTATAAATAAATAAATAAATAAATAAATAAATAAATAAATAAATAAATAAATAAATAAATAAACAAACAAACAAACAAACAAACAAACAAACAAACAAACAAACAAATAAATAAATAAATAAATAAATAAATAAATAAATAAATAAATAAATAAATAAATAAATAAAGGTGCTAAAGTGTGTAAGAAGCAGTATAAATGGTAAGAAACATCGGAAGAGTCATGAAGTGCATCTAGTCTGGTCCTGCATTCCCACAGTGCCTAACCTGATAGTCACGGAGCGCAGAAGCAGGACAGGACACCAATAGCATCTTTTATCTTCAGAATAAATCTGTGAAATATGTTTGTTAAGTGATAGTGACTTTTCTATTCTATAATTGATTATTGGGTCCCAGAGCATCATCCTACCACTACTCATTATGGATGGCTTCAGCATATCACTACATTCATTCTTCTTAAAAATATAAAGCAAAAAAGCAAAAAGCAAAGTGTGCTGCTTATATACTGCCTCATAGCACTTCAAGCACTCTCTGGGCAGTTTACAAGTTAATTATGCAGGTTACACATTGCCCCCCCCCCAGCGACCTGGGTACTCATTTTACTGACCTCTGAAAGATAGAAGGCTGAGTCAACCTTGAGCCAGCTACCTGGGATTGAAGCCCAGGTTGTGAGCACAGTTTTGGCTGCAGCACAGCAGTTTAACCACTGCACCATGAGGCTCTGAACTTTCTGAGTTCTGAAGCAAGAGCTTTATAGTCACAGAAGGTTACAGCACCCACTGCCAAAACAATCTTAGAATGCTTTAGCTTGATTTAGGAAGACAGCAAACTGCTTTCTAACAAGCCAGATCAATTTTCCTTCTGTAACTCCGTTTTTGGGATTTCATATTGGGATCTTTTTGGGCCACATCTGAAGATTCTGAGGATTGAGCTCAGAACTGTCTGCTTGCAAAACATGTGCACAATCCCATTATTCTCTTTGATAATGGAATAAGAACAGTGGAGGACCTCCTACCGTCACATGGACAAAGTTTCTGAGAATGCATCTTCTCCACCTACATATATTGTTTGGTGCATCTGGACAGCTAAACCTGAGGGCTCTTGTGACCTCCTCCCAGAGATTACAGGATTGCAGTTATCAGCTGAAATACAGTAGTAAGTCACAACTATGGTAGGCCCATTGAATCAGTGAGGATTTGGCGAGTCAACATCTCTGTAAGTTCCATTGATTCAAGAAGCTTACTCTAGTTGCAACTTACTATTGGATTTTCAGTTACCATTATACTTTCTGGGGTTTAGGGCAGGTTTTCCTGTGCCTGGCTATTTATCTGGCTATTTAAGTGCCTCAAAATCCTACCAGTTGCACTAGCTCCTATAATCCCTGGGATGTTGATGACTTTGCTTTTTAAATCCTTCTTTGTCTTTTTCTCCATCTGCCAGTCCGCTGCTACATTCTTGTGGCTTCTCCTCCAGCCAGTAGCAGATGCTTGTCTCTTCAGCAGGGAACCTGCCACAGAAAATGGTGTTGGCATATGCATTTTCGATCAAGAGTTACAAGAGGTGTCCCATGTTTCATCCACAGTTAGTTGGGCATCTTCTGTCTGGTGAAGATGACATGGCACTAAAGAAGAGTGCTGAGGTAACACTTGTAAATCTAGCTGGGGAAAGAACATCCAATCCATTAGCTGAATTACATTTTTGGCAGAAAAGCCATGAGAATGCCCAACCTATAGTAGGAGAGGAATGACAATAAGAAGATTATTAAGTGTCAGACTGTGCTTGGAGAATAGGAGGGACTGTGGACAAGAATTTTGACAGAGAAAGTTCACCAGGAGGCAAGAAATCTCTGCTTGTGCAGTCCTGATGGTAAAATGTTCCTATCATCACTACTGAAACCAACAGGTCACATAATTATGTAAGCTGTAAGTCTAGATAGTTGCTATGCATGTACAACTAGAAGGCATGTAGGCTCTTTCCACATAATCAGAGATCTTGCAAGTGTCCCTGACACATGTGTGGAGAGCCTATATATCTATAGCGGTACTCTTGTAAACTTTATTCATTGATCTGGGTAGAACCCGTAGAGCTGAGAAGAAAGGAAAGAAGGTGCAACATAGGTTTCCTCCTCCACTTGTTGACACAAGTTTCCAAAAAAGAGATTATGCTTTCTGTTCTGAATATCCCACTTCCTCTTATTGCAGTTTGCTTTGGTCAATAGGACAGCATTACCCTTTCCTTAAAAAAGAAAAAAGAAAAAAGAAAAAAAAAAGGAATTTTGCTACTATGCATCTCTGATAGCCACTTGAGTGGACTATTGTACCATGCTATATGTGGGGTTGCTCTAAGAACATTTTGCACATTAATTGATCTGGAATAGGACTACCAGTGAGTATCACAATTCAGACCAGAGAGTTAGGCTTTGGGTGTTTTTTGCAGAATATTGTACTGACACAGCAAATTTTTACTAGTTGTGAATTTGTTTCTAGGGTGTCAGTTTTTCCATGTCTAGGGTTTATACAGTTGAAGAATTGCCTTCTTCCATATGTCACTCTCTTACATTTAGAGTTAAATGTTGAATTTTTTGTGGGGAGAAGAAGCTACCACTATCAGTGGCAAATCTGATCTCTACACAGCATTTTTGTGGTGGCTTTCCAATTATAGCATTTCCCCCCCTCCCCAACAGAAGTTCCTTACATCCATCTGTTGACCATTTCAGAAAAGTATTTTTTGTGGTCACTAAGAAAGGGTGTTTGCGATTTCCATTTGCTACAGTTTTAGGGACATTTAAACTTGAGCCCTTTATCTATACAAAGCAGCAAGACACTAGAAAGACGAGTCAGATTTACTGTGTTTCAGTAGATGATAGTTCTTCCCTGAAGAAAGAAAATATCTAAGCACTTCAGCAGCTAATGATGCTATTCAGTGGAAGGCAGAATGAATTGTAAAACATGCTGATACCTATTCAAACTAAGTCATCTGTGGCATTCCAACTTGCTTTCCAAAATGATAACAATGATGATAAATGATTAAGACTGTATGGCTTCTAGTGCCTCTTAAATAATAATGCATACAGTCTGGTTCTACAAACTCAAGAGGGACATACTTCCTGCAAGTATGTGGAAGACTAATCTTAGCTAACAACTAAAAGGTTTGTCTTTCATATAATATTATTAAGGCCCTATAATATTTTGAGACTGCAGACTGCAAAGGCACCTATGAAAGGGCTCCCACATAGGCAGTGCTGGAGTATTTCTTTGTTGCTTCTGGGATTTGGAGACCTGATTGTCTGCTGAGGCCATCTTTGAGCCATCTTTGTCATTAATGAAAAAGCACCGGACTCAGATATACTTAGAATTAATGGTGACAGCCTTCTTTCCGTACATGTATCTGTTATATTCATAAATAAAACAGATGGTGGAGGTGTATGTTACAATGTACCACCCATAAAGTAGTACAGTATATGGATAAATATAATTCATTTTCTCCTCTAAAGAGATACTGTTCTTCTTATTTACAATTTCTGGCCTAATACCCTTAATCATGGTTATCCCAAACTAACAGGCATCCAGAGAGATCTAATGAGAACCAATGAGTAAAAGCATGGGTGGGGGATCTGTGAGCTTTCAGATCTGAAGAAATACGTCCATCATCTTTCAGCACTGGCCAGCTTGGCAGAGGCAGAGGGGAAATCCAACAACATCTGGATTTTCACAGACCCCTCTCTGCAGGACAGAGTGGCAGCCTACATCCAGAGAGATCCACGTTGAATTCCCCACTCATGTGTGAAGTTCATTGGATGACTTTGGCTCACTCACTATCTCTTAACAAACATATTTCACAGATTTGCTCTGAAGATAAAATTGAGATGTGTGTAGCACATAAGTGTGAAGATGCTATTGGTGTCCTGTCCTGCTTCTGGGCTCCATGACTATCAGGCTAGGCACTGTGGGAATGCAGGACCAGACTAGATGCACTCCATGACTCTTCTTATGTTTCTTACCATTTATACTGCTTCTTACACACTTGAGCACCTTGTAAGAAAAGTAAAAAACAATCAAAGCAATAGAGTAATCACAATGTGGGTAAGTACCAGTATGGGGATGATATCCACCTCCACCTCTCCTTGCCATCCAAATCTCAGGAAGCTCTTTTGACTCTAGATCAGTAGATGAGGGTGAATAAACTGAAACTTAACTCAGACAAGATACTGGTGCTCTTGGTCAATCAAAAGGCAGATCAGGGAACAGGGATGAAGCCTATGCTGGATGGGGTTACACTCCCTCTGAAAACACTGGTGTGCAGCTTGGGGGTGTTCCTAGCTTCATCTCTGAGTCTGGATGCTCAGGTTTTAGCAGTGACCAGGAGTGCATTTGCACAATTAAAACTAGTGTGCCAGAAACACTTAGGAGTAGACTTAAGAGGTTTGATTTGGCCATGGTGACATTAATTACCTCCTGGCTGGATTACTTTAACAAGCTCTACGTTAGGTTTCTTATGGAAAATGTCAAGAAACTTCAGCAGCCAAATAACTCTGGTTGGTTACAGGGATCACATAACTCCCCTGTTATAGCAGCTCCACTGGCTGTTGATCCATTTCCAAGCACAATTCAGAGTGCTGGCTCTAACCTATGAAGTCCTAAATGGCTGGGGTCCAGGCTGTCTCAAGGACTGCTTTTCCTATTATGAGCCTCTTTGAGGACTAAGATCATCAGGAGATGCCTTTTTCTCTCAACCCTGTCACCTTCACCCAGGAGAGGGCCTTCTTTGTTGCTGCTCCCAGACTTTGGAACTCCCTCCCACAGGAGGCTAGGCAGGCTCCATCTTTGCTGTCCTTCCACGAGCAAGGGAAAACCTCTCTCTTCAGGTAACCTTTTCTTGAGTGGCTGTCTGCCTATGTGGGATGTTAAATGGATTGGTGTACCTTACTGCTTTGAATGTGTTTTGGCATTGCTCATGTTTTTCCTTACAGTATTTTTAAAAATCATTTTGTATTTGGATACTCACCAATGTTATACTATCTTTAAATGATGTTGGCTGCCTTGAGTCCTTTTTAAGGAGAAAGGGGGGCTAAAAATACCTTTAAAAAGCAAGCAAGCAACATTTGGGGAATAATATAGAACCTTAATTTAAAAATATTTTCATTCATTCATTCATTCATTCATTCATTCATTCATTCATTCATTCATTCATTCATTCATTCATTCATTCATTCATTCATTCAAGCAATTTGAGGTGGGGAGGATCTCAGGATTGCTGTATCTCTTCCCTGTTGGCAGCATATGAGGAGGGGTAAATTGCCTGAACATTATTGTAGCACAATATATCTAATCAATGCCTTTAGGTGGCAGCAGCAGCAGCTGCTAGCCTCGTGGCACAGTGGTTGAATTGTAGTGTTGCAGCCAAAACTCTGCTCATGGTCAGTGTTCAATACCAATAGATTCTGGCAACTGGCTCAAGGCTTTCCATCCTTCTTGGTAAAATGAGTACCAGCTCACTGGAGGCAGGGAGGTATCCCTTTTGTATTTGCCCTTCGGATTAACATTGGAGCTGGTAGAGACCAAATGAGAAGCAAAAGTTCTAAAAGCTTGGTATGTGTCGTATATGCTTTTATTAAGTTGTACTAGGATTTTATGGATCTTGTTATGTGTATATTTATTGATATTTTATATCGTTTACTGTATAGATAAGAAAAAAGAGCTGTAACTATCCCAAGCCCACTGTTTCTAAATTAATATATATTTTTATTTTATGCTTAGCACCTGAAGGCGGCCACCACTGAAACTTGTCAAGCCTGCTCTTTCAAGATAAGAATAAAATCTGTGTTGCCAGCATTTTTATACATCTTGAGACTTAAGTCTCCCATTTGTACTTTCGCCACCAGGGGGTGTAACAGTTCCCTTTGCTTGGTATCTATCTGCCCCCTGCACCCCACAAGAGACTTGGGCGAGCAAACCACCATGAAGAACATGGGATGGGGACACAGGGGATCCCAAGATGGATATTTTCTGTTGTAAGTCCAGCTCTTCCAATACTGTGTTGAGATGGTGGCACCGGATGATGAGGTGGTCCTTGCTGTGCTCTTCGGTGCAGGAGTTCAGCTTGGGGCAGCACAGGGTCTCCAACGCCAGAGCCCTATGCCTCTCTCTGGAAAAGGTGCTTCATTCTGATCTAGCTTCATATGGCTGTGTCCTTGGGCCCGCTCATCCCCACCAGAATGTCTGCTGCCCAGTGCACCCTCGCCAGATGTTTCAGTTCAGGGCTTCAAAATTCATCATTATATTTCATAGCCTTGGTCGTATCTTTTGGTATAATAGTTCATCGCTGAACTTTGGGGATGCTTTCAAGGGACCTTGCCTAATGTCTTCAAAATGAAGTGGGCTATGCCCACCCAAAAGGCTGTCTTGGTTAGACTTACTCAGCTGTTTGCTGCAAACCTTAGCTGGCCTACCCACCTCTGCCCACCACCGCTTCCTCTCCTGTGCTCATCCAGTGCTGTTAAAATGCTTTTAAAGTGAAATACTCCCAGTTCTGGCCCAGCATGAAATGGCAGCTATGATCATAGATACTTTTCAGAATCATATTTTGTTTTTTTCCAGGTGCAGTCTCTCCCCCCCGAAACCAGCTCTCTGAAGCTTAACAGGCCGAATCCCCTCCCTAGTGTCTACATGTACACTGGTTTGGAACACAAATAGATACAGTAGATAAATAAATTACAGCTTCTTTATTTTACCTATGCAAATCAATGAGAAGATGGTGATCCAGAGTTTCACATCAGTTCTAATTTGGGGATTTAAAGAGAATCCGTCTGAGTCCATTTGGATGGAGATCAAGATGGGTTCTGTACAATGGAGAATTGGACTGTGAACTGGATCAGGGAAATGTGCACAGTCTTACTGGACAGCCATCTCCCAGGCTTCCCGCAGCTCGATCTTGCACTGTAGAGCCAGAATTGAGGAACAGGCTGCATGAGACGACCCCCAAACACCTTTCCATCTTTGTGATTCTAAGGCTACATCACTGTTGAGATTGCATCAAGGATTGAGAGGTACATGGTGAGAGAGATCAACTGCTTTCAGACTGTATCTTGGAAAAAATCCTCTCTTTTAAAAACTACAGCTCTCTCCCAACCAACTGAGCTACTGTAGCCATGCATGGCCAGCGGTGTCAAAGCCAAAGGAGTAAAATACCATGAATCTCTCTTAGCCAGGTTATGCTTATACCATTCTTTTTCTCTGCTCATTTTAATGCCATTAGGAACATCCGTCACTCCCCTACTCCAAAGTACTGCTCTTGGAATGGTTTAGCACATAATAAAACAAAGCAGTTATGTGATCCAATATTTCTCCTAGTGCAACAACTAAAATCAGCCACTTTTGGATGTTAACAAGATCTATCACAAGCAAGTCATGCAAAATCCTAAGTATTTTCATCACTTAAAAGTGTTGGCTTCACAGAAGGTGAAATGCTAAATTATAAATGATAAAGCACATTAAAAAGCACATGAAATACATTATTACTCACTAAGGCAGAACTGGAAGCTCATAAGAAGCTGTTTTTACATTATGCAAGCTACTTACAATGGCTTTTCCATAGATGGCTCTCTCATGATTGGGGCCATATTTAAATAAATTACCAATTAATGTGTACTGTGAGCCATCAGTTAGGCCTTTTCCATAGAACTGCCAACTCTACTCCTGGTAGTTGTCAGTTCTGCAGTCATGTTCTGTGAAATGGGCTGCTACCCTTCTTTTGGGTATGTGGAACAGGAAAATGGTTTAAAGGGCCTCATACCTTGGATTTGTTTGGATAAAGTTCAGGGTTCCTCATACAGTGCAGTTACCAGTATGACAGCCATATGAGTCAGTGGGAATCCCGCAACAACATTATGATTTTAGTAATGCTTTTATTGACATACGTAATTTAGAGGTTGGGAGTTTGATTCTCCAGTGTGCCTCTCAGGAAATGAGCCAGTGACTCTTGCATAAGCTGCATGTTCCCAAAGTGTAGAGAAGGAGGAACCAGTAAACCATTTCCAGAAAATCCTCGGAAGACCGCCATAGCCCAGATCACCTTAATGACAGAATTCTTCAGATAATGGACAACAAGCCAATGAATTCCTGTAGTCTTTCATGATGTTACAGATTTTGGCAGAACACTTTGTGGAGCAGGATCTTTTGAGCTGCATGAGCCTTCATCTGGTATATATACATAAGTAGGGATGTGCATGCATGGATACAGAAGCACACAAACAGGTATACAGGAGAATGTGTGAACAGCAGGAACAGAAGGTTGTGAAACTCACAAGGCACAGTCAATGGCATTTTAAGCATAGTTCAAAATGACAAGGTAAACATAGGCAAACATTTAAAAAAGCAGTAATATGTGAAGAAAGATAACATAAACTTCCTAGCTTTGTGATGTTAAACCCTGTAAATAATAGAGGAAACGGTTGTTGTGGGTTTTTCGGGCTTCTTGGCCGTGTTCTGAAGGTGGTTCTTCCTAACGTTTCGCCAGTCTCTGTGGCCGGCATCTTCAGAGGACAGCAAACTGTGCTCTGATGTAGTTGGCTTGGAGTGCCAGCCACAGAGACTGGCGAAACGTTAGGAAGAACCACCTTCAGAACACGGCCAAGAAGCCCGAAAAACCTACAACAACCATTAGATCCCGGCCGTGAAAGCCTTCGCGAATACAATAGAGGAAACCATTGTCTTAATTAAGGATAACATGAATAGAATCAGATATGCAATATCTTTTTATGCACTTTGAATGACATACATGATGCACACTAGTATTGAGTTCATGTCATTTCATTTTTGCTTCATAATTGTCCTGTTCAGTGTCTGCTACGTATTCTTATGTAAATTATGACAAAGATAATTTCATTTTCATGGATTGCCTGAGAGCTTCCTTCACTTCCTTGTTCCTCAGGCTATAGATCATAGGATTCATCATTGGGACCACCACTGTGTAGAATAGAGATGCTACTTGATCCTGGCCCAAGGAGTAGCTTGTGTTGGGGCGCAAATATGTAAATATCAGAGTCCCATAAAAGATGGTAACAGCGCTAAGGTGAGAAGTACATGTGGAGAAGGCCTTGTACCTGCCTTGAGCAGAACGGATCTTGAGGATGGCCAACAAAATAAATAGGTAGGAGAAGAGAATGATGCTTAGGGACCCGACTGTGGTGACTCCTGCTAGGAAGGAAATGATTGTTTCTGTGACGCGTCTATCAGAACTTACGGCTAAAAGGGGAGGCGTGTCACAAAAAAAATGTTGGATGACATTAGAACCACAGTAACGCAACCTACTTAAAAAACACACTGTAATCACTGCATTTGTGAAACCAATGAAACATGAGGCAGTAATCAAGAAGACACAGAGTTTTGGGGACATGATAGCTGAATACAGCAGTGGGTTACAGATGGCCATGTAACAGTCATATGCCATTGTGGCCAGCAGGAAACACTCTGTGCACACCCAAGCAACAAAAAAGTAGAGCTGAGCAAAACACTCATTGAAGGAAATGGATTTGTAATCTGCTAGAAGGCCCATGAGCATCTTCGGGGTGATGACTGATGAGTAACAGATATCAACAACAGACAAGTTTCAGCGGAAGAAATACATGGGTGTGTGAAGCCGGGTGCTGAGCTGTATTAACAGAATCAGGCCCAGATTCCCCATCAGGGTAATGATGTAGACCATGAGGAACACTCCAAAGAGAGGAAACTGCTGCTCTGGATTTACAGAGAAACCAAAGAGAACAAACTCTGTCACCATGGTGCAGTTTTCCTCTAGCTGTGTTTTCATATTCAGAGATCTGGTGAATGATATAAGAAGTCATGTCAGTCATTCCTTGAATACTCTTCAGAAATCTAAACTCTCCTGGTGAATTATGGTTTGAAATGAAGTTCTCCTTTAATCTGATCACTGGTATCTCTACCTATGTCCTTTATAACCTTTGTGGAATAAAGGTTATTTTAGAGCCATTTCCCATATAGTATTTTATCCTACCAAGAGCTAAAGAGCAGGTCTCATTCTACATAAGCCATATTTAGAAACTAAAATAATGTGATTAGGTTAAGTATGATTTTGCAAATAGACACAACTCGATTTCCTGGTCTTGACACTGGATGCTAGGGTACCACAGCCATCTAGATCCTAGGTTCTTAACGTGGGCGATAATGTCCCCCCCAGGGGGCGATTTCATTTTTCAGGGGGGCGGTAGAATGAAAAGGGGCGGCGTGGGGGCGCTGGAGCAGAAGGGGGGCGGTAGGGGGGTGCTGGAGCAAGCCAAACCTGTGAAGATGGCTGCAGCCTTTTTACAGTGAGCATGAATATATATTTTCCTCCAATTTTAATTTAGTTTCAGACTTTTTGTCTTGAAATTTTTAGTTCCTGCATTTGTTTTTATGCCCTTTTTATATTTCTTTTCGCGTCTTAAAATTCACTTGCAACTAAATCATTAAATGTTACTTTTTGGGGGGCATTTCATTTTCTTGGAATTTAATTTTGTTTTCAGGGGTCACTGGATTTAAGTGTCTTAAATGAATGAATGAATGAATGAATGAATGAATGAATGAATGAATGAATGAATGAATAAATAAATAAATAAATAAATAAATAAATAAATAAAAGATATCACCACGGGGAGGGGGGGGCGATGATAACTTCCTCAATGGCTCAAGGGGGCGTTTCTTTCAAAAAGGTTAAGAACCACTGATCTAGATCATGGTGACATAGATTCAAAGGGGCTATGTAGGATCTTGCCCAAGATTTTTTACTCTCTGAGGCAGAACAGAAAACGATAACCCTGAAACCATACGTAGTACCGAAGAGCAATCAAGTCGTTTGGGCATCTGAAGCAGAAAAGCTCATGAACAGCTCTCCTCCCCAACATTAAAAATAAATTAAAATAAATTGCACACATGCAGATTATTAATATTACATGCAATAAATTAAGAAGTGCCCTTTTATGAGATCAGGGGCTTCAGGTGGCTGACATTCCTGATGCCATAGCAAAGGCAACTGTGAACCTAAGGTATGAGACTTGACCTATGTTCTCAGTCTCTACACTAATGAAGTAAGCACTGAACTTTCTTCTCATTAGAGCTGCTGAATAATGCAACATATCCGACTCATTTTTAGAGTTATGTAGATCCTTATTAATTCCATTGTGGAAAATGTCCCCAGTTTCCCATGAACATAGAAGCTATACACTTGGTATTATAATAATAATACTAAAGATTCATATAGAACTTCCATTTGTTTTGAGTTTTCAAACCTCACATGGATTATGTAGTTGCAATTTTCACAATGTACAACTATAAGTAAAACAGGATAATTTTGTCTTACAATTGGGTGGCCTACCTACTTGGTAGTTCAGTCTCTTTGTCACCATGCTATGCCAGCTCACAAGAATGCACTGAAAATCAAATGAAAACCTTTCTGAGAGAGGAGCATATTTGTTCTTGAATAGCTTCTTTGGGAAGGAGAAAAGAGGCTTTGGAGACTTGGGGTGTTCTGGGATGGGGTCAGGGCTTCTTACCTTTTCAGGAACTAGCACAATTCCATTGGCTAAGAATTGTTATTGTGAGTTGCACAACAACTTGTGCGAAGTCTTGCATGAGTGGAACAGAAGTACTGAATCTGAAACTGACACAGGGATGAAAATGAGGCTTCATTCATGACATCGCTTTCACGTTGGTGGAACTGGACACAATCCACAAGATTTACTATGCCATAGCAAATATTAGTAACACTGCTGAACTTTCTCTACACAATATGCAAAAATGAAAGGAACAGGCCCTTGTTGTTCAGTCTCAAAATCTGAAAGAAGGATGCTGGTGGAGAAGTACTGGAAGGAAAGAGAAAAACTTACAGAAATATTGTAAAATACAAAGAGGTGTTACTTAGCTTCTCATCTACTCAGAATGATTCTAGCCACCTGTTATGGCTCATAAGGCTCAGGTGAACAAAGTACCAAGTCTTGATGGTACCACAGTATTTATCCAGGTCTTGAGCTTTCTACTCTTCACCCACGAACCACAGGTGAAACTCTTGGTGTGCTAAATATACATTTTCCCTCAGGGAAGAAACTGTGCAGCACAGGAAATAGTTGATTATCCAACATATACAGATTAAAATATTTGGAAGCTGCTCTTGGGATCATTGATTGTTATGGCTGAATTCTTGAAGGTAGAATTAAAACACTGTCTATGCTTATAGAGGTTACATGAACTAACCTCTGGTGTGTAGGACAGTTGCCATTTTAGATTAATTGTGTGGATAGGAAAGGCCAACGCCTTGGGTGGATTATCCACACGCAGAAGTGAAATTTCCTATTCTTTTGGACAGCAGGAGATCTTCCTTGCTTGGGATGTGTCTGAGGAGGGAAGGAGAACATGAGAATCTTTCATTGGCTCTGCAGATGGATAAAACAAAGAGGAAAGGGAATAGGCAGAGATGATAGGCAAAAGGAGAGAGCAATGGTGTTGCGAGTCAGGTGTCAGGGTGCAATTATGGATGTATTTTGACAGGTGGTACTGGGGCAACCTACTGCATGCCAGTACATCCAATAACTAATACCCTCCCTATGTGTGGATGCAAATAAAAGGATTGTCTATTCAAAACTGGGAGGGGGAGTACCCACAACCAAAATATGACCTAAAAACAAGTCTGGTATGTTTAGAGAAAACATCACTATATGGACAAGCCCTAAGTCATATTAAAAGTGGGAGACTACAGTGTTCACTTGGAGGTTTGGCCCCCACTTTCTACTGGCATGAACCTGTATGCATTCCTACTCAGAGCCAGTTGGCCCTGAGGCCAAAAATGTACCCCTCCTGCCTTAAATAAAAATATGTATTCAAGGCTCAGGTATTCAAAAAGGCAGCTTCAGTCTGGGTTGTGTGCCTGGGCACCAGCTGGGAAGGAAAAGAGTTGATAACTGAGATGTACATCACGTCCCTCACACAAATCAGACTTCCTCTGTCTCCACCTCTGCTTGCTCTGAGATGTGTCCTGCCTCACAGAGACCTGGGAAAGCATACCAGTACCATGAGATGCCAGTCACTGCCCTGTGTAGCAAACAGCCCTGCCCTCACCTGTCTGTCACAGCTGAGCAGTGGAGAAGGAGCCAATGAGTGGACGGAAGGCAGTGCCAAGGGGGGAGGGGTTTGGATATAAAGGCTGGTGTATGGAGTGAGTGAGGGAGATTCAGTGAGTGAGAAGAGATTCAGTGAGTGAGAGAATTTCTGTGAGTGAGAGAGATTCTGGCAGTGAGAGACTGTGTGAAACTTAAGAGTGAACTAAGGGTGATTGAGAGATCTGTGAGAACGCTGAATGGTACAGAGAGTGGGTAGAGCTTTAAAGTTAAAGTAGTACTGATTCAGTTTCAAGTGATTAGCAACCTGTGATTTACCTACTGTATATTAATCAGATGTTACCCTCCCTGAGCAAATAAATAAGTTAAGTTTCAAAAGTGCACTCCTTGAGTGAATGGTATTGAGACAGCAATACCTGGTGGCAGGGAAGAAGGAAGAAGAGCAAGAACCTCGTGAAGGCCTGGGGGAATAGGGGCTTCAGAGGAGACTGACATACCCTGACACAGAGTAACCTGAGATATACAAATTGCGAAGATAGCTATATTTTGTTTTTAATTTGGGCTGATCTTGCAATGCAAGCCTGAGACACTTTTTTTTCCTAACTTGTGGAACAATTCAAAGTGGCCAGAAGCTAAGTAAGCCTTACATGGTGATTGTCAGCACTTCTAATGTGGTAACAGAGAGTACGGGGCAATAAATCCTTGATTACCAGAGGATCAGTGTTGATGACTATAATGATACACATTGTCCTCAACCAGCACTCAAATGTTTTGAAAACAGAATAGGTCTACAGACAGTGGTTTTCCTTTTATTTTGATTGGAAAGATCACGTAGAGTCTTACAATTGCCATTAGATGTCACCAGAGATCCATCCATATTACATTAGTAATATTCCTTCTCTTAGATTTCTTTATACAGAATATAGACTCTAAAATTCCAGGGACAAGTACCTTTTTTCACTGCATGTACATAGTACTGTATTATTATTTTCCAAATAATAAATAATGGCAATGCCAGAATTCTATTGGTGTTCACATGTCTGCATAACTTGCTGTGGCTAATTATGACTAATTAACAAGGTGTTGGAGTACATCTTAGTCATGTGTATGGTCATGCGCCTAATTGTACAACTGAGATGTGCACCTAGGCATTTAGCTTCAATTATCTGTGGCAAGGCATGCACATTTTATTCCATCCAGCATTCTAACTCAACATCTGACTGGTGAACAACTAATTCGGCATTACTGGACCTTAGAGAGAATGGGTGGTGAGAATTCTGAGAGGCAGTTGCTGTGTTTTGTGGCCAACTTCTTGCCCCACCTGTAATCAGCCAGTTGGCATACAGAAGCATTATTGGCCTGGCCTGTGCCAGTGGCATCTCCTAATATGCCTAAAGTATGACCTCCTCAGTATAGTCATGTTAACTTCTACTGAGAGATCAGGGTTGATGTTTTCTAGAACCTAGTAATTTGTCTTTCTCGTGATCCATAGTATCTGTAAGGGTGCCTTCCAACATGTAGCACAGATTAATACTTTCTTGCATGGGGCCTCAGTACAGAAGCTGGCCGGATTACATTTTACTTCACTGTTGGGAATAGGATACTGTTCTCTACCACATCTCTGGCAGCGGCCTCATTTGGAAAAACAGAGGCACCTTCTGCAGCATAGGCAGGCCTGTCCTCCAATAGGGAACATATTCAACAGATCGAGGGGGAACAGATGGAAGGCTGCCACCACCATTCCTCTCCAATCTTCTGTCTGAGGAATGCACTTCACTCTGCCTAATAGCTACTATCAGCTTTAGCTGCACATATGCTTTATTCACACTAAGAGTATACCTTACCAGTAGCCATGTTTCTGTGCTTGTCAGAGCATGGACAACACATGGCACATAAACTGTAGTGCATACAACTCTGCCTGTACACCTATGACAAAAAAGTCTGGTTCTTTTTAAATTAAATGGGAGAACCACCACTCCTGAAAATCTTTTGCAGTTGTCAATTTCCTCTGTAGTAAGGTCCAAGGTCTACATTATCATGTGCATGTGCATTGCTGGGTGGGGCTTTTCTGGCATTTTCTTGAAAGCCAGGGATGAACCTCTAGTCATTTATGCTTTCAAAAAATGCATAAATTTTAAGTGGGATCCTTAGACTTAGATCCCTGTTCTAAGAGTGCCACATTGCTTTGAGCTAGCTGGCATACAGTGTGAACTCAAATGGACTGACGTCAAGTGACTCAGGTTTAATGTGGAGAGAGAATACTCACTAGCTTTTGTGGCAGTGGTGTGGAATTATCCACCAATTTTCTGCTTATTCCCAGCAGTTTTTCAGCCATTAAGTTAAGTCTAATGCCCGTCTGCTCTAACCAGCCTAGCCATTGGGGAGGGGAGGGGGATGATGGGCACTGTTATTCAACAACATCTAGCGTGCAACACATTTTATGTCCTTGCATTAGCACACGGAGGGGTAAATCTACTTTTAGTCAAATTCCTGCTGTTGGAGCATATTGTGTGCATCATTCTTTGATATGCCTACAGCATATCAATGCCTAAGCAGCTCTCAGTTGAAAAAAAAAATCAGCTCCGGCCTTTTCCTGTGGGGCTAGCATGAGACAGGTGAAATGATGAACCCAGACAAGGAAGATGGCGATGTATGGCCAACATGAATGGTACTTATTGTGTTCATTCAATCGTATCTAAAAGGATAAAGTTCAAAATTGTGAGACTAATGTTCTGTATAGTTTTGCAGCCGTAGATGATACAATTAATTTTTATGTTTCTTACCAATCTCTCCCAGGGAATTTTCACAGACTGCACCCTGGAGATTCTGTGCACTGTTTCAACCTAATGGTCCCAACTCTGGCAACAGAACAAACAGGAATATTCCCAGAGGTTTGCTCCTTTGGGCGCTTCTATTTCTGGGTTTGAGGTGATCGGTTAAATGTAATTGACTCATATCTTTTCAGCAACAGTGTCAACTCCAGCTAGTCTAATAAGGCCATGCGGGCATGATTAAAAAGTTAGTGCCTGCCAGCCTTCTATTATGTAACGCGTAGGAAGTCCGGAACTTCCAGCAAATTGGCTCCTTGGTGCCTCATTAATATTCAGCTCAGCTTCAAAGATATTACGTCAAGTGAGAGGAAGGCAGCTGCTGGTTCTCTGGGATTAATGTTAATTTGGATACTTGCACTGGGTGGGAAGCAACAGGTGCCTGCCTTGCCATCGTCACTTTTCTTGTCCAAAGCTTCTCCTCCTGTCCATCATCTTCCCCATGGCGCTGTCCTTGGAAGCTGACAAGATGGCCATATGCACTTCACCAAAAAAGAAGAAAAAGAATGCAGATTCGCATGACACTTGCATATGTTAATGTATCTGTATAGGTACAAGTTTTGAATACACCCCAGTTTAAATAGGTATACAGTATAATAAATCTCAGTATAAATAAATACAGTATAATGAGATGGCTGGACAGTGTCTGCGAAGCAACCAACATGAATTTGACACAACTCCGGGAGGCAGTGGAAGACAGGGAGGGCCTGGCGTGCTCTGGTCCATGGGGTCACAAAGAGTCGGACACGACTAAACGACTAAACACACACACATAATAAATCTCACCCAAGGACTGTTTGAGGACTGAATGGAGCACTTCATTCTGATCATGAGCCATCTGGGATATCATCACAGACTGTCTAAATCACATGTGTCAAACTCAAGGCCCACTGGCCGAATCCGGCCAACCAAGCTGTTTCATGTGCTCCTTGCAGTGTTGCCTGCTCCTGTGTAATATACAATATGCAGGCGCTTACTTGGTCACCCATAATGCTCCACAAGGATGTTGGGAATCTGCCCAGAAGGACTTCTAATCCCAACACTCCAAGTGGCGAAGAGTCAGAATGAGGAGGATTATATTTAATATGATAAAGAGTAGATACATTTATATAGTCTTACAGATATAACCAGTCCTTTGAGGGCAACCATAATGCTGATGTGACCCAAGAAGGAATTGAGTTTTACACCTCTGGTCTAAATGCATAATTTGCAGCAGAGGTTCGAAACAATACTCTCTTTTTTTGGACTATGGTTCTCAGAATCCTTATGGCCTTACTTGCTGGGAATTATGGGAGTTGTAGTCCAAGAAAGTGGCATTTCCAAACTCTGGCTTGTGGTTTAGGATTGTGTGCCTTTTCATGGTCAAGTAAGCACACAATATCCTGAACTGGCCTAGGACCAGCACAGATGGGCGGAGGAAGGTTAAATCTTTTCCCAGACTTCATTTTGTTGCCAATGGATATTTTTTGTGGTTTCCCTTTTTCAGCCGCTATAGTAAAAGGAGCATTCTCCGTAGAAAAGACTACATTTTTGCATGTGATGGTCTTGGTCTAGATTGTCCTGATCTGGATCAGGACACCACACTCTTGACGGCAAAAAAGCAAATGGGCCTAACTTCACACTACATATTTAATATAGCCCTTGGCCATAATCAGGCATTTTGTTACCCAGCGCAAATGGCACTGTCTCTCATCACTGAGGCATGGATATGAGACCCTCGCAAGAAAAGGAGGAGCAGAATGTGGTGCCCCTCAAAAAGAAAACAATGTCCTCCTTAGAAAGAAAGTCAAGAAGACGTTGCCTTTTATTCTCCTAACACTCACCAGTAAATCCACTCTACATTTTGGCACCCAGGAGCAAAGCTTTCCTTGCCCCACTCTAGTCACAGTCCTGATGGAGCATGTAGGACTAGGTGACTTGAGTGCCTGCTCACGCTGCTGTCCAAGTGCTCAATGGACATCTTCAAGAGCCTTGGTCTGTCTTTTCTCATGGTTGTTTCTCTTTCAACTGGGCATACCTTGTACAGGATCTTCGAACAGAGGTCTCCTGCAGCTTGAGGGCTGCCATCTGCTGGCTCCTCAAATAGAAGGCCATCCCTCTGTAAACGGATGGCCAACCTGTAAGTTGATTTCAGTGAGTTGTAGCAATTCAACTCTTTTTACCAGAATGGGTCCCTTGAGGACAGAACTAGATGAGATACCAGAAGTAGAGGGTGATAAAATGCTTTGATTCAGAGACGCTGTATTTCAAAGTTGCCATGCCTGAATAATCACATTTGCAAATCATGTCTGATGACCTTCTGCAAAATAAAAACAAATTAATCTGCAACTTGGAAATTAGAAAACTGGAGCAAAGGAAATTTCAGGCTAGGATAAACAAAAATCTTTTACTTCTAAAGGAGCTCTGCTTCTAATAATATGCTTTTATCATCTCTGTTGAACATTATTAAGTTTTGGATGAGTGTGAACACCAGCATGTTTGCAATGTAACATGTAATGTGAGTTGCATACATGCATGACCCATGTAAAACTTTCTGATCTGAAAAGAAATGGCATGAATTGCCTAAATATATACCATGTAAGTAGGCTTCATGCTATGCAAGCCCAGAAGCCATGTAAGCTTGTGCTGCACATTTATTTCATTCTTTGGATTCAAGGGCTTCATGAACATACAGTATAAAATACATCCTATCACACATAACTGAGAGAAGACCGCAGAAAGTGCATGATCTAGGCTCAGCGGTAATATGTGGTCACAGCCTTTCAGGTTTAACACTTTAAAAGTAATTGAATATCTGGTGGTCTCTACTAAAAACATATTGTCTATTATTCAAATTATACTGCTTTTTTGGTGAATATTTCAATAGTTACAAAAAATATTATAAGTTCGGTTTTGGAATGGCTAGTAGAATGGGGCCAGTGAATGAGTGCATGTGCTTGTGTAAATTAGGCAACTTTCCAATGGCAGGGATTAACCTAAATCTCCCAGCTCACTGACGGTTGCACTGCTACCCATATTTGCTGGTGCTGGCTGAGCTTCAACTTGCCGTATTTGGTGCTGCTAACGAATGCGCATAAAAGTGATGGTTCACCATGGCACAGGTGACGCCAGTAGATATTCCCCTATCATAGAGTGCCATCATGTGAATGACAGAACTACTCCTTCTGTTCCTCTGAGAAGAGAAAGAAAGGGAAGGAAGATGAGGAGAAGAGTGGTTTTTATGTGTGGAGCTACTTCATTTTGATTTCATGGATCTTTCTATAGTGGTGGTGCTGGTAATTGGGGGAGTCAAAAGCTGCAAATGTGCCCATGCTCTCCATGTGTAGCCAGTGGGCTACAGTGTTCACCATGCTTGCCTTATTTATTTATTTATTTATTTATTTATTTATTTATTTATTTATTTATTTATTTATTTATTTATTTATTTATCTATTTATTTATTTAATAGTGCCGAACCACTATTCTGGGTGGTTTTGTTGTTGTTGTTTAGTTGTTAAGTCATATCCGACTCTTCGTAACCCCATGGACTTCCTGTCTTCCACTGCCTCCTCGAGTTGGGTCAAATTCATGTTGGTCGCTTCAATGACACTGTCCAACCATCTCGTCCTCTGTCGTCCCCTTTTCCTCTTGCCTTCACATTTTCCCATCATCAGGGTCTTTTCCAGGGAGTCTTCTCTTCTCATGAGATGGCCAAAGTATTGGAGCCTCAGCTTCAGGATCTGTCCTTCCAGTGAGCACTCAGGGTTGATTTCCTTTAGAATGGATAGGTTTGTTCTCTGCAGTCCAGGGGACTCTCAAGAGCCTCCTCCAGCACCACAATTCAAAGGCATCAATTCTTCGGCGGTCAGCTTTCTTTACAGATAGTTAAACTACACAGAACTAAATACAGCATAAATAGCAAAAACATAAACTTAAACAATGGGGCAACCAATTTTCAGAGTGAGGCAAGATTGGAGGTGAGGGATTCAACTGGGGGATTGAGGTGAGAGGCCTCCCTCATTAGTAGTGTTTTTGCCTCCTAAAAAGCAAACCTTAAAAGCAAGCATTCAGCCATTCCCTTGAGTAAATGAAAACGGGTAGCATTGCCCTCACTGCAACTGAACCCACTGCTTAATGACACCCTGTGATAATCTAGCACAACTTGGAGAAGTTACTTGTTTGTACACAGATCCCACAATGGTTGTTGAAAAAAAATGTAGCTCTTCCAAGCACTGCATCCCGGAAAGAAAAGTTTGACCATTACTGCATAAATGCTTAATGGAGACCTCTAGGAAAGGCTTTCCAGAGAAGAGTAGATTCAACTATTGTTCTGTGCTTACTATCTGCCATTAAGTTGCTTCTAACTTATCATGATGCTATGAATTAATGGCCCCCAAAAGGCCTTAAAGAAGCACACTAAAAGTTGATTTCAAGTCTTCACTTTAAATAGCAATGTCATTTGCTGGAACAGATCTTTCAGCTTGAACGTCCTCCTAGATTCAGCCATGAGACTGGACACTCAGTTTTCATTGATGGCAGAAGTTAAAGGTAATAATCCTGCTGCAAATGTTTTTGGAGAAGTCTGATCGGGCAAGGACCCTTTAATGGTAGCTGATCTATTTTTGTGTGTGTGCTGTGTTTTAAAAATGGCTTTCAGATTGTGTTAAATCAGTGCTTGCTTTGATTTGTTAATTTATTCCAGTGGTAACCAACCTTGGGTAACATATATGTTCTTGGACTGTAATTCCCAGCTTTTCCCACCAGCTGTGCTGGGGTTTCTGGGAGTTGCAGTCCAAAAACCACCTGGGTTACCCAAAGTTCGGAAACCACTTATTTATTCAAGTGTTCTACTGCTTTCTCATGTTGATTAAAGTTCCAACAAGGCATGGAAGTAGAAGCTATGTCTGATGCCTTAACAGATATGCCACTTGACCATAACTCATGTTTGCTTACAAATGACCCTCCAGTTATATCTATATATTGACCTATAACCTTTGTGCGGAATTTAGATATGCTTCAGTGCCACATCCAGATGGAGAGGATGGAGTATCTGGTACCAGCAACAATGCCTCACTTGGATGTACATTTTTACACTTTCAAGTTGCATTGATAGGGAGATTCTCCAGTAACTTGACCAGTGCCTGTGTATGTGTTTGTTTGTTTGTTTTAATTTTTATCTCCTTCTTTTTTGTCCATTCAGAGGTGATCTAGTGTTAAACTTTGTAGGGTTTTTTTAAAGCAACCTTCGGAGTGACCAGGGATAAAGATGGTGGTGAGTGGTTCTATCCTATAGAAGTCCGAGAGTTGTGATGCAAAATAGTAATTTTTGTCAGCTCTGCTTTTTGTTTACTTTGCCAGATAACAAATCTTTTTTTTTTTTTTTTTGCTGCATTCCACTGCTCCTTCTCCTGAGAAACCTTTGGCCATGGCCCCATCCCTTGCCCCTGCCCCATCTATAGCTCTTCTGAAACCTATCTTTTGCCCATTTGAATATGGGATATTTGAACACCTCAAAAACTATTGTTTGATTTGACCTGAAATTTTTTTTACAGATTCACAGAAACAAGATAGCATTTTTCCTCAAATCATTACCATGAAATTAATTGTTTATAAGTACTCAAAGTTTCTAGACAATAATTGACCTCTGGTTCCTGAGATTTTTTCCAAAACATTGTGGAAGGTTTCACTTGTCTTGATAACTTAGCAAATTGGAAGGTAGTTACTTCACTTAAATGGTCCACAGAGGTAAATGTCCCAAGATATTATCTTTAGCAAGTGGTTAAATATCCTCTGAAATCGCAATGAGATTTTTTTCCCTGGTCCATATTTGCATGAGAATTTCACGTTGTTTCTACTCATATTTTTACATTTGCATATATTTATTCTTTCTTTGCAGTATAAAATATATAAACGAGAGAACAGGGTTTAAAAATTTTGTGTAGCGTTTTTTAAGAGTCCTAATGTGCAAATTGTTTAAGCTCAAAGTTCTTCTCATCAGGTATGTCTTTTTTTAAACAAAATTATGTCCTTTATCAAGCTTTGTCTTACAAAGATGCATCCTTCCTAGTGTCAACCTGTTGGCTTACAGGGGCAGGATGTGAGATACATTTCTGGGTGGGTGCACCCTAATTATGGTGAAGCACAAAGAGATGTGCATGTCACACTTGAGCCAAGGGAGTACTTGGCAAAATATTCTTCCATTTCAGATTCATGTTTGTAAAATGAGGAAAGCTTAATTATCAGCTTCCTAAGGTGTCTGAGAAGGTGACTGAAATATTATGCATGTAAATCGCTTTGGAATGTGTTTTATATAAATGCTATATCTCTTGTGCCTGCTTTAAAAACTCCTGTGTAAAAGAGGTACAGGTGCTTAATTCTTTTAAAGTTTTGGTACAATATCTTACATAGTTAAATTTGGTTTTTTAAACAACAGTATAGAAACAATGCATATAGCTGGGGTCTGTTTTCATTATTTGTTTAGGCTTAATTTACCTTGATTATGCATCTTTGGTGAGTTTTTATGGGACAACACATTCCTATGGATCAGTTTTACCTACAGACCTCAGGGCGATGCACCCTAATCTGATTTTTATCAGGTATATTAATGAGAGCGGGAGAGCTTCTAGCTTTCAGAACAGGGAAAAAAAGCAGCTTCTGATGTAGTTAATCCTAATGGCCATTGACATACTGGTAATGGAACGGAGAACGTGTCTCAGTGCTGCTGTGTTCTGAGACCTTTCCACCCACTTCGGTAGCTTGCTTCCAGAATTAGAGCATCACATTTTGCTTCAGATTTCAGTTACTCCCATTTATTTCCACAACATTATGCTCACACAACATAAATAAGTCATTCAATGCAACACCACAATAGGGAATTCCTGAAATAAGCTAGTTTCAAGACAAGATAATTCAGAATTCAAATATCCAGGCAGGATAGGATTTGGATTAGGTGAATTTCAGAAGTATATGAAACAGTGTTAATATATTGGTGTGTAGGATCAGGACGTGAGAGTCAGATGCCTAATATTTTTATGCTGGTGAACCATAACAACAAGCCCCAATAAGCCAATACACTTGTATGACATGTCTTAATGTCTGTGGAAAGATTGCTCTTTTTCATTTTCAGGAATCTCACATAATGTACCAATACAAATATTTTGACTCTTCTCCTGTCATGAAAGTATTTGTATCTGTACATAGTAATTGGGAATACCATCTTGGTCTGTCCAGTGACCAAGTGATCTTCCTCATTTCCTACATGGTCACCCATGTGTGTTTCAATTCCTTTCTGATTTTTTGACTGTACTCTTCATTTTGGTTAGCAATTAGAGATGGTCACAAATCGAAGCACAAACCAGAAACAACAACAAACTGGGTTGGTTTGTGATTCAGTTTGCGGTCCCGTTTTGCTAAAGCAAAACAAAGAACTGAACTTTTTTTTCCAGTTGCCACTTTGTTTTGCTTTGGCAAAAAGGAAGGCGTACTGGCCCCCTTCCTACTGCCCTTATCGCCTCCCTACCTGCTTCAGCTGCCTCCTCCTCCACCACCACAATGATGGTGCAATTATGATGGTGGCGGCACTGTGGTGGCAGCAGCATGACAGGAGCAAGTAGTCTGACCTACTGGGCACAAACCAAAAACCAAAGCAAAAGTCAGTTTTCTGGTTGGTTCATGGCTAACCACGAACCCTCATGAATATCATTTTTCAAGTTCATGCCAATTTCTACGAGTGATCAAACCAAGGTATACAAGATTTTCAATAGCTTTGATTTCTTCATTGTCCTCACTAAATTGGTGCATTTCTTTTATAGTCTTCAATATTTTTGTCTTTCTAATATTCAGTTGTAATCCTGCTACTGTGCTTCCTTCTTTAAACTTACTTAGTTATAGTTTCCTATCATTGCTGTTTTCTGCCAATAATATGGTGTCAGTGGCATATTTTACATTGCCCATATTTCATTCTCCAATTTTAATTCCTCCCTTATGTGAATCTAATCCAAATTTTTGTATATGTTCTGCACATTGATGATCTAAAATACACCCCTATCTGCCAAAATTGGTAACTATTTTGTTTCTTCATATTATGTCCTAACTGCAACTTCTTTTCCATTGAATGGATTGTGATCAAAGTGACTAAAAGTCAGACAATTAATAAAATATAACTCATCATGTGCTTGATAGTCTTACCAAAAATATCTATATAGTGTTTTTTCTCTCTCTATGTTTTAGATATTGTTGCTGATCAGTTTAACTGGAAACAAGATGGAGACTGCCAACCTAACAGTCGTGAAGTACTTTTATCTGACTGAACTCTCTGATCTCCCAGAAGTAGACATGGCCCTCTTTGTAGTGATTCTGCTGATCTACTTGGTCACCCTGGCAGGCAATGGGGCCATCCTCCTGGCGATAGGGACAGACGTCCACCTGCAGACCCCCATGTACTTTTTCCTCAGTAATCTCTCTTTGCTGGATGTCCTTTGCCCCACTGTCACGGTGCCAAAGATGCTCCAGATCTTCCTGTCAGGGGACAAGCGCATATCCTTTGCTGGCTGTGTGCTACAGCTCTTCTTTCTGATTGAAATGGTGGGCACTGAAATATATTTGCTGGCTGTGATGGCATACGACCGCTATGTGGCAATATGCAGCCCCTTGCACTACACAAACATCATGAGTAAAAGGCTGTGTGCTCAACTGGCTGTTGGGACTTGGCTAACAGGCTTTATCAATTCCATGGTTCACACCTCACTGACCTTTTCATTATCCTTCTGTGGGTCCAACAAAATTAACCAATATTACTGTGACCTTCAACCAGTCATGGCTGTCTCTTGCTCTTCTACATACCTTCCTGAACTGGTCCTTCTTCTTGTGGCTGGTATTACAGGAGGTGGTGCTTTTCTAGTCACCCTGATCTCTTACATCTATATTATTTCTGCTATCTTGCGCATGCGCTCTACTGAGGGCAGGCGCAAGGCTTTTTCCACCTGTGGGTCCCACTTGACTGTTGTCTGCCTTTTTTATGGGACTACCATTGCCACCTATGTTCGTCCTAACTCAGCCTATTCCCCCAAGCAAGACAGAATTGTTTCCATGCTGTACGGGGTCGTTACTCCCATGTTGAACCCTCTGATCTACAGTCTAAGAAATAAGGAAGTGAAAAGAGCATTGATCAAAGGACTTAATTTCAAAAGATTCATGTGAATAGGTTAGGTTCAGTTCTTCCCATTGCTGTTTAATGTCAGAATATGTTGTAGCACAATTTTTGTTTGTCTTGACTCTCTGACTGGCTTTTCCATTATGCGAGCAAAGGACTGAGAATGCATAGGTGAGCTCTAGAAGAAGGAGAAACTGATATGGCAGTGCAAAAAGAACTTTCTTCACTTTGTCTTCTGGTTGCAGATTAGAGGTGGGTTGTGCAGAGCTACTGAAAATCTAATTCTCAGCCATGTAGACAGTCAGGGCGATCAAGGGTCTCATTTCAGGAAGGACTGAAATACAGTATGAAATCCACAAAAAAACCACCCACAGATTAGCTATTATATGCAATTGGGCTATTTCCCCCCTTCCTTTCTTTTATGTATTGTTGTGTAAGCAGATGGACCCAAATAGTTTGCAAAGTAGGCCAATTCTCTGGGAAGTGATTTCACTGTGTTTTTGCAGTCTATGGTTGCTTACAACCTCTGCCAATATATTCTTGCATTTTCTTTTCTTTTTTTTAAAAAAGCTACTTGCTACAGAAATAGGAAAATTGACATTCTGGCAGGAGATACAGGTATACACATGCTTAAGGCTGCAATATTAGCTATCAAGGGAACTCAGGTTCTGGGACATACAACTGAGTATTGTACCTGTTGAGCTGAGAGGTCCAATCTCTCTGGGAAAGGATAAATAAATTTTGGAGACCCCTTCTAGAGACCCCAAAAGCTACTCATTGAGTCTGAAATGTAGAATCCAATTTGGGGTGGTGGGCTGAGGCAGAAGGAATCTGTAGTAAAGTCCCTAATTGACAGGAACCAGGAAGTCAGGTAGCACAGGGTTTTTTTTGGTGAGGTCCAAATTACTATTTCAAACAGCAACTGCCAGTTTTTGACATCAAAAACTCCTGCTAAAGATATTAACGTCCCTCTGCCTAATGGTAGGACTGGCCTTGGTGACTGCATCCGAAGTAAAAGGTCTAGTGTCACATTGATTTAGTGCAATATGAATCCTGCACTTTGTTAATTTCATGTTGGCATGGCGATTATTTTTCTGTGGGCCAGTAATGTTAACCAATAGTATCATGATGACCTTTACCAACTGACAAGTCTCTTGTAACATTCTACTTCCCAGACTGAGCTGATTTTAATTCTCCTGGTTGCTATCATGGAAAATAGTGCTTTTCTGGTCATTCTAATTTCTGAAAGATGTCAACATCACTTCTGTTTTCATGTGCACAAATTTCTCTGAGAGTAAGCCTTTACCACCTATAGATTGTTGTCTATCTGTTTTGTGCAGCTCCCCTCGTAACCTGCACTCCTTTCTATTCCACCTCTTCTCACAAACAGCACATAATTGTTTCCATGCTCTATGGAATTGTGTCTTCTTTGTGCTCAACATCCTGAAGAATAAGAAACTGAAATTAAAGGATGAAATGCTGAGTCTGACAAGGTTCTCATGGAAGGTTTGCTCTTGACATAATATGTTGTGTTTTTAGCATAGAAAAAGTGAAGTTGGAAGGTGCCTACAAGGCCGTGAGTCATGCATGTTTCGCAGGACTATAATAATGATAAATTAACAAACAACAATACCTTTTGCAAGCTTCATTCTTTATGTCCTGGGACATGAAAAAGTGCCTGCCTCTGATTTAAGATGCCCCTGTTTCTAAGGGCACAGCTGTCTCTGGTGATTGTCAAAATAAGGAAAATAAGGATGTGATCAGATGGCAAATACTCCCCCTTTTTTACTGCTTGTGGCATGGACAGATTTGAACTATTTTCCAGTGACTACATGATGTACATGATGTAAACCAGCCCAGTCCAACTCTGAGCCCAATCTGGACCTTTTGGTTTCAGTGTTAGGATTCTTCTTCTTCCTTCTTCTTCTTTTTAAATGAAATCTGGGTTGGAGTGATCAGGGCTGGATTTTAAAGGAGATTGCACCTATCCAAGTGAGCCTTTCCGCTGTGATTCAATACATCCTTCTCCCCTGACGTCTCACACCCTGAAATTGTAGAATTTGTTGTGATGGGTTTGTAGTACATACTGTACTAGCAGCAGGACTACCTTAAATTCCTTTAATTGTGTGATGGAAGAGCCAGTAAATTAGAAGTTAGAAATGAGCAGCAAGTTCCCAAACACAAACATGCACACACAGGACGTTGCATTAAACCAGCTTAAATAATTGCGCAGAGTGCTCCAAGATAATATATATATATATTTGCTCACTGCAAGTTGTAGACTTCAATTGGTTACAGAGGACTGCAACAGAGTTCAAATGCTTCAGAGGTTAGTAGAAAGGATGAGTGCTTGTAGCGCTATGGGGCGGTATATAAGTCCAATAAATAAATAAATAAATATAAATATGAAGGGAAAAGGTTAAAAATAGTAAAAACAAAAATGGATTCTCTTGAGCGAAATAAATAAATAAATACATGAATAAATGAATGAATGAATGAATGAATGAATGAATGAATGAATGAATAAATAAATAAATAAATAAATAAATAAATAAATAAATAAATAAATAAATAAATAAATAAATAAATAAATAAATAAATTGAGCTGCGTGGCTGAGAGAAAGATGTTGGACATAAGGACAGAGAGGCTCAAAGGGGCATTATCCTCTCTGGTGTCCCCAAAGATTCCTCCTAAACAATGGCAGTAAAACAACAGAAGATAGGGGAGGGGGTCATCATTGCCTGCCAAAGAGAAGATGTTGGTTAATTGGCCAAGAGAGCAGCACGGAGCATGGACATCACTTAGCATGTTAGTCTGACAGCCATTTCCTTCCTTGCATTTATTTCCACATTGAATTGAATGCCCAGCAGGCTCAACTGGAAGAAAGTTTTTTTTATCCATATAATTCTATGTGCCTGTTTGCCTCTTTTCTCCCCTTCCTACATGCAAAATAATGTGTTTCGTATCAGAAGCCGGCCATGCCAATCAGCTGGCTCCTGTGAGGCCACTAGGAATTCTCTCACCCACTCCCAGGAGAAATTTTCCACTATAAGAAAGTTTCATTTAAAACCAATAAAGTGAGTAAGGAAAGAAAAAAAGGCAAGGGTAGTCATGTGGTATATTTTTTTAAAGGCACATAACTATCATCTGAAGAAAGTGCAGAAATGAAGGCTGCTGGTACCTTTTCGATGATTTTAGTTATGTATCCAAGATGAGGCAAAGCTCTTGCTGCAGCTTGATGATTTTAGACTCTGAAAACTCTTTTAACATGGAAATATATTTTTTCTAGATTTTGTGGATGTCTCCTGATGCCCTTAATAGAGCTAGGCTAGAGATGGACACAAATTTAAAAAAAGGTGATTCATCATGATTCAGCAAGATCAATGAATCAGTAAGCACTAATTTATAATTTTTTTCTGATGAATCAATTTTTCAATTTTTCAAACCCTTCTGAGGTTTTCCATTCCCCCCCCCCCGCTGGGCCCTGGGGAGTGCTGTTTTACAGTATTCACTCCATAAGATGCAGACACTTCCCCCCCACTTTTTTGGGGGGGGAGTGCATCTTATAGAGCGAAAAATACGGTATTCATTTTGAGAGGCAATGGATGGAGCTCTAGATACTCAAATGTTCACCAAAATAATGATATGGGAGGGTACATGCTACCCTCAGGCCATGCAGTTTCTACCAAGGAGGGAAACAAGGATGATCATGGGACAGGAAATGAAGCCTTATGAGGAAAGACTAAAAGAACTGGCATATTTAGCTGTGGGAAAGGAAGAGCAGGGGAAGATAAAACAGCACTCTACAAATATGTATTCTCGAAGGCTTTCATGGCTGGGATCTGATGGTTGTTGTGGGTTTTTCGGGCTCTTTGGCCGTGTTCTGAAGGTTGTTCTTCCTGACATTTCACCAGTCTGGTTCCAATACATGGATGACACCTTCACAATTTGGAACCACGATGAAAACTGGAAGAATTTTTAAACCATCTTAACAGCATCCACCCAAATATACAATTCACCATGTAAAAAGAAATAGAGGGCCAACTCCCTTTCTTAGATGTCACGGTCATACACAAAACTGACCTCCTATTGGGACACAAGGTCTACAGAAAACCCACCCACACAGACCGGTACCTACGCAAAAAATCCAACCACCACCCATGACAAAAAAGAGGCATAATCAAAACACTGGTAGACCGTGCAAATCAGAACTGTGAAGCTCAATTTCTCAGCACCAAACTCAACCATCTGAATTGGGCCCTACAGGGAAATGGCTATTCCAAGAATGAAATCAAAAGAGCCATCAAACCAAGAAATCTGAAGAGGAAAAACAGCCGCCCACAAATAAAGTATTTTTGCCATACCTCAAAGGGGTCACGGACTACATGGGGATACTTTTGAGAAAACACAACCTACAAACAGTATTCAGTCCCACCACAAAATACAACAAATGTTATGGTCAGCAAAGGACAAAAGGGAACCCCTCACCACTGCAGGAGTATACCGGATACCTTGCAGTTGTAGACAGGTATATATTGGAAACACAAAATGCAGCATTCACACCAGAATCAAAGAACATGAGAGACACTATAGACTAAAACAATCGAAAAAGCCAGCAGTAGCTGAACATGCCCTAAAACAAGTTGGACATGAAATTCTATTTCAAAATACTGAAATACTGGGGAACACCAGCAATCACTACATTAGACTGCACAGGGGAGCCATTGGAATCCATAAACATCAGCAGAGCTTCAACAAAAAAGAAGAAAGTCTGAAACTTAACAAGACATGGCTCCAAGCACTCAAAACTACAGCCTGCAGAAGGTCAATGAACTCTACCCAGCCACAAGGACCAGGGATCATTGCACAAAAAAGACCAGCTAAAAACACCCATCAACCACAGTGACAGGTAATCTCTCCCCCCTTATCACAAAATACATCCACAACAAAAACACACTGATCACCCTACCTCCTGAAAAGGACAAAAGTTGTTCCCACAGCTATAAATACTCAACTATCCAACAAACAGCAACAGGAGCATGGACAGAGTTCCTACTCCAGTCCTCTGAAGATGCCAGCCACAGAGACTGGCGAAACGTTAGGAAGAACAACCTTCAGTACATGGCCAAAGAGCCCGAAAAACCCACAACAACCACTCTACAAATACTTCAAAGAACACCATATAAAGGACGGGCAGGGTCTGTTCCAGATCATCCCAGAGTCGAGGGTACATAATAATAGGCTCAAGTTACAGAAAGCCAGATTTTGAATGAATATCAAGGAAATCTTCTTGTTAGAGCGGTATGACAATTTAATCAATTATATTGGGAGGTGCTCCAATGTTGGAGGCATTCAAGAGAAAATTAGACAACTATTTGTCAGATACACTTTGATTTGAATTCTTGCATTGAGCAGGGATGTGAATTCAATGCTCTTATCAGCCCCTTCCATTATTCTATTCTATCATTAACCTGGATTGAGGGTTTAGGTAGGGCTGGGCAGCTTTCAGAGTTCTAGGGGCCACACATGCTCAGTTCTGGACTTTGGAGAGCCATACCCAATTCAACAACCCTTGAAGCATAAAAAGGTAAGGACAAAACAAAACAAAACTCTCTCACACACAAAGAAAATAAACAAAAACAGAGAACAAAATTCCTTTGTACAAAATTCTCCAAAAAAGAGAAGCAAATAAAGAAAATGCATTATACAATGGAAAAAGCCATCTCACACACTTTAGTGGGAAAAGTTATAGATCCCCCTCAAAAAAGGATGGGGTATGATGTTCCAGGAATATTATACAGTGGTGCCTCACAAGACAATGTTAATTTGTTCCGCGAAAAACGCTGTCTTGAGAAATAATCGTCTTGCGAAACGCGGTTCCCCACTGGAATGCATTTAAATCTATTTAATGCGTTCCAATAGAAAAATCATTTCTTGCAAAAATCATCCATAAAAAACATTGGCTTCCGGAAAGCAGTTCCCCATTGGAATGCATGAAAATCTATTTAATGCGTTCCAATGAGGAAAAATTGTCATCTTGCAAAAATTGTCCATAGAAAACATTGTCTTGCGAAGCACAACAGTAATCACAAAAACCAATAGTCTTGCGGATTAATCATCCTGCGAGGCAATCGTCTTGTGAGGCACCACTGTATTTGCCTTTGAAACAAGGCAAATGGGCCACGTGCCTCCTGGAGAGAACAAAAAAGTTTTGATCCATTTTCACCCTTTTTAAAAAAAAAAATCTAACTTTTCTGGAGTAGCATCTTGATTTCCAAAACACTTTCTGCATCCATGTGCATCTGGCCCACAGAGAACTCCAGTCTACTAAGGCACAGCTCCTCAGAGATTCTTGTCCCTAAGTGCACACTTTGTTTTGATGCCATATTTGCCCCCGGTGGCTAAAAAAACAGAAGGGGGAGAAAAAATAAGTTGCTCATTTACCTTGGAGTGGGGGCAATGTGTCCTCAATTTTCCTTCAGAAACACCATGCACCAGCATTTCCTTTAACTCAACGCACTCAGAACCTGTTACTGCTGCATTGATACAGGCAACAAAAGGAAACAGCATGGTAAGTGTGTAGATACTATGGGAACTTCATCCTTGAGATACTCTCCCCTTTTGAAGGCTTGGGCTGCTGCTCTTCAGTTGTGTTCTAAAGAGATCAAAATGTTCAGAGAACATCATTGCTATTATGAAAATTCCTAAAAACTCACTGGATGATTGTATTAACCAAACTCTGCCTAAAATTCATCATCTATAAAATCAGAACAAATGTAGTAGTATGTAGTTCAAAAACTGTTACATTGAACAGTTCTTCAATGTTTGCAGTGCATGATGATGACTATTTAGGAGTCATGTAGTTTTACGTCTCTTACAAAACAACAGGTTTGATAGAGAAACATCTTAACAGCTGTAGTAGATAAACTGCCCGGGGTAGGGGGTGCCACTAAGTGTGGTGGTGTAAAAGTTAAGTGAATGAATGAATGAATGAATGAATGAATGAATGAATGAATGAATGAATGAATGAATGAATGAATGAATGAATGAATGAAAAAACAGACTTTTGAGAGAGCTTCATTTGGAAGCTAATATTGTTGCATACTGCTGTGCAACATATTGTGTGAGATACTGCATTTTCCAAGATCATCTTTAGATGTGTGTTGGAGAACACGGCATGTTGCCTCAGAGGCTGCATGGCATCAAGTGAGAATTTGTGGATGGCATCAAGTGAGAATTTGTGGTTCAGAATCCAACCTAAGAAGCTGCAGTTGATTGTTTATAAAGTTTAATATTTGACATGGGAAGTTAACTTTAGATTAATTCACAATTTAGCCTGATTGTTTTCTTCCATCATTGATGATTCAGTGCTACTAGTACAGTGGGGTCTTGACTTGAGAACTTAATCCGTATTGGAAGGCAGTTCTCAAGTCAAAAAGTCTGTAAGTCAAGTCTCCATTGACCTACAGTGCATTGAAAACCGATTAATCCCGTAACAGGCCGTTTTTGTTCCATTTTGGTTTTTTTCTGGTCTGTAAGTCAAATCTCAGTCTGCAAGTCAAACCTAAATTTTGTGGCCAGAGAAGTCTGTAACTCAAAAAGTCTGTAAGTCAAGCCGTCTGTAAGTCAAGGGTCCACTGTATTAAAGACAATTGAAGACCACCTTAAGCCCAAGAATGGGGGACAATAATGAAGAATTTCTTTCCCCCTTCCCTCCTTCTTCTAATACTAGTTCTGCATAACAACTACAACAAATAATAGCCAATTTGTTCTCTGGTTGCCTGTTCTTATGAAGCCAAAAGGGCGTCATGAAAGAACAAAAGGGAACTAGGCACAGGATTTTGGAGGTACAGAAGTACCAAAAAAAAAAGTTAATTAAATATATTTTAAATACACTCAAAATGTATCTCCCTTTATGAGCATACATGGGTATTAAGATTATCAGAAGAGGTCTTTCTCTTCATCCCAACACCCTCATAAGAGCCTTTGATCAGGACAAAGAAGAGGGCCTTTAGTGCTCCCAGAATCTCAAACTCCCTCCCATGGGAGGCCAGGCTGGGCTTATATTTGCTGTCCTTTCCCAAGCAGAAGAAGACCTTTCTCCTCAGGTAGGCTTTTTAAAAATGACTGGCTGACCAAGGGAATTTTAAAAAGGGATTATTTTATTTATACAGTGGTCTACTCTACTTAGAACAATGCTGCATTTCACTAATTAAATAGCTACAGTTACAGAACAGGATAAGCTGGGATCCACTCATGGCCAAAGTGGCAAAGAAAACTACAGACGTACGCTTTGTGATTTATTTATTTATTGTGCTCTGTGATTTAGCCAGAGTTACCACAACCAATAAATCTTGCTGATCATTTTAACTGTAAAAAAGATTGTGTCATTGATAATGTTTTGGATGTTGAATGGAGTACGTTCACTGTAACTAAAATTTAGATAATTAATAGATGATAGTTTTCAAAAAATTTACTGGTTTGGTTTCTCTGTTTCTTTTAGATATTTCTGTTGAACGTTAAAATTGGAAACAAGATGGAGACTGCCAACTTAACAGTTGTGAAGTTCTTTTATCTGACTGAACTCTCTGATCTCCCAGAAGTAGACACGACCCTCTTTGTAGTGATTCTGCTGTTCTACTTGGTCACCCTGGCAGGCAATGGGGCCATCCTCCTGGCGATAGGGACAGACGTCCACCTTCAGACCCCCATGTACTTCTTCCTCAGTAATCTCTCTGTGCTGGATGTCCTTTGCCCCACTGTCACAGTGCCAAAGATGCTCCAGATCTTCCTATCAGGGGACAAGCGCATATCCTTTGCTGGCTGTGTGCTGCAGCTCTTCTTTCTCATTGATGTGGTGGGCACTGAAATATATTTGCTGGCTGTGATGGCATATGACCGCTATGTGGCAATATGCAGCCCCTTGCACTACACAAACATCATGAGTAAAAGGCTGTGTGCTCAACTGGCTGTTGGGACATGGCTAACAGGCTTTATCAATTCCATGGTTCACACCTCACTGACCTTTTCATTATCCTTCTGTGGGTCCAACAAAATTAACCAATATTACTGTGACCTTCAACCAGTTACGGCTCTCTCTTGCTCTTCTACCTTTCTCCCTGAACTAGTCCGCCTTCTTGTGGCTGGCATCACAGGAGGTGGTGCTTTTCTGGTCACCCTGATCTCTTACATCTATATTATTTCTGCTATCTTGCGCATGCGCTCTGCTGAGGGCAGGCGCAAGGCTTTTTCCACCTGTGGGTCCCACTTGACTGTCGTCTGCCTTTTTTATGGGGCTACCATTGCTACCTATGGTTGCCCTGTCGCTTCTTATTCCCCCAAGCAAGACAGAATTGTTTCCATGCTGTATGGAATTCTTACTCCTATGTTGAACCCTCTGATCTACAGTCTAAGAAATAAGGAAGTGAAGAAAGCCTTGGTCAAAGCACTTGGCCTAAAACGGTTTGAGCAAATGGGTTAGATTCAGTTCTTCCTGCTGCTGCTTAATATCAGAATATGTTGTAGCAATTCCCCCCCCCCCCAAAAAAAATAACCTAAATGTATAACAGAGGCCCTGGTCACATGAGGGAAATGTTTTCTAGATGTCCCCAAGTTAGTTTGTTGCTTTTTTTCTCCTGGTCACACCATGCACACTCAGGACCAAAACCTTTTCCCTGCCAGTGGTGTAACTTGCGGAGCATTTCCCCTCATGGCATGGGTTGTGCTATTCCTTAATGGGATTGCTTGTGTGCACAACCTGCCCCAGTTCTTTTCAGAAACAAAGTCAGGAAGGTGGTCACCATTACTGTGGTGTGCTCATTAATTTAATTTTTTAACAACCAATACATTGATACGTTGGTAAAAGGATCTTGAGGAGGGGGCACCATTACATTATTGGTGTATAATTTTTAAAAAATCTGTGGAAGATACAGTACATTGAACTGTTGGTATGCCAATGTCAATGGGGGTGTGCAAGATTGCTAGTACAGTGGTGCCTCGCTTAGCGATTGCCTCCTTTAATGATGTATTCACTTAGCGATGAGGTTTTGGGAGCGATATTGCGCTCCGTTTAGTGATGTTTCCAATGGGGAAATTTCGCACAGCGACGTTCGGGACCTTGCTTCGCTTAGCGATGACAGTTTAGGTCCCCCTGTTTCGCTTAACGATGTTTGTTTTCACTATTTTAAGTGTGTGTTAAAATGTTCAAAAACTGTTTAAAATGCTTGGAATCATTAGTGCACCCTGTAAAACTTTTGCAAACTTAATTTGGCTTTGTTCTGAGTCTTCGTTAATTTTTGGTGAATTCCCCCCCCCCCATTGGAATGCATTGAACTGTAGGTTTGACAGCTGGAACGGATTATCTGATTTTCAATGCATTCCTATGGGAAATGGTGTTTCGCTCAGCGATGTTTTCCCATAGTGATGTTTTTTTAACCAATTAACATCGCTAAGCGAGGCACCACTGTATTGCCACATGCGTCCCCCCCACGATCTGTGCATAGCTGCCTCTTTGTATTTACATTTAGGCATCAGCTGCCACCCTTTCTGTGTAGTGTGTTCTAGGGGCCACACATGCTCAGTTCTGGACTTTGGAGAGCCATACCCACTTCAACAACCCTTGAAGCAGAAAAAGGAAAGGACAAAACAAAACATAACTCTCTCATACAAAGAAAATAAACAAAAACAGAGAACAAAATTCTCCAAAAAACCAAGCAAAAAAAGAAAATGTATTATACAATTGAAAAAGCCACCTCACACACTTCAGTGGGCAAAATTATAGATCCCCCCTCAAAAAAGAATGGGGTATGATGTTCTAGGAATATTGTATATGCCTTTGAAACAAGGCAAATGGGCCACATGCCTCCTGGTGAGAACAAATGTTGGAGTCACTGCTGAGCCACGGTTTTGGGCAGTGAGACTCACCCTTTGCCCCCCCATGGATGACGCAAGACCTTAAGGTACCACAAGAGTTGCTTGAAGAGAGGGGGGAACACCAGACTATATAAGGGGCGTTCCCCCCTCTAACCATCCTCTTCTCTTTTTTTGCTTGGGGCCAAAAGGAGGACTCCATGCGATCAGGTGAGTTTTGCTGCATCACTCAGACCGGTTGCTGTAAGATAGGAGGGTAGCATCAGCTCCCTCTCACAGTGGTGTTATCATTTTTCTTATTAATTAATTGGTTGGGATGGTTCCCCCCCCCTTTTATACTTATTAAGTTTTGGTACCAGGCTCAAAGGGGAAGCAGGCAGCAGCAGTGGCACAGCCGCGTTTAGGCACGAGCAATTCAACGATTTAAGAAACAGATAATCAATCAATAATAAAAAAATTATAACAGGCCTTCAAATAATAATATTAATGATTATGATGAAATTGGGGGTGAGAGGGCAAGATCGGGGCGACAATGCTTGGGATTTTGTTTTTCATGGTAGATGGCCCTTGGTCCGGCATGGCCCCAATGCCCCCTTTTTCCTCAGTTTGAATTTTTGCCCGAGTGTGCTAGGTGCAGCAACAAGGCCTCGATAATTGGTATGAAGCTACGCATGCCCTCCTTTGTTTTTGTCCCCCCCCCCCCCCGCAGATAGTTATACATTAAAATACCAAAGACAGCCTTGTGGGGATTTGGGCACAGGCCCGGCTCATTTTTTATACTAGGTTTTAAACAAACAAACAAACAAACAAACAAACAAACAAACAAACAAATTAATTAATTAATTAATTAATTAATTAATTCTTTAAAAGGAAATAAAATTAAAATTAATTAAAATAAAATAGAATATGAATTATAAATAATGACAATACAGTGGTGCCTCGCATAGCGAGGTTAATCCGTTCCGGATTAACCTTCGCTATAGCGAAACATCGCTGAACGGGACAGGGAAAGCCATTGGAATGCATTCAAAAAGGCTCCTTTACTCACCGTTCAGCGAAGTTTCCTATGGCCGGCAGCCATTTTTGGTAAGCGAGGGGAGGGCGCGAAAACGATGCGCGCGGCCATTTTGGGGCTTCCGGCGGCCATTTTGTCCGCCGAACAGATGATCGTCGGGGCTTCGTTTTGTGAAGATCGGTAAGGGAAACGCTTACCGATCTTCGCAAATCGAGTTTCGCCCTATCTAAAAGTCGTTGAGCGATCGCATTAGTGATCCCAAAAAAGGGATCGCTATGCGATTTCGTCGTTGTACGGTGCGCTCGTTAAGTGAGGCACCACTGTACTAAATATAAATAATAGATAGGTAAATAAATTATATAAATTAAATAAATTATAATAACAATACTTAGGTAGTAAGTTAATGATTAAATAGCAACAATTAAATTGGAATATTCCAATTAATTGATAATCCAATTATTAAATAAATTAATTTTAATATATTATATATATAGGAAGTTAATTAAATAGTCAAATTGATTATTTAGCTGTTAGTCATATCAGGGCTGATTAACTGATTAATAAGTGGTAAATTAATTAGAGTGGTTGTGTAAATGATTTAATAGTCAGCAATTAACAGTGAGTAATCAAGGTATTTCATCAATTGCATTCTATTTTTTTAATTTTAATTTTTTATTTTATCAAAAACTAGCAAAACTAGCAAAGAAAACACAAAACAAGCAAAATCAATTAATAATAATAATAATAATAATAATAATAATAATAATAATAATAATAATAATCATAATCATAATCATAATCATAATCATCATCATCATCATCATCATCATCATCATAATCATAATCATAATCATAATCATAATCATAATCAATCATAATCATCATCATTATAATAATAATCATTATTATCATAATCATAATCACCATAATCATCATAATCATAATCATAGTCATCATCATCATCATCATCACAAGAACAAGAACAAGAACAAGAACAAGAACAAGAACAAGAACAACAACAACAACAAGAACAACAACAACAACAACAACAACAACAACAACAACAACAACAAAACAGAACCCCACATATAGGCAGGGTGGAGGCATTTCCATACAGTATTGTCCATTATATAAATCTGGCTGCATCAACCTTATTGCTCTTAAAAATTTAATTCAAATATAAACCGTCCTAAGGTTATAGTAATTCTAGTGATTGATTTTTTTTTAAAGATTACTTCTCTTACATCCTTGGCTAACCAATTATATCTCAGAATATCAATGCCTTACCATCATAAGAAATCCGCATTTCAGCAAAAAAAACAAAACAAAACAAAAAAAACAACCACAAGATATATTTATCTAACATTGGCTACTTAATCATATTATAATTCATATATGCTTAATATCTCTATGTAAGTGCCTTATAATTGAATAATCTCCAGTACTATGTTAACTCTAGTATACATCTATACATACATGTATTTCATATCAGTATTTCACATGCCATCAGTATTTCAGAAAATGGGGATATTATATATATCTCAACTTATATATTTAATCATGTTACAATTCATATATATTTTGTTTCTCTAAATATGTGCCTTAGAATCAACAGTTTCTAATGTTATATTCATCATAAACGTTTCAGATTGCATAGTTGGAAATTCTTAATTGCCATTTGACTCCAAACATAGTCGAAATTACTTGCAGTATATAAATCACATCAATTTTATGTATATATGTGTGCCCCTCAATCTATAATTTTTGTTGTTATACTCATCAAATAATATTCCCCGTTTTATATTTTATAAATCTTAACTCCATTGCACGGGCCAGGAATTCCAAATCACTTATAACATTATAAACCTAAAGTTACATTCTTATAATTCATATTATGTTTCTCTAAGTAAAAGCTTTACAGTCAACAACTTCTAATGTTGTATTCATCATAGACATTTCAGATTATAGAGTTAAAAATTCTCAATTCCATAATTTCTATTGTTATATTCATCAAGTAACATTCCCCTTTTTTTGTTTATAAATCTTAACTCTATGCATGGGCCAGGGATTCCAAATCTCTTATAGCATTATAAACCTAAAGTTAAATTGCATCCTTTTAACTAGTTTTAAAATGCCATCTGTTGAATTCTTTTAGACTATTTTCTCTCTGGTTTGGTGGATTTTTTCCATCAGTCATGTTCTGCCTTTGAAGCCAATCAATGTCTGCTTTGTAATCAGTATTTTGTTTCCCTTTCAGCCTTGCCTTTCCACTTTCCTGTTTTAAATATTCACTCATCAGATTAGAACACATCTCTTTTTCATCCACCTGCTCCTCTCTCACACAATACAAATTAATTTTTCTGATCCCCTTTTTGAGGGTTTCACCCTCCTTTCTAGAAACAAATAAAGTCTCTCTCTTTGGTGCTGCTTCCATTTCGATGCGCTGGTCTGATGTCTCCCAATGCTGTACCTTTCCCTTCATGCCTGAAAGCAATGTCTGAAGTTCAGAGACCTGGGTTGTAAGATAGTTCAAAATATTAATTTGCATATTATGTAAAGTGTCTATTAAGTCTTCTGTTAAATCCATCTCCATTGAAAAGTTGATGGGCAAAAGATGCTTTCTGATTTCAAAATATACGTCTCACATAAAGAAACATTCCCTATCGTAAAGAGAATAGCCACCAAAACAGCTTGTTTATTCTTCCAGCAGAGAGCCATAAAGTACTTAAGTAATAAAAGTCAGATCCTCAGTAGAGCTGATGATTTATTATGCTAGCCCAGACTTCAACTTTCACCAGATAGCTTCAATTGTAGATTCAGTCATAATACAACTTCCATTAGGTTAAAATCCACCTCTCGCAGCATCTCGCCTCCTTAAACATCTTATTTTCTATTATAAAAGCTATTCCATCCATCCAATGACAGGGGATAAGAGGAAAAAGTCTCTCTCTGTGTCTGTGTCTTTATCAGTTTCCAGTTTCTGTTTCAGATGTGGCGTAGTAATAAATTACCGATATGTCTGGGTTTAAAGCTTGTTTGCCGCTTCCAAGATTACACTATCTTCTTTAAAATCAGCCACTTAAGCTTATTTTGTACTTACTGAAGCAATGTTGAGATCAATTAGTCCCTGTTCATGCAGTCATTCGTAAATCTTCATGCTTCCCTCCTGTCCGCGGAGCTTCACAGCTAAGATGACATTAGAAAATGGTGTCGGAGGAGTCCTCTGTCTGGAGAAAGGATGACCTGAGGAGTGGTTGCCTTCCACCCCCCCAGGAAATCTTAGCTCTCCTACAACTCAGGGTGGCCCCTCCTGGCCCTCCCTGACCCCCAATTTCTTGGGGGGAGCCTGGATTCATGGCATGCAGCAGAATTCTGGAGAGCCCAGATTTCTTGCTGCTTAGCTGTTTCTAGCTCCGCCTCTTTCCCCATCAATTGAAGGATAATGAACAAAAGAGGAAGAATCTGAGAAATTAAGACTATGATTTATTGGTGTAACAGTTCACTTATACACTAGGAGGCGCTAAGCTGAAAAACTAGGTTCAACTGCTTCATTTGTGTTGGCAGTTACATTTCCAAGTGTGGTAACTGATTAATCAGTAGAGAGCCTAGATCCGTAATGGCATCAAGGAAGGGCCAGTGTAACAGGAAGGGGAAACAGTCAGCTAAGAAGAGGCCAGCTCCACAGGCGTTGCCTCCTCAGTCCTTCTCAGATGAGGAATCCTGACCCGTGTGGCAGGAACTTCACGAAAAAATCTCTGTGCTAGAGGTGGAGTGGCTGGTGAGACAAACTCCACAGCCAGCTGAGGTTCAACCTTGCAGATCATCTAGGAATGCCAAGAGCCACCGTAGGGCTAAACTTAAGTCTCTAGCACATAATTTAATGACACAGTTTGCTGTTCTCGAGGCAGAGCAGCTACCTGAGGGGACCACTAGAAGCTACCTGAGGGGACCACTAGAAGACTCCTAAGTCATGGAGTTCCGAGAGAGGCAGAAGGTTGTTAACTTTCACAATGACTATGACAAAGACTGAGTGCCAGGAAGTCCAGGAAGACGTAATTGAAGGCAGCCCTGACAGACCATATATTGGGGAGGGTCTAAGCAAGGATTCAATGTCATCAGGTGAGTCGACTGCTACACCGGACACCTATGCACTGACCCCCACTTGGCCTTGGGCTGGAGGCAGTCAATTCAATCATGCACCGTATATACTTTACAATGCACAGAGTGTGGGGTTTCCCAGCAGCCGCATGGCCATACGCCACTCCACAATTCAGTAGATGAGGCATTCCATACCCCACTTTAGCTTTGCCAACCCAAACTAATACCACAGCTAGCGTAGGTGCTTGGCCTTACCCTTCTGTATCTAACACAGGTTATAATACCGTCCCATTGTGTATGTTGCCATATGGGGATTACTCTCTGCCTCTGGGTGATCATCTCACCTCGGTGACAAAAGAAAAGACATGATATGAAAAATATGTGGACTTATTTTTATTATTAAATAGAGATGTAGAGAAGAAGGATTTAGATAAGGAAGATGAGAAGGAAAAAGAAAGATGTAGGAGAAAGAAACCTGAGAGAATATGGGCAAATTGGCTTCCCAGGTTCTTAATCCATGCTGGCGTAATAGTTAAGGTACAGCCATGGAGAGCCCAAGCTTTATTCCAATATTTAGATATAATTTACAGGGTGTATGTTGACTTCGCGGTGCAGGCGTGGCTTCATTATGATGAATAGTTCAGAATGCATGGCGCAATTCACACAAACATGTGTTGGGATGAGCCTCTACCTGGATTGTGGCTTCATGACACCCACTAGGCCAATCCATGACACCTGCATCCATGATACCCGCTAGTGTTGGGATCCTTTTCAGGATGATTGAAGGCTGCAGGATCCCTTCCAGGAAGGGATGAAGAAAGACACGGAGACAAGGATCAGGGAAGAAGAAGTCTGCCCCCACTGCTGTGAGGGGTTTATTTATAATACAGAGTAGCATGATTGTTTACATTCAATGCCATCTTGGGATAATGAGCTAGAGTGATGTCATCAAAGCTAACAAGCTGGCACTAACGAGCTAGAGATAGCAGTCGGGTGTGTTATCAATGTTTTGTCTTCATGCAAGGCCTTGGCTCCAGATAAAGGCAAGATGGTCTAATTGTTTTCTGGCTACTGAATCAGGGTCAACGTGACCTTCTTCCAGACATGGTTTGCCAGTATCTAGATGAGGTCTACACGCTAGGCCAATCATAGGGGGCAGATTCAACAGCGGACATTTGAATAGGAAGGTCACCCTTGGTCTAAATCCCTGTCTGGGAGTGGGGCAGGTGGTTCAACCCTGCATGCTTTGTTGGGAGTATAACTCCAAGGGCTTCTGTACCAAGAGACCATGTGACAGAGTTAGCAGAATTTTCCCAGGATTTTTCCCAGGTGGTGATAACCGGCAGAGTTCCCAGTGAAGTGCAGACACAGGCAGCAAACTCTCTTGTAGCAGAAATACTTGGTTTATATGCAGAATATTTACAGATATATACAGCTTCAGTCCTTGTTCTATACACGGCAGTTTCACAGTCACAGAGCCTTAAATCAGTGTCACAGTCCAGTAAATAGTCATATACCATATATCAGTCCGTTCTGCCAGAGTTCCACTCTCCAAGCACGTAGGTATAGCTTCCTCTGAACTCTCAGGCTTGGCTCCACGGCTACAGCACTTCACGATGATAGCAACAACCCAACAACAACCCACACTGTTGTATTCTAGGTCTCCAGCTATATACCAGAGTTAGCCAATCATATTCATCCTTCTGGTACATTCTAACACAGCTGTTTATGCTTGTGCTTATCTTCACTCTCTAGCTCTGTTTCTTACAAGTACTTACATCTTTGTACTTAAATTGCATTTAACAATTTCAAGTTTATCCAAACCCTGTCACCATGCCACTTTAGACATGAGTGCAACACATGCGGAGGTCAGTACCCCAACACAGCATGTTTTAGAGCAGGCACTCAGCACCAGAACAAGGGCCCAGGATGTGGTTAAAAAGCACAACAATGAACAGAGGGTTTCTACTCAGAGCAAACGACTTTTGATAAGCTGCTGTTAGGTACCAAAGAAAAATTTGTCAGGAAAATGTATAACTATATGTTGGAATTTAAAATGCAGGATGAAATGGTTAAGGAATGCATGATAAAGTGGGCACAAAACATAGGGCACAATATTGATATTGATCAATGGTTGAAAATATGGCAAAGTAACATAAAATTTACAAAATCGGTTAATCTTAAAGAGAACATATATAAAATGTTTTATAGGTGGCACATGTCCCCAGAAAAACTGTCAAAGATGTATACAGATGTATCAAATAAGTGTTGGAAATGTGAAACACAAGTGGGAAGTTATTATCATATGTGGTGGTCATGTGGAGTAGCGAAAAAATACTGGAAAAGAGTACATACTATGTTACAACAAATAATTCTCTGTAATGTGCCATTAACTCCAGAATTGTTTTTATTGAGCATGATACCTGATAACATAGATAAGTCAAAGAAACATATAGTCATGTATATTGTTACAGCAGCTAGAATTTTATATGCAAAAAACTGGAAAAGTCCTATGATACCGAAGCAAGAAGATCTTATTGAAAAAATACGGGAATTAGCAGAAATGGACATTTTATCAGAAGTCATAAAGGACTACCCCCTACAAAAGGCAACAGAAAGATGGGATCTATTTAACAAATGGACTAAATTAACAGGCAACGTGTAAATAGCATATACTGAAATGAGTGCTTAATCTAAAAGGCAGAAAAGAGAAAACAGAACAATTTAAAACTATGATATGGCGTTAAGTTTAGAATGGTTGTTAGCATGTTATAGTCTCTCTTCTTCCCCATAAATTCCCAAGTCCCCTTTTCCTTTTTGTCATCCCTTATCTTAAAAATAAAATTGTTAAAAAAAAAAAGCACAACAATGGCAGGGTACACCTGGAAAAGGGGCCCAGCCTAATTTAGGTCAAAGTTTTAGAAGCCTGGTTAAAACATTACCCACGTAGAAATGATGCTAATTATGTCTTAGAAGGCTTTAAATATGGCTTCTGAATCCTGGCCATGGGGAGTACAGTCCATATTTTGCACAGAACCTCTGATCGGTGCGTGGAATGGAAAGCATAGTCCAGAGTAAGATAGATATGGAGGTGAAAGAAGGAAGGGTTCTTGGTCCCTTCCCAATGTTTCCTATGGAGAACCTGAGGGTTTCCCCATTAGGTATCATGCCTAAAAGGCCAAGGTGAGTTCAGACTTATTCACCACTTGTCCTTTCTGGAGGGTACAGTGTGATACACTTCTTTTGATGAGGCTGTGTGCATAGTTAGGAAATGCAGACTCAGGACTGAAATGGCATAATGCGATATAAAATCAATGTTTCAAATTTTGCCAGTGCACCCCAGCGACTTTGACTTGTTAGGATTCTTTTTCCAGGGATCCTTTTACATTGACAGGGCCTTACCAATGGATTGTTCAGCATCATGCGTTGCATTCAAGAGATTCAGCTCATTTATTTAATTGAGACTTAGGTGTAGGGTGGGCTGTAAATCTATGACTCATTATCCTGATAAGTACCTTTTCTGTGGTCAAAAAAACACAGGAAGGTGTAGGTTCATCCTAAATAGTTTTCAGCCATTAGCAAAACAGCTGGGATTACCATTAGCCGAGGAGAAAACCGAGGGACCAACCACGTCCCTCACCTTCCTAGGGATTGAATTAGACATATGGCAAGCATCATGACTGCCTGATAATAAACTATAGGATTTCAGGAACAGGATAGCAGTACTCTTACAGATGTGGAAGGTGTCACTGAGGGAGCTTCAACAAATAGTAGGGCACTGGAATTTTGCCTGTAGAGTGGTGGCTCCAGGATGTCCATTTCTCCTGCGATTGTGCTTGGCTATGCAGGGTCTTCATCGACCATTGCATAGGACTAGAGTCACACACGGAATGAAGGAAGATCTATTAGTATGGAGTGAGTTTTTAGCAGAATTTAATGGAATCTCCTTTTGGAGAGGTGACATAAGGCTAAAAGCTGATTTCCAAGTACATTCAGCCACAGCAGGATCCTTAGGATTTGGTATTTACTTCATAGGAAGGTGGTGCGTGGGCACTTGGCCTGACGAGTGGCATCAGAATGGTATCACCAGAGATCTGACATTTTTAGAATTTTTTTCCGATTGTGAGTGTGCTTTGGCTATGGGCGGAAGAGTGGTCAAATTCTGTGGTCTGGTTCTGGTGCAACAATCAAGTGGTTGTTTACATTATAAACAACTTTACATTGTATTCAGAATGGGTCATGACATTGGTCAGTGCATTTACATTACAGGCATTGCAATTTAATTACTAGTGCATGCTTGGCATGTGCCAGGTCTGGAAAGAGGATAGCTGATGCATTGTCATGCCAAGTGATCGACCTGTTCAGGGAGCTAGACCCTGGAGCCAAGGAGTTTCCTGAAGTGCTACCCCTGGAGGTCTGGCAAATTGGCATGAAGATGCATCAAGAGCGATTGGTTTGACGCGGCCACCGAGGACAAGGAAAGGTTATTTGGCTGTGAATATAGAGTTTCAGGAATTTAGGGAAATGGTCAACCTTGAGCCGGAATGGCCAGCTCTGGTTGAACATTTACAACAATTTATTGTGCATTTAAAGGGACTGGCACCCGCCACCATTTAAGATAGGCTGTCTGCTCTAGTTTATCATGCAAAAATCAATGGATTTTAGGGATTATTCAGGGGACTACCACTTAAGAAAAGTGATAGAAGGTTGGTCCAAGGAGAGAGGTAGGATTCAGGACACCAGGGTCCTTATTTTACTGCAGCTATTAGAGCACATCTGCAAACAGTGAGTGCTCTTACGTAGGGATGAATATGAGACGGTGTCGCGACTGCCACCTCCTCCTACGTCACCACAAGAGATGACAGGTCACGATCCTTCACACACACATACACACTTCGCTGCCACCAACCACACATAAACCTGACACTTCAGACTTAGTATGGATTTAAAAATAAAAATGATGATTTATTGAATATAAACATAAAATGGAAATCACTGAGTAAAAGAATCACTTGTCACTCTATATTTCTCAGACCTTAACCCTGCACAGTTCTTTGTTACATAACACTCAACTACTCAGTTACCTAACCTATATCTAACCCTGTCTACAGATCTTCCTTCAAGCCCTCTCTCACTCTCCCACTCACTTAATAACTATCCTCCCCTCTTTGCACTCCCCCCTTATATACACAAACTCCACCCCTTTAAGACCCACCTCCTGCCCTGCCATAGGCCAGGAAACTCCAGCCTTAGCCAAGACAGGCAGGTGACGTCATGGCACACGTCACATACCTTCCCCCTTTAATAAGTTGTTTTGTGGGGGAAAGCTAAGGTGCTTTTTCCCCAAAACAACTGCAACCAACATCAAGCATTACATTTATCAACACAGTTTAATACAACTACAGTATTCAAATATACTTACACTTCCGCCACACAGGTATATAAAAACATGCAATGCATAACATTTATCATAACACAACACATAACTGTCCAAACATTTTACATTGCCATATACCATGTACAGAGTCCATAAGTTCTTCAGATGTCGTCTTCTGGTCTTCTGGATAAGGCGTCAGCCACACAGTTTATAGTCCCTCTGACCACCTTAACCTCGAAATCATAGTCCTGCAAAAGAAGCGCCCACCTCATCAGTTTACTGTTCTGTGATTTCATAGTCCGCAACCACGATAGAGGTGAGTGATCAGTGCACAAGGTAAAATGTCGACCCCAGACGTAAGCCTTCAACTTCCGGATCGCGAAGATGATCGCCAAACACTCTTTCTCGATGGTAGAAAGACTCTTCTCCCTGGGAAGCAACTTCTTGCTCAGGTACGCCACTGGATGTTGGTCTCCGCTGTCATCCTGTTGGCACAGTACCGCTCCCACACCGGCATTAGACGCATCTGTGTAGATGATGAATTCTCTGTTGAAGTCAGGAGCATGCAGCACTGGATGGTTGGTTAGAGCATCTTTCAGCCGTCCAAACGCCATCTCACACTTTTCCGACCAGGAAACGCTGTTGCTGCTCTGCTTCTTTGTCAGGTCTGATAAAGGTGCAACAATCTCACTGAAACCGGGTATAAACTTTCTGTAATACCCTGCCAGACCTAAAAAGGACCTCACTTTCTTTTTAGTGGTAGGTCTGGGCCAATTCAGGATTGCTTCTACCTTGGCCTCTAAAGGTTTGATTAGGCCTCCTCCCACTATGTGACCTAGGTACTTCATCTCTGAGTTACCTAGCTGACACTTACTAGCTTTAACAGTTAAGCCAGCATCTTTCAATCTTTGTAGCACTAATTCTAGATGATGTAGGTGATCTTGCCAGGTGTTGCTAAAGACCCCTATGTCATTGATATAAGCTACCGTGAAGTCACTGAGCCCTTTCAGAGTATGGTCCATGAGCCTTTGAAATGTTGCTGGTGAATTTCGCAAGCCAAAACTAAGGACTCGAAATTCAAACAGGCCAAATGGACTACAAAACACGGTCTTCTCTTGGGCCCTAGGATCACTTCTTCCTTGCCAACACTCTTTGGTTAGACCTAAAAAGGATATGACTCTGCAACCTCCAATCATCTCACTTAGGTCATCAAGCCTAGGCATAGGATAAGCATCAGGTTTAGTTACTGAATATGACTTGCTGTAGTACACACAGAACCTGACACTGCCATCCGGCTTGTCTACTAAAACTACAGGGGCTAACCAAGCGCTAGATGAGTGTACAATAATTTGATCGTTCAGCATTTCGTCTAGCTTTTTGCGAATATTGTAAAAGTAATAACCTGTTACTCTATATGGTGTTACAGACTGAGAGCCATTCCCTGTGTCAGTCCTGGGTAGCACTCCCTTGTCAACACCAGGTTTGTTTGAGAACACTTCTTGAGGTTTTGTAACCAGCGTTCTACAACTATTCTGCTGTCCTCTGGATAGAGCAGGGCTGATCTGCAACTCCTGTGGATTGAACTTTTGTGGGCCCCTCCCTTCCCCGAAGGGCAACCCATGTTCCTCCTTATCAGCCGCTTTTATTGTAAACTGCACATGGTTGGTCTCTCTGTAATAAGGCTTCAGGGCATTGATGTGAACGACCCCCCTGCCTAACCTTTTCATAAGTTTGGATGTATGAGAGGTTCCTAAGTCTGTGATTATCTCAGAAGGAAAACCCATCCTACTCATGTACTTCACTAAGGCTTCTGCTACAGTCTGGGTCTCTATATTACATAATGGGATCGCTTCCGGATATCTCGTTGCATGGTCTACTATAGTTAAAATAAATCTGTTCCCCCGCTTAGTGGCGTTGGGCAATGGATCTATGATATCCACCCCTAGACGTGTAAAAGGAGTTGAAATCACTGGTAATGGGCATAGCTTTGCTCTAGTTTTATCACAGTTAGAGCCCTGTCTCTGACAAATATGGCATCTTTGACAGAAACTCTTAATCTGTTTACCCATATCAGGCCAGTAAAAGTTTTGGGCTATTCTTTGTTTGGTCTTGTTTATCCCCATATGCGCTGAGAAAATGTCTGCATGTCCCTTTTCCAGAATCATAGGGCGATATTTCTCAGGCACCACCAACTGTCTCTTAACTTCCGGCCCCCCTTTTGAAATATTATTCAGTTTTTCCTTATAAAGTAAACCACCTTTAATAATAAAACGTTCAGGGCACTCAGGTGATAAATCTTTATCAGTCACCTTTCCAAAACAGTCTTTTAAGGTGGGGTCTGCTGTTTGTTCCTTGACAAAGAGGCTTTTCTGAGGTATTTCAACTGAGAATGCCTCAGGTTGTGGTACAAATTTCTCTGGCTCTTGAGAGTCAGTCTCATTACTGGCTTCACTTTGTACTGATTGTGCACGTGTTACCACCAGGGCACTCTTGACATGCTTTGTTAAGTCATTACCAATAAGAAAAGGGGTAGGAATCTCAGAAGACACCCCCACTCTCCACAATCCCTTCCAACCTTGATATTCAATTTTCAAATCAGCTACAGGTAATGAAACTAGTTCTGACCCAATCCCTTTCACAGATAGAGTCTGGTCAGCAATCATACAACTTTGTGGTACTATGTCTGAGTGGCAGATAGAAATTTGAGAACAAGAATCTCTCAAAGCAGTATAGTCATTTTCAAAAACTTTTATCCTGTCCCCAGCAGATTCCAATAAAGCACTATTTGTCTCTATGTAATAACAGTGGACAACTTCAGCGAGAGGCAGCTCCTTCAATGTATCCAATTCAGAGCTCCTAACTGCCTCTGCCTGGGTTTCCATGGTAACAGAACTTACATTAGAAGAAGCTTGAGGTTTACTCTGAACACAAAAGATAGCCTTTGCTTCTTTTACATTAACTTTCTGAGGTGGAATTTCTTTATTTTGCCTTGTATTAAAACATTGTGCAGCAATGTGGCCTTTCTTTTTGCAAATGAAGCAGATTCTCTCCCCCCATGAGCTTTTCCCATCAAATCTTTCAAGTTTCTCTTTTCCCTCCAAAACTTGTTTACTGTGCTGGCCCTGTTCTGAGGGCTTTTCACTAAAATGGCCGCCTACTTTAGTCTGTCTCTGTACTTGTTCCTTAGAGAACTTTGGGTCCCATGTTTTCCTCACACCTCTCCCCTCATAACAACTAGGACCCCTTATTTGAGAAATAAAATCAGCTATTTGAGCAGCGTTTCTAACGTCAGTTGGTTTCCGTTCTTGAACTAAAAATTTAAGTTCCCCATGGAGTAAGGAATAAAACTGCTCCAGGCCCACAACATTTTTCAATTCCTGAAAAGTTTTTACATTCTCCTGTTCAAGCCACCGATCTAAACACTTTTCTAAGTTAAAACCAAGTTGGGTATCAGATTCATCTGATCTTTTAGTAAGTTTTCTGAACTTCTGCCTAAGATGTTCTGAATTAATGCCAAATCGATTGAAAACCATTTTTTTGAACTCTGAATAATCTTTACTGAGCTCAACTGGCATATCAGCATACACATCAGCCATTTTTCCACTCAGGAGAGACCTCAAAATTATCATTTTCTCTGTTTCCCTCACAGAAAAATCAGCACAACTTCGTTCAAAGATTTTAAGGAAGTTTTCAGGACAATCCCCCTGTTTATATGTAGGAAATTTCTTCAAATCTGATTTTGATAACTGGCTCTCCACATTTTCCCTATTATTATTATTGTTCTGGTTCAGTAATTCCATTCTTCTTATCTCAAATGCCATTTTCTCTTTCTCTAAGGCAATTCTCTCTCTCTCAGCCTCCCTTTCCATCTTCTCCAGTTCAAATTGTCTTTGTCTCTCTCTTTCCTCTTTTTCCAAGGCCCTTAATCTAAATTCGTGTTCCTGGGCTAATTGAATTTTCCTCAGTTCTGAAAACTGTTCACCATTAGCTTCTTCCTGCACTGAGGCAACTCTTCCCTCACCATTTGACTCATCCCCAGACCAGTCTGACATTGCTTGGTCTCTTTGTTCACTCACTTCTGCCATTTGACTGCACGTGAGAGGCATTTTACTAACTCAAAAGGCTCCTGTCAATTTCCACGCCTCTGTTTAAAAATACTTTTCTTCTTGCTGTGCTTTAGGTCTGACACTCTCTAACAGGGTATACCAACAGATATGGCTAGGCTTGTTACTGTAGTCTCTAATGGCTTCTGCCCCTTCACCGGGCCTCTTGCCAGATTTAGAGCTACTTTAATTTTCTGCCCTTGGCTCTACTTCCAAATCCACCACAGCTTCACCTTCTCTCAGGTTCTGTAGTTCACTAGAGAAATCCCAAATCTTCGCTGCCCTTGGTCTGTCTGTCCCTTCCGAGTTCTCCCAACTCTGGACTCTCAGGCCAAGTCACAACAGCCTCCTACTTTGGGTCAATCTCCCTCACAAAATGGACCTTCTAGAGCTCATAAGTCAGTTCCCTCATTCTGAAGTTTAGGTGCCTCTCTACTAGATCTGCTCCCCCCTGGAGACAAATCCTAGAGAGTTACCCATACCCCACTTCAGGTGCACCTAACTGAAATCCTTTTGCTCTGGTCACACTAGCCAAGGCTTTTCTGGACAACTGGGCAACTGGACCCTTGTATCCCACACGCTGGCACCAGTTTTGTCGCGACTGCCACCTCCTCCTACGTCACCACAAGAGATGACAGGTCACGATCCTTCACACACACATACACACTTCGCTGCCACCAACCACACATAAACTTGACACTTCAGACTTAGTATGGATTTAAAAATAAAAATGATGATTTATTGAATATAAACATAAAATGGAAATCACTGAGTAAAAGAATCACTTGTCACTCTATATTTCTCAGACCTTAACCCTGCACAGTTCTTTGTTACATAACACTCAACTACTCAATTACCTAACCTATATCTAACCCTGTCTACAGATCTTCCTTCAAGCCCTCTCTCACTCTCCCACTCACTTAATAACTATCCTCCCCTCTTTGCACTCCCCCCTTATATACACAAACTCCACCCCTTTAAGACCCACCTCCTGCCCTGCCATAGGCCAGGAAACTCCAGCCTTAGCCAAGACAGGCAGGTGACGTCATGGCACACGTCACAGACGGTCCTTTTCGAAGCAGCGTCATTGATGACATTCTTTGGGGCTCTTAGAATTAGTGAGGTGGTTGCATCAGGAAAGAAAGATAAGACTTGGCTAGCCCTTCAATGGAAGGATGTTAAAGTTGAAGAAGGAAAGGTACAAATCCTCATTCAGAGATCCAAGGCTGATCAATTAGGCAGGGGTACACAAATTACCTTAGGGCAGTGTAGCATAAGCAGCATCTGCCCCGTTAGAGCCACACAGGTATAGTTGAAGGTTAGAGGACAGAACCCCGGATATTTCTTCCAGCAAATTGATAAGTCGCCTTTGACGAAATATCAGTTTTGGAAATTAACCAATTTAGCGTTAGACAGAGTAGGTTTACAAGGTGTGAGATTTGGTACTCACTTATTCAAAATATGTGCAGCTTCTACTGTGGCTGCTATGGGGTATAGCTCAGAGGAGAATAAGAGGCTAGGCCAGTGGTCTTCTTCCAGTTACCGCAGATACCGTATTTTTCCATTTACAGAATGACCCAAAGTATAAGATGACCCCCCCTTTTCTAACACCCAAATCAGAAAATTTGAGGGCAGCACGCGCGCCCCTTTGATCCTGACGCCCTTTCATGGCTGCTTCAGGATCAAAGGGGTGTGAGTGTGCTGCCCTTTCATGGCTGCTTTACTCTATAGCTTTGCAAAAGGCAGGGAAAGTGGCTGCCTGCCCTGTATAAGACGACCCTCAATTTGTGGTCCAATTATTTAAGTAAAAAGTCTTGTCTTATATACACGGAAAACTATGGTATGTAAGAATGTTACCTAACATAGAGGCAGGTGCCTGGTCTGGTTATGTCTCCACAGCTCCTTTAAGGTCGGTGAGACGAAGACATATTGCAATATTCGATCACAGTTATATACACTGGGCAGAGTGTTATGCTGCTGCATCCCCATGGGGGAGTGACCTGGGCCTCGGGGCCAGAGACAAGTTACATGGAAAGGACTGTGAGGCATGCAATGGAACCAACTGTGTAGGTTGGCGGCCTTCAGCCAGTCTCCACCAGATATATTGGTCGTGCACTTTGGCGGTAATGATTTAGCCAGGCATCCTGATATGTGGATCATGTGGTCCACGATCATCCCACGATTGGCATCAAGAGATCCCAGGTTTTTCCTCAACGTTAACATGGCTTGCAGGGTTATTAACCATGAGGTCTGCAGAGCGATCTGCTGTGGCCTTGAATCGGTGATTGGTCACCAAAGGGTCCAACTGGATAGGCCTGAGTTTTTTTAAGAACTATGGAGTCCATCTGTCTGATTTGGGTTTGGATGTCTTCCTGGAAGACATCAAGGGGGGCCTGCTTGTTGAGCTCCAGTGGCTCGATAGCAGGCATGGGACATAATGTGGCTAGTCCCTATGTCGTGGTGGGTAGTGTGAAAAAAACACCAGGTATTTTTCAGTGAGTCCCACTGTAAGATCAGGTAAGCTAACAAGGCATCGGACCTCACAGTGCTGCAGATTGGTGCTTGGTGTTTTAACCCACATTACTTGTCTTGCGTATTTATTCTGGGGTTGGGGGCAATGTTGGAGTTGCTGCCGAGCTGAGGCTTTGGGCAGCACAACTCGCCCTTCCCCCCCACGTATGGTGCAAGACCTTAAAGTCTCACAAGAGTTGCTTTAAGAGAGGGGGGAATGCCAGGCTATATAAGGGGCATTCCCCCCTCTAAACCTCCTCTTCTTTTTCTGGCTCCCACCCGCCTGCCCTATTCTAGTGTGAATTTTTCTGGTTGCCTTTGGGGAACAGATAGGAATTTTTGACCCTCATCCTGATTGGCTGTTGGGCAGGGGAATTTTTTTGCCTATCCCATACTAGTATGGGTCGTTGGCAATTTTATGGTGGAAATTTGGTCGCACTGGTGGGTAGTGCGAAAAAAACAAGTATTTTTTGTTGAGTCCCACTGTAAGATCAGGTAAGCTAACAGTGTATCGGACCTCCCAGTGCTGCAAATCGTGCGATTACAGTGCTTGGGGGGGGGGGGAAGAGGCACTGGGCCACTACTGCACCAACAGTGATCAAGTAAAGATGGCTTGAGGTCTGGGGGTGTTTATTAGCAGCTAGCCCGGGACTTGACCATATGTTGATTGACTTACCTGTTTCCACACTACAGCAGGCCCCCTTTGACAAATGATTGGCAAATTTTGAATTACAATCAACAAACAGTGGCCTGTGTTTTAACCCATATTACTTATTTCACGTTTTTATTCCGGGGTTGGGGGGCAAAGAAGTTTTGATCCATTTTCATCCATTTTTTTTAAAAAAAATCTAACTTTTCTGGAGTAGCATCTTGATTTCCAAAACACTTTCTGCATCCATGTGCATCTGGCCAACAGAGAACTACAGTCTACTAAGGCACAGCTCCTCAGAGATTCTTGTCCCAAAGTGCACACTTTGTTTTGATGCCATATTTGCCCCCGGCAGCTAAAAAAAAAAAAAAAAAAAAACAGAAGGGGAGAAAAAAATAAGTTGCTCATTTACCTTGGAGTGGGGGCAATGTGTCCTCAGTTTTCCTTCAGAAACACCATACACCAGCATTTCCTTTAACCAACACACACAGAACCTGTTACTACTGCATTGATACAGGCGACAAAAGGAAACAGCATGGTAAGTGTGTAGATACTATGGGAACTTTATCCTTGAGAAACTCTCCCCTTTTGAAGGCTTGGGCTGTTGCTCTTCCGTTGTGTCTTATCTGTGTTTGTTCTAAAGAGATCAAAATGCTCAGAGAACGTCATTCCTATTATGAAAATTCCTAAAAACTCATTGGATGATTGTATTTACCAAACTCTTCCCCAACATTCATCATCTATAAAATCAGAACAAATTTAGAAATATGTGGATCAAAAACTGTTACATTGAACAGTTCTTGAATGTTTGCAGTGCATGATGATGACTATTTTAAGAGTCATGTAGTTTTAGGTCTCTTACAAAACAACAGGTTTGGCAGAGAAGCATCTTAAGAGGTGTAGTAAATAAACTGCCCAGGGTAGGGGGTGCCACTAGGTGCGGTGGTGTAAAAGTTACATGAATGAATGATTGAATGAATGAATGAATGAATGAAAAAACAGACTTTTGAGAGAGCTTCATTTGGAAGCTAATATTGTTGCATAATGCTGTGCAACATATTGTGTGAGATACTGCATTTTCATTTAGATGTGTGTTGGAGAACATGGCATGTTGCCTCAGAGGCTGCATGGCATCAAGTGAGAATTTGTGGTTCAAAATCCAACCTAAGAAGCTGCAGTTGATTGTTTATAAAGTTTAATATTTGATGTGGGAAGTTAATTTTAGATTAATTCACAATTTAGCCTGATTGTTTTCTTTCATCATTGATGATTCAGTGCTACTAGTATTAAAGACAATTGAAGACCACCTTAAATCCATGAAGGGGGGACAATAATGAAGAATTTCTTTCCCCCTTCCCTCCTTCTTCTAATACTAGTTCTGCGTAACTACAACTTCAACAAATAATAGCCAATTTGTTCTCTGACTTCCTGTTCTTATGTAGCCAAAAGGGCGTCATGAAAGCACAAAGGGGAACTAGCCGTAGGATTGGGGAGGTACAGAAGTACAAAAACTATGTACAGTGGGGTCTTGACTTGAGAACTTAATCCGTATTGGAAGGCGGTTCTCAAGTCAAAAAGTCTGTAGGTCAAGTCTCCATTGACCTACAGTGCATTGAAAACCGATTAATCCCGTAACAGGCCGTTTTTGTTCCATTTTGGTTTTTTTCTGGTCTGTAAGTCAATTCTCACTCTGCAAGTCAAACCTAAATTTTGCGGCCAGAGAAGTCTGTAACTCAAAAAGTCTGTAAGTCAAGCCGTCTGTAAGTCAAGGTGTAACTCAAAATGGAACAACCTCCCTTGAATAATTACTAGTCACAAGAATCAAATTTAGCTGAAAGTGGGATATAGGCAAAATAACAAGATGGGATGAGATGCGATGGGATGGAGTTGCTGGAAACCTGAGCACATACACTCTGTCTTAAAGCACCAGGTTGTGGGTCCTGCATGTTGGTTATTGTCACAATTTTCATCAATTCAAAATACCTGACAATTAGATGCTATTTAGATGCTGACAGGATGATACCCATAGACCTACAGTTTTAATGAAGGCAGCAAAGAAGAATGTGCAAAGCAGAGCTGGTAATATCTGGCTTTTCAAATGTTGAACTCCAATTGCCATCAGCCCTGCCCACATTGCCAAAAGCATAGGGTGATGAGAGTAGTAGTTCATCAATATCCATACACAGTTATACAGACTGAAAGAACGAAGTTGACAACCACTTTAATAATTACCAACACTGCCAATAGTCTGTGTCATTACCAGCAAAAATAGAATTTGTCCAGGCTCTGCCTCTGTTTTCATTAGAATTACGTTTTGTGTGCATTCCAATTAACATATCACAGAGTGGAGAAATGGTGGCCTCCCACACTTTGCGAGACTCTCTCCTTTAGCTTTCATGGTTTGGTCGAGACTGATTACATCTGGAGCCTTTAATCTGGAAAGTCACATGATTCCCAGCCTGGGAAGATGCAGTAGAGATGATATTGCTTAAATTAACTGATTTCATTAAACCTAGGATATGACTTTTTCCCTGTTAAATGTGACAAATGAGACTGAGCGTGGACTACAAAGATTTTTTTCAGATATTTACACCCCCTCTGTGTGTGTGTGTGTGTGTGTGTGTGTGTGTGTGTGTGTGTGTGAATGAGAGAGAGAGAGAGAGAGAGAGAGAGAGAGAGAGAGAGAGAGAGAGAGAGATATTAAATTTTAGTTTTTTGGTGTGAATTTTTAATGTGATTTTGTTCACTTACTGAGTTGCAGATAAATCAGGAGATCATTATTTAATCCAGGAAAGGAGAAATGTGTTGTGACATATATTCTATTATAACATGATACATGAACACTAAAATTTCCAAAGTGCTGAAAAAGTTAATACTAAAGATGGCTATTCTTCTAAAAATGTTTCAAAATTCAGCTTACAAACGTGAAATTATATGAAATGTCTAATCCTACCTAAAGAAGACCTGCTGAAATCCAGTTAGCTTTTAACTTGTTTCTTTAATACTGTAAGCCACCTTTGATCCATTAGGAGAAAGCTGGCATATACAGACAGACAGACAGACAGATGGACAGACAGACAGGCAGACCTATTTCCCTCTGGTCCATTTGTTTACAGTGGTCTACTCTACTTAGAACAATGTTGCATTTCACTAATTAATTAGCTACAGTTATACAACAGAATAAGCTGGGATCCACTCATGGCCAAAGTGGCAAAGAAAACTACAGACTTACGCTTTGCGATTTTTTTTATTGTGCCGTGTGAATCTAGTTACCACCCTTGTTTACTGTATTTTGTCCTCAGCAAATCAAAGACAGAACAACCAATAAATCTTGCTGATCATTTTAATTGTAAAAAAGATGGTGTCATTGATAATGTTTTGGATGCTGAATGGAGTACGTTTACTGTAACTAAAATTTAGATAATTAATAGATGATGGCTTTTTAAAAAATTTACTGGTTTGGTTTCTCTGTTTCTTTTAGATATTTCTGTTGAATGTTAAAATTGGAAACAAGATGGAGACTGCCAACCTAACAGTCGTGAAGTTCTTTTATCTGACTGAACTCTCTGATCTCCCAGAAGTAGACATGGCCCTCTTTGTAGTGATTCTGCTGATCTATTTGGTCACCCTGGCAGGCAATGGGGCCATCCTCCTGGCGATAGGGACAGACGTCCACCTGCAGACCCCCATGTACTTCTTCCTCAGTAATCTCTCTGTGCTGGATGTCCTTTGCCCCACTGTCACGGTGCCAAAGATGCTCCAGATCTTCCTGTCAGGGGAAAAGCACATATCCTTTGCTGGCTGTGTGCTGCAACTCTTCTTTCTCATTGATGTGGTGGGCACTGAAATATATTTGCTGGCTGTGATGGCATACGACCGCTATGTGGCAATATGCAGCCCCTTGCACTACACAAACATCATGAGTAAAAGGCTGTGTGCTCAGCTAGTTGCCTGGACGTGGGTATTAGGCTTTATCAATTCCATGGTTCACACCTCACTGACCTTTTCATTATCTTTCTGTGGGTCCAACAAAATTAACCAATATTACTGTGACCTTCAACCAGTTATGGCTCTCTCTTGCTCTCCTACCTTTCTCCCTGAACTAGTCCGCCTTCTTGTGGCTGGTATTATAGGAGGTGGTGCTTTTCTGGTCACCCTGATCTCTTACATCTATATTATTTCTGCTATCTTGCGCATGCGCTCTGCTGAGAGTAGGCGCAAGGCTTTCTCCACCTGTGGGTCCCACTTGACTGTCGTCTGCCTTTTTTATGGGGCTACCATTGCTACCTATGGTTGCCCTGTCGCTTCTTATTCCCCCAAGCAAGACAGAATTGTTTCCATGCTGTATGGAATTCTTACTCCTATGTTGAACCCTCTGATCTACAGTCTAAGAAATAAGGAAGTGAAGAAAGCCTTGGTCAAAGCACTTGGCCTAAAACGGTTTGAACAAATGGGTTAGATTCAGTTTTTCCTGCTGCTGCTTAATATCAGAAAATGTTGTAGCAGTTCCCCCCCCCAAAAAAATATAACCTAAATGTATAACAGAGACCCTGGTCGTATGAGGGAAGTGTTCTCTAGATGTCCCCAAGTTAGTTTGTTGCTTTTTTTTTCCTGGTCACATGATGCACACTCAGGACCAAAACCTTTTCCCTGCCAGTGGTGTAACTTGTGGAGCATTTCCCCTCACGGCAAGGGCTGTGCTATTTTGTACCTCTGTTGTACAGGTGCATTCCTGCCGCACTTCTTTTCAGAAATGAAGTCAGGTCACCATTACTGTGGTGTGCTTATTAATTTTAATTTTTTTTTACAACCAGTACATTGATACATCGGTAAAAGGGTCTTGGGGGGGGCACCATTACATTATTGGTGTATAATTTTTTAAAAAAATCTGTGGAAGATACATTTAACTGTTGATATGCCAATGTCAATGGAGGCGTGTGTGATTGCTAGTATTGCCACATGTCTCCCCCCCATCTGTGCACAGCTGCCTGTTTGTACTTATGTTTAGTACTTATGCTTTCTGTGAAGTGTGTGGCTTTTTTTTTTATGGCTGCTCTCGTACTCTTGTGTCCATGGTGTGCAAAGTATTTCCCCAACAGCAGCCAGTGGAACAGAAGAAAATATCCCAGACAGAAAACCCTCCCTGGTATATCGATTTGTCAACAAATATTATCACTAATCCTAAACATTTTAGGGACACTCACTCTGGTATATATACAGTACTACGTGACTGTGATTCAGTACTACGGAGGTTTGGAAACTATCTGAAGAACTAGAGAACATTCCCCTCATGAGACCAGGGCCTAAGACTCTGGTGCTGTAATAAAATAAGAGTGCGTAGCTTAGTGGTTTTGGGATCTGGCTGCGGAATCAGAGGTTGGGAGCTCAATTCCCTACTGTGCTTCCTTGGCAGGGGCTGGACTTGATGATCTTTTCCGGCTTTGCACTTCTTAGGTGGTGGTGATATAGCTTGTCTCCATGTCCTCTCATAAATACAACATACTACAGCTGCTGCTGCTCCTGCTGCTGCTGCTACCACCACCACCACCACCACCACTACTACTACTACTATTACTGCTGCTCCTGCTGCTGCTGCTGCTACTACTACTACTACTATTACTACTACTACTCCCAGAACTGCAGAGCTGGAAGGGACCTTATGGATCACCGAGTCCAGCCTTTGTCAAGGAGGCTCAGTGGATTGATTCTGACTTGATGGCACAAAACAACAAATACACAAAACCACAATGCATTGGTATGATACCTGCAAAAAGTGTGGACTGTAGGAAAATACCATAGAAAAGTGCCCACATTTTTAAAAAAAGGTTCTCAAAGAATTTTTGTAGACAAGAGTTTACCACCTTTCTAAACTTACTGTATATGAAAGCATGGACTCAATTTGCAGCTGCGGAAATTAGACATTAAGAAAAATGAAAGGAAAAAAAAAGCCAAAGTGTGGATCATTTGTCCTTAAGCAAGGAGAGGTTTGAAGTGGCCTCCACATGTTCATGTCAAACATTTTAATCCTGGTCTAAAAATAAACAAAAATAAATTTACAGCAAAAGAGCCACACTAATAAGCTGGCTGCCATGAGGTCACCAAGAATCCTCACCTCCAATTTCGGGAGAAGTTCTGCACTTCTGAGAAAGCATTTTCATTTTAAAAAAAGCATTAAGGTGAGAATTGCATGGAAAAACACAAGAAACTCGTACAGTACATTTTTAAAAAGAAACATAACTGCCATCTAGACTTCTAGAGTATGGACAAAGGGGAAGAACTGACCAGGTGACTGATATGGTTATCAATCATTTCAGTGATATGTCCAACATATGATAGCACTATCAGTATTTGAAGGATCCCATCCCAGCTTGGTAGGCCTAGAGGTATTGACGGAAATTTAACAATCTTTGGCCCAAACCAGCAAACCAAAACACAAATTTGATAACACCACACCATGCAGATTGAACATGTTTGCGAATCAAAATGTGATTTGTAGCATTCAGTGTAGCCAAAATCAAGGCTACCATTTTAAAGTCGATGCACAGTAAATGTTGCGAGCTTAAAAGGAGCTTGTTTTAAAGTAAGTATGAGTGTGTTAGAATTTCAACTTTCACCTGTGCTTGTATAGGGCATGATCCCCTTTAGGTAAGGCCTGGGCAACCATAAGTGGTCTGGGGGCTACACTTGCCCAGCTCTAGACTTTGGAGACAACTCTTGAAGCAGGAGAAGGACAGGGCAAAACAAAACAAAACAAAATGCCAGCCCCAGAAAAATAAAATTCAGAAAGCAAAAAAATAATCCCAACAAAAATAGGTTTTACAAGATCTCTCTCTCTCTCTCTCTCTCTCTCTCTCTCTCTCTCTCACTCACTCACAAACATACACACACACACACACACACACACACACACACACACCCCAAAATTCCTTTTAACAATCTTCTCACAAAACCAATGTAAAAAAAAAGGAATCCCAACAAAAATGTGTTTTATAATTGAAAAATGCTGTCTTGCACACTCTAGTGGACAAAAGTATAGTTTTTTTCCCCAAACAAACAGGGGATGCGTTATTCCAGGAGTATTGGGTGTGCCTTTGAAAAAAGGCAAAATGGCTCACCATGCCTCCTAGAGAGAACAAAAAGACATTTTGACTCATTTTCACCCAAGTTTTTAAAAGTCTAACTTTCCTGGATTAGCATCCTGATTTCCAAAACACTTTCTGAATGTATGAGCATCTGGTCCATAGAGAACTTCAGTCCATAATGGCATAGCTCCTCAGAGATTCTTGTCCCAAAGTGCACACTTTGTTTTGATGCCATTTTTTCCTAGTGGGAAAAGAAAAATGAAGTAGAGAAAAAAGAAGTTCTCTTGAATTTTCTTCCAGGATAACCATATGCCAGCATTTCCTTTGGCTTGATCCACTGTTACTACTGCATATGATGCAGGTGACAAAAGAAACCAACAAGGTAAGTGTGTAGAATCTCTTGGAACTTAGAGACATATCTCAACATTTCCCCTTTTTCAGGCTTGCACTGCTGCTCTTCTGTCTTATCTGTGTTCTAAAGATATCAGAGTTCTCAGAGAACAACAGTTCTGTTATCAGTCTCTCCCCGAATTCATCATCTGTATCATGGGGAAAATGTTGGGAGTGCATGGATCAAAAATCATTAGCTTTAGAACTGCATTTTTTCAAGACATCATCATGATGATTATTAATTATTTTCAAATTCATATTATTTTATGTCTTTTACAAAAAGGCAGTTTTTGTAGATAAATGTCTTAACAACACAAACTTCTGAGAGAGCTTCATTTGGAGGCTAATATTACTGCATGCCATTATGCAGCACATCGCATGACATGTTGGATTTTCCAAGAAGACCTTCTTTGGCTGTACATCTGAGAACATTGCATGTTGTCTCAGAGGCTTCATGACATCATGTGAAAATTTATCATTCAAAATCCAGTCCAAGAATCTGCATTTGATTGTTTGTAAAGCTTAGTATTTTCATCAGGGAGTTAGTACTGCAACTTATAAAATGTCCTCTTTGATTTTTCCATACTTGATTATTTAATTCTATTAGTATTGATGGGTGTTAAAGTCTATCATGAACCCAAGAATGAGCTACAATAATGAAGGATTTCTCTTTCCCCTCCCTCCTTCTCCTAATACGTACTAGTTCTTAAGAATAAGAATAATACACCATCAGAGCTACAAAAAACTGCAATATTAGGAACAGCATACATACTGCGCGGATATTTAACAGATACTTAGGTTTTTGGCTAAAACTTGCATCTGTTATATAATACCAGTCAATGTCTTCATAATTTTGACTGTGCCTGGTTGTTGTTGTTGTTGTTGTTGTTGTTGTTGTTGTTGTTGTTTGAAATTTGTATCTGCTATATAATATCAATGTGTTTTTATAATTTTGATTGTGCCTCGTATTTTTGATGATGATAATGATAATTTGTTCTCTGCCCATCTTTATGTAGCCAAAAGGGCATCAAATGGGAACTAACTAGAGGATTGAGGGAGGCCAGAAGTACAACAAATGTCGTAAAACACACCCAAGATGGAACACCTTTCTTTGCTTAATTATTGGTCACAAGAACCAAATTTAGTGACAAGTGGGATGCTAGAAAGAGAGCAATGATGAGATAGGATGGAGTTGCTGGAAACCTGAGCACATACACTCTGTCCTGAAGCACTAGGTTGTGAGTCCCGCATGTTGGTCATTGTCACCATTTTCATCAGTTTAAAATACCTGACAATTAGATGCTATTTAGACGCTGACAGGATGATACCCATAAACCTGAAGTTTTAATGACGGCAACAAAGAAGAAGGTGTAATGCAGAGCTGGAAATATTTGGCTTTTCAAATGTTGGACTCCGATTGCCATCAGCCCTGCCCAGATTGGCAAAAGCATGGAGTGATGGGAGTCATAGTTCATCAACATCTTGAGGGCCACTGTCGAGAAGAAAGATAACAACCACTGTAATAATTACTATTACTGCCAATAGTCTGTGTTATCACCACCAAAACTAGAATTTTTCCAGTCTCTGCCATTTACCATTACTCTGTTTTCAACAGAATAATGTTAAGTGTGTGGATTACAATGAACATACCATGGAGTGGCGAACCGGTGGCCTCCCACACTTTGTGAAAATCTCTTCCTTGGCTTTGGTGGTTTGGTCGAGGATGATTACAGCTTGAGTTTAACATATGATATTGCTAAGATGTACTGATTTCATTAAACTTGCATTAAAAGAAAATGAACTATTTATTGTAAATGCAAATAGTCAGTCTGTGAACATGGGCCTGGGAACAATTTTGAACTGTGATTACAGTCCTCTCCCCTTTTCTCTTTTTTTGCTTTCCCTCTCAATGGCTGAGAGAAAGAGATGTTAGGGTTTTGATGTGAGTTTTCAATGTGGTCTTGTTCACTTGCTCACATGCAGACATTTTTTTAAATTCATTATTTATTCCAGCTAAGCAAAAAGCTAAGCAGAACTATGTGATGACATATAGAAAATACATTATAATATGGCATAAAATTTTCTAATTCCTAAACTGCTGAAAAAGTGAATACTAAAGAGGGCAAAAAATGTTTCAAGATTCAGTTTTGTCACATTGAGCAAAATAACGTGTTTGGATCCGCTCAAAGCAGGAGTGGCAAAGAAAACCACAGAGTTAGACATTGCGATTTGTTTCTTTTTGACTCTAGGCACAGCTGCCACCCTGGTCTATTTTGCCCCCAACAAATCAAAGTCAGAACCACAAATAAATCTAAAACAAACCATGGATTCATTCTTTGTTTTGCTGGGGAAGGAAAGCACACACGAGTGATAGCTGTGCCAGGGTTCATAGAACAAGAGAAAAAACTCTGTATTTTGGTCCACGTCTTGTGCTGTCTTTGGGAGTGATAAACTGGAGCAAAGGGCTGTCAATAGTTGGCCACAGTTCCTTGATTTTTTTGGTCATGAGAACTGCCTCAAAGTGAATTAAACCACACAAACTAAGGAGACAATGGGTGCTGCTTGCAATTCCCCCTGACACCGCCACAAACCTTACTGAATTTTTACAAAATAAATGTTTACTGAAATGAAAGGCACAACAGTGTGTGGTGTTCTGAATTCTCCCTGTATGTCTCATAAACATGAGCAATTTCCTTCCCTGAAACACCTCAGCAGTTAAACTTCAGTATTGCACTTAAGATTCTGCTCATGACATGAGTTTGATCCCAATGGGTAGCCCGGTGAAATAATGAATGGAGTAGAAATTGTTACTTGATTGATGTGCTTACTTTAAAATTTACACTGGTTTGATTTCTCTGTGTTTCAGGTATTTCTGTTGAATGTTAAAATTGGAAACAAGATGGAGACTGCCAACCTAACAGTCGTGAAGTTCTTTTATCTGACTGAACTCTCTGATCTCCCAGAAGTAGACACGGCCCTCTTTGTGGTGATTCTGCTGATCTACTTGGTCACCTTGGCAGGGAATGGGGCCATCCTCCTGGCGATAGGGACAGACATCCACCTTCAGACCCCCATGTACTTCTTCCTCAGTAATCTCTCTGTGCTGGATGTCCTTTGCCCCACTGTCACAGTGCCAAAGATGCTCCAGATTTTCCTGTCAGGGGACAAGCGCATATCCTTTGCTGGCTGTGTGCTACAGCTCTTCTTTCTGATTGAAATGGTGGGCACTGAAATTTTCTTATTAGCTGTGATGGCATACGACCGCTATGTGGCAATATGCAGCCCCTTGCACTACACAAACATCATGAGTAAACAGCTATGTGCTCAGCTAGTTGCCTGGACATGGGTATTAGGCTTTATCAATTCCATGGTTCACACCTCACTGACCTTTTCATTATCCTTCTGTGGGTCCAACAAAATTAACCAATATTACTGTGACCTTCATCCAGTCATGGCTCTCTCTTGCTCTTCTACCTTTCTCCCTGAACTGGTTCTTCTTCTTGTGGCTGGTATTATAGGAGGTGGTGCTTTTCTGGTCACCCTGATCTCTTACATCTATATTATTTCTGCTATCTTGCGCATGCGCTCTGCTGAGGGCAGGCGCAAGGCTTTCTCTACCTGTGGGTCCCACTTGACTGTCGTCTGCCTTTTTTATGGGGCTACCATTGCTACCTATGGTCGCCCCGTTGCTACTAATTCCCACAAACTGGAGCGAATTGTTTCCATGCTGTATGGAGTTGTTACTCCCATGTTGAACCCTCTGATCTACAGTCTGAGAAATAAGGAAGTGAAAAAAACCTTGGTCAAAGAACTTGGCCTAACATGGTTTGTATGAATGGGTTATGTATGTTCAGTTCTTCCTGCCAATGCCTAATGTCTTAATATTTTATAGCACATCCCCCACCCCAAAATACAACCTAAATGTATAACTAAGGCTATGGTGCATTAATAAAATAAGAGGTAGGGGTCATATAGCTTGTCTAGATTTGGCTAGTCAGCCAAAATATTTTTCCTCATGCAAGCAAAGGATGGAGAAAACAGAGGTGAGCTCTAGAGGAAGAAAGGGCTGTTGTGAGTCAAGAGAAATAGTTGTACAGAAAGAATTTCCTTCACTTTGTCTTCTGGTTGTGGATGAAGGAGGGACTATGTAGATCTGCTGAGCCTAAGTCCCAGGCAATTTTCTAGTCAGGAAATACAACAGTGCCATTTCAGGAAGGACTGGAAGATGAAATCCACAGAAATGCCAACATATTAGGTTATCTAATTACACATAACCAGGTTACTTTTTCTTCTTCTCATTCTTTTGTGTTTCCTTGTGCAAGCAGATGAACTCAAAGTGTGATGACATTGCAACATACTTCTATTACTCCTAGTTGAGTGTGATGCCAATCGATTCAAAATTTCCTGACTACCTTAGGTTATTTTAAGTCTGGGGAAAACTCAGTTTTCTTTGCGGAATCATTTTTCTTTTTGGACACATGTCAGGAGGTTATTTATTTTAAATAACCTTATATTGTCCTGTTTTTGACCCACTTTTGGTTGTGTGAATGGTTGCATTGTATTCTGTGTGTATGGGTGATTCCTGTCCTGGTGTTTTGGTGCTGTGTTTGAGGTGATGCGGGATGCTGTCACATTGGAATAGTTTCCCCTTTTACATTTTTAAAATAAATTGTTCAACTAGAACACTGCATCACATAGGCACTGGAGTCTTTCTGTCTGCAACACTGATGCAGAGCTATGCCAATTAGATTTTAAAAAAAGAAACCAACTCCAGACAAGACAGTTATGGACAAGGACAGAGCACAAGTAGAGTAAGGATGTACCTATGGAAGTTCAAAGTGCCAATTCCGGATCTATTGAAGGATATTTGATGTGCAGTTATTTTTAGAGGTGGGGTTTCCCATTACCTCAGAAATTAGAATGAGGAAAGAAGCCCTGGCAACTCCCTTTTCTTTACATCAAAAGCTCCTGCTAAAGATATTAATGGTAGGGCTGGCCCTAGTGACCACATGTGAGGTAAAAGGCCCTGCTGTACTGTTGGTTTAGTGGGATAGGGGTCCTACATGTTATCAGTTCATGTTTCCTATTTTGCTGACATTACAATTATCTTTCTGTGAGCCTAGTAATGTTAATCAATATTACTGTAGCCATTTTATTGTTAATCAATATTCAACTGTTGGCTGTTCTCTCTCAACATTGTACCTCCTAACCTGAGCCCATGTTTCTTTTGGTGGCTGGTATAACAGAAAAATTGTGGGTTTGGGTTTTTTTTTTTTTTTTTTTTGGTTCCTAGAATATTACTGAGAGTGAGCACAAAGCCTTTTTCTACCAATAAGCCCTACATGACTGCATTTTGCCTGCTTTGCTTGGTTCCACTCATTTCCTCTGCACCTCCTCTCATAAATACAACACACTACATTTTGCTACTGTTATTTTGAGTTCATGCCCATTTAATGAGCACCCAGCTGGACTACATGGACTCTTTACATGAACCAAGCAGGACTATAGCTTAGAATAACATCTGCCCACATACTCACCAGGTGACATTTTTAATTGTCTATAACTGGATTTCATTTGGCTTCTGTCTGGTGAATAACCTAAAATTTGTCACATTATTCTAATGAAGATTACCATGGCTGTGTGTGGTTTCCTCCTCACTTCCAGGCATAAAGGACACTTGTGTTGTAAAAACAAGCAATATGTATGTGGGAAACAGGCTTATGCAGAGTGATGGGCTTCCTCTGTCTGAATACTGACTGGAAATTTCCAACCACACAGGATGAAGCATTAAACCACACCTTCACAGCCTGCCTGTAATCAACTTTAAACTCACCTTAAGAGGATGCCTGCCAAACTTTTGTCATCAATTTCTGGGACATTCATTTATAATTGCGTTGTTCACAAGTTACTGGTGCATGCCTGAAGAAGGGATTTTAATCCACAAAAGCTTGCAGAAATAATGTGACTTTTTAAAGGGATCTAATAAAGTTGTACCATTCTTCATTTTTTGTACCTAGTAGACAGACACCTTACAGAACCTAACTTGATGGCACACAACAAGAAATACACAAAACCACATTGCACTGGGATGATGCAAGCAAAAACTGTACACTGTAGCAAAACGCCATACAAAACTGGGCATGTAAAAAAGGGTACTCAAATAATTTCTTTAGAGAGAGTTTACCACTCTTCTGAACTGATGTTGAAAGCAAGGACTCAATGTGCAGCTAGGGAAACTGGTAATGAGCTGGAATGAATTTGCATTTTGGCCTGCTATCAATTATGCTTGCTTGCTTGCTTGCTTGCTTGCTTGTTTGTTTATTTATTTATTTATTTATTCGTTCGCTTGCTCGTTCGTTCGCTCGTTCATTCATTCGCTCGTTTGCTCACTCGTTCGTTCACTCGCTCGCTCGCTCACTCACTCATTACAATTCTGTCCCTCTAGTGGCAGAGCACTACTCTGGGTAGCTGATAGTTATAAAAAAGAAATAATTCTCCACCCATCAAATACAAACACATGAACAATAAAAACTGATGTAAAAAGGCAATGGCAACTCCAGAGGCAATGGCAAACAGCACTCAAATTGAAAAAACAAAGCAAAAACAAGCAAATAAAGTAAAGTGTGCTGCTTATTATACCACCCCATAGTGCTTAAAGCACTCTCTAGGCAGCTTACTTTTTTTAAAAAAAATATACATGCCACACATTGCCCTCCTCCCCAAGTGAGCTGGGTACTCATTTTACTGACCTCGGAAGGATGGAAGGCTGAGTCAACTTTAAGTCAGCTGTCAGATCTGTTGGTGTTGACCGTTGACCATGAACAGAGTTTGGGCTGCAATACTGCAGTTTAACTACTGTGCCACAAAGCTATTTCACTTGGATCTATGAAAACGCCTGGATTCGTGAGAATATTGAAGGGGGAAGATGTTCCTAAAGGTCTCTTTGAAGTGCCCAGCTTCACACGTTTTCTGAAGTTCATAAGAAAGGGAACATGGTATATATCAAAGGCAACACACTCCATAGGGTTGCAGCTACCACTGGTTCCTGGTGGTAGTTTTCTAGGCCTCTCTAGGGGGACTACTCAGAACTGGGAAGCCTGGACAGATTGAGTGGCCTGGGTAAATTATCTTAAGGAGAGACACTCTGAGACATAATGAGGTCCCAACTGCTGAGGGCTTTAGAAGTTAGGACTAGCACTTTGAATTTGGCACAGAAACAAACAGGCAGCCAATGCTGTCAGGACATAATTAGGACATCTGACAGCCTCAGGAGTTCTACAAAGAGTTATAGACCTAGGCAAAGAAAACAGATCCTATAATTAGTCATAGGTGACATTATCCCAGTAAAGGGTCAATCCCAGAATGAAATCAGATGACCAGTGATAAACATCTCCAAACCCATCTGGGTATCTTATTATAAGTGTCTTCATTGTTGCAATAATTCCAGCCATTCTAAGTTTATCTGGGCCCTTTTCCCTAGGAGGCTGAGCTGAGGCTGAAGACCAGGTTTACCTGCATGGACATTTTGCTGAGGAGTTTGTTTTTCTTGGGATTTCTTTTGTTTCCCCCACCACCACATGGCTTAGGAGGTGGGGCTTTCCTCCTTAAATTAGGGTGTGCACTTAGGAGGCAGGAAAGTTTTAAGGGTTGGATCATACTTCCGCACTATTAGAGAGCAGGCCAGGTAGGTGGGGCTCATCAGCCATGGAAGGCAGCCCATCTAGGAGAAGGAAAACTCCAATTTCAAACCTCCACTGCCTTGTGGCTATATCCACTCATGAAAAAGGCTTCAGGAGTTAACCTAGAGGCAAAATCCGGATCTGGAGTCCCAAAGGCAGTTCGTGTCATTCTGCCAACTCCTGTGACGTTGCTGGAACCAGTTGTATTGGCTCTTGCTTTTCCATTTCAGCAGCGTGAAGAAGGGGGATTTTCTGCTTGGGTAACAGCCTGTCCTCCATATTACTTTACCTAGGCTTCATGCTCTGGAGAGGACACTTCTTGATACAGAGCATGTTACCATAGTCACTCAAGACTGAAGGATGCCTATGATGTGGTCTGTGATATGAGACATCCTGCTGCACATGCTGTAGCTAACAGTTTGATACAAAAAGCTTTGTCCATCAGGGCCGGGTATTGAAGTGGGTAGCATATTGCCACATAATGATCATAAACCATAGCTATGAGCAGGAAACAGTTGTTTGCTCCAAAGCTGAAGTAGCAAAACATCTGCACAACACAGCCAGCAAAGGAAATGGAATGAGCACCTGTTGAAAGAGTCATCAACAACCTGGAGATGGTGATAAATGTCTCCTTTTTGCCTTTGACAGAAAAGGCAAAGAGGAGAAAGTGCATAGGACTCTGTACAGTCGGGTCAAGCAGTATCACTGACATGATTATTATTATTGTTATTATTGTTATTATTGTTATTATTGTTATTATTAACAACAACAACAACAACAATGTATAAAAATTTATTTGTATGATCAATAGATCTGATGTGAATAACACAGAACAGCTGCATAAAAATAAACAGTATCAATACAACTGTAATATACATTATGTGCGGCAGACCCTTAGGGAGGCAAATACCATAGATAATTGTTAGAAGCATAAACCCACCCCCAATGCATACATATTCACATATGAAGAGATACATGTATATATCTAGAGGATTAAGGCACCATTTCCTGCCTGCAGACTAGTGCCGCTGCACAGAAGCTGGCCACTTTAATTGTTACTGATGGACACTGATCTGCCAGCAGATAACATATATAGTACTCATCATCTCTTCCAGGGATGAAGAAAAGTGTCACAGAAACCAGTGTAGAAGGAGCAGTACAACAGAACATGGCCAACTTTCTCCGCCACACCAGCCTCACAAGGACATAAGTGCTCTTCAGAAGGAATGTTCTTATATCCGGCAGAAGGAATGTTCTTATATCCGGCAGGACTCAAGGAAGTACATTAAACTTTGCTAATGTAAAAGCTTTTCTATATTTTGGACGGGTCAGAATATTCAGAGAGCTTGCAGGTAAAAAGGCTGACCATAATCTCTAAAGCCAGGCTGGACCGTATCTATGCTTACATGGTGTTGCAGCTCACTGTCTGTGATGTGCTGGTGTAGTTCCTGTTTTGCTTTTGTATAGCCCATTAACAAAATATCACTTCTCTAGAGGCCCAGATTATTTAATTTCTCATCCATAGATCTTTCCCATCTGGACTGAAACTTATCAGTTAGCACTAAGGGAGCCAACCCCACAGGGGTGAAGAACATTTTTAACCAAAAATTTAACTTAAGTATCCAAGTGAGTACACCCCTAAGTGACAATGTCCAAATTGGGCACAAAATGTCAATATTTTGTGTGGCCACCATTATTTTCCAGCACTGCCGTAACCCTCTTGGGCACAGAGTTCACCAGAGCTTCACAGGTTGCCACTGGAGTCCTCTTCCACTCCTCCATGACGACATCACAGAGCTGGTGGATGTTAGAGACCTTGTGCACCTCCACAAGCTGCCGCACTCTGGGAGCGGGCTGGGAGGCAGAGCCTTTAAAAGGCAGTTTCCCCTGAGCCTGGCCTCTCCGTTTGGCTGAGCAGCCCTCCCACTCACCCTATTGAACTAAGAATGAGAGTAGCTGGTTGCTTCAGGACCAGATGGGAATTTTTGGCCTGCTTCCATGATTGGCATGCACTGGGGAGCAGGTGAGTTTTCGCCCAGTCACATTCTTACTTTTGGGGTTTGGCTTGATTAACACACTTGTCTCCTCTCAGTTCATAAAAATAAATTATATGCCCTGAGATTAACAGGTTGTCGGAGGATCCCAGGGAAGTGATGTCAGCTCTAGGTTTGCTTATTAGAAGGAGAATGTTTATTGAGTATCTTAAAATACTCAGATGTACTCAATAAGCGGGAGTGGAGGAAAGCATTGCCTGCTGTTCACCGCAAGAAGTCCAAACAACAAGGAAGCAGATCAAGTACTTTCTATACAGTGGTGCCTCACTTAACGGTGATAATCCATTCCAGGAAAATCACCGTTAAGTGAAAACATCGTAAAGCGAAAATAAAAAGCCCATTGAAACGCATTGAAAACCTTTCAATGCATTCCAATGGGCTTGAAACTCACAGTCCAGCGAAGATCCTCCATACAGTGGCCATTTTCGCTGCCTGTATAGCGAGGAATCCATCCCTAAACACAGCAGGGAGCCATTTTATTTACCCCGCAGCCATTTTGAAACTGCTGATCAGCTGTTGAAAAATCATTGTTTTGCGAAGAATCGGTTCCCGAAGCAGGGAATTGATCATCACAAAGCGAAATTCCCCATTTAGACCATTGTTTTGCGATTGCAATTGCGATCACAAAAAGGTCGTCATAAAGCGGATTCGTCGTAATGCAGGGCAATCGTAAAGTGAGGCAACATGTTTACTGTTAATTCAATAACTTGCAGCTGGATAATATATCATTGCTATGCAGTCTAACAAGCAGCATTGACATGTGAAATACTCTCCTTCAAGGAGAGGCCTAGACACAGGATGATGTTATTGATAAGAGAAGTACAGTGGTGCCTCGCATAACAAGCGCACCATTGAACGAATCCGCATTGCGATGCAGATTTCCCCATCGCTAATGCGAGGGCATGCTCGCATTACGATGGGGGAACAGCTGTTTGGCGGTTCCAAAATGGCCACCGGACACCCAAAATGGCCACTGGAACACCAAAAATGGCCGCCGGGACACCCAAAATGGCTGCTGGAACACCAAAAATGGCTGCCGGACACCCAAAATGGCTGCCGGAACACCAAAAATGGCCTCCGGGACACCCAAAATGGCCACCAGAACATGGGAAAACATCGGAGAACGGTGAGTTTTGGGCCCATTTGGAATGGGTTTCCCCGTTCCGCTTAACGATGTTTTCCCATAGCGAAGGTTAATCCAGAACGGATTAACCTCGCTATGCGGGGCACCACTGTATTATCTTAATAGTGTTCCCATCATGATCAGCCAAAGTATGTATAACTGATGAAGCAAAATATAAAGCACACTCATTAGCAGTTTCTGATAACCACAGGTATTCATCTCCATGACCATTCCTTAATGTAGGCAGCAGGTAGGGAGTCTTTGGTATCAAGTCTTTGGTATCAAGTCTTGAGTTCCAAGTCTCAGGGGGCGGGGCAAACAACTCGAGGCTCAGACTCCAGATTTAGGACTTGGGACTTAGTACCAAAGACTTGGACTTGGGACTCAGGACTGAGGACTTGTCAACATCCCTGATATCAGAGCCATTCATGCATCTCCTAAAGTGCCTGGTAACCTCAGGAGTGGTGGCTAATCTTATTGCATAGACAGTGTTAAAATAAGATTCAGCTGCCAGACCCATATGCTTCTCTATATGGAATGAAGAGACACATCTCTGGTCTGAAGCAGCAAAATGTCTCAGGCTGTCTGCCTATCGTTTGAATTAAGTCCATTAGCTCAGTCTCTATAGGATCAAGTCCGCTACCTACTCATGTTAATTGTTGTTCTGAAAACTTGGCATTCTAGATTACATTATACATTGGAATACAGTCATCATAAGAAAAGAACTAAAACATCTGAGACTTGTGAGACACAACATGTGTACTTGAACTCTCTGGCAAGTATCATTTTTAAGGCTTGCTGCAAATGTTGCTTCTCTGTTGCAGTGGAAACAAAAATAAACATTTATGGAAGAGAAAAACCATACAAGTGTGACCAAATTCATTCTTGTGGGCTTCATGGATCATCCAGACCTTCAGATTCCCTTGTTCTTCTTCTTCCTTGTCATTTACATTGGCACCCTGATGGGAAATCTTGGAATTGTTATTTTAATCCACTTTGATGCCGGGCTTCAGACTCTCATGTATTTCTTTCTCAGTAACTTGGCCCTCGCAGATCTTGGTTATTCATCAGCCATCATCCATACAATGCTGATGACCTTTGTATTGAAAACAGAATCATTTCTTTTATTGAGTGTGCTCTGCAATTTTACTTTTTTTTTTTTTTGCATCTTTTTGACAAATGAATGTTGTCTTTTGGGTGTGATGGCCTATGACCATTTTGTAGCTATTTGTAATCCATTACTTTACCACTTGGTGATGCCCAAGAGATGGTGTGTCTCATTTGTGATTTTATCATATATGGCAGTTTTTGTGAATTCTACTGTACAAACCATTTTTATATTTAGTTTGACTTTCTGTGGCTCCAATATTATTAACCATTTCTTCTGTGATATCTCTCCAGTACTCAAGCTGTCCTGCTCTGACATCCATACCACAGATGTTGTTCATTTTACCTTGGTCTCAATAGCTGGCATGAGTACTATCCTGATTGTCCTAGGGTCCTATGTTGCCATTATCATCACCATCTTAAAGATCCAATCTGCAGAGTGGAAACGTAAAGCCTTCTCAACTTGTGCATCTCATCTCACCATTTGTTGCTATATTCTATGGGACTCTGATCTTCATGTACTTGCGACCCTCCTCAGTTTACACAGCGGATCAAGACAAAATCATCTCAGTGTTTTATGTACTTGTGATTCTTTTGCTAAACCCCTTGATTTATAGCTTAACGGCCAAAGAAGTGAAGGAAGCTCTGAAAAGGGCAAAAGACAGAAATATCATCTCCCAGTAAATAACTAAACACTTGAGATACAAAGATGATCTAGTGATATAACTTTGGTGCTTTATTATAATCATTAGCCTAAATCCAGTTTAACTTGAGTAGAAGAAAAGAGTAAGTGATAGCAGAATTCCACTGGATATTTTTAGGTTATGCAAATGATAGCACAATATTTATTTTTTGAAGTTCTGTTGGCTTCTTGCTGTTTAATGTGCAGAGTTCTCTGATTGAAGAAAAACACACACTCTCTTCTACAAAAAGACATGTGTATTAACAAAATATATACTTATATACAAGGCAGACCTTTGGTATGGCAGCAAAAATAGAAGCAAAGTACATGGAGGATAGTAGCATAAAAGAAAGAAGGAGATACATTCATGTTCACAATGTTCCCTTATATACAGTTGAATTGATGCTTCTGTCCAGTCACTTCAAGGGTTGCATCATCTTCCTTTACATGGGTGTTGCATCATCCCCAGATGTTGCATCTTCTTCTTCTTAATCACTGTGACTCAGCAGTTACACAGGTGATCATTATGGCAGTTCATCAATACTACAGTCTGGACCTGTTCAGGCCTATAAAATTTACAATACTTTGACAAGTTCTTAGGCTACTGAGTCTGCAATCAAATTGCAGCTGCTTGTGCAACTAGCTGCGTACATATTTCAGAACAAGACAATTTCCAAGCACAATTTTACCTGTGATTGCAGTATGATACATTGGATTCTGGCTAGTGTGTTTAAAAAAAATCTGTAAACTACATTGTGGTTCTTTGAAGGGGCTGTTTTTATGCCACTTTTTAAAATTTGCATCTTGTACTGTAGCTCTTCTTTTCCTAAGTACATCAGATGAGCCCATTGAAAAGCATTGTATATTTGAAGATTGACTGAAGTGTCTATTTCTCTTTTAAAACATTGGTCTTAATTATAGATGGGAATGAATCATAAAAATGGTGATTTGTTTTGATTTGTGAATCATCAAGGTCAACAAATCACAAATTACAAATTTATGATTTTTTCTGATAAATCAATGAATCAATTTGGCAATTCAATTATTTTTTTTACTTTAAACCCCTATAAAAAGGTCCTCAAGATACCAAATTTGCAGGGACACTTCCCTGGCTAGCTACAATCCCTTCAACTTTGGTGTAGGTTTCAAACTTCCAAGTTCTACACTTACAAATTGGGTCCCCCCAGGAAAGTGCCCTTTTGCAGCTGCTTTGGGGAAACCCATTTTTTTCCAAACTTGGGCAGATTGTAGAGGAGAGCCAGTAGAATCTTCTCTGTGGTTTTGGTGTCTCTGGGTCCTTGGGGGGAACTTTCCTGGAGAGCCCTCTTTGTGACTTGGACATCTGAAACCAAATCTTCATCTAACTAGGAGGGATTTTAGAGGACAGTCAGAGGAAGCTTATCTCCACTCTTAGTGTCTCTAGGCACTTGGGGGGCATTTTATAGCCAAATAAATAAATGAATAAAAATCACTAAAAATTCATTGATTCGTATTTATTGGGGGAATTGATTTGTATGCATACAAATTGATGAATTAGTGGTTTTTTGAATGAATTTGGCAATTCGTTTTTAAATTCATGCCCATTTCCAGTTTTAATCTAACTTGTGCGTGTATGTGTGTTTGTCCTATTACAAATTACTAGGTATGGGATTTTTCTTATTAATGGACTCTCGGTCCCATCATTCGGTGGGAATACTTCTGGCTGAATTGTGGGACTGGGAGCCCTCAAACTGGTAAGAGGTAGAGCAACTTTCTTAGCTCTATGCTGTTCCTATGCCACTTCTTGAACCCTGTTAGGAAGGTGCCCTGCTACACTGTGGGAGTCATGAGGCTTCCCTGTAACTCACAAAGGTGAGTGGGTGGGGGGAACGAATTTGGACAGAGGCTGCTTTAATAAAGAGTGCTATCATATCCTTCTCAGGAGGTAAACAAGGACAGGATGTAATCATTTCTCCTGGTATGATCAGGACTCTTTCCAATAAGGATGGGGAATTTGCTTGCTCCATGGAAGACTAGTGACAGAAACTTGTGAGCACCCATTCAGCAAGCAGCTGTTTTGTAGCTAGAGGGATGTCTATGGAAGTGCCAGCGGATATTTTGAAATTGTTACTGAAATAGGTTTTATTTCACATTGTATCTGATATGATTATATTAATATGGTTATATTGCTTTTATGCTGCAGAAACAGGCGGCCACAAATGGATATAAATAAATACATACCAATATACAAACATGTACTGTTTAAATGTATTTTGATCCTAAATAACTTAAGCAGCAAATGTTACTTAATTCTTCCCTCAAGATATGTACATTTTTGAACACAGCATGGTACTTTGAAAAACAAAAAACAAAACAAACAAACAAAAAAACCTACATGCCCAAATATATGTAAAGTTTAAAAATGCCCTGAAGCTAGATGAAGAAATTATGCAAAATGAGGAAGAAAATAATGTTGTTACTTTGCTGTTACTGTAATCTCAAGGCATATTACGCCTTAGTTAAATCATATGGATTCTCCTTGATTGAGAGAATTGTCTTTCACAAATTGCCAATGCGAGGTGGGGTAGAGATACGAGGCTGAAACGAGTATGGAGTAAAGCAGAGGATGAAATGGAAACATCTCAGGTAAATTCATTTGAGCCCTATTGGATACTCACCTCTGAATTCTTAGGGTTTAAAGTGGTGTGTGTGTGTGGTAAACCCCCACCACGAAATGACACCGCTCCCTAGGCTTCACATATTGATTATGAAAGTGTGCATTCCTGTTAGCTGAATGTGGTTACAGAACTTGAAAAGCTGGCCTTATTAGGTTACCTGTCACAGGAGTTCTGTAACCATGTTCAGCTGAATGCAGTTACTGAGTTCTCTGCTCACCTAGAACATTGTGGTCTGAGGTGCCATTTGGAGTTGTTGCTTACATATGTCTTCACATCTCTACCTGAATAAGACTACCCTTCTCAAAACAGCCAGCTACCTTAAGCCTAGGGCTTATTGTATGCTATAATATTGTATGAGGGGACTTACGATGTATCCTATCATGCCCCACCTTATCAGTATGTTTTATGTGTATGTGGTGTGTGGAAAAAAGCATGCAAATTGTGCAATACCACTTTCTAGTGCAGCTGTTGTGAAGGGAAGAGGTTGGGATCTTGTTTTTGTTGTTGTTGCCACTCCAGTTTTTATACAGGCTTTAAAAAGAGTACATTGTAAGTTTTTAATGTGGAATTCCTAATTCTTTGTTTCTTGACTCTGTTTAGGTGCAATATCTGGAATCCTGTTGCCATAAATTACACCGTGGAAGGCTAGCAATGTCATCAACAGTAGTAATTTTATTATATATATATATAATAAACATTTCTGACCTCTCTCCCAAGGTTTCCAATGGTTCCGTGTAATCCCTTTTATTATCATTAACCTGTAGAAGCAGTGGGATGGGAGGAGGAAGCCTTTAATTATCGAAAATCCCAGCAACAGATATTGTTGGTAATTAAAGGCTTTCCCTCCCATTCCAAGGCATCCACGTATTCCCAATGATGAAAGAGTTTATGTGGGAGCCTGAGGAACTTCGGAACATGAGTCAGAATTATTTCATTTCTGAAACATTTGAAACTATACAATAATCACAGATTTTAAAATGCTGAAACAAACTATACTGAAAACAATTAAACATATTTAAAAGATAATTAAAACAACTTTTAAAACATGTTAAAACTTTAAAAACCTGTTAAATTATAGTATTTCTGAGATCCCCACATTGCTTAAAAGCCTGCCTGATGACAGAAGGACAAAAGGGAGGCAGCCAACTTAGAATCAAGGGACAACACATTCCAAAGCTTGGGAGCATCTACTGAGAAGGCCCTCTCCTGTGTCCCCACCAAGGACACCTGGAAAGATGGTGGATCTGAGAGAAGGGGACCTTAAAGAAGATCTTAAAAGCCAATAGGGCCCCCCCATGGGGTGATATGATCTTTTAGATAACCCGGACCCACATTGTATACGGCTTTACAGGTCATAACCAACACTTTGAATTTGCTCCTGAAACAGACTGGCAGCCAGTCAGGCTTCGTAGTAAGGGAGTTATATGCTCCCTGTAACCAGCCCAAGTCAGTAATCTGGCTGCAGCATTTTGAACCAGCCAAAGTTTCCAAACACTCTTCAAAGTCAGCCCCATAAGGAGTATGTTGCAGTAATCCAGAAGATATGAAATGTAGGCATGTGTCACCATTGTCAGATCAGGCATCACAGGAAACAGGTGCAGCTGGCGCACCAGCTTTAACTGTGCAAATGCATTCTTGGCACTATTGAGACCTGTGCATTCAAGCTCAGGGTTGAGTCCAAGAGCACACTCATTGTGCATGCCTATCTTTTCAGGAGTAATGCAATCTCTTCCGGTACAGGCTGATATCATCTCCTCTGATTTTCCTTTTGACCAACAAGGAGCCCATATGTCCTGTATGGATTACATTTCAGTTTGCTTGCCCTCATCCAGTCCATTACTGACAATAGACACAGAGCAACTTCCTTGGAATCAGATGGAAAGGCAAGACAGAGTTGGATGCCATCAGCATATTCATGGCACCAAGCCTCAAAACCCTGGACAACCGCTTCCCACGGTTTCATGTAGATGTTGAATAACACGGGCGACAGAACTGAACCCTGGGGGGGAAACTACAAACCAATGACCAGGGTGTCAAAAAGGGTTCTCCCAATACCACCTTCTGCATTTTGCAATCAAAACAATCTGAACTAACAGCAAACATGGTCATCAATACTAATAACCTGTTTAGCAATAATAATCTGGGAAAAAATATAAGAATCATCAATAGCACCTACCTCTGTATCCTTTATTATCATTATTGGATAGATCTCTCATTCCTTTTCTCTCACTCTTAACAGGAAAGGCTCAACACTATTCACAAATTCAAAATCCTAACAACTTGTTAAGAGCTGGCTGACTTTCATTTAAGTGTAAAAAGTTAAAGGGGCAGTTAGAGGGGCTGGGGGTACGAAGATACTTAATACTACATGAAACCATTATCAATGTTAAATTATTTGGACAGTATTAAAACAGGTGTGCTGCATTTAGCCCATCCCCTTGTCTGCTGCTGTATTCATAGGGAGAGGACTCATCTTAAGAGGAAAGCCTCTACAACATGTGCAGTCTCTCCACACAACTGGGTGCCCAGGAAAACATCTGGAGCTTCCGTCTGTAGTACACTGTCTCCTGCTCCTCCAATTGTCCTGCATGTGGTGATAGTGACAGAGGGCAGAGCTAGAACAAGTTCATATTAACCTTTTTCTCAACACTGGAATAAGGCTTACATCAGTTTGTAACTAAGCAAAATTCAGTTTTATTATTTTAATTTCAATAGGTAGGAAGCATCGTTTGAACAATGACTTCACTGAAAAGTAAGATAAAGTTGGTGGAGATCACCATATGAAACATCTTTCCTTTCTACTCTAGCAATGGTTGCCGTACACCTCTGTGGTTTCTTCTATTTTCTATAATTGGTGCATCATATTTATACATAACACAAAATGCTACACCACCACCTTCCCATTTATGATCTCTTTGTCATTGCAAAATGGCTCTAAATACCTAAGATAATTGGAACTAATTTGTTTTGTCAGTTGATCATTCTTTTCAATGAGTCTTTTACCTCTTTGTTCCTCAGGCTGTAGATTAATGGGTTCAGCATGGGGACCACCAGGGTGTAGAACACAGCTGAGACCTTCTCTTGCTCCTGGGAGTACATGGAACTGGGCTGCAGGTGACTTAAGCTTACTGGTCCATAGAACAAGGTTACAGCTGTTAGGTGGGAGGCACAGGTGGAGAAAGCCTTGTACCTGCCCTCAGAACAGCGAATCTGTATGATAGAGGAGAGGATGCACAGGTAGGAAATGAGGATGACCAGGAATGTAGAAAGAGCGATTACTCCTGAGAAAGCGATTAGCAAAAGTTCATTCATGTAGATGTCAGAGCACGCAACTTTCAACATGGCTGGAGTATCACAAAAAAAGTGGTTGATTATACCAGGGACACAGAATGAGAGTTTGAGCAATCCAAATGTGTGTACGAATGAATTCACTATTCCTCCTAGGTATGACCCTGCTACTAGGTAGCTGCAGACCCTCTTGGGCATAATAGCAGTGTAGAGCAGTGGATTACAAATGGCCATGTAACGGTCATATGCCATTGCAGCTAGAAGGAAACCTTCAGTGGTCACAAACACTACAAAAAAGCAATGCTGGGTGATGCACCCACTGTAAGAAATGGTTTTAAACTGTGCTAAGTTCATCAACAGCCTTGGGGCAAAGATGGAAGAGTAGCAGAGATCAACTACAGAGAGGTTGCTAAGAAAGAAGTACATAGGAGTGTTGAGTTGGGGACTGATCCTAATCAATGCAATCATCCCCATATTCCCAGCCAGTGTTAGGAGATAGATCAGTAGAAATATCACAAATAAGGGAATTTGAAGCTTCAGCTGTTCTGTTAGTCCAAGAAGGAAGAATTCGGATACCAGCGTGTAATTGCTTGTGTCCATTTAGTTGTGATGTTATAGCATTTCCTCTGGGGAAGGAAATTGAAGAATGTGAGTAGTTATATTCATTGTTTCAAAACAATTTCACAGAATTTTAGCATGGGCAAAGAAGGTAGTCTGTGTGTAAGACACTGTACACAGCCAGGAGGGTAACTGTATTCAGGTGAAAGAACTGAATTGATTGAAATCTCAAGTTTGATTGGTTATCCTTCAGGGCGTTAGTTCTGTGTGAGGCAAATTCACCTCAAACTCTTTGGAAACTGGGCTGATTTTGAGATGGTCTGAATTAATTTGTTGTTGGGTTTCTGCACATATTTGTATGTTTCTTGAAAATGTGGAACATAGAGGTCTGTGACTGGAGTGGGCTGGGCACTATACAGTGACACCAATATTGGGAATGTGATGGACATTCAGTTTGTAGCAAAATGTGTACCACCTATTACCTCCAGTCCTGCTTCTTCTGGAATCCATGCTCAGGAAAAACGTGTGCCTAGGGTGTGGAAGACATCCCCATTCAATAGCCTGGCTTGTCTAAGAATGCCTACTTACTGCCTTGCTCAAATCAGAGTTCTGCATGTTTAGCACCCACAAACACTGGAACATACACAGGCACCCACAACAGGGAAAATGCAATTAATGAGCATGTTTAATTGAGCTTGTCATGGTGAGACACTAAATCGAGAGTAAGTCATTCACATACCTGTATCGCTTTTCAGAATAAAATGTAGAAACTATGTCTTTACCTAGCAACAACTCATTTGGCATAAACTGCAAAAATGTACTGTATTATGAAGATTGTTTGCTTTGCTCAGTATTCATTTAGACTTCTTGCCATTACTTCTGAGCTATTCTATTGTCTGTTCCAGCTGTTAGATGCCTGTGTAAGTTACTCAATAAACTTGTCTCCTTGTAAGCCAACTTGCAGATTTACTGTCATTTCCTCAGGATCCCCTCAAATCGTGCTTGCAAGGGTGGGGGAATGATACAGTTTCTTAAAGTGTCCCATATCAGCTCCATAAGGTACAAACATTCATGCCCCTCCTTATTTGGACCCTTTTGCTAATCTCCATACCCGGTATGGATCTGTCAAATGTTGCAGGTTGCACTGGTAGAGGGCAACCTGCTAAAACTTGGTGAATTCATATAGAGTTCACAATTTCAGCAGTTATCTCTTCCTACTGCAGCCCTTTTATGAACCAACCTACAGTTTGCTGAAGTGATGTGTACTCACACTTCTGAAACACAAACCTTACCTGTTACATAAGGAATACTTTTAATTGTATAAGCCCAGTTCTCATCATCAGCTCTGTTGGGTTTTCCAGGTTCTGTCATGAATTCATACACATCTTCATTTATGCTGAAATAGAAAACAGAAAACATTCAGTGACTGCCCCCCTTACACATGTTTCTGTATTAGATGTAACTTAAAATAAGCAAGGTCAACTGGAAGTATAGCTGGCAGTCCCGTACCTCGTGAATGGAACAGGGCTGTCTATCTTTACCAAGAGGCTGCAACAAATGCATTGTGTCACAGCACTGGTTTATGTGGAAGAGGTGGGTTGATCACAAGTTGCACTACTTCTGATGAGAGAGGGAAGTTTTATTTATTTATTTTTCCATGGGATGAAGCAATGGAATTCCCAAAGCAGCTCTATTTTCAGAGCAGAAGATAATGAGACATATCCTTGTGGGATCACTTTTTAAAAACTGTTATTTTCAATGTTCTTTAATAAATGAGCTGCTTTTCCACCCCCCGTTGGAAACCAAAGGAGACAGCTCTCCTGTTAGCATTTCAGTAATACTTTAAGACTCCAATATGCAAGTTGCATTTAAATTTTTTTTTCAGGAAGTAGTTGAGCAAATATATCCAGAAAACATTTAATTTACGGTGAAGCCATAATCTCAGCCCATGTGGTCAGGCAAAGCCTTTATTAGAACCAACCAAATGTATAGAAAAAATGTGGGCAAACTTTTGATATCTTTAAACGATCTTCCTCATCTGAGATGTCAGGATGTGAATCTGATAGCCTCCTGTTCTCAGTGAATAAGCAATTAAAAAACCTTCTTTTCTCCACACAGCAGGAGTTCTCTGTTGAAGGTTTTAAACATTTATTTCTTTTTATTTCCATATACCCTTTAAATCTCTAAATTATTTTAAATTTAACTCATCCCAATGCAACTGTAGAACATTCCTCTCCTTAGCTAGATTCATCTGGAGTTACAGTACTTCCACTCATATATTTTAACACTCCCTTTATTTAATCTCTTTCCTCACCCCTTCCTTATAATGACCTCCTTTTATGGGTAGAACTTTATCACTTATGAAGAACTTTAATTTACAAATTCACCTCCCTTTCCCCATCCTCTAATTCCCTTTAATACAGAGCCCCCCTGAATTTCCCAGGACTATTATTTATTTAACAACTGTTTTTCAACATACTTATCTAATAAAATATATAACCAATCTCACTAGTGTCTTTATTACCTCTTTTTTAGACATTGTGGCGGACAGCCCACACATCACTCCTGTAAGTCATTTTAGAGCTCTAGTGCAGGAGCCTATGACAGGACAGGAGGGGTGGAGTCAACAGAACTGGGAGACACAGAGAGTCAGGGAGAAGATTGTGAAGTGTTTAGACAAGAGATTGGAAAGTTGGTGTGTTAGAGAATATACAAGTTAAAAGTAAGAAATACATAGACTGTCAGAATATATTGAGACCTTGATTAAAGTGAATGAATACAAGCAAGCTTACATGTAATCAAATCCACATTTATTGAATGAATAGTAAAAGAACATCCATGATTTTACTTCTGTGATTTACCTACCAAACCATAAATAAACCTTGTTATATTTGCCAGCAATAGTCTGAAATTCATAATTGGTACAATGAGGGTAATATCCCCTGGTGGCAGCGTAAAAGGGTGAAAAGAACAAGACATGTCCGAAGGTGAAACTGTGTGAGCGGGAAAACAAACAGGGGACATGGGGGGGGGGGGGTGTGTGACACTTATTTGCAGCAATGTTCAAATAATCTCTTCTTCTCGAAATCATGAACCCTTTTTTATGCCATGTATTATATCAGAGAAATGATCCTAGAGAAACCAATCTCAATTAGTTTTGAAATAAATCTTCTTATGCTCCCTTGACTCCTGGATACTTTTACAGTTGAATTGTTTCTCACTCTCAGATAGTAAGAAGATAAGACAGTGCTCAAGCTCAATCAAATCTTGTTGTTCCACTTGAGTTTCTCCATCTGACATAGACTGATCCAAGATATGTTCATCTAGGATGATCTTTCCCCCCCCCAAGATGGCGCTGATGGTGGGCGGTTAGCTCATCTCCCCGCCGCCTCAGTTCGCCTCTTGGTTTTTATTTATTATTTTTCCTTTTCTTTATTTTTCCCCTTTATTTTTCTTTTTTCTTCATTTCCCTTTTTTTCTCCCCATCTGCCTCCCCTCCTCATTCCTTCGATACCTGGTCGCCAGAGTGAAACCGGGGCCGCATGGCTGGAGCTGGAGCTCGTAAGCGGGGGGCGGAGTAGGAGTTCGAGTGTGAGCTCCTCTGGCTTTCTGGCGGAGCTCGGAGGCTCAGGAGCTTTTTTTCCCAGTCATCGGAGGAGGTGGGTGAGCGCTGGAGGGGAGCGGAGGTGGTCATCAGAGGGGAGAAGATCCGCAGACTGGTGCCTGATGCCCCCCCTCCTGGGAGAGCGAGTCCCGACTGCGTGTGGGTGAGTGCTGAGGGGAGTGGGTCTGGGACCCAGTCCGGAGCTGGTGGTGGCCATCAGGAGGGGAGAAGACCTGCATACCGGCGTCTTGATGCCCTCGCCCTCCCCCTCCCTGGAGAGCGAGTCCCAACCACGTGTCTGATCCTGGTGTCTGGGGCTCTGACTACCTGGTTTCCTGGGCTGGAGGTGGTGGCTGCGAGGTCCTGGAGCCCTGTGAGCCTTGGGTCCTAGGTGAGGTGGAGTGGACCAACCCAGGCTTGGAAGTAGGAAGGTGGAGGGAAGATTTTGGGTGGTTGTAAAGAAGAGAGTGCTATCTGCTGTGGTCTTCGGCTCGGCGGTCGCCATGTTGGATTCCCCAGCGGCGCCCCCCTCCTAGGATCGTACTGTTTAGCCTGCTCTTCCTGGACTAACTACAGACTCGCCTTACCTCCCCTCCAAGGAAGGGAAAGGGAAATGCCAGGGACTGAGTCTCTCTTAACCCGGGCCTTATTTCTCTGGACGCTCCCTATACATATTATTAAGATCCTCATGCTATACCCTGGGAGTAACATCCCCACTCCGACATTTTTTATTGCTGCTAACACCAGTTTTATTAAGCTCAAAAGCAACATCAAAATTAGCAAAAGCCGGAAGGACAAGGTTACGAGACGGAGGAGGACAGTGGGGGTGTTTCGTATTCTTTTTATTATTATTAATTTTATTTATCTATTTTTTAATCTAATTTTTGGATGGGATATTGTAATTGGGATTCTCTTATTTTATAACATGGTATTTTGTGTATGTATTTTTTGTTTTAGAAGTTTGATATTATTTAGTGCATTCTTCTCTCTTTTTTCTTTTTGTTTTTCTCTTTAATTTGACATGGAGCGAAAGGCCTGCCTGCCCAGCGAGGGGCCCCTGAACATCCCAGTGATCACGGGTAGAGGGAGATATGGTGTTGGTACAGTCCCTACTCGTGTCAGAAGAATGATGAACAGATGTTTGACGGCTGTTCATTGTTCTGAGACTGTGTCCAACCCCCAGTATCAAGGTAGCCAGCCCAGCCAGCCTTCCACTGTATCCCTGCTGTTGTTGAATGCCAGGTCTGTGTCCAATAAATCCCAGGTAATTCACGACCTTATCCTGGAGGAGGATGCAGACCTGGCATGCATAACCGAGATGTAGATTACCAGGGAGACTGGTCCTCCCTTGGCACTTGTCTGTCCGCCCGTTTATGCCGTCCAGCACCAGGGTAGACTGGAGGGGCAGGGGGAAGTAGCCATTGTTTATAAATCCAGCTTACAGGTTACTAGGCACTCCTCGGTGGTAAAGCCGGGTCTAGAGGCACTCCACGTGTCGATTGGGGCCAGGGATGGTATTGGGATTTTGCTGGGTTACCGCGCTCTCCGCGACCCAGCCACTTCCCTTCCGGAGCTGGCCGACTTTGTCTCTGCGGCATTGTTGGGATCCCTGAGGCTTTTGGTCTTGGGTGATTTCAACGTGCATGCGGGGGCAGAGGCTTCTGGGCCAGCTCTTGAGTTCCTGGAAACCATGGCTTCCTTGAACATGTCCCAACATGTCAATGGTCCCTCCCACATGGGCGGCCACACATTGGACCTGGTTTTTTTCCACCAGTTGGAGTGAGTGTGGTCTGATGGTGACTGACCTCGTGTCGGTTCCCTTGTCATGGTCAGATCACCACCTGAAAAAATGTAACCTCACAGTGGCTCTCCCCCCTCGCAGGGAGCAGGGACCTATTTCTATGGTCTGCCCTCAAAGGCTACTGGATCCTGCTGGATTCCAGGATGCCATGAGAGGGTCACGGCGGACCTGGCTAGCGCTCCTGTTGACGCTCTGGTTGATAGCTGGTCCACCTTCGCAACCAGGGCTATAGACACAATTGCGCCTAAACGCCCTCTCCGTCGTAAAGCTCGGTCAGTGCACTGGTTTAACCAGGAGCTTCGAGTGCTGAAGCGACATAGGAGAAGGCTAGAGCGTAGGTGGAGGAAGAACCCGACGGATTACAATTGGATAGCTGTCAGGGTCGCAACTAACCTTTACCTGTCTAAGGTAAAGGCTGCTTGTCAAACTTACTTCGCTAACCAGATAAGCGAAGCGTCCAACCAGCAGTGGGAGTTATTCCGTATAGTGTGCGACCTATCCAGAACTAGTCTGGGTGATAGGCCTCCCCCTAGTTTTTCACCTGACCAGTTTGCAGCCTTTTAAAAATCTAAAGTGGAGGCCATCTGCCGGGACCTCTCTCCTTTTTTGAACACAGTGAGTCGAGCAGAGATGTCCAGTGCTCCGTCTTGCCCAGTAACTATTGACTCCTTTCAGCCTGTCATGCCTGATTCTGTGGCCAGGGTGCTTGACCGCTGTCGAGCCACCACCTCCTCCTTGGACCCTTGCCCAGCCTGGCTAATCAAAGCAGCCAGGCCGATAACAACAGAATGGGCCACTGCAATAATAAATGGGTCTTTCCTTGAGGGCAGGTTTCCCTCTGCCCTCAAGGAGACACTCATTAGGCCCATAGGAAAGAAACCTAGTTTGGTGGCGGACAAAATTGGCAATTATAGGCCCGTCACCAATGTTTGTTTCATGAGCAAAGTGGTTGAGCAAAGCTGGTGGCTGACCAGCTTCAGGCACATTTGGATGAAACAGATGCCCTGGATCCATTTCAGTTGGGCTTCAGGCCGCGACATGGTACAGAGACGGCATTGGTCACCCTGTACGATGACTTGTTGAGGGAGGCTGACAGGGGTAAAATATCTTTGTTGGTCCTCCTTGACATCTCGGTGGACTTCGATACTGTCGACCACGGTATCCTCCTGGGGAGGCTCTCCGAGTTGGGTATCGGTGGCTTGGCTCTGGCCTGGTTCCGCTCCTTCTTAGAGGACTGCCCCCAGAGAGTGCAGCTTGGGGGGAGTGTCTCGGCCCCGTGGAATCTCAAATGTGGGGTTCCACAGGGTCAACTATTTCCCCAATGCTGTTTAACATCTATATGAGGCCGTTGGGTGGGGTCATCAGGGGGTGTGGAGCATTGTGTCATCAATATGCTGATGACACCCAGCTCTACATCTCCTTTTCACCAACTGCAGGTGATGCCGTCCTGTCCGTCCAGCGCTGCCTGGAGGCCGTACTGCAATGGATGTAGGAGAATGGGCTGAGGCTGAAGTTCTGAGGGTGGGTGACCCTGTGGCTGGTGGCTTGGGTGACTCTCTCTTATTTGGGGGGGGTGACCCTGGCCACGAAGAGTGGGGTCTGCAGCCTGGGAATACACCGGGACCCAGCGCTCACCATGAAAACGCAGGTGGCGTCGGTAGTCCGCACTGCTCCCACCTAGATCTACTCGGATCACCCACACGAGCCAGGAGGTGAGGCTGAGGAGCCTAACGCCGAGGGAGGCTCGGAAGGAAAGGACACGAAATTGGGCCTTCTTGGCAGTGGCTCCTTGCCTCTGTAATAACCTTCCTCCGGTGATTTGTGCGGCCCCTACGCTGGGCACTTTTAAGAGTCAACTAAAAACATGGTTATACGTTCAGGCCTTCCCTCCTGTCAATATTTAATTCTTTCTTTATTTTTTCTTTCATTCATTATTCATTTTATTATTGTATGTGTTCGGATTGTTTGGATTATCCTTATGTTTTACTGTATACACGTTATTGGAAGCTGCCCAGAGTGGCCGACCAGACCAGATGGGCGGGATATAAATCAAATAAATAAATAAATAAATAAAATAGTATAACTCTCTCTTGTTCCCATTGTTGTTCATCCAGAAACCTGAGAAAGCAAGCTCTGCTTTGATCATGTGATCTTACAATTTTTTCCAGCATAAAACTCTCAAGAAAACTGGGTAACCCCCCCCCCCCTATTTTATAATATTCTCTGCAAGGATCTGGTAACCAGCTTCATATTTCTTCTCCAAGCCACTGTTTTATAACAGAGGTCAGAATACAAATGTACCGATTTACCATTGTACAACAACATTTGAGAACGTTATTCTTCTTCTTTTTCCAGAAAATACAACCTTACTGACATTCTCACTTATCCCTAAATTCAGCAGTTTATGTTTAGAAAATGTCAGGCACAATAATTCTTCACCAAGTTTGTGCCTTGATATTGTGTTGGAATGTGAGCATGTTTGCCCCCTTATGTTAAAAATATCTCTTAAAACTATTCATTCATTCGTTCATTCGTTCGTTTGTTCGTTCGTTCGTAGCCTATCTTATATCACAGAATCTCAAGGCAGGTTACAGAGCTATATAAAACAATTTCAAAACATAAGATAATTAAAACCGTTTAAAATCAAGCAATTTAAAACACAAAATCTAAATGTTAATACATTAAAACCATTATACTAAAATTTTTACAGGCCACAATCCTCAACCCCCAAAGGCTCTAATAAATGAATATGTCTTGACTTGGTGCTAAAATGATGCCAATGTCAGCACCAACTGAGCCTCCAAGGAGAGCGCATTCCACTGTTGGGGTGCTATGGCAGAAAAAGGATGTTTATTGAGAAAATATCTTTTTCCCAATCACTTTTTTAAAAGCATTCCTTACATCTTTATTCCTTAAGCTGTAAATCAAAGAATTCAACATTGGTATTATCACCGTATAAAACACAGAGGCCATTTTGTCGGTGCTGAGTGAATAGCTGGAATTGGGCCTGAAATACATGAAGAGAATTGTCCCATGATATATGACCACTGCTGTGAGATGGGAGGCACATGTTGAGAATGCTTTCTGCCGCCCCCCAGTGGAGCGAATCCTTAGCACAGCTATAACGATGTATGTGTAAGATATGATAATAATCATTAGAGTGCTTGTTTCAAACAGACTGCCAAAAATGAATATCAGCATTTCATTTATGAAGACACCATTGCAAGCCAATTTCAGAAGGGGTGTGAGATCACAGAAGAAATGATTGATAACATTAGAGCTGTAAAAGGATAATCTTAACAATCCACATGTGTGAATCATAGAGTTCACAATGCCCCATAGGTAGGATCCTACAATCAAAGCGGCACAAAGCCTCTTAGTCATAATAGATTTGTACAGCAGAGGGTTGCAGATGGCCAGGTACCGATCATAGGCCATGGCCGCCAAGAGAAAAAACTCAGTGGTTGCAAAAATGGCAAAGAAAAAATATTGTGCAATGCAGGCTACATAAGAGATTGTTTTCTCGCCTACTAAAAAGTTCACCAGCATATTTGGCGTGATGGTGGTGGAATAGCAGACATCCAAGAAAGACAGGCTGCTGAGGAAGAAATACATGGGTGTGTGGAGCTGAGGATCCATCCAAATTAATACTATTAACCCAAGGTTCCCCATCAGAGTGGCAACATAGATGCCCAAAAACAACACAAAGAGAGGAGGCCGTATCTCCAAGTGTACTGTTAGGCCAAGGAGAATGAAGTTGGTCACCTCTGTACAATTTTCTCTATCCATTAATTTCCTTCGGTTTTACCTGTAGGGAAAAGAAGGGAAACATTATTTTAAATATATATCTTTTCCATCATTCTTTTTCTAAGTGAGAGAGGGCTATTGTGGGTATAGTGTATCGGGCACTTTAAAAGAGGTTTCTGACAGCTGTAGGTGGACCTTGTAATGAGGTGATGCCTAAAGGGTTTGATTGGGGGGCAGAATTACGGGTATTTATTGAATGTGTGTCTTGTGTATATCATGTCATCTTTGGAATAAATAACCGTATGTTGAAACAGTTGTCGTGTCTGGACCCACAACATACAGTAGTGGGATTCTTTTGTTATCTCCTTTATGTGTATAAATTACTGGAAGGAATATTTTAAGAAACAGATTTGTGCATCATTGCATCCATTCACCTGTCTAGCTTTTACATTTCATAACATAAGCTTATCACGATGGGACGCCTGCAGACTTGTCCCCGTATGTAATTTTCTAAGTGCTGTTTTTCTTTGTTTTCTGTTAATTTTACCAAAGTATTATGATGCAAAATTGTGTCTGGAAAGTTGAAATGATCATCCAGTGAATTTTACAGCAACTGCCAAAGGACAAGGAAAGGTCTCCATGCACTGAGGTTATCTGAAGCAACTGAATGGGCCATGTAGTCTCTCCAGTGATGACTGCTGAATACGTGGAGGCAATCCAGATCTATTTGAACCCCATTGTATGATGACTGCAAGAGTTGCTGCACTTTGAGGACTTCAAATCTGTAGTTTCCCCCTCTAATTAAAACCCCCAATTCAGCAGTGCCCCCCCCCCCGAACGATGCTGTACAGTACAGGTCTTAGGAAAAAAGATTTATTAAATGTAAGATTTAAGATAGTTATAGTTCTATGGAAATTTTAAAGTTACAGAGACTTTCTTCATTTTTTAATGTTGATGCGTGAAAATGAAACCAAAGTTGCAGCACTAAAGGAGTGGAATGCGGGAGAGACTGGGGACAAAGCTATAGTATCTCTAAAATGTGGTTGACCCCTCTCTTAAGAGGAGATCCTCTACTTACAGCTCTAACCAGTTTGGAACAGAAGGCCTTGTCCTGCAATTCAAGCCTTGCAGGGAAGTGAGGGAGGATTTTCAAAGAGAGGGAAATAAAAAAAGGACATTTTTCCTCTGTCCTCTGCTTTATGTCTTCCCCTCCCCCAAACTGTCTTGTAGAACTCCAGGGCAGTGGTTCACAGATGTGTTTGACCTGAAGCTTCCTGAAGCTCCAGTCAGCATGGTCTGGAAATGGTAGTCCAATGATATCTGGGGATTCAAAGTTTGGGAAAATTCTGCTCGGGCGATGGGGGAAGCTCAGTTTTGCGACTACCTGCCTGTTCTGAACATGAGGCGTATAGAACTGTGGGGGATGTGGTCTGGAAGAGGGGAAAGGAAACAGTGCCCTTCAAGTTTCCATGAGGAAAAACTCCCTATATTTATAAATTTCCAGTTTTGAGAGAGGGCCAAGTCCTGCTTAGATGGTTCTTTTTGTTTCCCACAGCCAGTGGTGGGATTCAAATAAATTAACAACAGGTTCTATGTCCTAATGATAAATAAATAAATAAGTAAGTAAATAAATAAGTAAATAAATAAATAAGTCAATATTTAAATATGTAAATATGTAAATAAATATGTAAATAAATATGTAAATAAGTAAGTAAATGCCCAGGACAGTGGGATCTGATGAGGATTTCTTCCACAGTGGTCTCCCTACTGCCTATTATCACAACTACTTCTCACATAATTAAGACATCTGGATAAGTGCATCTGTTTGGGCATACTGCTGCTGTTACCCTCACCATGGGCATGTGCCAAAAACACACACACAAACACACACCTCACAGTGGGTGCTTATGACCAAGTTTGACAGAGAACTGACACATCTCTCCTTCCCTTTACCTCCTATTTTGCCCTATAGCTCACCAGTAAAAATTGCTTCCCTCCCCTTTCCTGCTCCTGAAATGACTGATAGCCCTGTTTGTTGTTACCTGGAGGCAGCCTTTGCGCACCTGTTGTGGAGTTCTTCTCCCCCCCCCCGCTTCCTTCTGGCTTGGAAGGTATGTTCCCTTTTCAGTCTGTTGCCACTCCACCTCACCCCCACCACCTCAATCGGTCCTTCAGTTACTGACTCCTCTGAGGTCTCCTCCTTCTCCATCTTTCCCCTCCACCCCACACCCACCGCTTCTCCTCGTCAGTCGCTTTGGGGGTGTTGGTGTTGCTGGCGGCGCTGGTAGTGATGATGGCTTCCCTCAGAGCCCTGGCAGCTGCTTCCTCTTCTCATTTTCCATTTTTCCTTCATGCCACAGTTTCACCAAAAACATAAGACTCCCCCCCCTCCACTGTCTTCCCCAAATTTCCACCTTCCATTTTCATCTCCTCTGTCCTCCTCTGCTGCCCCTTTTCTCCTTCAGCCCCACACAAGTCCTCAGGGAAGAGTCCTAAAATACAAGCCTTAGTTTTCAAGGAGAGTGCTGTGTAACCCCATGCAGTGCAGGTTTAATCTCTATTCCCTGCTCTGGGGAAACAAGGAAGGTAGTTGTGTGGGAAGAAGAGAAGGAAAAGGAAGGAGAACCTCACTTGCCTTGAAAGGCCCATTAGGGTGATCTTGAATGGCACGTAACACACATGTAAAGCGAAGATGAACTTGAGAATAACTCTCAAATTCTCTGACCCCTTCTGAAAAAAAAAGTTCTTACCACAGAGCAACAGTAATAGTAATAATGAAGCTTTTTCTGTAGCACAAGCAAGAGAGGGCTGCCACCCTGGGATGTGAACTGGTCTCTGAACAATGCCACAATCATTTAATCCCTCCCCATTCCAGGTTCTGTAGAAAAGTTGGAGGCAACAGGAAAAGAGGAAAACCAAATGTGAGATGGATTGACACCATCAAAGAACCCACAAGGTTGAGTTTGCACCAGCTGTGCAGGGCTGTTGAGGACAGCGCAAAGGGGCAACGTTGCAAAAACAGAAGCTTAAAACAGCATGCTGACATGTGGCTCTTCAAAGAGGACTATCCCAATTAACAAAAATTCAATCATCTTTGCAGACACCCTTGGCCTGATCGGATCGTATGGCAGATAACCTGGACTGCCAAAAAATATGAGTAATTGGGTTCTAGATCCAATTAAGCCTAAATTATCTCCAGAGGCAAAAAAAAACAAAACAAAACAAAAACAAACAAAAAAAACCCTGAGGCTGTACTACTTTGGGCACATCATGAGAAGGCAGGCATAGATTGAAAAAGACCATAATACTTGGTAATGTGGAAGGCAGCAGGGAAAGAGGAAGGCTAAATGCAAGATGGACCTACTTCCTAATGAAACCACAAGCTTGAGTTTGCAATAGATGGGCAGGGCTGTTGAGGCCAAGCCATGTTGGAGATTGCTCATTCCTAGGGGCACCCTAAGTAGGGGGGAATTTGACGACACATAACAATAACAGCAACAACAGGTTTTTTATGCATCTAACTGCCAGTTCCAGAAAGTTGAAAGGTTATTCCCTTAATTGTTTGTTGTGGGTTTTTTTCGGGCTCTTTGGCCGTGTTCTGAAAATTGTTCTTCCTGAAAAACCCACAACAACCATCAGATCCCAGCCGTGAAAGCCTTTGCAAATAGATGCCCTTAGCCACTTTTAAATTTTTTACCATCATAATAAAATATAATACCTGATAGAGCCTGGTTCCCCATTAGTTTTTCCATAGATCCTAAATACTAGATTTCCGCATACCAATGGAAAAAGTGGCATGTTCCCTCCCTGAAAATCTAAATAACTAATTAATCACCAACAGGCTTCTGACCTTTTTTCTCCAAAGTTCAGGTATTTATTTATTTCAAAAAATAGAAGTATCAGTTTTTTTTAAAACCCTGGAGCCTTGGGTTGTTTGTTTGTTTGTTTTTATTTTTAACCGATCTTTCTCTCTGCAGAGTGTCCCCAGTGGTTCACAAACCCTGACACAATGATAAATATTTTTTTTTACATCCCACTATAAGGCAGCATAAAGATGCAATAATACATAAATGCTAAAAGGTTCTAAAGGGAATCCTGTTGAAATAATTTTGAAAATATATTTTACATGATAAAAATTTTAAAAAGCAATCCCATTTCATTTCCCTCCCTCCATTTCTCCACAGCAGTTTACATGTTAAAAAAGCCTACCACAAAAGTCTTTGCCTGCCAGAGTCAAGACTGCATGGCAAACAGCTAAGGCAGGGAAATATTTAATAAAAAGCCAGCTTTATGCTCAAACATAGTTTGCCTTTTATGTATTATACTTACTTACTTGAATAATCTCAAAAATGAAAGCTTGAAACTTAAACCTATCTCAACACAGTCCTCTTGAAGATGCTGGTCACAAATCCTTGATTAGTATGCTTTAGTCCCTCCTCCTCCTCCTCCTCCTCCTCCTCCTCCTCGCAGTCCCTCCAGCCCCCAGCCTGAATGTGTGGATAGTTTCGATTCCCCTTTGATATGTTGATCTGCTTTCTTCAACCCTAGCCTGATGGTAAATCTTACTAGTGTTAAAAAACTGATAGCTGTCTTCCTGTTTTTGAGTAAGCCTGCCATTTGTCTCCTCAAATTGTCAGAGCAACAGCCTTAGTTGTCTTTAACTTGAAAAAAAAAACATAGCCCCCCTCCCTCCCCCGCTCGTCGCTGGTCACCTGGCTCCTCCGGCTTCATTCATCTCAGGCCAGTAACCGGATCTCCGAACTAAAATAAAAAATAACAACCACCTCTATGGAACCGGTGCGAACCGGGTCAATCCCACCTCTGCCCACAGCCATGTCACTCATACAGTATTCCTCCCTTCTAGTTCCAGTCCTAAGGCTGCCTCTGCAATATGAAGTACCTCAAAGGCTCACCAATATGAGCAGCTAATTTTTTCCCCTTCTCTTCCTATCTCCTCAAATGAATTTCAATTTTCATCGTGGATGTTCACAGGCTTTTGCCAGACCATTTGGGGGCTTCCTTTTTTTTTTTAAGTAGCAACATCATATTCCGCTGCTTACACTAAGTATGGAGAATCTGCTGTCTTTTTTTAAGCAGCTATGTTTTCCTTCTATACCAATGAGCACTTGATAGTTGCTATTATCATACTTTACCTAAGCATCTAATTAAGTAGACATTTGATACAGCTGAACTATTATATGTTTCTCAGTATGTTCTCTCATATCTGGATAGCTCAGTGGTTTAGGTCTCTGCCCGCCGAGTCAAAGGTTGGGAGTTCAATTCCCCACTGTGCCTCCTTGACTGGGGATGGATGCAATGATCCATAAGGTTCCTTCTAGCTCTGCAGCTGTAAGATGATAATGATGATGATTGAAGTCAATTGACAATCCTTTGAGGTAGAATGGAAAGAGTGGGCAGGAAAAAGGGTTGTTTAACCTCTTTATTTAAGGTGGCCATGTCCACCTCAATCTGAAGAGCTGTCCTCCTTTTTGGTGATATGTACTGTAGGTGGCCCCCTCCCAAAGTGAGTTTCCCTGGTGTGCCAGGGAAAGCAGAGGCTTTGATTGGTAAATGTATCTAATCAGGCCTCTCTCCCCCCCCTTTTTTTTGTATTTGCAAAATATGCAATCTGCACTAACTGATGCATATAGCTACTGATACATGACAGAAAGGATATGGCATGACATGTCAGTTCTGTATGAATTTCAGATGTAAGGTCAGTCCCAGGAACGTACATTGTGAAAGCAATATTCAGACCATTCCTCTGGAATAACTGATTGTTGCCTTGCTAGGTATTTCAACAAAACTCTAGTGACTTCTGTTTATTTTCTTTTTATATATATCCATTGTCAGAAAGCTGCAGAATATACAAGGCACAGGGCATTTCTGAGCGTTATTAAACACTATGCCTTATTTATTTTATCTGGCTGAATATATCAGTGGTTTAGGTATCTGGTCGTGAAGCCAGAGTTTGGGAGTTTGATTCCCTACTTTGCCACCAGCAAGTAGAACCAACCTGTGTGGCCTTGGGCAAGCTGAACAATTCCAGGGCACCCCCAGGAAGAAGGGAATGCAAACCACTTTTGATGATTATCTACCTGAAAGACCCTGACTTGACAACACATGATTATTATCTATTATTATGCCTTGTTCATTGATTTGATTTATACCCATCTTTCTTTCAGTGCTGCATTTCAAGCTGGTTACCTAGTCACAATCTTGTGTGATATGATGAGTCGCAGTGTATTTCTTCTTAAATTCCAGCAATAAGGTCTAATTATGATATTTGCACATACTAGTTTGGTACAAATTTGATGCAGAACATCCTCCAATTTTTGTGTGTGTGAAGAATGTCCCCTTGTTTTCCATGTCCTCCTTTTTGGTGATGAAGCAGTGGTCACTCAACCTTCATTCTTACTTATTTCCTAACCCAAATGTTCTCTGGGCTGTGTTTCTCCCAGCAAAATTAAATGCAGAGTTGTTGCAAATCACTGTAAGTTACAGTCTTACTGAAAGGTAAACTGTATGTTATCATATAAGAGTTGCAAGTATTTGTCTGATCCTGTCTGATTACATAATCATAGCTATTGCAAATTTAGGATAGCTCCTAATATACAGGAGCAAATGGTGCTATGGCAGTGGCAACACTGAGTGGATATGAATCTGACCACTGAATGAACAAGAAATGCCTAGGAGACTTTTCTAAGTCATTTCAGGATCTGAAGAGTAGCCTAAAGATCATAAACAGATAGTCATAAGGACCCTGAGTCCCTTTGGCCTTCTCTGCAAACCTGGGTGAAACGTCCTTCCAGCTTGCCTGCTGCAAGGTCAGGAAGAAGCAGGAGCCAGGATACCTTCAGGCAATGATATTTTCCCATTGGGAACAACAGAAACCATGTGTACAGTTTTCAGTAGCTTTTACTTGCTGTCCAGACTCACAACAAAAGCAAAATAAAAAGAGTAACAAAATATTGTGGCTCCATAAATTCTAACAGATTGATTTGAAAGAAGTAGCTGTGTTAGTCTGCAGAGGTGTATCGGACAAAAATGAAATACTGTAAACAAAAAACTAGAAAACAAAGCCTTAACGACTGTTATACAGTATTTTAATTTGTAACTCACAAATCTCACACCAAAATCTCTCTCTCTCTCTCTCTCTCTCTCTCTCTCTCTCTCTCTCTCTCTCTCACACACACACACACACACACACACACACACACACACACACACACACACACAGAGTCAATTGTACTAGCACTTTAGGAAACTATCTAAAGGTGTGATCAGACACCAATATGGCTCACATTTTGGACCACTTGTGACATACTCCAGTGCAAGCTATTTTCCAATGGTTTTGTGTCAGAGGTTGGGAGTTCAATTGCCCACTGTGCCTCCTTGACAAGGGCTGGACCCAATGGTATATATTATTTCATCCTGGGGGGGGGACATTGCCAGTCCAACCCTGCTCTGTGCCCAAGCCGGACCATTTTGGTCCTGCAGCGGGGCTACTTTTTTGGAGCTGTGCTGGAGAGGTTCCTGTATGCATAAAACGTTTGGTTGAAGAAAGATCATTTCCAGCAAAGCGAACCTTTCCAGTGCAGTCAGATTTTATCTGTTATCACCATCTGATTACACTCGAAGCTAGATAAGAAAAAAAGAAAGTTCTAGAACCTGGATCCTAACCAGCCATGAAGCGAGTTTCTCACTTCACCCTATCTATGGTATGTGGTGGCTAAAATCTGAGTCTTCTGTAATGACTCCATAGTTGGAGAGCCCACGGTTTACTGAGGGTTTTTGGCTGTCATCTACTTTCTCCTTTAGCTCCAGTAGTTCAGTCCTTTTTATTTCCATTTTCTCAATTTAAATTACTGGGCATATTGCTTAAAATCCCCAGACCAGTTCTAGGGTGGATCATGATGAAAATCACTCTCACACACAGAAAAGGGGAAGCTGTTACTATAAAATGTTGACGTTTCTTAAAGAGAACTATCATACATATTAATCTTCTGCCTTGCTGGAGGGGAGGAGGTATCAAAGAAAGCAAAGTCCTTAGAGTTCAGGCTATGCAGGGAACTCATTGATACTTCTCAAAGAGATGATGAATAAAGAGAGAACACGAGTGGTCCATCGGTCCAGATAGGCGGGGTATAAATCAAATAAATAAATAAATTAATAAATAAATAACATTCAACTGTTCACTTCATCCTCATGTTTGCTTACATAAGCTGTGTTTTACCTAACCCTGCAGAGACCCAACCCCTTGATTAAAGGTACTGATGACATGAAACCTACCTTGAGAAAGAACAGGACACCTTAGACAACTTCACTGTTCAGCCACAAAATGAAGGCAGAGTTTTCTGAGATGCACAGAGATTTGAAGCAAATTGTATGAATTGTTCAAAAAAAAATTCAAAGGCATTGCAATTAAAGTTGCTCTCAGAAGTATCATTTAAGGAAGGATAATTAATCTCCAAGTGATTCTGACCAATTTATTTAAACCTATTGTTTTCATGTGTCATCAAGTCACTTTTGACTTATGTTGAACCTATGAATTAATGACTTCCCAGAGGTTCCAGCAGTCTCAGTCCCTCACGGGTCTCTCAAACTGAAATTTTTAATTTTCTTTATTAAGTCAATCCATTTTATGTTAGGTTTTCCTTTTTTCCTACCACTTCTAGCTTTCCCCAAAATATTGTCCTTTCCAGTGAATGTTGTCTTCTTACAAGAGGTCCAATGTGTGATAGCTTCAGTTTAATTATTTTAGCTTCCAGTGGAAGTTAAATCTAGAATCCGTTTATTGGTCTTTCTGGTGGTTCATCATACATCCCTAGATCTCCCTTCCAGCTCCATATCTTTCTAATAGTGCATGGGATCTATATTTCTGTCCTCTAGTTTCACATTACAAATGAATCATTTTCTCCTGGTCAATTTTCTTCATAATCCAGCTTTCACATCTGTACAAAGCAATCATGAATACCAGGCTATGAATGATTTTGGTCCAATGACATATCTTTCACCTTAACAATCTTTTCTAGTTCCTTCATAGCTGACCTTCCAAGTCTCTGTCTTCTGGTTTCTTGGCTTCCTTTTCTATTTTGATTGATGATTGATGGTAACAGTCAACATTACAGTTATGTACTGTAATTATTCTGTAGTCATCTCTTGTCTTTTTAATGTTCAACTGCAATCTTGCTTTTACACATTCTTCTTTAATGTGTAAAACACCTTTCACAATGCTTGTTTCAAGTCATAGCTGCTTTCACACAGTATCATCATGATATCTTAAATTACTGGAGTCTCTTCCATTGATTTTTCACTCCTTTGGCTGGATTTAGTCCAGCTTTCCATAAGCTATGTTTAGCATATAAACTGAACAATTGGTGGGGTAAAATACATCCTAGTCAGACACCTTTGCCAATAGGAAACCATTCTGTTTCTCTATATTCTTTCCGGGCAATAGCCCTAGGTATAGAATATACAACAAGATAATCAAATGTTGTGGTATCACATGTTTTTATGACAATCCACACAGGTTTTTTTATGACTGACAAGTCAAAGACATAACTATAACCTATAAAGGACAATGTGATGTTCTTATGAAATTCTTTGGTATGCTCATGTAGCTACGTAATATAAATTTGCTGTGTGATCTGTAGTGCCTGTTCTGTTTCTGAATCCACTGTAATAGCGGACATTTCTCAATATATGGCAAATGTATTTGTTGCAAAATCTTAACCTCTCCTTATTGAACTTATTTTAGATCCACCCACCCACCCGTCAAAGCCTCCCCATCCAAAAGTTTAAAACGGTATTTAGTCTTGAATAGAAATGTATTTTCATTTGCCTATGCTATATCTATTCATTTTGGAGTTTCATAAAATTATCATTTCATCGAATTGTCTTTTAGAAAAACATCATAAGAAGTAGCTTTAAAAGATATATTTCTGAAGAAAACCACTTCAGGCTCAATTAGTTATGATAACTTATTTATTTATTTTAATAGCTGCACATCTGATGAATATCAGTCATGCCAAAGCAGTGTTACACTTGTGCTGTGAGAAGATTGTGCCAATGAGACCCGTACTGACTTATTTCAGAACCAAGATTAAAATACTAAATTATTTTATATTGTTTTTATACTTGTACTCTTCCCTGAGACAGAAGACAAATGTCAAACAAACAAGCAAACAAATAGAATAAAATTAAGTGTCGCTCCTAAAGCCAACATTTATCTCATCCAGAAACTTACATTAAAATGTCAAGTATTTCAGTTCTCACATATCATATGTATGTGTTGCCCTAGGTATGTGTTTGATTACTTGCCTGTAGGACTGAACCTAGAGACAGAGATGTGCACACAAGACCTTGTGAGGACATTTGGATGGCTCTGGTTACATTGTTACATTCACATGTTGAACACAAATGCATGTATAGGGCTCCGTAGCTGCATTACACTGAACAATGTTATATCACTTCCATGATTGGAAAAAAAAACTGATGAGGGTCTCTGCCCCATCAGTATTTTACAGACATGGAAGCACTTTGACATTCTTCAGTGTAATGCAGCTACAGAGCCCTATACATGCATTTGTGTTCAACATCTGGAAGTCTAGGTTGTTTGGCAACATTTGGGGGTTGGGTTACATGAATACTCATATATCTTGCCTGCTTAGGGCTTCCATCTGTATCTTTTGTCTTTCATTTATTCTGTGCATTTTCCCCACCAGGAGTAGGGCTGGCCTAAGAGATTTTGCTGCATGAGACAAAATACTATGTTGTTTCCCCTGCCTCTTTATTCCACTTATGAAGGTAAACTGGACTGGAATATGAATCTCATCTGCATGTTAACTATTTCTGCTTCTGTTGTATGATGATACGAAGGTTTCAAATACATGAACATTGGTGGTGCTTTCTCATCCCCTTCAGATATTGTAGCAGTAGGAAAGAGGGGTGGCATTGGGTCCAATTGGGTGGGAAGAACAAGGCATTAGCGTGCATTTGCTAGACATTAGTGTGTATTCACATAAAGTCAGTGCAACAATAGGATTTTGGCTGGGTATATTTGTCATGCCTGCTCTTCCTAGCTCATTTAGTTCTTATCCATCCTAGCAGTACTGTACAAGCACACCTTTTCAGATGATAGACAACAGTTGGTATTTTCTTCCCTGCCACCAAGGGAGACTGAGGGTTTTTTTGTATCCTATACCAGGTCTGAGGGATATTAGATGTGTGGTGTGGCTACGTAACCATTAAAGCAGGGGTCTCAAACATGCGGCCCGGGGGCTATTTGCGGCCCGCCAGACGATAGTTTGTGGCCCCTGCCTTGCCTGCCCCCCCCAAGCGCCCACACATCCTCTGCTGTCAAGAGTCAAAAAAAGCCTTGCCTCGCTTGCTGGCTCTCTCCCAAGACAGCGCCTCTTGCACCCTTCATCTGGAACTGCAGCCTGCCAGGCAGCCTGCCTGTCTGCCGGCTGGCAGGCTGCAGTTCCAGATGGAGAGTGCAAGAGGCGCTGTCTTGGGGGAGAACCAGCAAGTGAGGCGCGCTGCCAGCCTTTTCTCCTGAGCCGCCGCCACGCAGTGCCTGAGAGCGGAGCTTGCTCCCAGGCCGTCCTCAAAGAGCTGTCGCCACTGCCTCTTCCAGGGAAGCGGCTCTCTGGCTCTCTTTCTCTCTTGGCACCCCCAGCACCAGCCTGGCCAGCGACCGCCTCAGCATGTGGCGGTGCTTCCTCTTCCTCCTCTTCCTCCTGCTTCAGCCGCCTCGGCTCTGGAGGCTGCCTGGGCTTGCCCCACAAAGTTTGCTCCTCTGTCGTGGTGGGGGTAGCTGCTGCTGCTGAGTGCGCCTTTTTTGAGGGGGGCCCTCAGAGGAAGATTGCCAGACCTCCATTTGTGTGTGTGTTTGTGTGTGTGTGCTCGTGCGCACACACTTGTGGGGGGGCGTCCCGTTGTGTTTAATTTCACAGGTACTGATGGGGTTTTTTCTCCTTTGGCACTTACCTACATCACACATGTTGTAAGGCTTGGGGAAAGCTGGGATTCAAAATTTATTTATTTTATTTATTTAATTTATTTATTTAATTTATATGCCGCCCACACTACCCAAAGGTCTCTGGGCGGCTTACAGCATTTAAAATACAATAAAGATATGTACAATTAAAATACAATTAAAATATATATAAAATTGCCATCAGACCCACAGTTAATATTATTTCAGTTAAAAGCCTTCTGGAACAGGAAGGTTTTGACCTGGCGCCGAAATGTCATCAGTGTCGGCGCCAGACGAATCTCAATCGGGAGGGCATTCCATAGTCTGGGGGCAGCTGCCAAGAAGGCCCTTTGTCTACAAGCCGTCCCTCTTACCTCCTTGAGGGATGGCTCTTTCAAAAGGGCCCCCTGGCTAGATCTTAACTGCCGGGTAGGCTCATATGGATGTCAAATGTCTTCCATCTGCTGATAAGGTATGCTCAGAGTGGGTTGAGGCAGTTCAACTGTTTCTCAGACTCATGCCAATATCATTCTTAAATAGGTGACAGTAAAAGGTAGTTTTCTGCCTTCTGCTAAACTGAAGGGTCACAAACCTAGTTCTATCTGAAGGATGTTTCCTTTATAAAACATTAAATATTACATTAAATATTAATTAACCATTTCTTTCCCCCCCCCTGTCAATGCCTCCCTTTTGGAGCTGAGTATCAGAGACGGTACATCCTTCTTGTTTTTTGCCCACTATGATTTTGTAAACATCTTCTTTCAGCCTTGGGAGGTACAGGAAGACTAAACTGCTCCTCCAGTTTCTTAAACAGAGTACAGTGGACCCTCTACTTATGGAATTAATCCATATTGGAACGGTGGCTGCAGGTCGAAAAGTCTGTAGGTCGAATCTCCATTGACCTACAATGCATTGGAAACCGATTAATCCCTCAACCAGCCGTTTTTGTTCCATTTTGATCCCGACACATTTTGGTTTTTTTCTGGTCTGTAAGTCGATTCTCTGGCTGCAAGTCGAACCTAAATTTTGCAGCCAGAGAAGTCTGTAACTCGAAAAGTCTGTAAGTCAAGCCGTCTGTAAGTCGAGGGTCCACTGTAGGTTTAGCCTCTCTTCCATGATAATGGAAACGAGTGGTTCTGTGCAGAAGTCTCTTACTTGTCTAGGAATCATAATAGTATTTTCACGTTCCTTGGTTTACTTCTTACATATGTATTTTCAGGACAGACAAAAGGAAGTAGTGTTTCACACACACAACACATTGCTCATCTGTGTTTCACAACTACATGAAGTAGTGATGGTTCTGTGACAGATATCTATTTTTCTGGGAGTCACTCTGCTTTCTTTTGAGTGACGGAAGTAACCCTTCTTGGAATGAACTATAACTGTGGCATGCATGAGGGCCAGGTCTTGTTTGTTTGTTTTTCCTACTCTCTTTGTTCTAACAAGGACCTTCATATTTCATTCCTCATCCTGAGTATTTAGAAGTGGCATCAGTTAATGGAAGAAAACAAAAGAACATCCATACGTAAGAGTGAGTGCCAACAGTTACTCTGAATTGGAGTAAACTGTGTGGGAGCAATTTGGTTTCTACTCGTCATCACCAACCTGTTTCACTCCATATGCTTTGGACCTCAGCTTCTATAAGCCCCAGCCAGCATGACCAAGTGTCAGGATTGTAGGAAGCTATTGTTCAAAACACTCAGAGGGCACCAAGTTGAGAAAAGCTTTTGAGTGCTACCAGTGAATCTGAGAAGAAGAAAACAAATGAAAATGAAATTAAAGTTGTCTATTTATTTCATACAAATCTGCCTCCAGCACATGATAATTGACTAAGACAGACACCATTGAGTGTAAAAAATGAATGGGCTTTCTTTCCATCACTTGACCCATTTCCTGCTATTTTTCTAGTAACAAAGAAGCTTAGATAGTACTGCCAAACAAAACAAAACATGCAAAACACAATTCTCCACTGCTGTGCATGCTGAGCTACATTGATAAGCCTTTTAATAGCTTGCCTGAACTCTGTGAGAAAGTACTTTTTCAGTTCACATACTGGAAAGTTTTGTACCATGAATTTTGCTGTCCTGGCCCTTGATGGAGGAAAATAAGATGTTGTTGTTGTTCTTACTGCCATTATCAGTAAACCATGTTAGACAAAAAACTTGACTTAACTTTTCAAGGTTGCTTTTTTGCAGGTTATTAGTCTCCACCCCAGGAGACACAAATAACTTTTTAATTATCTCAACAGTTCCTAACATGAAAGCCAGGGTTGAGTTTCTTTCATTTTACAAATGACATTATGCTGGATGTAATCAGCATTCTCTCACATATCATCATGAACAGAGAACAGTAACCATCCTTCTTACTCCATAGGTAGGACGTTTTTTTCAATATAAAAGAAAAAGAGAGGGAGGATATTGATTTGTTCAGAAATAAGAAGTTTGTCTAATTTTTTTTGTCACAGTTTGGGAGGGAATGAACTTGAGGAAAATGTCTTGCATTTTCATTTGAAATCTTTATTATGACATTTTTGCATTTTAATATGTCTTTTTTTGGAATGTCCAGCTCACCAAGACTAGTCACTCCATCAGCTAAACAATTTATTTTGTTGATTTGGTAGGGAGAGCAATTTTTAATTATTGAGGACCAAATTTAGTGAATATTACTTTAAAATTGTTTATTAGGTTTTTAAAACTATGTATATATTTTAAACCATAAAAAGCAATGTTATGTGTGTGTTTTTTTTCAAAAAAAACTTCTGTTATTTTTCACTTTTTGAACAAATGACTCCAGGAAAGCTTATTTCTAAATAAGTGAGCCTAGGACTGCAGCCTACATACCACAAAGCAATTAGCACATTAAAAGACAGATTCTGAATTAACTAAAAATGATTGAATCAGTGTGTTCTTTCACATTTAAATTGTGGTCACCTTCCTTGGGGAAAGAAAAAATTCTCTAACTGAGTTACAAAATGTGTAAGGATTTAAAGATCATTGGGGCAATCATTACTTATTATAATCATTGACACCTATCCCCTCATTTCTATACTTTGTGTTGTTATGCTTTTTGTCTTTCACAAAAATTCTATTAACAATCCATTATGATGTAAGGAGTAACTCAATATTTTTCAAAATACAGTTGTTTTAATTTGCACAGTGCTTTTTAGCCCTAATTTAACCCCACAGTGGTTCTATGGGATAGATAACTGTTACTCCCATTTTTCAGACTGGGAAATGAAGCTGAGAGAGGGTCTTGTCCAGACCTTGAAAAAAGCTGGGTTTTTTGGTGTTTTTTTTTTTGTTTTTTTTTTTTTGAATGATAGCCCCCAGATCTCCATAACAGATAGAGCTAAGCTGTCTCCTGGAGATGAAATATAAATGTTCAAAAGCCTCAAATCCATTTGATTTACTGAGCCTGGAATTAATTCTCAGTTTCACATGGGGTCAAGTAACCCTCTTTTTCTACATAAAAAGAGTTGAAAGGTGAGGAACGGTGGCCACTTCAGTCTCTTCTCAGTGCATGCTTCTATGTGGAACAAGAAGGCGATTAGCAGACTGTGATCATGTTGCAGAGAACTGAAGATACAGCAGGAGGCTTCCTGTCTGTGATGGCCTTCTCTGCTCATTAGAGAACAGCTGGAAATGGCAAGTGAAAACCTGCTGCTTTAGTGGTGATGCAGGGTGGGGAATTTAATCGGGTAAAAATAAGTCCTGTTTCTTAGAAAATATACAAGTCAACTTATAGAGAATCAATGCAGTACACGATAAGGTAAAAATAAGAACCAAAGGACAAATCAGGCATTTCCTATCCTTGCCCTTCATCTGAATCTTCACTAGGACTTTGAGAGACCACAGAGAAACTCCTGACAGGGCTGGTGACCAGCTTTTCAGAACTGGGTGCTGCGGAGACAGCAGGTCAACTCTGACAGCTGCTTGATACAGGCTGTGCAGCCCTCCTGATCTGTGTTGTATAGCGACTGTAATACCACTCACTCACAGATGGATTCAGGATTGTGGGGTTGCACTACAGAAGCACAAAAAGAACACCCTTAGTGTTTATCTTCTCATGACTAATCACAATGATATACTTAATTAATTATACTGTTTACTTTGGATATTGGGCTTTTCATAATTACGGCATTGTCTGTACTCTAAGATACTCCACCTCTCTCTCTCTCTAAGGACCCCCATCTTTCTCTTGTTTCCATGTTTCTAAAAGTATTTCTGACTTGTTTTATATCAATAAATATCAGGGGCATTGTAATGCCTTAAAATCTAAAACAATCCAATTGTTTTGAGCGAATCAGAACATTCCAAACACCATTTTAAATAGTTTACCATTTTTTTCAAAACAGAAACCAGGAAAATGAAAGATTAGAGACCAAGTCATGATCCCAATAGGTGCCAAGTGTTTGGGTGAATGGTCATGTTCAAACCTTTTTCCAAAATGAAGACATTTTTGGTGCCATTTGGGTCTGCAAGGCGAGAGCACTTCACATTTTTGGGGCAACAGTGTTTTTTCTTCTTCATGATTTTGCATTGCTACAGGTTCCCAGTCTGTAGTGAAATAATGCCCCCTCCCTAAATTTTGTAAATGAAATATGAATATTCTATGCTTACAAAAACAGGAATGCTGGAGAAAACTCTTATTTGGATAATATGAACTACAGAAATTATGTTAATAAGGACATTGACTCTCTGTTTCAGAAAAAAGAAGAAGTAAAACAGCATCTAAATCATCATCCTTGCCATCTCCCTATTTCACTTGCTCCCATACACCATTTCCACCCTGGTTATCATAAATTCAAGATAAACCACCATGAAACCAGAAGAAACAGCCAAGGGGAATCATACGACAGTGACAGAATTCATCCTCTTTGGACTCACAGGCCACCCAAAGATACAGGTAGTGCTCTTTGTGCTTTTCCTAGCCATCTATCTGGCCACTCTAGTGGGGAACAGCAGTATCATCTTGCTAATCTGGATTAGTTCCTCTTTGCACAGACCTATGTACTTTTTCATCAACAATTTGGCTTTCCTAGATCTCAGTTATTCCACTGCCATTACGCCCAAGATGCTGATCAATTTCTTAATGGGAAAGAAAACCATTTCCTTTGCGGGATGCATGGCACAAATGTATCTGTTTGCTTCCTTTGCAGATGCAGAGTGCCTCCTGCTGGCTGCCATGGCGTATGACCGCTACATGGCCATTTGTAATCCACTGCTCTATCCTGTTCTCATGTCCCGCAAGTTTTGTGCTTGGCTGGTAGCTGGCTCTTACCTCACGGGCAGTTTGAGCTCACTGACGCACACTTATTTTACATTCCACCTTTCCTTCTGCAATTCCAACATCATCAATCATTTCTTCTGTGACATCCCACCACTGTTAGCCCTCTCCTGCTCTGACACTCACATCAACGAGACCCTCCTCTTTGCCCTCTGTGGTTTCATCCAAACTATCACTTTTGTGTTCATCCTGATCTCTTATGCCTGTATCCTGTGCACTGTCCTGAAGATCCCCTCTGCAGAAGGCCGCCACAAAGCTTTTTCGACTTGTTCCTCCCACTTGATTGCTGTTGTCTTATATTATGGTGCTCTGCTCTTCACTTATTTACGGCCAAGCTCCAGCTATGTTCTGGACACAGACAAAATTATCTCTGTGTTTTATACTGTAGTTTTCCCCATGTTGAATCCTTTGGTCTACAGCTTAAGAAATGAAGACGTGAAGGACTCTCTTAGCAAACTGTTACAAAGAAAAATGATGGTGCTTCCAAAGATCAAGAGTTGCTCTTAGCCCAACAGATAGCAAAAGCTCAGTTTCATCTTTGGCTGCACAATGCTGATTACAAGGATGGACATGAAGCTATGGATCCATGATCTTAAAAATGTATCAGTGGCTTACATGCCACACTTTTTATTTTAACAATTATATCACATTGATTCAGTTTCATTTCTTCAACCTTTTGCTCCACTAGGCAGGAACTACACTTTCCCCCGAATCAGCAGCAAAGCTTTTTACTCCATATTATCTGCAAGCAGGCACAAATATATTGCAACAAATGTCTTTTTCTAATGTGATTCCTTGCATTAACACAGGATGTGTGGTTGCCAGCCAGCCAGTGCTGGGAGACTTTCTGGCTACTGGCAGTGATGAGTCAGCCGGGCAGGAGGTGAGAATCCTCACTCGCTTGACATGTGGTGAAAACAGAGCTACTGGACCTCTCCACCCGCACCCCCAGCAAGAACAACATCATTGGTCAGCCAGTGCTGAAATAGCCAGGAAGCCTTCCTGCAATAGCCAGGGTAGTGATGTTCTGCCTGGGACTGCTGTGTGCGTGGGGGTGGGGTGGGGGTGGTCAGATCCAGTAGCTCCATTTTTGCTGCACATCAAGTGGGTGAGGACTCTGCTGCCTTGACCCTAGTGCTGTCAGTAGCAAGGAAGCCTCTCAGGATTGGCCAATAAGTGAGATAGACCCTAATACGGGTTTTAAAAGTGCACACTGGTGTTATTTTAAAACTGCAGTAGGGCTTGAGTCACGTGCAGGACAGGAACTTCTGTGAATTCCAGTCAGGGGTTGTTTTTTTGGGGGGGAGTGTATAAATTACAGCCCCAGTGCTCATGGAATGTTGAATGACTCTGTGAACGAGCAGTTATACCAGAATTTGCAAATAAATTTAATTTGGAGAACATTTAAAACCATTAAAGTTACTCTGACTAACTTGCTTCAAGCAGATATGCTGTGGAGGCACATTGGTTTATGGATCATAACCACAAAGCTTTAGCCTGTGCAAGTGAATTCTGCTCTGGTTGAGTATTCAATAAATGTTTTCTTGGTCCACTGTGAAATAACATTTTCACCAAAGCCCTGCTTAAAATCTATCATCAATGTTGGGACTAAACATACAGACCTGAATCTCTTTGGGATGATCCCAATTGCTAGTCCAGCTAAAACTATTGACTTTGTTGGATTTACATAGACTCGTTGACTCAATAGGATTTACCTAAGTGTTGGCTCACAATTCAGCAACTGATTCAACAGCATTATTCTAATTTGGATTAAGAATTGGATTTAGGCATTACAGGAAAAAATGAAATTGGGTTCCACCCCAGACTTGTATACCCCATTGTTCCTGCCTCCAGTGTTCCCACCTGAGCATCATACCAGCAGAAAGACAGCATTAATGTCATGGATTTCCATGTGTTCTGAACCCTAATCATGCAGGGGTCCTGACCATATGGAAGCATTTACATGTACTGCCATATACATGTAGGATCCTCTATACAGACACAGATCATGAGCTAACACTGTGGAAGGAGCAGATGATGCACAAAAGGCACGTGGATAGCACTCAGATAATGTACATTCATAGAAAACCTTTTCCACAAAAGAGTGATAATGTCTTTCTATATGGATTATTTGCTTGTAACCATTAGATAAATTTAACAAGAGGAAAAATGGTGCTTATTTCTACTTCAAAATTATTTCCAAGGAGCACACCTTCTGATATGATTTGTCCATACAGTTCGAAAGAAGGAACTAAATCATGCTTTGGTTTCTTTGCTCACACAATATTTTTCAAACCATTAAATTACAATAAAGGTAAAGGTAAAAGTTCCCCTTGACATTTAGTCCAGTCGTGTCCGACTCTAGGGGGTGGTGCTTATCACAGTTTCCAAGCCACAGAGCCAGCGTTTATCCGAAGACAGTTTCCATGGTCACATGGCCAGTGCTCTAACTAGACACGTTACCTTCGCACCAAGGTGGTCCCTATTTATCTACTCGCATTTACATGCTTTCGAACTGCTAGGTTGGCAGGAGCTGGGACAAGCGACGGGAGCTCACTCCATTGCGTGGATTTGATCTTAGGACTGCTGGTCTTCTGATCTTGCAGCACAGAGGTTTCTGCAGTTTAACCTGCAGCACCACCATGTCCCTTTAAATTACAATAGGAAGACTCAAATTCATGTCACGTTTAACAAACTGATGTGCTGAGAATATTGTGATCTAAATAATATGAGTAAATTGAAGGACAGTAAGATGTGAGATGTGCTGCTGAATTCAGTGGAACTGAGTTCCAGATAAACATCTATGAGACTTCAGTCTAAAAGTGTGTCCGCACTGCATATTCATATCAGTCTGACACAGTGTTGTATATGTCATGGTTCCCTCTTGAGATATCCTGGGATAGTTGACATGCTTAGAATTCCTTGTTAGAGCACTAAGATTCAATAGAGTGTGCCAATGCTCTTTATCAGATAATTCTATTTACCTCAATGAATCATAGATATTAAGATTTTTGCAACAGAGCCATGACAGCTAAAGTGTTATCAAACAAATATAAATGTGTGGTACAGAAAAGTAATGCACCTGAAGTGTAATAAAATGACTTGTGCAGCATTAGCCATGATAAACATTGATACAGACAAGGATGTTGTGGCTGAAATTAATTTGATCCTTAAAGGGTCAAGCCTGGCTTTTACTTGTAATGGAGCTCTTGTCTGCATAAAAGTAATATTTTCACCCTTCTCTGCATTTCCCTACATCACCGAAGGATCTTACAATGTGTTTCTCCAGGCATGGGGTGTACACTTTCACTCTGTATGTATTTCCACTAGTGCATATTGTGGTCTGCAGTGTCATATCAATGGAAAGCTGGCCCTTTCAGTGAGTGAAAGACGATACCAATGAGCAATACGGAAACACACAGATATATTTATATTTAGAGCTGTATTTAGTCAGCTGTAAACTGAGCAATTAACTAAGCATACTCAGATGTCTTTTCCTAAGTGTCTCCTTGCCAAGTTTTCACAATGCACTTACCAAGGCATGGGTGTTGACAGTAATATAAAATAGTGAAAGAGCACTCTGAGACTAGGATTAAATTCTTTTCTTTATTATAAAGAAACTTGGAAAAAGAAAGCAAGAAGCAAACAAGTTTAGAAGGCAGAGACACAAACTTAACACAGCAAACTCATAGTTTTATACAAGATCAAAAGTCCCTATTTTCTAGATCCATAGCACCTAAACCATCAGAAATGTCTAGTGGACTATCTGTGATCTCTTTGTTTCATAAGTTTATATGGTGGACTGATATGATACCTTAGCATTTAATGTTCTTAAGTGGGAGAATATATCAGGCCTTCTTGGTCCCTTTATGAAGTTTCAGAATGTAGTGATATATGTATGATGACTTTTCTACATGAAAGAAGGTTTATGTTTGATGCAATGTGTAACCTTGGCATACTTCAAGGGATAGGGATAGATGCAGTTACACACACACACACACACACACACACACACACACACACACACACACACACACACACACACACACACACACACACACACACACACACACACACACACACACACACACACACACACACACACACACACACACACACACACTCCTAGACACTGGCTGGCAGTCAAAAGACAACCTGCCTTCAGGCTGTCTGCATTCCAAGTGATATCATTTAGACATACTGTAATTGAGAAAACATTTTAAAATATCAACTTATCTAGGGGCAAAATACACCATAGGGAAATTGCCATTGAATAGCTGAAATCCTGTTGCACTGTTACACAAACAGTGTAGATTTTAGATCTGAAATGCTGTAAATTGAAAACTCTCCATAACATTACCTGTTGCACACTGAGTTGCGTAACTCAGTCTGCAAGGGCTGAATTCTGTGGAGATCCCCCAACTTAGAGAAATGTGTTTCTGAAAGTTATATTGTTTGCGTAACTGCACAACAGGATTCTAAGAATTCATTCAACAAGTTGCTATTCTGTTTTTCATGCATACTGTGGAGAGGACAATGGCATGGACGGCCTTATCAGTGAACTGTCACCCTCCCTCCCAGGGCCCAAAGAGTGGACTGATCTACCAACTGACACAGCAGAGGGCTTTAGTAACTATAGAGCCTGAGGTCTATAGAGGAATCCCAAGTAAAGGATGCCAGGGGCCAAACTGAGTACCTGCCCATGTTTCTGGCCCTGGAAACCCCAGTAGTAGGCAGGCAACCTCTAGTGGGGAAAAAGCCCTGGTGGATGTGGGATATAAAAGAAGCCTTGCCATGGGTGGGGTGGGAACAACCCACTGCCAGAGAAAATCTGGAAGGAGCAGGCTTGCCAAATGAAGGGGAGCCAATGACCCCTCTTCTAACCTCAACATGGCAGGAGGAAAAGCCTTGGAGGAAGAAATCAGAGGAGATGCTCCAAGACAGTTTCTCAGGAGATTATTGGGCAGAGGACTCACCCAGAAAAGACCCTGAGCCATCCAAGGAGTGGGACTACATTTATAAAGAGGAGCCCTGCTGCAGGGCCCTTGTCCAGTTGAGGATCCCTAAGATAGAGGGCAAGAAATACAAGAACCCTCTGCTCCCCTACAACCCCCCTACTGATAGCAGGGCAACAGAAGAGGAAGGCTCAGAAGGAGCAGGAGACTAGTCTGACTCCTGGGAAACCTACTGCCGCTCAGCTCTGATGCTGGTGGAAAAAGAGGCAACATGAACACCAGTGCCAGGAAGAGAAAAAATGAAATCGAAGACCAACATGGGAAAAAAATGAAATCAAAGACCCACTGTCATGACTGCAGGCAAACATAGCCACCCCAACTTCAGTGAATAGAACGGAGTTTGGAAGAGACATTCTGCATGTCAGTGAAGAGAACCGAGGGATTACAGACTGTATATAGTGATGTAACCCCAGTGAAAGGAACTGGGCAAAAGGAAATTACCATATTTTTCCGTGTATAAGACTAAATTTTGTCTAAAATCTTTAGACTAAAAATTGAGGGTCGTCTTATACATGGAAATAAGCTGAGGAGAAAAAAACAAGTGGAGGGGGAAGCAGGTATCAAAGTGATCCTGCAGGGCTTTGATCCTTGCTTTCCCCTCCACTTGCTAAGCCTTAGGAAAAGGGAAGCAGGGATCAAAGTGCTGCAGGACTGCTTTGATCCCTGCTTTCCCCTCTGCTTGCTAAGTCCCATGGGGCTTAGCAAAAGGAGGGAGGGAGGATCAAAGCAATCCTGTGGCTGTATAAGGGGGAAAGGGATCAAAATGATTGTGCAGTCATGGGATTGCTTTGATCCCTTTCCCCCTCCTTTTGCTAAGCCACATGGGGCTTAGCACAAAGGGAGAAAGCAGGGATCAAAGCCATCCTGCAGCACTTTGATCCCTTTTACCCTACATTTGTTAAACCCCACTTAGATTTCTTAATTTTGGATTAGAAAAGTGGAAGGCGTCTTATACATGGTGTTTTATACACAGAAAAATACTGTAAATTATTGCATGTTAATCCCTCACCTAGTATAATAAACTCTATTTTGTTGCAATTCTTACATCTGGAGTTCATCGAACACAGGATGGAAAATAACCCATCCAAGCAACCCAGGGCTGGTGGGGTTCACACATGCACCCAGTGAATAGCTATTCATTCTACTTAATGCAGCCCATTCATGTAATGTGCAATAGATTCAAGATCAACAGAAGTCAGATACACCTGCTGAACAGTCTGTCTTTTTGTGACCCAAACAATTTTAAATTGGTAGCTATACATGTTACAGATTGGGGTGGAGAACACATTAAATTTAGAAGAAGCTTTAGGATCTACCAGTTTTTTAAACTGAGATCTTAATGAGTGGAGCTTGGTGCAAAAAGCCATCCTATATGGAATTAAAGTATTTTGACTTAGGAATTTGTTTTGATTAACAAAACTGAGTGGAGTTGTTGGCCCTTCTACATAAAACCCTACTCCTGGTTACGTCAAACACCTTTCATTTCAGAAGTATAATTTAAGAGTAGAGGACGGTCCTTTGGTTGTTGCCATTGTTCAACCATCAGAAGTAAGAAATGCTTTCCGTTCTACTGCATATCAACCTAAGGTCCATCCATAGATTATTCCTACCTACCATCCACCCCTGCCACAAATAGCTATTAGGCTGGGAGGCGGCTTCCTTTTTCTGTTTCCTCACTGAAGACAGCACACAGTTCTTTCCAACGCTCTCTTCAAGGCATCCTTCACTTCTTTGTTCCTCAGGGTGTAGATTAGAGGATTCAACATGGGAAATACCACAGTGTAGAAAACAGAAATGACTTTGTCTGTGTCAAAGGCATAGCTAGAACTAGGACGCAGATACATGAAAAGAAGGGCTCCATAGAAAAGAGCAACAGCTGTCAAATGGGAGCTACAGGTTGAAAAGGCTTTGTGGCGGCCTTCTGTAGAGGGGATCCTCAGGACAGTGCCCAGGATACAGGCGTAAGAGATCAGGATGAACACAAAAGTGATAGTTTGGATGAAACCACAGAGGGCAAAGAGGAGGGTCTCGTTGATGTGAGTGTCAGAGCAGGAGAGGGCTAACAGTGGCGGGATGTCACAGAAGAAATGATTGATGATGTTGGAATTGCAGAAGGAAAGGTGGAATGTAAAATAAGTGTGCACCAATGAGGTCAGACTGCCTATGAGATAGGCGCCAGCTACAAGACAGATGCACACCTTGCGAGACATGAGAATTGGGTAGAGCAGTGGATTACAAATGGCCATGTAGCGGTCATATGCCATGGCAGCCAAGAGGAGACATTCTGCATCTGCAGACAAAGCAAACAGATACATTTGTGCCATGCATCCCCTGAATGAAATCGTCATCTTCTGTGCTAACAAAATGTCCAATATCATAGGCGTAATGGCAGAGGCATAACTGAGGTCCAGGAGAGCCAGGTTATTGAGGAAAAAGTACATAGGGCTGTGCAGAGAGGAGCTTGTCCAGATTAACAGGCTGACAATTATGTTTCCCAGCAGAGTGAACACATAGATAGCCAGGAAGAGGACAAAGAGTAGTGCCTTGATCTCCTGACGATCTGTGAAGCCAAGAAGAACAAACTCTGTCACTGAAGTATAATTCCATTTGGTCATTTCTTCCAAATTTATTCTGATTGTCTCCGTACCAAGAGTAGATGAATGAAGAAGAATCAGCTCTGGGGACAATGGCTGAAAAAGTGAAGCAAAGCAAAGCAAAAGATCTTGCCCCTGAAATGAAAAGAAAGAGACCATGCCCTATGTATACCCCATTAAAGAGGTTGGAAAAATAGGACCCTGAATCATGAGTCTGATTATTGTATATTAAACAGCCAGTGGCAGCAAAGGTGTAATATCTGAACTCTTTCTCAATCTTACATATGTTTTAATGCTCCCCCCCCCAAAAAAATCCACCAAGGTGGCACTAATTGTGGTTCTCATGAAGGAAGACCAACATAAGGTACTATTCCAAAGTTAGTAGTTAGAAAATGATCGCAATGCACTATAATCTGATAACACTGTTAAAATCAATGAATTCATATTCTGAGATTGCAGAAGCTGACCGGGTAGAGAACATCTGAGTGTCTCAATGAGTCCAGGTTGTTTTGTTCTGACTGCCATAGCAATAACAGGAATGTCAATAGTATTATTAATCATCTTACAACTGCAGAGCTGAAAGGGATCCGATAGATCATCAAGACCAGCCCCTGTTAAGGAAGCACAGTGGGGAATCAAACTCCCAATCTCTGGCTCTCTGCAGCCAAATATTTTAACCACTGAGCTATTGCTTTTGGAAAAGGTGGAAGGCTAAGATTAAGGCTTAGGCAGAGTGTAGGCAACATATGATCATAGAAAGCACCTTTTCCTTTTCCTTGGTTCACAAAGTGCTATTATCTCCTTCTGGAGATAATAGTTCACACTTGAAGACCCAGTAGTGTGGTGGTTGTTTGACTGGGACTCTGGAGACCCACAAATAGTCCCTACAAAGCCATGAAACTCATAGATGGGCTTGAACTGGTCACTCTCCCAGTCAGCCTGACCCACACAGAGGGTTGCTGTGGGATTGAAGTAGGCAGGAGGACAGTCATTTATGCCGCTTTGAGCTTGTTAGAGGAAATGTGGAATGTGTGTAACAACAAGGCAACTTGGTGGAAATAACCACTGGGCTGAAGTCTTTCATCTGTTACTACTGGTTGGTACCCTGCCTGGCTACATGACAACTGCAGCCAACAAATGTTACACATTCACACTTTGTAACACAAACTAAAATACTGTGGCATCTGACAAACTGATTTATTTTAGCATCCTCTTTCATGGATTATAATCCATTGTCTCAACATATTTGAGCCAATTGTAACTCTCAAAAGCTCACACTGAGATAAACTTGGCAGTCTTTAAGGTGTCACTGCTCTTTTGCTTATATTTCACACTGAATGGAGCAGGCTTAATACAGCTACCACTTCAAAAACTGCACAACCACATCTGTTAGGTTTATGGCTTATGAATCACTAAAACAAAGTAGTTTTAGGGACGGTCTTTGCTGATGATGACTTTGGACGGAATCCTGCTCATCAAAAGCAGCTGATATTAGGGCATTTGAAGTACATTTCCCATTCATCTCTGATTTCTCATGTGTACTGGAAAGGGTTTATGCATATCCTTCTCTTCTTAGCAAAAGCGGTTGAGGCAGGATATTGCCTAAAAATCTCTGCTGTTGCTTTTTTCTCCTCACTGGATCACCAGGTTGGAGCACATCCCTTGTCTTCAAATTATATCATTCCTGATTTTTTTGGATGCATCTGCATAAGGCCGCTGTCTGCAACCCAAGAGAACAGATCCCTGTGATTGTAAGAACAATCCTGAGCTAAACGGGCCAATGGTCTTACTTGGTGTCCCTTGAAGACAGCTTGCTAGGCTCCCGGTACTCCATACTCCAGTGTTATCAGCAGATCATTGGTAACTCAACACTTCATATTGAAATCATAAGAAATTATCCTATAAATACAAACACTACAACTATGAACCTGTGGAATGGCTGAAAGCAATAGAAGTGCAATGCTGGGACTCAGTTCTTCTGCTGTTTTTTCCTGTTGTGCCTAAAGCTGCAGGAGCATTACTGGCAATTGGTAAACATTTTTGCAAAAATAAGGCAGTCAATCCAGCTAGGATATATAGGTATGCATTTTCTATGGGCAATTTATATCTTGTCTTTTTTTGGGGGGGGGGAGGGGGGAAGGTATGAAGCTGGCATGGGAACAGTGGGAGGGAGAAGGTTGTGTAGGTAGTCTGCCACAGTCCCAGCTCACCATGCTAATTGTAACAGGAGTGGAAGGAGGCTGGACTGACAGCACTTGAGATTTCCTATTATCTGAGATATTCTTGCAAGACCCAACAGCTCTACTGATGCCCAGGGCCCCTCTGCAAAATACAGCCCTTCATACAGGAAGGATAGCAAATTGACAAAGCCCAAATGATTGATTTTAGCAATGTTTAAACTCTGAGAGCAGAGGCAAAGCAGCTGTTTTCTTCACCAGAGTGCATCAGAAAGGTAAGAAGGAAGCAGCCGTCTCACCCCGGTATTCTCTCTGGTAAACTGATTTTGCAGAAGGGTTGGTGTGTTCCCAAAACTTGCAAAACCCTTCTAATAAAAAATGACAGAGAGGCAAAATAAGTATGTTTGGGACCCACCATCACCTTGCTTCCAGCATGCCAAGACTCTTTTTCTGTCAGCAGCTGAAAACTTCTTTGAGGAGTAAAGGAGATGAAACAGCTATCCTGTTATTAGATCCATAATAGAGCCTTTAGAGCTGGAGGGCTGTCTGTTTATTCTAAGACAAGCTTGCCTCAATCCACAAAGTAGCTTGCTTCTGTTTTGTAATTAATCACCAGGAGACAAACCTGCCTTTGTTTGTATGTCTGATTTTTCAGGCACTTGTTCTGAAAGACTTGTGTGCCTAGAGGGAAAACTTTGTAAGCTAAAGAAATGATGCACAATCTGACCTTCTATTTATTTCTAAAGGCATGTATGTGGCAGGTGAACTACGTTGTGTCACTTGTGACTGTCCTTTGTACATAATATGGAAGGGAAGGGACTTAATGCACACATGACTCTGTATGTCTAACACTGTATTTGCTTAACAAGTCAATTTAAAGGGGGAGAAGCAAATTTAAGCCCATAACTAGAAGGGGCCCTAATGATTAATTTGAAGACAAGACTCCAGTTTTACTAGAAACAGTACGTGTTGACCTAGAATTCAGACCTGTTAGTCCTGGATACATTCTTCCCCTCAATGGTAAAAAAAGAGAGTACATTGTACATAGTCAGAACCCAGTATTGTTTATTTTCCAGATGTGCCCATTCTGTCATTAAAATATCTTACAGGCTTGAGCCCTGGCTGAAATTCAACCCCCAGTTTCACTGCATAGAAATGATTACATTCCTGTTTTTTCCCTTTCCCAAAGCTCAAAGCAATGTATATCCAAGGAACTCCTTCTCATGGAACCTTATGCTTTGTTGCTTTCAAAACCAGCAAGGGGTTGAAAAGTACAGCAATTTTCACCAAATTCTACCCACAAAGGATCATATTCAGATACATGTCCATTATAATGGATCTTTTTTTGTAGTGACTTACCAGAGAAGCATATGAGGATGTATTCACTGTCTCATTATGGGAAGTGATCCCTTTTGAAGGTTTTGCATTCATCGTGAGAGCCAGATCCCTAGAGAAGCTCAAGGCAGATGGGTCTCAAAGGAGGGAAGGGGTGTGGTACATGCAGGGAATGAAAAGAAGTATTAGGACACTGCAGTGGTACAACATATGAATCATTCATTGTGAAATAATGAACCCCAGCTGGCTTATGGCTTGCAGCCCATCGTTCCTTATAAAATTTAGCTGGCTAATTGCAGGTTGGAGGTTCATCTACATCTTCTTACAATCTTTCTGAAGTTGCAGTCGTTGGTGTCAATATATATATAAATTCTCCTTTTTATGACACTGGCAGAAGGGTCCCTTACCAAGGCCTAGATCCATACAATATTCACAGCAGATTTCCAGCTCCATCTTCTGACAGTTCTACTCTCTAATAATAATGTAGTGGTAAATTAGGAAGTACAGGTGCTCATCTTGACAGTTCTTATAGCCAGACCCTGCCCTTGAAAGAGTCCACAAATGCAGGCAGCTATATGAGTTCATATCAACAAATGCGAAGCTGGACTTTTGCAAAATTATTAGCTCTGAATTGCCTATTCAAAAACCACCCACAAATACTTATTATTATTTCATATTACAAGAGGGGTGGCTTACCATCCCCATGTTTTCTTGGAAAATCCATTTCCCTTCCAGCTAAGCTCAGAGGAAACAGGAAAGTTTGAGGTGGAACGGGATGTGACATCCTAGTCCCTGTTGCTAAGAAAACCTTAAGGTTTCAACTTTCTGCGCTCTCACCCGGTTATGCTCCTGGTCTCCAGGCAAGGCAACTTGGGGGTGAAAAGCAATGTGAAAAGGGAGTGTTGATTAACGATTTCTGGCCCTTATTCTCACTCTGCAAATTCGTTGTGCCAGGCAGAGAAATTTTCCCTTGGACATTTATACTTCCAAACTCAAATAAACGATGAGCCAGATTTATAAGTTCTTCTTTGATTTGAAATGCTTTTGAGGGAGGAGGCTTTTTTCTCTGCTTTTCCCACATCTGTTCAGAGGACATCACAGCTGAAACAGTCTGTCAAGGTTCTTTGCTCTTCAGAAGAATCCTCCCTCCTCCCAAAATGAGTAAATTAGAACTAGTGATGAGTAAACCGAAAACAATTGCAATCTCTTCTGAGATTCCAGAACATGTCAAGGAACCAGAGAGATAGTTTAACAATGCCCTGACCATTCCAGAAAACACTGCAGTTTTGCACCTCCAGTGCAATGGAGCAGAGTTTCTTGACTCTTTCTCTGAGGGGGCAGCTCTTTTGATTTAAAAAGAAAACTTGTGTGTCCTTGCATGCAAAGACTTGAGACTATGGTGACTTCCCCTCTACCATCAGCATCATTACAGAACTTAATGACTAATAGCAGCCTCTCTCAATTCGCTATTCCAAGTTTACACAAGAATTTGTATACTCGGAAAGCAATTTTACATGCAAAATGTCCCAGTTTCCCCTCTCCAAAATGTATTGCAAGCCTCACAAATACATGGTTTTACATGGCAAGATGTGTTCTTGGGAGGTGCAAAATGGCTACTTCTACTCAAGACTGTGAATCTAATGAATATTTTTCCCTTCCATCCATGGTCATCTAAGAGGACTTTTTTTTGGGGGGGGGACACATTATGTGGAAAAGCTGCAGAATGGTATGCTTGCACAATTTGTGTGCATTCTGGGAGTCACTACAATACACAATTATGTTCTGGAACATAAAAACAACTAATAAACTAAGGATTGTGGAGAGTGGGGGGAAGCATCTTGCCTCTCCTCCCCTGCAGACACCAATTCATCCATTCTTTCCTCCAGTCAATGTAGGAGAAACAAACCTCATATCTTTTTTTTTCTTTTCGTTGGGCTTTGGTTGATGTCTGCAATTTCTCAATAGTCACATCAACATGATGATAAATTTTCTAGGTGGAAATGAAACTATTTGTCCCCTAAGCATGTTGGTCTAATATAGTTTTGTTTCTCTGCTGGGCTGGCAGGTACAGAGTGCCTCCTACCAGCTATGACAGCATATGGCCACTAATGAACATCTGGGGTCTGCTGTTTTATAAAATTATTATGGTAAGTAAGAGAGGTGCTGCCTTGGGACCCATTTCATTTCAGTCTGTCTTTTAAAAGTCAATCACTCAAATAATGACTCCAATATCCTCTGTAATTTCTTCTGCAATATCACAGCCCCGCTGAAACTCTCCTGAGTTTTTGCGAGAGCAAATAAGATTCCAATCTTTGTTTCTATCTCTGCCCTTGGAATGTCTTCTTGTCTCATGATCTTCAAGTCTTTTTTCTACATCCTTTCCACCATTCTGAAGCTCTGTTTTGCTGAAGGAAAGTGTAGGGCTTTTCCACCTGAATCTCCCACAGTTTGGCTGCCTAGAGTGGTCGTAATGACCAGATAGATGGGAAATAGATAGATAGATAGATAGATAGATAGATAGACAGACAGACAGACAGACAGACAGACAGACAGACAGACAGACAGACAGACAGACAGATAGATAGATAGATAGATAGATAGATAGATAGATAGATAGATAGATAGATAGATAGATAGATAGATAGATAGATAGATAGATAGATAGATAGATAGATAAAATCTTCCAAAGGACTCTCTCCTTCATTGTCTTCATCTGTAACCAGGCTTCAGACACTAGACTGGACAAAGATTTGCAGCCTCACCTCACTCAACCTATGGGTGTCTCCTTGGGGCCTAGTCCTGAAGAAGACACTGCCCAAGATCCTCAGCATAGTAAATCTCAGTTGAGTATCTGTATTGAATTAATGGAAATTTAGAGAGTCAGCTCCTCTATAAGTTCCATTGATTCAGTTGGATCCACTCTAACTGTGACTTTAGCACTGTACATCATAATTAGAATAGGCCCATTTGAATCAACAGAAATTATTGAAGTGATGGCTCACCAAAACCCCATTGACTCAATGGGCCTGCTCTAGTGCGATTTAATACACCAAGCAACTGGATTTTGGCCACTAGCTGAATTTTAAAGGGAAGTATTTTTTATTATTTAGCACCCCAGGCCTTCCTAAGCATAGAGCAACATCAAATATACAGTAGTGCCTCGCAAGGTGAATTTAATTCATTCTGCGGTTAATGTCTTGCAAAAAATTCATCTTGCGAAATGCGTTTTCCCATAGGAATGCATTGAAATCTAATTAATGTATTCCTATGGGCAAAAAAAGTCAGAACAAAGTCAAATTTGGTTTACAAAGGGTTTAAGAGCTCTTTAAAGCCATACATATTGTGCAGATGATTTCAAAAAATTCAGTCAAAAAACTTTAACTTTTTAAACATCATAGAAAAACATTTAAAAATCAGCAAACATGAGGCAGGAAAAAAATAAACGGAAAACATTTGTCTTGCGAAGCATGGCCATAGGAACATTTGTCTTGCAAGTCATCAACCCCCTTGCCAAAACCATTTGTCTTGCGAGATTTTTTGTCCTACGAGGCATTTGTCTTGCGAGGCACCACTATATATCAAACAATATATACTAGTAATATAATATAGAAAATATATACAGAGCAGTTACCATGTGGGAAGTTTAAGCCGTCAAAACTGGCATTTCGTCATATAAAATGGAGAACAATATAAAAACATTTGCAAGTATTTGTTACAATAAAGCATGCTTAGCCCAAGGATACCATTGACATGAAATAGAGTTTAACTGCTACAGAAATTTGACAGCTATTAAAAGAACAGCAACAGAAGAAAATAAATATTTAGTTTCATTGTGATGGCTAGCATAATAGAGTGCTCAAACCACAAAAGAATTTTCACCCCTCTCTCCAAAACCACAAAAACCAAGCAACCAAAAAAAGGCAAAAAAGCCCACAAAGCCCCCACCACCAAACCAAAACTACTAAAATACAGGGAGATTTTTCTTTCCCTGCTACTTGATGCCTTCTTTCCAGCAGGCATGGAGGATGACCAGGCAAGCAACAGCAAAAGTAATCCAAAGAAAACAGGAGAGGGGGGATCGTATCAAAAATCAAGAAGGAGGGGCAGGGAGAAATGGTTCCAAGACCTACATGTCAGCCGTCATCAGCCTTACACACAAAGAACTGTGTGAACAGGAGTCCAGCTGCTGTTCTTCCCCCTAATCTCCTCACCCTATGATAAATATAATGATTAAAAACAATTAAATGTGATTTGGGAGAAAAACTGGGCTTCTTTGTTTCTATCACAGTGAAATTGGAGTTCCGAATTGCCACATAAGATGAAAGGACTGGTAACTGCCAGGATAACTACAAGAGCACCCTGAACACATTGATTCAGTTTGAGAACCCTTAGAACAAGATCTCTGAGGGATATTCGCCTCTCTATGGCAGTCATACAAATACAGTGGTGCCTCGCTTAAAGGGCGCCCCGTTTAACGACGAAATCGCATAGCGACAAAGATTTTGCAATCACTTTTGTGATCACATTGCGATGTTCCCTATGGGGAAAAATCGCTTTGCGACGATCGATATCCTGTTTCGCTTAACGATCATTGCAAAGCGATGATTTTTTAACAGCTGATCAGCGGTTCCAAAATGGCCGCCGGGGAAAAATGGCCACCCGCTGTTTTCTGGGATGGATTCCTCACTTACCGGGCAGCGAAAATGGCCACCATATGGAGGATTTTCGCTTAAAGGTGAGTCTGAAGCCCATAGGAATGCATTGAAGGGGTTTCAATGCATTCCTATGAGCTTTTTAATATCGCATAGCTACAAAATCGCTTTGCAGTGATTTTTGCTGCATGGATTATCGTCGCTATGCGAGGCACCACTGTATAGACAGTAGCCCTAGGGCCAGAGAGAAGTAGGTGTGTTTGCCTTTGTTCCCAGGTAAAGGAACCCTGCCCTCCCCCACTAGAAGAGCTATATTTGAGCCTGAAGAGAAGAAGCAGGAAGCAGCAGCACCATCCTGACTGACAGACCTCCTGAACCAGGGCAAGGGTGCCTGGATCACCATCACACTAAAGAAAAGGCAGTGCCTGCTTAATCTCTTTAGGAGGCAGCAGCATCAACCTTTCTTGCTCATGTCAGAAATTTCCCAGCAGTGAGGCTGCAAGGCCTAGGCCCAAAGGATGAAAACCAAGACTGCTGAATCCACTGGCCACTGCCTTCAGTCTCCCTCTTGCAAGAGGCATAGGCAGGTGGTGGTGGAGGAGGTGGTATCCAGGTCACCTGGTGCTTTGGTGAGAACCGGGCACTGAATCGCTTGTCCTTGCTGTGCTTCTCAGTGCTATATTTCAGCTCTGAACCTTGAGGATGTACTTTGGGGATCTATGGAGACCTCGAGACCTTTTGATGCCTCACCCCTTTGTCTGTCTGCCTCTGCCAATTGTTGTGTCTTCCTGCTGCCTCCCTAGCACCCACCAAGCTGCCTTTTAGTGAAATACGTCAGTGAAGTCAAAACATTTGGCCTTTGTTGAATGATTCAGTGCAGCAGTATGTTAAGCTGCTAACGTTAATTTGTAAATCTTGTATTTGTTTCAGAGGTCATTAATTCACCGGTTTGCTATAGTTGGAAGTGACTTGATGAGACATAACAATCACAGTATGGTAAACCTGAAGGCTGGAGCTTAGAGATGTTCTTCAGGGTTCCAGTATGGTGCAACGGGATGATGTCTGTCTGGGAATATGGCGTTTCTCTCCCTGCCAGTCTCTACCAAACTGTGCTGCCTACCTGGCTGCCCAATGATCCACTCACTGCGCTGCCTTTCAGGGCGGTACTGTAGCTCCTCCTTATCTCCCTTGACTCTTCTTTGAAGCAATTCTTCAAATATATACTTGTGATTTTCTAAAGGCTCTAGAAAGGTGCTGCCAACGGTAGAGGGACAGTGAGTGGCCAAAAGCCATAAGAATGAACAACAGCGAGTAGTCAGCTGAAGTCATCTTTCTGACTTCAGCTGGGTCAGGGACACTTTGTCGCATCCACCCAGTGTCCCTTTATTTCTCCCTTAAACATAGGTTCATCTTCTGGATGTGTTTCCTCTTTACACACTGCCACCAGGTATTATTCACATAATACCAAATACCTGTACGTATTTCAGACGCGTGTGCTGCCAAATATAACAGGTTTATTGAACTTTCAAGTTTGAGAATCACAGGAGTAAATTATAGATGTTCTTCTATTGTTATGTAAATCACAAATGGAAAATACAGAGGTTCGGGATCATTCATTAAATATGATTCAGCTATGCATTGGTTTGAATGTATTTTTATTCACAACAACAATATAATTTTACTATACAGTATTCCTTATAACCCTTTCCCTATTCTCTCTATCACTTGAACTGTCCAATCTATGTATTAACCTTCTCAATTCAATCTCCTAACTCTCCTCTGCTAATCCCTATCTATCTCCTTCTTCTCTCTAATCCCATAACTGTCATTCTAACCCCTCAACTGTCTCCTTGACTCTGCCCCTCCTGCCCTATCATAGGCTCCTGCCTTTCGAGCTTACATGATGGACAGACAGGAGTGACGTGATGTGATGCCATTCCACCACAAGTGAGTACTCAGCTGAAGTCAGAAAGAGATCTTAGAAATAGCCCATAACTAGAATTAGAAGCCGATTTATTTTGCAGAAAGATGATTCAGGCTGTCTTTCTATGTCTAGGAAATCAAACCTCAAAGGAATCTGAAGACCAACCAGCAAAGCAAATTAATTTGCATAACTCCGGATTTGAGTGAAACTCATGCTGAGACACCCAGATGTTCAGATCGATTAAGAATTTCCCTCTTCCAGTCATGGAGTAAAATCTGATTTTGGACTGAGCGTACACACTTTCAAGAAATTTTTCAAACTCTTAGTGTGCAAATCTTGAAAATCAGCTGTCTGAAATTTGGCAGGCTCATTCCCCTCATTAGATTGTATGAGATCTCCAAATGTTTCTTGTATCAGTTAAAAAAAACACCAAAGTTGTTTTTCAGGGCAAGTCAATGGGAGGGTCCCAGTCAAAGTTGCTTTGTACCAAAGCAAATTGGATGGAGCACAACTCACAGCATCCCAAATCAGCACACACCTTGAAGTGCTACATTGGCTTCTGAACAGAATTGGGAGATCCATGCACAACCATAGTTGTGTCTTAGTTTAGCAAAACATCTGGACTCCTGAAGTGGAAATACACTTAATCATGGGAATGAATAGTAAGTCTGGTATAATGCTGAAGATGATATTTAAAGGCCTCAAATAATCAGGCTACAGTATTTAAATAATAATTATGTGCCATCAAGTCAGTTCTGACTTACAGTTACCCTTGTCATGGTTTTCCAGGTACAGAATACTTAGGGGTGGTTTACCATTCCCTTCTTGTGGGGACACCCTGGGACTCCACAGTTTGCCCATGGCCACACAGGCTGACTCTTCTCCCAGGAGGCACAGTGGAGAATCAAACTCTTGACCTCAAACCCCTCAGCCAGATATCCAACTCACTGAGCTTTCCCTATAGTGTTTAACATAATTTTTTTAAAAAAAATGAATCAATGCTCTTTTCTGTCTGCAATCATAATAGTTACACTAAATGGGAAGACTTCTTTCTCGCCACTGCTCTCTTTAATGCATCCTTCACCTCCTTGTTCCTCAGGCTGTAAATTAAGGGGTTAAGCAGTGGGATGCCAAATGCGTAAAACAGAGACACAGTTCTGTGCTGGCCATCTGAATAGTTTGATCTGGGTTGCACATAGACAAACAGGCCAGTTCCATAAAACATGATCACGGTGGTCAAATGGGAGAAGCAAGTGGAGAAGGCTTTCCTTTGGCCTCTTACATGGATCTTGAGCACTGAGGAAAGGATGTATGCATAGGACCACAGTATTATGAGGAGAGGCCCCAAAATAACAACTCCAGCACAGATGAATGTTGATGTTTCTGCAAGAGATGTGTCTGAACACGAAAGCTTGAGGAGTGAGGGAATCTCACAGAAGAAATGGTTGATTTCATTGGACCGGCAAAAAGACAAATTGCCTATCAAAATAGTATTTATCAATGAGTTCAAGAAGCCAGCTGTGAATGCTGCACCTGCCATCTTGACACATCGGCTCTGGGACATAATGCAGGTGTACAGCAAAGGACTGCAGATGGCCACATAACGGTCGTATGCCATCAGCCCCAAAAGGAGGCACTCTGTACCTGCCAGAGCAACAAAGAAAAACATTTGGGTGATACATCCCAGGAAGGAAATGGTTTTCCTTTCTGACAGGAAATTCCCCAAGATTTTGGGGATGATGTTGGAAGAGTAACAGAAATCCAAGAAAGCCAAGTTACTGAGGAAAAAATACATTGGAGTATGAAGCTGAGGGTCTGTTCTGATCAGTACAACCAAACCAAGATTGCTTGCCACCGTGGCAGCATAGATTAGCACCAGCAGCAACATGAAAACAGAAATCTTCACTTCTGGCCAAGCAGCAAATGCAAGGAAGATAAATTCAGATATTACACTGTTATTTTCTACTGGCATCTCTGTGGGAAAAAGTTCCCTCTGATTCTCATGATGAATGAACATGGCTCTTCTTGTATCTTCAGAAGTCATGAGCAAAAATGTTGAAAGCTTGGTGTTACGATGGAATTAATTATTCTGTGACTTTCAGCTAGTGGCTCTTCCAGTTGATTTGCAAATATTTTTCAACTGCACTTTTTCTTTCTACCTGCAGATGAAGTGTAAGACAAATCTATTGAAGAGCTTATAAGTACAGTAATCTATAGCTTACTACAAGTAACCTTTAATATAGGAAACATGACTTAAATATTGATTTTCAACCCAGTTTAAAATTTGTACTGGTTTTGTTGTCAGTAAAACTCTGATCCATGAGGTTCCAAGAATTCAAATTCGGGGCAGTACACTAAAGCTCACCGAGTGCTATTCTCTTTTCAAGAATGGAAGAGTAACAGAATTTTGAAATATTTCTGCTTTTTAAAAATCGAATGCAGTGGTGCCTCGCATTACGACGTTAATTCGTTCCAACAAAATCGCTGTAGAACGAAAATGTTGTAATGTGAAAATAAAAAACCCATTGAAATGCATTGAAACCCCTTCAATGCATTCCAGTGGGCTGGAAACTCACCGTCCAGCAAAGAGCCTCCATAGGACGGCCATTTTCGGTGGCTGTTTTGTGAGGAATCCATCCGAGAAAACAGCGGGGAGCCATTTTATTTATCTGGTGGCCATTTTGAAACTGCCGATCAGCTGTTGGAAAATCGTTTTGCAAAGACTCGGTTCCCAAAGCAGGAACCGATCATGGTAAAATGAAAAAAGACCTATTCATACCATCGCTTTTGCAATCACAAAAATGTCATCGTAATGCGGTTTTGTCGTAATGTGGGGCAATTGTAAAGCGGGGCACGACTGTATATAAATTGACAGCACATGCAGAGGTACTGATACCAAGTAGAAATGAAACTAGATTTTAGAATTAACAATTGACAGGCCAAGAGAAAACATAAGCCTCACTTTGGAGCTCTAGGAAGAGATATTCACACCTCACCTAGAAGTATTTATGGCACACATAGAATAACAATGTACTGTAACTCTCCCTTACTGCCCTTTTACCTTTTCACGTAGTGGATGGCCCATCCTTGGAATGCTTGTAGGAGGAAGCTAGCCATAATTGTTGTAACATTTCACAGTATTGAAGGCCATACATCAGGGCCAAGGAAGAAGACACATCAATATACCAATAGACAAGGAGAAATGGATACCCTTATCCCCAGACTTTCAAGCGCATCTTGGGCACAGGTCAAGGAAACATGGGGGCACAATATACATATTTCCGTATAACCAATAGATTAACGTAGTTGGCATCAATTACCCAATGAGGGACTGGATCCAAAGTTGGGGTACAATTGACCAATAGAATTGTAACATTTTATTGCTCTTTTCTATATCATTATAAAATGAACGTGCTCTTTATGATCTGGATCTTCTCTGCTATTAAGGGAAGTCCCAAGTGACCTTTTCTGTTACTTTGCTATTCAAAATAAAATCACACCTTTGGTTCAGCTGTTGTGTTCTTGCTTGATTCCTTACCAGAAAACCAAAACCCAAAATTGGCTGGTAACAGTACAGCTTAAATGCTCCAAAACCTACTGCTGTCTCAACAAATCTCCTGCAGACAGCCATCATCCTAAGGGTTGGATGCAGATGGAGGTGCCTGCAATAAGCCAGTGCAAAGTGATTTTCTCACTCTCTTTCCTACATGGAAGCTGATCTAACATCCTGAAAAAAAGTGTGTGTTTGGAACCTTCTGATCCTCCCAAGGAGGTTGATCAGCAGAGCTATGCTATTATCCAGGGATGTAGAGCCATCACAAGGGTGCATAGAGCCCAAACCTGGCTCTCTATGTCTCTTTCTAAGTTTGATTTGCCTCTGTTCTTTACCATACAGACACTAACATTTAAAAAATCCTTATCTTGGGGTGAAGTATTGTTGTCTGCCTCTTTCTCATTTTAGATACTTGTGTCCCTGTACTAAATTAGTTCTAGTAATTGATATGCTTTAACTGCTATTATGCTATCCTATAGATTCCTAGATTTTGCAGGGGTATTATCATTTCCTCATTGTTATTTGAAACCTCTTTCCAGAATTCTGAGTCACCAAAAGCATGCATTCAATCTCAAAAAGAAAAAAAAACAGATGTTTCTAATAATTTATATTCCTGATGTCCAATTATTGCCTCTTTCCTCCTGACATCATCTAAACTCCTAACTCAGTTTCCATAAACCTGCTGGAGATAAAATGGAACTAATATTTCTAGAGGGCCACAGAATCATAGATCTATAGAATTAGAGTTATAGGTCCCCAAGAGTCATTGAATCCAGCGTTGCTGTCAAAGCAAGAAATGTAGAAACAGGCATACTATCAGAGCCTTGCAGCCTTTCTTCTATGGCTACAACGCCCACAACCCCCATTCAGAATTCACTGCAATGGGTTACCTGTTTTGTGTCTGCAGGCAGCTCTGCAGGAGCCAAGCATCCTCATGATTGTTATATTTACCTTGAATCTTTGGTGTCCAAGTCTATGAGCTCCTGTTACACTGTGCATGGGTTTGCTTATTGGCTCATCGTAGACAACAAGAGCTTGTTTCCTGCCAAACGTTTGGTCCAAACAATGATGGGATATTTTACCATACATCTCCAGTTCTATAATACCTAGAAATGTACTCTTAAAAAAAAAAGATGACAGCAGAATGTATTTGCAAAGGCTTTCACGGCCGGGATCTAATGGTTGTTGTGGGTTTTTCGGGCTCTTTGGCCGTGTTCTGAAGGTTGTTCTTCCTGATGTTTCGCCAGTCTCTGTGGCCGGCATCTTCAGAGGACAGCACTCTGAAGATGCCGGCCACAGAGACTGGCAAAATGTTAGGAAGAACAACCTTCAGAACATGGCCAAAGAGCCTGAAAAACCCACAACAACCGTGACAGCAGGATCTTGGCCAGCTGGTAGGCTAACTGGGCACCAAGTGGGCATGTCTACAATCCAAACACAATCAATGAAGTACTATGGCAATGCTATCCATTAGAGAATTTTAACACTGTAGTTCAGGGCAGTACACTAAATCTCACCAGAACAGAAATCTATGTACCTCACCACAGTATACGCAGATGACGGGGTTCTGAAGAATGGAGCCATGACTGTTAAGACATATTAAGCTGCTATAGCTTTGTAGAGCAAATACACACCAACCAGAAAAACAAAATGATCTAATACAGTACTTAGTTCCCATGAAAACATACACTGCTGGAATATTAACATTCTCTCCCCCCCCCAAAAAAAATCTGAAGCTCAGGCAAAGTATGGTTTCAATGCAGTCTACACTGGCAGCTGTATTCACACAAAGCCGAGAAGAGTCTCACGTTAATAGGTTGGATTTCTTCTTTGAATGGCTGATATTGTGTCAAAATTCAATCATACGATAAGGCTCACCTTGTCTTTGGTTTGGTGAACACATCTTGTATATTGCCAAATTTGTTGAAGCTGCTGCATCAGAGTCCTGTTTTAAACGAGAAATGAAATAATAAGGAGTAAAGTACACCAGCTCTCTCAAACAGGACCCAAAGACACGAGTGAGAGGAAGGCAGACAGTGAAATGCTATGCAAACCTGAATGGAAGTCTGCTGCCAAGATGACATAAGAGCTGCTGCTTGAGCAGACTTAGAATCATAGAATCAGAATAATTGAGTTGGAAGGGGCCTATAAGACCATTGAGTCCAACCCCCTGCAAAATGCAGGAATCCAAATCAAAGGAGATCTGCTATGTTGTTGTTGTTTAATCGTTTAGTCATGTCCGACTCTTTGCGACCCCATGGACCAGAGCACGCCAGGCCCTCCTGTCTTCCACTGCCTCCCGGAGTTTGGTCAAATTCATGTTGGTCGCTTCGATGACATTGTCCAACCATCTTGTCCTCTGTCGTTCCCTTCTCCTCTTGCCTTCACACTTTCCCAACATCAGGGTCTTTTCCAGGGAGTCTTCTCTTGTCATGAAATGGCTTCAGGATCTGTCCTTCCAGTGAGCACTCAGGGTTGATTTCTTTCAAAATGGATGGGTTTGTTCTCTTTGCAGTCCAGGGGACTCTCAGGAGCCTCCTCCAGCACCACAGTACTGGTATATGATTGTCCAATTTTCTCTTGAATGCCTCCAGCTTTGGAGTGCTCACCACCTCACAAGGTAATTGGTTCCATTGTTGTAATGCTTTAACAGAATGGAAGTTTTTCCTGATATTTAGCCTAAATCTGGCTTCCTGTAGCTTTAGCCCCTTGTTGTGTGTCCTGTGCTCTGGGGTCCTGCCCCTCCTCTCTCTGAAATAATTATTGTGTTCTATGCTTGTGAGTGGTAATATTGTATCTATTTGACTGAGTTCCTGCTTTCTCTCTCTCTCTCTCTCTCTCTCTCTCTCTCTCTGTGTGTGTGTGTGTGTGTGTGTGTGTGTGTGTGTGTGTGTGTGTGTGTGTGTGTGTGTGTGTGTGTGTGTGTGTGTCTTTGTGTGCGTCCGTGTGTGTGTGTGAGAGAGAACTGCTGCTGTGTCTATGAGAGCTGCTTCTATGTGATTACACAGAGAGCTGTTGCTGTTTCTGTTTTGTGTGTATTTGTGAAGTAATGAGTACACAAAAGGTGCTGCTGGGTTCATTTACGTGAGCTGCTGCTACCTGCATTTCAAAGAGCTTCTACATGTTGAATTTGTTTGCAGGATGTCTCACAAAAGACAGAATATAATTTATTAACACCTAGTGCTTTTAATATACGAGAGAAGATGCAAACTCGGACTGCATAACATGGGTGAAAATGCTGCTGTGCCTGTAGGATGTCACTATTCGTTTCCAAGGTGATGAATGTGCCCCAAAGAACAGAAACATTTGGATGCATAATTGCATGTATCAGGAGAAGCAACAAACAAACAAACAACTATTTTAAAAAATAAATAAATTATTGGCTTTAAATTGCCCTACCATACTATTAATTTTACATCTCTCCGTACTGGCAGTGAAAAAAAAGTACATGTTGCATCTCCATAAAGGAAAAAAAATGAATGGAAAACCTGCACATAAATATGCTTCATTCAATGAGGAAAAAGCATAAAAATGTATGCATTAAGAAAACTGTGTACCGAAAAATAAACACTAGGGAAAACATGCATAAAAATATGAACCTCTATACAGGGAAGAAAGTCTAACAGCTGAATAACTATCTGTATTACCAGGATAAAATTAAAATACCAGGATAAAAATGTCCGTGAGTCTCTGAGAAACACAACTGAAACAAGTAAGCTTGATCCATGAAAGCTCACCTTAGTCTTTAAGGTGTCACAATTTTCTTCTCTCTCTCTCTCTCTCTCTCTCTCTCTCTCTCTCTCTCTCTCTCTCTCTCTCAGTTTAGTTTTTTTTTCTTGTCTGAAAAACTGGCAGATGTTCACATCCCTTGTCTACATATACAAGGGCACACAGAAGGAACATTAAAACATCACTCTTTCATTAAGACCTCACTCTTAAACATTAAACCTCACTTTTCCTCACTCTTCACTTTTCTCTGGAAAAGCCCCTGATGTTGGAAAAGTGTAAAGGCAAGAGGAGAAGGGGACGACAAAGGACGAGATGGTTGGACAGTGTCATTGAAGCTACCAACATGAAATTGACCCCACTCTAGGAGGCAGTGGAAGACAGGAGGGCCTGGCGTGCTCTGGTCCATGGGGTCACGAAGAGTCGGACATGACTTAACGACTAAATAACAAACAACTTCCATTAAGATGAAGTATAATCCTTGCATTGTTGGTTGGCATAAACCTTTTTACGAATCAAAAGAAAAAAAATCTTTAAAGAAGTTAAAATTGTCTGTGCTTTCACTGTAATTCTCATTTCACAGATACAGACCTCACAGTTGTCTTTCACACACACCATATTATCATGTTAATGTGCAGCAGAGGAAATTAACATTATACAAAGCAATTCCAAATATGGGGACAGACCATTCATGTTTGTCAAAAAAAAAGAGCCCTGACCATTGCTTTGTGTTTGGGTGAGAAGTGTTTAACTAATGAAAACTGAATCAATTTCTGGCATTCTTCCATTGCTTGGTGTCCCTTCATGAGTGGTAGTGAGCAGAAGAGGGTATCCTATAGATCATCTTGACTGCTGCCATTGGTGTCAACATTCAGGCTGCCCTTTGCTATGTAAAGTTTGGTATCCTCTTTCCTGCTGGCAACATGGGCATGATATCATGCAGCAATATTGGGCCATTTCCTAGCATTTTGAATTGTAGGTACAGAACCACAATATTCCACATTCATAAACTAGAGGGGTTTTTTTTAAAAAAAGAATTGGGTTCAAATTGGCTGTCTCTCTCTCAGTCTGTCTCTCTGGCATACACACACAAAACACGTAGAACTTTATAATGAAATATCACATTCACATGGCAAAATCTCATTCACTATCCAGTTATATACTTAACTTAGACTTCATGACAACTCATTTGCACCAGTCAAAAATACCACCCACATCCACATTTTCCTTCTCTCCCTCCCTCTCTCTCTCCCTCTCTCCCCCTCTCTCTCACACACTTATTTATTTTTATTTTATTTATTGGATTTTTATCCCGCCCATCAAGACCAAAGTAAAACATAAGGGAAAGACCTTATATGCATAATCATCTGAGCAGATATGATAATGTATACCTACCTGTATAGCAAGGAAGAAATCACTTGAGGTCACTTGTTGTAGTTATTGTAACTGCCCGCTTGATGCATTCTGTTCATCTTCGAATAATACCAGTCATGACAGCTTTATATGGCTGCTCTTAGTTGTCAGTCTTTCTTAGTCGTTATGCACCATTAGGTCATTTCCAAATTATGACAACCCCAGCAGTGTATGTGAGATGTTCACGGAGTGCTTCACCATTGCCAGTGAGCTTCCACATCTGAGTTCTGTCCAACACTATGTATGCCTAAACCCCAACAAATAGAGCTAACAGAAGAGCTTCTCCTTTTTGTCTCTTGGTTCTCCCAAATCTCAGTGCAAAGATACACAGTGGGAGAACAAACCTAATTCACTGTATCTTGGATTAAGGGATTTGATCTCTAAGGAATAAAAAGTCAGCCGTTCATCTTATTTCCATGTTGTTAGAAATATCAGGAGACTGCGAAGGATTCTGGATTACCCCCAATTACAAAAGTATTATTCAGAATTGCAAGGGATGGAACATAGCTCCAAGAGAGGGCTACTTCCAACAGTGACAGATTGCTGTTTACATTACATGTGTCTCATTGCACACAACCTGCCAAATCCCCAAAGAAAATCAGAGTGTTTCTGTCCTTCACTATTCGCCAATTCCAGTTCAGTGCTGGATGTAGACATCACCATTCCAGCCCAGCTGTGGACATGCTCTCCTCACTTCAAAGGCTGCCTTAATGCCCTGACCTGAGGTACTCAGCAGATCAAGTCCATTATCCTTGTCAGATCAATATCTGGCCAGAGCAAGCCAGAGCATATTATTATTATTATTATTATTATTATTATTATTATTATTATTATTATTATTATTATTATTATTATTATTATTATTATTATTATTATTATTATTATTATTATTATCATCATCATCATCATCATCATCATCATCATCATCATCATCTTTATTTATTTATTTATTTATTTATTTATTTATTTATTTATTTGATTTGATTTGATTTGATTTGATTTGATTTGATTTGATTTGTACCCCGCCTATCTGGACCAATGGACCACTTACATATCAAGACAATTCTTAGTTCCCAGAGTGGTCTCATCTTCAAGGTTAGAGAGCTTCAGAATGAAGTACTCATCTTATCAAGCTCACCTGACAAAAGAGATCCCTTTTCTACATCTCTGTTCCTATAGAAAAATCTGTATAGTGTTCGATGGATGCCTTGTTTGAAGATGAAACAAACTAGTGCAATCCAGCAGACAGCTTTTGCCCCAAACGTTGTGATGGATTGGTGGTTCCTTTGAAGATGCGCAGCATTTTCTCCCTGATTCTGAGTGAAACTAGTCAAGATCCACACTGTTGTGGTGTAAACAGTTTAAACCGAACTTGTCTTACAGATTGATAAGAACTGGAAAACCATCAGAGCAGGTAAAGTTAGAAAGAAAATTAGTGGGGAGGAGGAAGAAAACTCATTGGCACAGTTGCCAATAAATTGAACATCACAATAGAGATAGTATTTCCCAGCTGTAAAAAATACAGAGCTTGGAAAATGTACTTTTTGAATTACATCTCCAAAGATCCCAGTCCACCATGACTATGCAACATGGCACCTGTAGTTCTAAAGAGTAACTCACCTCCTCCCCCCCAATGCTGGGTACCTACTGGGAGATTCCAGTGTTCTTGTGCAAGGTGCATGGACATGCAGTGAACCATCAACTCAAGAGTATCCTGGATGAAATGGAATTAACTAAATACATTTCAGTTGGGCTTCTGACTAGGGTTTGGGATAGAAACAACTTTGATCAGCTTGGTGGATGACCTATGCTAGGAACTGGACAGGGAAAACATGTCCCTGTTAATTCTGCTGGACTTCTCAATAGCTTTCAATACCATCAGCAATGGCATCATTCTGGGTCACGTCTGTGCCATGGAACTTGGTGGTAGCTATTTTTTTTTGAGACTCCAATCCTTCCTGAAGAGTTGATCTCAAAAGATGATGCTGTAGACTCCTGTTTCACATCTTGGCCATTAGACTATGGTATCCCTTGGGGTTCTGCCTTTTCCTCTTTTATATTTAGTATATACCCCAATTTCTGGGAGAGGCTATCTGGGGTTCTGGAGTTTCGTGCCACTGATACGCCGGTGACACCTAACTCTATCTCTCCTTTCCATTTACATCTAAGGAAGCTGTTTCAGTTCTAAGTCCATTGATTTCTACATCCATCCATTGCCGAAACTAGACTGGATGTGTTACTGGATGAAGGAGAACTACTTGAAAGTCAGTACAGGCAAGGCAGAGGTGCTCTTAGTCAACCGACTGCTCAGGGAATAGGGGTTTAGCCTATACTGCATACAGCTGCACCTCCCCGGGTGGGGGCGGGAATCAGATTTGCAGTTTTGATGTGCTCTTGGAAACATTCGTGAGCTTGGATGTTCAGCTCTTCTTGGTGGCCAGGAGTGCATCTGTACACTTAGAGATGGTGTGCCAATTTTATTTATTCCAGGAAATGTCTTCCTTGGCTGACACAAGTCTTTGTAACATCCAAGCTGGATTGCTGTAATATGCTCAATATTGGCCTGTCATTGAAGAATGTTTAGAGACTTCACATGTCAAAAATACTGCAGACAAACTGCCAATATGAAGTTACTATGATTAGTATTTTAATTATGTGAATTTGAAGTTTTTAAACTTTACATGATAATAACATGATAATTTAGTTCTATTTGATTGTAGTTTAATTTCCTCTTGTTTTTAATTGTATCGCAAGCTACCTTGAGCCCCCATTCCAAGAGAAAAACGGCATATATTGGTTGCATTCATTGGTTGCAAATGGCCCTTTGTTCTCTTCAACCTGATTCACTGTCAAGTCTTCCCCTGGAGCTACACTTCCAGTGTCTTTGCTCAAGAAATTATAACTTGGCAGCAGCTTAGCCATCAGCTTGTTTATCCTATTCGTTTCCTCAGTATGCTCAATCTACAGATCTAAAAGCCAGTCACATTGTTTCTGATGAACCTTTCTGACACATTTTTTTTTAAATTCTGCTCTAGTGCTGTTCCTTAAAGCCAGATTCTTTCCCCTTTCCCTTGCTTGAAACCCCCTATATAACCCCATACAGAGAGGGAACAGAAACCTTCTTCTGCTGGTCAAGCGCCTGTCTGCTCTAGGGATGCTGCTCAATATGAAGCCCAAGATCAATCATAAACTAAAGTAAGCTTGCTTGCACACAGATTGCTGTCCTCTGAGCCCAGAAAAGTTTCAGCCCTTTTGGGCAACTAAAAGGCCTCCTAGGTAGCACAAAATTGGCTACTAAAGACTTCAGCTTGTGTGATCTTTTCCCTTTGAATCCTTGGCTCTCATGAACTCTGTTCTTTGAAGTGAAATCCAGTTGCCAAGGCTCTTCTTCCAAATCAATTTTAAGAGAAATATTTTGGCTCCCACATGCCTAATCATGGTTCAGCCTCTCCACAATATCTCCGTCATAGACAAAATGTTGTGTTAGCAACAAACAGGCAGCAAGAACTTGGGATAACTCCACCTCCATTTTTTTTTCAGTGGAATGTCAAAGCCCCATTTCCAACTGGGTTTTTCTTGAGTCAGGGCAAATGATGTCCTCTCCTCAACCCTCTAACTTTTGGACACACATCTGGAAAAGCCCCAGTCTGGCTTCTCATCACTCCAAAACAGCCATTCCCTGGCTGTAACTCTTTTCTTTTCCTCATACATTTCTTCACATCTGCCTTTATGGTCCATTGTCTTACCAACACTTAAAGCTCCCATAGTTGTCTCCAGTCCTTACTTTAGCTGTTTTCCTTGCACCAGTTTCCTATTTTGTGCATTAAGCAAGACCTCCTCCTACCTCTGCATCTTTGTTTTTCATTAGAGAGGTCTGTCCGTTCTTCCCTAAGCTAAGGAGCTGTGTGTTGTTCCTGCGTCTCCCTCTTTTTTTGTCCCAAATATGTGCACGAGAGGTTCTGATTGCAGCAGTTTGTAATGAATAAAGCCTGAGTCCAACTAACGGTTCCAGTTAGAAGAAATTCCACGAATCAATAGGATTTACATAAGTCTCATCATTCAGCAATTAATTTGATGAGTTTATTCAATAATGATAATGAGATTTCTGCTCATGCATTGGAACCTTTTAGAGAATGAGTGTTTTAACTTGTTTTCTCCAAATCAAAGCCAGTTGTTCCTCATTCATTTTTTTAAAAAAAAACTTCAAAGATCTATGGGCCCATGCCACACAATTTGTTTTAGTCCCTCTCCCTTTGTATATAATATGGGCTATGGGAACATTTCAGGACTGGGACAGGAAGGCTCCACCCACATTTTGGGTGCCCCCTCCCATTCTGTGAGCCACCCCTGGATGAAGCTTTGTTAACAACAGAAAGAAAGCAATGTAGCTGAGCTAGACTGCCTAACTTCAATCCTTCAGAGTAACAAGACCCATATTACCATTACAATACATTACTGAAACAGTGACGTCTACGTTGGCTTGGGCATGTCATGAGAATGGCTGATGGTAGGATTCCAAAAGCTCTCCTGTATGGAGAATTAGTGCAGGGAAAGTGCCCCAGAGGGAGACCACAGCTGCGATACAAGGATATCTGCAAGCGGGATCTGAAGGCCTTAGGAATGGACCTCAACAGATGGGAAACCCTGACATTTGAGCATTCAGCCTGGAGGCAGGCAGTGCATCATGGCCTCTCCCATTTTGAAGAGACCCTTGTTTAGCAGGCTGACACACACACAAAACAAACACAGTCCTGAAACCAGCAAAATCAGGGAGTTGGACAGGACAGATTGTATTTGTCCTCAGTGTGGAAGGAATTGTCACTCCTGAATTGGCCTTCTCAGCCACACTAGACATTGTTCCAAGACCTCTATTCAGAGCATGTTTCCATAGTTTCTCGAGACTGAAGGATGCCTACTACTACTAGGGGCCTGATATATGGATACCTACAGATATACATGTTTTTTTAAAAAATACAAATATAGGATTATATTATGTTTGTGAAAAAATTGTTTTATATATTAGTCTCCTCAATGCTGCTTTCACTTCTTTGTTCCTCAGGCTATAAATTATGGGGTTAAGCATTGGGGTAATAAAAGTGTAAAACAGAGATGCAGTTATATTCAGAGACTCTGCATAGTTAGAACTAGGTTGTAAATATACAAACAGGCCAGTTCCATAGAATAAGATCACAACCATTAAGTGGGAGATACATTTTTGGCGGCTTTTGGCTGAGTTCATCTTCAGCACTGTTGAGAGGATGTAAGTGTAAGAGGTTAGTACTACCAATAGAGAACCCAGTATGGTAGTTCCAGCGCAAATGAAAACAAGTGTTTCTGTTACAAACATATCAGAACACGAGAGCTTGAGAAGTGGGGGGATGTCTCAAAAGAAATGGTTGATTTCATTGGACTGGCAAAAAGACAAAGTGCTTATCAAAGTAGTATGAATAACTGAGTTCAAGAAGCCAGCTGTGAATGCTCCACCTGCCATCTTGATGCATCAGCTCTGGGACATGATGGCGATGTACAGTAAAGGGCTACAGATGGCCACATAGTGGTCATATCCCATCAGCCCCAAAAGGAGACACTCTGTGCTTGCCAGAGCAATGAAGAAATGCATCTGGATGAAGTACCCCTGAAAGGAAATGGTTTTCTTTTCTGACAGGAAATTTTCCAAAGTTTGGGGAGTGATGTTGGAAGAGTAGCAAAAATCCAGAACAGCCAAACTACCAAGGAAAAAGTACATCGGAGTATGAAGCTGAAGGTTTATTCTGATTAGCAAAACCAATCCTAGGTTGCCCAACACAGTGATAGCATAGATGAGCAACAACAATGTGAAAATGGCAATCTTTAGTTCTGGCTGATTGGCAAGTCCCAGGAACTTATGATCTGTATGATGAACAAGTGCAGATTGTCTCAAATTCTCAGAAGTAATAACCAAAAATCTCCTGAGTTCTTTCTTAGTAATGGATAATTTACTATCAGAGATCTGAAGGCCTTAGGAATAGACCTCAACAGATGGGAAACCCTGACATCTGAGCGTTCAGCCTGTAGGCAGGCACTGCATCACGGCCTCTCCCAATTTGAAGAGACCCTTGCCCAACAGGCCGAGGCAAAGAGGAAGTCACAAAAGCAACAAAACCAGGGAGCCAGACAGGGGACAGATTGGATTTGTCTTCAGTGTGGAAGAGATTGTCACTCTCGAATTGGTCTTCTCAGCCACACTAGGCGCTGTTCCAAGTCCTCCATACAGAGCACGTTACCATAGTCTTTCGAGACTGAAGGATGCCTAACGAACGAACTATCAGTATTTTTTCCCACTTTTCTTCCTTAAGCTTATAAATCAAAAAGGTTCTTTTTCCCTTTTCTCAGCAGTCTGCAAATATAATAAAACAAAGCTCATTATGAAGTCCAGGGCTATTATAATCATGTGCCTATTTCTACAATTTTACTAACATTTTACATAGGTGAGTTAATCCTTATGCTGATTATATATTCTAAAATATATTTGTAAACATTATTATATACTTTTGAATATTTATACACTTCTAATTCAGTTAAAAGAAGGGTTACAAATGCAGGAAATATGGTTGAGCAGTGTGTATCTTCTGCTAGAGAGGGAATCAAGTTTATCCCTGACTCTTTCGGTTATAGGAATTACCTGAGCAGCCTTCAATGGGCAGTTGTTCATCCAGCTCCTATTTCCCCCTAGAAAAAGATGATCCATGTGGCATTAGAGCTAAGAATGTAAAGTTGGCACCTTGCTGGGTGACAAATGCAATCACCTGCGAGACCTAAGTAGTGTTGTTAATGACAGGACCTTCTGAAGGTCATCAATTCATAGCGTTGCAATAAGTTGGAAGGAACTTGATGGCACATAACACATAACAAGATCTGTGGGCATCTTTGGATTTATACATAATGTTTAATGAAGGAAATTTCTAATGATTAATAGAGAGAAAACTATATGCTCCAATACTCAGTTACCTGAGTAAACTACTGGCTACTATCAAGTCAAGCAGGCTTTTTCAAGATCCTGTGGAGGAAAGGTGGATCTAGAGAGCTTCTTTCCACAAAAAGATGTATCTTAGCACTGTGTGGCATCAATGTGTTGTGTATCCATGATAAATGAATCTGAAAATGTATTATTCTAAACAATGAATGTGATTTCTGAAGAGTGGAGGGGAGTAGCAAATAGCTTCTGTCTCTCATAAGTATGTACACAATTTTCTGCTTCCTCATGTACTCTCCTGGATCACCACAGAGTGTGGACCTACCTGTTATTTATGCATCTGTCTGCACACATATACAGACATATATATGTGTGTGTAGAAGTAAGTGTGTGTGTGTGTGTGTGTGTGTGTGTGTGTGTGTGTGTGTGTGTGTGTGAGAGAGAGAGAGAGAGAGAGAGAGAGAGAGAGTCTATATTTTTTTAAAAAAACCCAAAATATGTTAGCTGACTCAAGTCATGTGGCTTTTGAGTCGGTTCCTGAATTCCTATGAGTAACTTAAATTTTCCTGGCTCTGTGGTTCACAATGGGCTTAAGGTGGTTAAGAAGACAGCATGCTAAAAACCAATGACTCTCTGGTAGCCATTTATTTTAACTCACTTCCTAAGAAAATGCGAGTCAGAGGAAAATAAATACACACGTTTGAATTTATTGTGTGAATGTGAATCTCAGCATGGTTTTTAACACAGGTCAAATCCCAGGTTTTCTGGCTGTGTGAACAGGCTCAGAGAGAGAGGGGGGAGAGAGAGGGAGAGAGAGAGCTAGCCTGGCCACTGGAGACTGTGGGAAATGCAATTTTAAAAAATATTTTTCCCAGCTCTGAATCCATTCCACTTTAATTCAGTCTGTACTATATGCATGAAGGTCTGTTGGTGTGCAGGTGGGATTCTTCGCTCATTCTTATATGAAAACATTTGCAAAAGGATGCAGAGGCCTATGTGTAAAATTGTTCCCTATATACATCCAACAGCACTCAGCATGGCAATCTGCATAAGGTATAAAGTACAGGATACATTTTGCTGTTTATCAGTACATGAATGTCTCAGAGACAAAGAAGCAGAGAAGTTACTTAAGTAACTGAATGAATTCACAGATCAGTGGGTTGTTGCTCTGTTTCGTTATTTTATACATACACTGTTCACATATCCATTTAATATGCATTGAATGAACACATACATGCAACGAAGGAAAAATAAGAGAATTAATCTGACCTGATGTGATCATAAATTAGCCATCTGTTTGGTCAGGAAGCAAGGCACAGAAAAGTTGAAAAGCCCTGCAGTATTTTCGGCCTAACTTTTCTCTTTCTTTTTTTTAAAGCCTCAGCGGTGGTCTTACAGTACACACTTAAGACCGTGAGATAGTCCAATAGTCCTAACTTTTGTTGCTGGTTTATTCACACCTGGGCCCCACTGATTTCACTGATGTTAAAAGAGCGATTTCTTTCTGTCATTATGCTAACTCTTTTCTTTTACTGTTGCAGATATTCATATGGCAACACCATACAAGAGGCTGGATCGCAGAAGAAGAGGAAGACTCCAGGGTTTGCTGGTTTATCTTGTTCCTTTATTGCCAAAGCTGCCAGAAGAAGCAACACAGGAAGGCTTATGGGTAGTCAAAATACTTTTGCAGGCTTGACCAATAAAATTGGAACATGGCTTCAGGACTGAAATGATTATATACTGCACATTATCCAATGTCCCAGTTCCTGAAATAACATCTCCTTCAGGGCTAATAGGTTCCAAAACAGAAAACAGAGCACAAGAGGTTCACCTGTTGGGAATGTATGGTGGTTAGGGCTTGTCTGCATTCACTCTTGTGAAGCAGGCTGGGGTGGGCTAAATTAAAATTTGGGGTCAAGTGGAGGTGCATTATGAGATTTGTTGTGATCTTTGCATCCAAATGGCATATCATAGTTCAAACAACCCTAATTGGTCTGGCTCTTTCCAATATCATGAAGTGACTCAATAAGCAAGCCACTTCGAGATGTTGGCAAATTGAATACTTCTCCTGCTCTTCAGTGGAGGGGAAGAAGTTAAATTCTATGCTAGAATATTGCTGAGGCACTACATTGCTTTAAAAACAGAAACAGAAAAACAAGGCCCTGTCAAGAAACTGCCCACAGCCAAATCCACAGAAAACGATGTCCCTCCCCCCTCTTCTTTAAAATTAAGAAGTAATAAATTATTCTTTAAAGAAAGGGGATTGATCTAAGTAGGAAGTGGTCCACGAGGATGTACCTGCCAAAAGCCAAGCCAGACAAAATAACCTAATCGACCAGTCTATTCTCCCCACAGTCCTTTTGCCATTATTTTAAAGACAACATTGTGTCATGAGTGCTTCCGAAGACCTGGACCCAGAAGGGTTAACTGTGGCTGAAGAGAATGTGGAGAGATCAGAAACACCTGAACCGCCTCCAGATTCTCCCTCCACAGCAGACAGGCTTCGGGGCAGGCTTCGGGAAAGTCTCAGGACAAGAAGATCAGAGGATCGCTCAGAGGCTTTCCACAGAGACCTACGTTCATCTAGTCCTGAGTATTAGCAGGATAGAAAGCTTTCCAGCAGCTCAAGGAGCTGTTTCATTATAAAACAGCTTCCAGTGAAGCCAGAAACTTCGTGGAAGCAAGGAGTCAAAACCTTGGCTTGCATCCACGTTTCTTGTATCGTGTTCCTGATCCTGAACTCTGCCCTTGAACTACACCGGTATTGGACTTCGGACTCTGACTCTGGGCTACACTGTGTATCAGACTCTGGACTTTGACACTGGACTTCATTCTGTGAGTTGGTTTCTGGACTTTGGCTTTGCATTCTTGATATCTCTGACCCTGGACTGGTTTATCGGACTTCGGCTATTGTAACCCCCAGGAACGTGACACATTGCTGCAATTATTTTAGCAGACCTCATGTTGCTAATCATTTCCCATTCCAAAGTAGGTTTTTATCCAGTATTTATATAATACTAACACTGAGACTTTTCTGTGCGTTTGGCCAAGGCAAAATGGCCCTTATCCTTTCAATAGTTTCTAAATATGTATATCCCATGTTTACTTAATAAAGCAGATCCAAAATGGTGCACAATTTTAAAGTGCTACAGTACGAAAAAAAAGTTTTTTGAAAAATGTAAACCTGGAAAGAACAATTCGCAACCAACCATGGAAATTTTGAAACCGCCATTTAAAGGTTTGAACTTTGCAAACTGTAACACTGAGTAGGAAAAAGCCCAGATGCAGAGGTTGGTTAATGCTTTGTGTAAACAGGGGAGGGCTAAGCATCCCCTTTCAGCCCTGATAGGCCCCATTCTACTATCCCATTAGCCTCCAATCCTACTGACCCCTCCATCACCCCAGTCCAATGGTTTGCATCATTCTAACTGGACATGGGACAGTCTTCTGACCTCTCTCTCTTGGATCTTTTGCACATCTGCAACTCTGGCCCTGTCCATGCTGATTACATCTGCAATCTGGATGTGTTCCTCAGGGACGTTCATATCAGGACAGGATGGGCAAGAGAGCTGAAAGGACTGCTCTGCCTGATTACTGTCAATAGTCTATTCAGTTCCTTGGAGCCAAGCAGCACTGCTAGCAATTTGTTCGAAAATAATTCACCCCTTACAACCTATTGTTTTCTTCTGCTTGGTTGAACTTTTTAAGAAATAATGTTCTAGCAGCACTTAGAAAGCAGGGGAGTCCCAAGTGAGGGAACTGCAAGGTATAAATTTTTTATAAATACAAGATAGATAGCTCATGACCATGTAGGACAAGTAGGAGAAGGGATCCCCCACAAAATATAGCAAATAAATAATCAGTGAATAATGAACAAGTCATCTAATTAGGAACCTATTTCCAGCAGGAGTCAACAGAAGCCTATCAGGACAATATAAAGTTGGGATCAGAGACAATAAAACTCCCTTGGCTCTATCTTTCTCCCAGAAACAGGAATTCAAAGGCTATTTCCTCCATTCATGAAGGATCTCTCATCTATTAATAGCTCTTGATCACAAAAACAACTAACTAGATGCCAGCAGAGGAACACAGTACTTGTAAGACATATACAGAAAAGAAACAGTAGGGTAGGAAACTGCAGATTACAGGGAAGAGGATAAGCAGGACAAAGCTAAATTGCAGGAAATATCAACACTCCAGAGTCCCTTTAGAAAATAACAGGGATTCTTTAGATCATTAAAAATGTTTGGGAAAAATGACCTGAAGCACAGATGTTTCCTTTGGTTTAAGCCGTGTACATGTCTTAATGTTAGCACAAAGCTTTGACAAGTTTCGTTTTGTAGATAACAATACCATGAATTTCCCAGCCAGCATAGAAACTGAACACACTGGCTGGGGGATTGTGGGAGTTACAATACTCCCAACTGTTGTATCTCTTCTACTTGTTTTATTGTCATCTCAAAGGAAAGGAATCTGTGTTTTGTAAACAAAACAGAACAAATCCGTAGTTTATAATTTTAGAAAAATACTTTACCATGACAACAATATGATACTATTTAACATTAAAATGCAATAGAATATCAATTTGAAAATACCACTGACAACAAGAGAAAAAGAAGATGGATTAGTGGCCTTTTTACTAATAAAATATTGTAATTACTGTAGTAGCCAGGCATTAGCTTTGATTTGTGGCAGTGAGATATACTGCCCTACACAGAGAAAGTAAAATATGGTGACTGAGATAAAGGCCAGTATACATTCTAATAAACCATCTGTTTAAATTTTCATATTTGACTCTGAGATTTCATATTCTGGGCATATATCATCATCACCATCATCTTAAAACCAGAGAGCTGTTCCATGCTGACAAAAATTCCCCAGACTTCTCCTGTTCCACTTTTGCTATCCTCTTGATAAGTCCACTTATCGTCAAATAAAAATAAAGCTTAGAATTCTGTTCATTTTGGATGACCTCCATGGCAGGCATTCATCGAAATTCTGTCTGTCTCTGTAGCACACAGATGCTACCCCATGTCACTGGAGAATACTCTGTTATGTAAGTGGAAGTGGAGACCTTGTACAACTTGAACCAACAATAAATTTCACAGAAATTCGTAACTGAAAGCAGATCTGAAAACGGTCAGCACAAGATGTTTTGCTGCTTGAGGCAAAGGGCAATGTGGCACCCTGTCCAGTTCCATCTACCGACAGGTAGATGATTCTTACTTAGACAGCACTGGCTGGATGGGTTAAATGGCACACACATCTATGATCTCTAATATTTCATCACGACTCCCAGGGCCTAGTAGTTGCCACCTGAGGAAGTGGCTTCTCTCTGCCATATGTTATGGAAATGGTTTTTGCTTTCTTGAAGGCATCCCTCACTTTGTTCTCCATGATGTCCATGAGAGGGTTCAACATGGAAAGAGTGATTGACTGAAGCACTGATTCCACTTTGTCTTCATCCTGGGCATAATTTGGACAAGGTTAGGGAACTGAAGAGGAATTCTCCTAGAACAATGTAATAGAGGGTAAGTAGGAGGCACAATCTGGAAAAAAAATCCATTTAAAATACAAGCTTTCCTCAACTTGCATATGGAAAATTAGCTTGGTTCTGCTTTGTAATGGGTCAAGTGGGAGATAGTGCACTGAGATAGTCTCAGACATGCTGGACTGAAAAAGGTATATTACATGGGGGGGAAATAGCGTAAGAGGTGGAAACATGCTTTTCCCTTAATGTGTGATCTGACTCTAAGGGAGAGTGATGACAAGGAAGTCAAGAGTCTGTTCTGATTAATACACATGATTCTCAACCATAGTAAAAACATCAAATGACCATCAGCATCATAAAGGACAACACTAGTCAGTCTCTCAGCTCTGTTCCTGAGGAGCCATTTCCATCAGACCGTTCCTTGATTTCCTTCACACCGGCCTTTTTTCCCCCCTTGACCAGGTGACAACACTGATAGTAGAAGACATGTACAAATACTTTCTTGAAATAAGTGGCAAATGAGACCAAAAACCATGATATTTATGTTGATGTTGTTTTGGTTATTAGTGATTGTATATTGTAATTTTGATTTTGATTTTTGCATAACCACTCTTGTAGGAAACTTCTGCTTGAAGGTTGTAGCTGCATTCTGTTCCAGTGACGTGCATACACTCCTAGCAGGAAGGGGCAGCTGCCAGGAGGCGGGGTAACCCCTTATTCTGCCCTTTCGCTTAGAGGTAGAGCATATCAAAGGGTTATTTCAGCCAAATCTGGTTATGATTAGGTAACTAGAATTCTAACAACATACTATGTAATCATGCTAAGTAAATAAAAGAGCTCTCAGGGCATTGCCTGTAGGCTTCACTGGCTTGGACATCTATTGTCGACTCCTTTGTTCTTTCTCTAAGGCAATTAGCCTTCCTTTGTTCCATGATCACCCATGCATTATGTTTGGGTTTTTTTTGTGTTATTGCTTTATTATGCTTTATTATGCTGTAAACCACCCAGAGTGGTTTACAATGAGAGCAATGAGATATTTTTGGTGATTGTGAAACCTTCTGCAGAAAAGGAAAATAAGAAATGGAGACCCAGATTCAGTTAGAACTCCTGTGTTTTGGGAAGACCCCATTGTATTTCAGAATCCTGAACCTCTGCCACATAAACCCTGAGTGATTTCTGATAAGACAAGGCATGATATTGTTCTTTCTTTCTTTCTTTCTCTCTTTCTCTCTTTCTCTCTTTCTCTCTTTCTCTCTTTCAAGTGCACCTATTTCATACTTGTTGCGACATTTCCCCTTATGATGCATGTTTCCCCCTTGGCACAAGGTATTCTCAAAATGCTTCAGTAAGAGATCCCCAAGGCTATAGAAGTGAATGGAATAGAGCTTCCTCTTAGAGATACTACAAGTATACAGTCATCGTTTAGTCATTTAGTCATGTTCAACTCTTCGTGACCCCATGGACCAGAGCACGCCAGGCCCTCCTGTCTTCCACTGCCTCCCGGAGTTGGGTCAAATTCATGTTGGTCACTTCGGTGACACTGTCCAGCCATCTCATCCTCTGTCGTCCCCTTCTCCTCTTGCCATCACACTTTCCTAACATCAGGGTCTTTTCCAAGGAGTCTACTCTTCTCATGAGATGGCCAAAGTACTGGAGCTTCAGCTTCAGGATCTGTCCTTCCAGTGAGCACTCAGGTTTAATTTCCTTTAGAATGGATAGGTTTGTTCTACTTGTAGTCCAGGGGACTCTCAAGAGCCTCCTCCAGCACCACAATTCAAAGGCATCAATTCTTCAGCGGCCAGCTTTCTTAATGGTCCAGCTCCCACTTCCATACATCACTACAGGAAAAACCATAGCATTGACTATGCGGACTTTTGTTGGCAAGGTGATGTCTCTGCTTTTTAGGATGCTGTCTAGGTTTGTCATTGCTTTCCTCCCAAGAAGCAGGCATCTTTTAATTTCGGGGGTGCTGTCTCCATCTGCAGTGATCATAGAGCCCAAGAAAGTAAAATCTGTCACTGCCTCCATATCTTCCCCTTCTATTTCCCAGGAGGTGATGGGACCAGTGGTTATGATCTTAGTATACAGTGCTGTACAGTTTATTGTTACAGTCTTTAGACCAATCATACAGGGGAGGAAACACAGACATTTAAAAATTCCTGTTTATAGTTTATAGCTCTGCCCCCTCCCCAAGATTATCTAAAAATTCCAGATACCTTGTAAAACATTTCACATTAGGAGGCGGGGCTTTGTTGCGGTGCTGCCAGCAACTCCAGAGAGGAGCTCTCTGGAAAAAGTTGGAACCCTCCGGTCCGGGATCCCCTTTTGGAATGGGGATCAAAGGAGAGTCTAGAAGAAGTCTCTCTGAAGCAGATGGTGAGCAGCAGAAGGAGAAGAAAGGGAGGCAGACCCGGACTTTTTTCTTCTGAAGAAATCACCGTGCACGGACTGGAGCGGGCGCCATTTTTTGGCACTGAGCCGCGAGGAACCCTTTACCGGGGGAGAGGAGAGCAATCAATATAAACTAATAATATATAACAAGTAAGTAAGCCGAAGCCTCGGATTTATGAAACAGCCTCATTAAGCTGAAATAAGAATGAAAATATTTGGCTGAAAGAATAAATGCAGCGGCGGGTTTATCTTATCAGTCTGACTCAAAAGCGAAACTAAGCTTCTCCAAGTGAACTATTAAAACACCAGGCTGATTCTAAAGCCGAGAGTCTGAGATGGAAAAATAAATCTTATGTTTCTGGAGAAGAATCCCAGACAGCAACACCGTCTGACTGGATTTAAGAGACTTTGGTGGATGCAGTGTGGCTGGGATACGTTACTCTTTGCCTTCTCTGGACTTTGTGAACTATAAATAATAGAATCTGGTGGTTTTCGGGAGAAGGAGCTGACGTGGCCGACTGGACTAAGGAGCATTAAGGGGTTAATGAAGATCACAAGACGAGCTCCAAGGACAATCTACTGGACAGTTTGAGACTCTGTGACTGTTGTTTTGTTTGTGACCGCGTGTGAGTCTAATAATAGAAGCTTGCTGAACTCAGGAGAAGAAGAAATAACTGCGTCACGGTTCTAATTGATATTGTATTTGCTGGGCTAAAAGTTGATTTTTATACTACAATATTTGGACAAAGACTGGAGGGAGATCTAAGGGGAGGTTTATGATGAGGGGTTTGAATTGTTGATAAAATTGTGGAAACTGTGGAAGGATTTCTAGGGAGTGATTATTGTGGTATTTATACAAACCCCACAACCTGAGATGGACCCCAAAAATTCAAAAGAACAAATGGAGACTTGGTCTGTTCAATCCCAAAGTTCTGGAATAGTGGTGCAAGAAATAGAAAAGGAATGGCAGATTAATATACAAAGGCTAATATTAACAGGGTTCCAGCAAGTGAATGCAGGTCTTAGCAAAATAGAAGATCTGATGAAAGGGACGAAAGAGGGGACAGTAGATGCCAAACAAAACTTAAATGAAGTTGTACAGACTTTAGAATCGTCTGTATTAGACATGACACCAGGTAATATGAATGCAGTAGAGAGTTATCCAGTGACCCATGCAGCTTCCAAAATTAAAAAGCATTATGACAAAAATCTTAAGGAGGCAGAGATACTGAAACCAGACAATTTTATGGTGAAAATATGGGAAGTGAAAAAAATGGATATTCTGTCAGATGGGCTGAAAGACTGTTCAATTCAAAAAGAAACTGAACGATAGGATGTATTGTATAAATGGCAGCAGCTACCAGACAATGTTGGAATAACATAGAATAAAATTAAAATTAAATGATAAGCTAAAAGCAAGAGGGTAATCAAACTGTGAAAAAGCAAAAAGTTGATATGTATTAGTAATATGAATTGATCGGATGATGTTATACTTTATGCTCTCCTATCCCCCAAAACCATTTTTCCTTTCCTATCCCCTCTTTCTTTTTGTACCCTCTATCCCTGTTCCTAAATAAAAAAAATAAAATAAAAAAAAACATTTCACATTAAAAGTCCATTTAAAATCTAGTGTCTAGTTACCATAATATTTTGGAATTTTAGGTACTTTGTTAAAAAAAAGAAATTGGCATTTAAAACACAATTTAAAATCTAGTATCTAGTTACCATGGAATTTCCAAGACCTGAATTTCAAAATCTGGCAATTTGATAAGTAATCTTGGAGTCTATATCAAGAAACTCAAGTCTATTTTTTCTTTGATCAGTGGGGTGATGATCTCCTTATGGGTCACCTCATAATGTGGTCATGTGAAGAACCTGTGCTGTGTGGTCTCAACCTCCTTTAAGGGGTATCCTTGTACTTCCCTTCAGGTATAGTGGAAGGGAGGGCCGAGCACCTTGCCAAGGTGAAGGCTTTTCTTCTAAACCCTTTTACTTCCAGAGATGTTAAAAAAAATAATTTGCTGGCTCCCTCACCGGAGTATTTTGTTTGCTAGAAAAGTCAGTTTTATGTTCTAGGTCTTCAATGTTGTGTTTTACTAGTATTTTTTGCCTGAACTGTTCCATAAGATAAAAGCACCTGAAGGGAAAGGCCAGTTTTGAACAAGTAGCTCTGGACAGACTTGACCCTGTTGAACTGGAAGTTGTCATAAAATATTGAAGGAAATAGACCTTCTGGATTTAGATATCCCTTTAGTCATATAGGGGATGTGGTGGCGTTGTGGGTTCAACTGCAGAAGCCTCTGTGCTGCAAGGTAAGAAGACCATCAGTCGTAAGATTGCATCTACGCAACGGAGTGAGCTCCCGTCGCTTGTCCCAGTTCCTGCCAACCTAGCAGTTTGAAAACATGCAAGTACAAGTGTGTGTATATATATATATAAGTCCTTACTCATATGTATATATATCTATAAGATGCTGATTGAGCTTCAACTTTTTGCCAACCTGTCTCCAATCTTACCCAGGCATTTGACACACATCAAGGGAACTATAAGATCGTTTTCTGTGGTGCAAAATGGGAGCTAGGTGGCCTCAGGAATGAACCATATAACAGTTGGGCTAACTGGCTTTATAAAGTTTGAGAGCTGCTGGAACAAAGAACTCTCCTTGAGAGTGATGGAATTTTGCTGTTCTATTTGTAGATCTTTCTCCTTGATCTCCTGTATATTTACTGTATTGAAGCCTGGAACCTGAAACCTGGAAAACTATCCCAAGATATTTAAAGTTGTTAACTTGCTTGATGTGGTGGCCATTAATCCACCAGGACAGAACTTTTGCTCTGTGCCCAAAGGCAACTATCTTAGTTTTCTGGTAGTTGATTGTTAAGGCCTCATCTTCACAGTATGAGGAGACCTTCCCAAGAGCCATCCTCAACCCAACAGGGGTTCTGGAGAGTATCACTGTATCATCAGTGTATAGTAGCCCTGAAACCATCCTGTTATCAAGTTTGGGAAGGTGGAGATCAGGGGTAGTAAGCCAGTTGGATAGATTATTTCTATACAAAATGAATAGCTGGTGCCAGTAAGCAGCTTTGCCTAATGCCTCTGTGTTTCTGAATGGATTCAGTAAGATGCCCTTGTCTACTGCATCTGAGTCTCGGGCCCATGTAGGGCCCTTATGAGATACAGAAGTCTTCTACCAATAGAAGATTTTTGTAGTTTGTCCCAGAGTCATGTTCTAGATATAGAGTCAAATGCCAATTTGAAGTCAACAAAGATTGCGTAGAGGGAAGTTGTTCCCTTAGAAAAATATTTCTCAGTAAGTTGTTGAACAGTTAGGCACTGATCTATCGTAGATCTCCCTGGCCTAAAACTCTCCTGTTCCACTCCAGTAATGTTTTCTTGTTCAAATCAGTCCAAGAGTTTGTCCAGGAGGTGCCTTGCATACAGCTTACTTATAATATTCAGTAAACTAATTGGCCTATAATTTGATAGATCCTCTCTTTTACCTTTTTTGTAAAATGGAACTACTTTGTCCATTTCCCATGATTTGGGAACATGGCTAGTGTGATCAATATGTGTAAAGAGAGGTGCCAGAAGGGAGGCCCACCACATCTTATTCTCGTTTAGAAATTCTGGTGGATTACCTTCATGGCCAGGGGCTTTAGCATTTTTCATTTGGTCTATATATGGGATCTGATCTCATCTGGAGTTACAGGGGATCATCTGAAAATGCATTCTAGCATCATTGAAGGGAGAGGTCGGATAACGTCCTCATATAGTTTTATGAAAAAGGGTAACCATTTGTCTGGTGGAATGCATGAGGATATTGGAGATGTGGCCTCTGCTAGTCTGCCTATTTGACCCAACTCCAGGAGGCAGTGGAAGACAAGAGGGCCTGGCGTGCTCTGGTCCATGGGGTCACAAAGAGTCGGACACGACTTAACGACTAAACAACAACAACAAAAGTATGCCTGAGATTAATTTCCAAAAAGGGGATGGGTTGTTCTCATTTGCTGCTTCTAACAGCTTCCTCCATAGTTCTCTAGTGCAGTGGTCCCCAACCTTGGGCCTCCAGAGGTTCTTGGACTTCAACTCCCAGAAATCCTGGCCAGCAGAGGTGGTGGTGAAGGCTTCTGGGAGTTGTAGTCCAAGAACATCTGGAGGCCCAAGGTTGGGGACCACTGCTCTAGTGTGATCTTACTTGTTACATTGTATCAACCGTTCGTAGTCTCTTTTTTTGCATCAGCAGTTTTGAGAGGGTGTCTTTTTTAGCCTGGTCTTTTGATCTCAAATATTGCTGGTAACACCAGTTTAGTGTTGCTGTTGCTGCTGTTTTTGCTACCATACAGCTATGGTTAAACCATTGTTTGGAGTGGTTACATAATTTATGGAGTTTTTCATTATGTGAGTGAACAAGATATACATTAAGCTTTTGTATGAAGTTTTCAGAGATGGCTATAGGATCTACGTAGGTCAACCTAGCTTCCTGATGGACCAAGATAATCCATCAGATTTTTTCTGAGTTAGAATCTGCTTCAGGCTTTGTGCCAGTTTGAAGGACCATCTTACCCAGCAACCATCCATTTCCAATGGTGAAATCATAGTATAATATCTGGATTCTAGATGTTGGTTTCTGCAATCTAACCACATACATAGGAATAGGCGAAAAGGATTCCCCTCTAAACATGGAAGCACTTGGAAGTTTAGATGTCCTCTCTTATTTAAGGCACTCTAGCTTTTCATTTGTTGTGCTAAGTATCATCGTAAATTTAGATGCCAGAAAATCATCATTTGAACCTATAAAAGAATTTAGGTCACCACCTAGCAGGATCAGGGCATCTGGATGTTCCAAGATAAGAGCCCTTACATAGTTTTCTAGGGATATCCAGTTTTCCTCAAATTCTGTGTTTCTACAAGTTGGGAGTAAATATACCTTTAATTATCAGCAGGACTTATTAATATTATTATTGTAATAATTGTTTTCAATATAGGACAGTTTTATAGTATTGTCTATTTCAATGTTTTTAAATTTTTAATATTGTTGTACACCACCCAGAGACCACTGCTAATGGTGTGGCTAAAATATTGTAAATAAAATAAAATAAATAAATAAATAAATAAATAACTATAAGAATACCCAGCCCCCTTTCAATCTTCCCAGTCCCCACCCTGGGGCTGCATTCACCTTAAATTAGTTAAACCATCTAGTACTAGATCTGCATCAGACCAAGTTTCTTATATGAGAATAATGTCATATTTACAGTGAAAGAAGGGGATGTCAGGAATATGAGCAATATATTGTGCTTAGCCTGCCACATTCCATGATAGCAGCTCAATTGAGGTGGATGATTTCTGGTTGTTTTCAGAATTGCACCATCACACTATTATATCTGATCTCCCATTGCTTTCTTGGTCTTTTATTCCATCTGACCTCGGGATTGTTTCCTCTCCACTGGCAGAGGATAATAGTTCAATGAGATTCCTTTCCTTTCCTCCATTGCTGTTCTCACCCCCAATGCAAAGTGGCTCACATCTAGTAAATGACAATCTTTAGAGGATTCAAGCAGCGAAGGGGAATAATAGTCCATAGGAGCCATGTTTTGTCATTATAGCTTTCCTTTGTCTCTCTAGTGTAAAGGGGATTGTCCCACTTGGTCAGGGAGGTGTTTGTCATTGGGTTAGAGTTGATAAAATCCTTGAGGGGTTTGGCTTTATCTAGTAGTAACCATGCCGATTGCCGCATCTCTTTAATCAAGTCACCGGGGCATCAGCTCCAGATTTAATATTTATATGTAGATCTTTCCTTTCCAGACACAAAATCAGTGTCTCTACACAGGTGCTTCCGTGTCTTTAAGGAGCCCTCATCCAACAAGAAACATCTGGGTTTCCTTTGCCTGAGCAGTTTCTTGCTCTCATCTTGAAAGACTCTGGTTGGATGTATGCCAAAGGTGGCTAGAACGCCTCTCATTTTAAGTAACATCAGTGGGATGGTAGATTGTCGGAATGTCAGTACTTGCCTCCATTTTTGGAAGGAATCTGGGAGTCTCTCATAGTCCTCAAGATTGTTGTCATTGGCTTCTCACCAAAGAAGAAGGCTTAAAGAGAGTATAACTGCCTGCCTGTTTCTCCAGAGGCCTGTGTTCACCAGGGTATGTATTATTTCTAGTGCAATTTCGGGTTTTTCCCCATTGCAGGCTCCCCTCTGTGTTGGGCATATCAGTGGTCCTTACACTCGGCTTTGGATGAGAAACACTAGTTGAGGTCCCTTTTTTGTGTTGCAGGGAGAGTTGCCTCCTTTTTACACGTAGACTCTGGCTGCAACTGTCTCAACCTCAGGCATTGCTCTCCTACCATTTTATCTAAATTTGCACTTAAGATTCCTCCCACGCTCTCTGCAGTGGTAGGATTGGGAGAGTTGGTGTCTGCAGTGGGCTCCAAGTTGGAAAATAACACCTCTCTTCCTTTACTATCTGAAGGCTCCTCTTGCTCTTTGGGAGACTGTGCAGCAGAGGAGCTGGGATAGTTTGCTTCTTCCAGCAGCTCCAGCAGGCCAGATCTGCTTTCGGCAAGAGGAAAGAGTTCAGTTATGTTTCCAGCATTCAACAGGTCATTACTACGGAGTTGTTTTGAGGATTTATGGTAGGTAGTTGGTGGGGGAGTCAGCATTTGAGTTGTTCTCAGTTCTTAGTTTTCTTCGTTGTTTGCGTCTTCTGGAAGGAAGCCCAGTGTTAACTTCCTTCCCTTTTAAAATTCAAACTCTTCTCTTACCAATTTGTAAAAGGAGTGAACAATAAAGCTTCTTTATAAAAAGTTTGAAAGATTAGAGATTAAAAAGGGAGTGGAACTCAGCACAAACACTGTTCCTTCCTCGAACCAGAAGCCCCCATACTAGGAGTTTCTGCTTCTAAATCCAAGGTTCAGTGGTCTCTCCTTCTGCATGTGGTCCTGGGCTTCTCCTACTTCTTCCCTGGAAAATACTTCTCCAGGTAAGAAGAACAGGTTATAGGTAGGCATAGAAAATGTTGACCAGTTCTGTAGGAAAAGTCTTCTTAGTAGGACAGGGGAAAAAAAAAGCCCTCCTTCCTCCTTTCTTCTCTTTCCTTCCTCCACCTTTCTGTTTGGTTAGAATTTTAGTTTTGTTTTTGCATTATATGTCCATTTTGACACGATCAACACAGATTGCTACTTTGCACCATTTTTACTCACTCGTCTACAATGTGAGCAATATGTGGATATTGAAAAGACTAGAGCAGACAGGTGTCTTGCCTATGATGGAAAAACGTTGCATGAAAGCTCTTCCAGCCTCCTCCTCCTCCTCCTCCACTTAGAACTGTAGAGCTGAAAGGGACCCTATGGATCATCAGGTCCAGCCCTTGTCAAGGAGGCCCACTGGGGAATTGCTTGTAACCTCTGGTTGTGTAGCCAGATACCTAAACCATTGAATTATTCAGCAGTTCTTTACCATAGAACTTAAACAGGAGTTCAGCCAGTCTTTTAATACAGCTTTAAATCTGGTTTTGTTTGTTTGTTTTTTAAACATAGAAACATATTGAAACTCCACCTTTTCTTACCATTTATGGTCTAAAGGTTGCAGTCTTACCCTAAACAATGTGTCATCATGAAAAGTTGTTTCTCAATTGTGATGCTTGATGCAACTGCAACTATATGAGGAGGAATTCTAGTTGTTCAGGTTAGAGGCAAAGAACCTTTTCCTCTCCCCATGAACTACTCAGTGGTAAGTCATTATGAAAATTGTAGTTTAAAATATCTGGCTGTCCAAAGGTTCCTCCTCAAGTGTCGGTCATTCTCAGCCACTCTCCCAAAAATTAGCTGTGGGGCTCTATCTGAGTGTTGTGTTGATTTGACTTACAGGTTCTCAGAGACTGCTTCTCATTTCCATGTAACACTGAGAAGCCCATAAGAAGTACTCAGACAGCGAGCAGCTGCTGATACCAGGCCTCCAGAAGAATTGGAGAGACCAGCAAAGGTAGGACTGTTCCCCTTGTAATCTTTCTATCTTCAGATCTCATGGAATCATAGAAAAATGGAGTTGGAAGGGGGCTATAAGGCTATCAATGCACGAATACAAATCAAAGCAGATCTGACATATGGTTGTCTAACTTTTTCATGAATGCCTCACCACCTCCTGAGAGAATTGGTTCCATTATCATACTGCTCAACCAGGTAGGATTTTGCCCCCTGATATTCAACCAAAATTTGGCTTCTTGTAACTTGAGACCATTATTATGTGTCCTGCATAGTGGGATGATTGAGAATAGTTCTGCCTCTCCTCCGTATGACAATCTTCAGAGTATTTGAAGAGTGCTGTCACACCTCCCCCTCAGGTTTCTTAAGGCTAACCATGCTGAGTTCTTTCAGTCTTTCCTCATGGAGCTTGGTTTCCAGTCCCCTGATCATCCTTATTGCCCTCCTTTGAAATTGTTCTGGTTTGTCTGAATCCTTTTTAAAATGTCATGTCCAGAACCAGACACAGTACTCAAGATGAGGTCTAACCTGTGCTGAATAGAGGGGAACTAGTACTTCATGAGATTCGGAGACTAGTGTTAATGCAGCCTAAAATAGCATTTGCTGTTTTTTGTTTTTTTTTTTTTGCAGCCACATCGCACTGTTGGATCATATTCAGCTTGTGATCTACAACAATTTCAAGATCCCTCTTTCATGTAGTATTACTGAGGCATTACTGTCCCCCATCTAGTAACTGTGTGTTTGCTTTTCTCCCACCCACCTCCTAGGTGCAGGACTTTGCACTGCTAAATTTTATTCTGTTGTTTTCAGCCCAGGGCTTGAGTCTATCAAGATCTTTTTGAATTTTGATTCTGTCTTCCACAGTGCTCTTCTCTGAAGAAATAAAGGATCCACAGCTAATTATATTCTATAGCTGGGTCAGTCTTTTCGCTGTCTAGGAACTACCATCTTTCTTCTCAGTTCTGACACCCAAGATATGATCTGAAGAAATGGAGAGAGAAAATTGCACTCCAGTCACAGAGTTCATCCTCCTGGGATTCTCAGACTACCCAGAGCTCCAGATCTTCCTGTTCTTGGTATTCCTCGTGATCTATATTGTCACCTTGGTGGGGAACCTTGGGATCATCTTGTTAATCAGACTTGAGTCTAGACTGCATGCCCCAATGTACTTCTTCCTCAGCCATCTGTCCTTTGTTGACCTTTGCTATTCTTCATCTGTCACACCCAGACTGCTCATGGGCATCATCTATGAGGCAAAAGAAATCTCTTTCTTTGCTTGTGCTGTGCAGATGTACCTGTTTGTCACTTTTGTTGTGGCTGAGTCTTTTCTCTTGGCTGCAATGGCATACGATCGCTATGTGGCCATTTGTAATCCCTTATTGTACCTGGGGATCATGTCAAGAAAACTCTGTGTCCAACTAGTAGCTGGTTCTTATATGTGGGGTGTTGTTTGTGCCTTTGTTCACACTCATTCTGCTTTTAGGATTGCCTTCTGTGGGCCCAATGCCATCCATCACTTCTTTTGTGATATTTCACCTGTGATAGCTCTTTCCTGCTCTGACACCCAAATCAACAAGATTCTGATCTTCATTTTTGCTACCTTTGTGGAAACCAGCACCATAACAATCATTCTCATGTCTTACATTTTCATTATTATTTGTGTATCAGGGATCCGGACCAACAAAGGGAAATACAAAGCCTTCTCCACTTGTGCCTCACACTTCACAGCCTTCACCATATTCCATGCTACCCTTCTGATTATATATTGTCAGCCTACTCAGAGACTGTCAGGGGATATGGACAGAGTTGCATCCGTATTTTACACAATGGTGATTCCTATGCTAAACCCACTAATCTATAGCTTGAGGAACAGCGAAGTGAAGGATGCCCTGAAAAGACTAGTGGGCAGGAAATTTGTCTCCAGGTCCACCAGTTGAACAAGGTTCTGATATAAGCAATTGTGATGTGGAGGAAGCCCGGCCGTGTATTGTCATAAAAAATTATATTGTCATAAAAATGTTCTTTGCACACACAAAAGGAAAACTTGCTTCTAAGGATGGTGCTGGAGACAAAAATGGTGAATTCTGGACAGTACTTCCTCCTGGAGAAATTTGGTGAAATGGTCCCCTGATTTCTTGGCCCACAAGTTAGATTGGAAATTTCAAGAGAACCTAGGGTATTTACACATCTAAATCTAGAATATATTCAGCAGAGAGCATTATAATTTCAGAGCATTATAAAATAAAATCAGAAATATTTTCATCAGAAAAACCATAAAACCGGTTTAGTAAATTAATGAAAGTAAATAACCAGAGTTTTTATAAAATGATCCCTCCATTGTTACTGGTTCTTAGCTGCTAAAATTTCTGCATGTGTGCATATGTATTTAGAAAGCAATCTTTGTATATCCAAAAAGAAAATATAGCCCACCCATCCCAAGTAAATCAATGTTTTCAACATAAGGTTACATGCAATGGAGTTCATAAAGCCTTGCTCATGTGCTATTCTTATTTTGAAGGGATATTTAACACAGAACGCCCCAATACCCTGAGCTGCAAATAAAGCTTCAAAGGATTCTTGTGCTTAGGTTTGGTCACAAAACAAAGCAAACTAATTTGATGATTATTGTGGGTTGAGTTCTTTGACCGTGTTCTGAAGGTTGTTCTTCCTGACGTTTTGCCAGCCTCTGTGGCCGGCATCTTCAGAGGACTGGAGTAGGAACTCTGTTCATGCACTGTTGCTGTTTGTTGGATAGTGGGAACAGCTTTTATCTTTTTTTTCAGGAGATGCCAGCCACAGAGACTGGTGAAACGTCAGGAAGAACAACCTTCAGAACATGGCCAAAGAGCCCGAAAAACCCACAACAACCATCAGATCCCGGCCGTGAAAGCCTTCAAGAATACAAACTAATTTGCTTTGACAAGAACTTTTTTTCTGTGATGATATTCTCACACAATCATGAAGATTTTCCTGTTCCTATTTACTATATAGGCGATAAGCAACAAAACAGACAATTAGAAGTAAAGAATACCCACAGGGAACCCTAACAACCTTTGTCCTTGCCCCACATGACATGCAATTGATTGTAGAAGCAAATTTGCACATTTATCTACTTTCACCCCCTAGTTACTCCTATCTTTCTGTTTCTCTTGGAGTGTATGCATGGCATCACTGCCACCTAAATGGCACAGCATGAACTAGGCAGGGAATAGTAATACATTTTGAAGTGCATGTGCTTATTTGGAAGACCTCATAAGAATACCTCCATGGGAAGTACAAATGAGCGGGCAACTGTGTTGATCCACATCCCGCCTATGTGTTTTGTATTTTATTTGCAGGTCCTTTGTAAAGCTAATGGGCCCTTAATTCCCCGATCAAAACCAAGCCACTCCCGAACATTGTATTATCACTAGAGATGGGGACTAATATAAAAACAGATCAGTTTTTCTGATGAATATAGCCAATTCATCATATATTCATTGATTCATATTTGTAAAATTTTAAATCGGGATGAATATGGCTTGATAAATATTTTATTTGCCCATCCATTCATATTCATCTATATTCGTTACTCCTTTTGGGGGGCCCCTCTGAGCTTGCTAGCACCAATTCAAAGCTCCGGCCAATCAGAACAGAGATCCTGGATTGGCATGTTCAGCAGCAAATAGAGCTGCTGAAAGGTAGTATCTACAGTACTTTTACAGACACTTCATATAAGCTTTTCCTGTCTGGCTGTTCCCTACTTCTTTTCCTGCTCTCCCGAGTGAGAATAGTTGCTGCTCGCTGGCTTGCTGGTGTTCCTGCAGTTTCGTTTTTGTGGCAGCAAAGACTTATATTTTTCTTTTTCATCATCATTCATCCATCATCATCAACTTTACTGGGAATTTGGGGGATTCCAGGTAGTTTAGGCTACTTCTTCGGAAGGGCTTAATTTGATTTCAAATTAAAATCAATTAAACCTTTTTTTTCCTGGAGGCTTATGTGTGTGTGTGTGTGTGTGTGTGTATCGTCCGGGGGGGGGGAACTGTCGTCATGTGACACTGGAATTTCTTTTCCTTTTTCAGTTTTCAAAACTTTATTTTAGGAGAATCATTTTTTCCTTTCCCCAAATTGGTTGCGTGTGCATGTCTAGGTGGGAGGATTATTCAGTTTTCAAAAGTTCATTTTAGAAAGGCTTGTGTCTCTCGGGGAATTTGGTGGGTGGCTGGATCCATCACTCCTTTTTCTTCTAAAATCTATTTGTGTGTGTGTGTGTGTGTGTGTGAGAGAGAGAGAGAGAGTGTGAGAGAGAGAGAGAGAGAGAGAGACAGACTTAGCTGGCACGGATTTCCTTTCTGGACTTTTTTGGTTTCTCTGCCACAGTGAGTTGGTGGAGTAAATTTTCCTAATTACATTATATTGGGCGGGGGCTTTGTTTAGGCAGGCAGCTCACATTTTAGTAAAAGAATTACACCACCATCATTCTAAAAATAAAATTTACACAACACCCTCTATTAGTTTTCTTCCTCAATCTCCATTGCTTTATTTGTTTAGTTGGTTTGTTAGGCAGGCAATAGAAAACGAAGGGATTTCTTGAGAGGCAATCCAAGGGGAAGAAGGCTGTGAAGCTATGCAGGCTAGGTAGCAGCACCGTCATCATGATTACCATGTGCACAATCACATCTATGATAACCACCAGTGCTGCCACTGTCCCTCCTCTGATGTCCTTGTAGGCAGGCAGGGAACCAAAGCTTCCAGAGGTGCCAAAAAACTGCCGTTCCTCTTCCTAGAGGAGTCTGATGAGTTAATGGTTTCCAAAGATACCCAGTCCAAGTTGGAACCAGCAATGGCAGAAAAGGCTTCACAGCGCCCCCCCCCCCCAGTTCCCAGAGTCATCTGCTCCCTGCTTCCAGACCACCAGCACCCCTGGGACACAGAGCTCTTCCCAGCCAGTAGTCAGGGACAGGAAGTGGGTCCTCATTTGGACAAACATGGCAGAAGGGCCATGTGGGATCATTTCACGGCACTCAGTGATGACCCACGGCTGGCATGCTGCAATACCTGCCTTGGGGTGGTCCGGAGGGGGTCAGATCCCAGGCACCTGTCCTCCACCACCTTCCACCAACATCTGGAGAGGCACCACCCAAGGCTCCTGTCCAGGGAAGGCACTTTGTCCATGCCGTCTGGGAGAGGGAAAAGAGCAGCTCCAGGGGAGGCAAAAGGGAGGCAGGAGGAGGCGCCTCCTTTCAAAAGGGCAGACACGGGGGTTTCTGGGGATGGGAGCATGAGGCAGGCCAAGCTCCACGAAATGGCATTCATTGAGTACGCCATGACCCTCAGCTGGCAATCAAAGGGCAAGACCCAGCAGGCAGCCACTTGTCTCATTGCCGAGATGATTGCCCCACTTGGACTTCCACTCTCCACTGTGGAATCCCAAGCCTTCCGCTGCTTGCTGCATTTTTTTGCCCCCCTGGTATGACTTCCCCTCACAGAGAACTCTCAGTTCTAGAGTGCTGCCCTCGCTCTATGACTCTGTGAGGGAGGTGGTCCGTGACCATTTTTCACAGCTAGGGGGGCACAAGGTGCACTTCACAGCGGACCTGTGGAGTGGAGGTCAGCACGGCAGAGCCACAGGGGGAGGCCCTTGCCCTGCCTCCAGGCTACATGTCTGTTCTGCTGCAGGTGTGGCACATGAAAGCTCAGGCTACAGGAAGGAACATTGCCGATGAGTTCCTGTCTGCACTGCAGGAGTGGGCACCGGAGGGGGAGGTGACCCATGGCCACATGGTCACAGATGCTGGGCATAACATGTTGGTGGCGTTGAATGCAGTGGGATTTGAGGGCACCGTATGCATGGCACACAAATTACACCTTGTGGTGTGCAATGCCCTTGGCCTGGGCAGCCATGTCAAGCCCGAGTGGGACGCAGGCACCTGGGAGACGTGGGGACTCCTGGAGCAATGCCACCAACTGGTGGGCCACTTCTCCCACAGCCTGAAAGCTGCCTGCCAGCTTCATGAGAGGCAGGAGGAGTTGGGCCAGCAGACCCACGTTCTCATGACAGACCTGCCCACCAGGTGGAACTCCACCTACACCATGATGTCCCACCTGGTGGAGCAGAAGGCCATTTTGGAGGACATCATGTCTTCCTTGCCCATTCTGCCTGGGGGGAGAGAGGTGGGCATCAGTGCCACAGATTGGCTGGCCCATTCCCAGATGGTGGAGATGCTCAAGCCCTTCCTTAAGCCCATCTTGTGTGGTTATATGGCAAGCCTGAGGAAGATCAACCCCCTGATTCATGCCCTCGATCGGACCCTGGAGACTGCTGTGATACCAGGATCCTCCCTCCTTCCACAGACCAGGGCTTTGGTGAAGAGGTTGCAGGCAGGTGTGCAGAAGCGACTCCATCCTGTCTACAGTGACAGGTCTTACCGCATGGCCTCCCTGTGTGATCCTTGAGTCTAGGGGTCTTGGCAGCATGCACCTCAGACCTCCATGAGTAGATAATGGAGCTCTCCACTGAGGTCTCCAGGGCATTGGGGGCACAATGTTTGCATGGGATGACAGGAATGTCCGACCATAAGGGGCAGGGTGCTCGAACCACAGGGAAGGACTTCACCTGGTGAAGGCTCCATTCGCCACCAACATTACTGGAGCTCTGTGGTGACCTTGGCACTTGCCTCAGAGGAAAGACAACTGGCTGAGCAGGATTTGGCAGAGATAATGGTGCGGGAATATCCAGCTAAGCCCCTTCAGCCCTACCAGTCAGATCTTCTCCATTACTGGGCTAGGAAACTAGTCCTATGGCCAGAGTTGTCCAATGTGGCCATGGACATCCTTTCCACCACCCCCATCAGCATCCAGAGCGAGTGCATCTTTTCCCATCTTAGAGACATACTCAGACCACGCCGCTTGTGTTTGGATCCCATTTATGTGGAGAGACTTCTCTTGTTGGGCTTCCCCTCGCGGAACTCAAAGAGGTAGGGTTCCAATGACAGTCTCTCCCTTAACACACCGCCCATCTGCCCGCCCACCTGCCCACCCTCCAATCCTCTTGAAAAAACACACCTGCCTACTTGCTTGCTGGCCTGTAAACCTGCCACTCAGTCAGAACTCCAGCTGCCGATTCCAGTCACCTCCTCGGGCCAAGTTCCAACCAAGTCGTGCCTGCCTGCTGGATTAAGTTAGACCAGGAGGCCAAGAACTGTTAAACCCCTTCCTGCCTGGCTGCTGGATGAAGTCAGACCAGCAGGCTGAGAACTCTTGAACTCCTGCCTGCCTGCCTGCTGGATCAAGTCAGACCAGCAGACGAAGAATTATTGAACTCCTGCCTCCCTCCCTGCCTGTTGGATCAAGTCAGATCAGCAGGCCCAGAACTTTTCAACTCCTGCCTGCCTGCCTGCCGGATCAAGTCAGACCAGCAGACCAAGAAATCTTGAACATCTGCCTGGTCTGCCTGCTGGATCAAGTCAGATAGGCAGGCCAAGAACTGTTGAACTCCTGCCTGCCTGCTGGATCAAGTCAGACCAGCAGGCAAAGAACTTTTGAACTCCTGCCTGCCTCCTCATCTGCCTGCACCGATAAGAGGCATATCGGTGATGGTTCAGAAACCTAAGACTACATCCAGGGATACACCCGCAAACTCTAGCACAAAAAATGAGAGTTGACACTACAAGGTGGGTGAAACCCAAAGGGAAAACTGCTGAGCAGGTGCTGGAGATAATTATCATGGAGCAACTCGTGTTCACTTTAGGAGCAGGACCCAGAAACTGGGTAATGAAGAACAAGCCCACCAACCTAGAGGGTGCTGTAACACTGTTAGAGGATTATTTAGAAGCAGAAGAGCCATGGTCAAATAAGATAATGACACAGGCAGAAAAATCTAGAAACAAGGAGAAGGTGGCAGAGCCAACAGGAGGTGCCAACACATAAGGTCTGTACAACATAAACATGAGGAGAACCAGACCAGACCAGTAGAATTCATCAACCTGACTGATAGCCGAGTACCCAGACACACCATCACAGCAGAACAGACACAGATGAAGCAAGTGGTGACCTGGAATGTGCTGAGAGAGTGCATGGCAGTGTGCTATGGATGTGGGCAATATGGACATATCAAAAAGCATTGCTCAGCCAAGGAGCGTGTGTGGAGTAACACACTGGTTCTTAACCTTGGGTTACTCAGGAGTTTTGGACTGCAACTCCCAGAAGCCTTCATCACCAGCTGTCCTGACTGGGGTTTCTGGGAGTTGCAGTTCAAAAGCATCCAAGTAACAAAGGTTAAGAACCACTGGACTAACATATATGCCTTGTCAGCCAAGGTTGGTGCAGAAGACCACCCGGGGTGGGTAGTTAAAGCAAAGGTGAATGTAGTGTGGGAAAGGGCACTCATCAGTATAGGTTGCAGTAAAACCCTCATAAGAGACATACAGGGCAACAAGTTGCCCAAACAGATGTATATCAAATGTGTGAATGGAGACGTTAAACCCTATGGAGTGGTGTTAGCACAAATAGAGATATGGGTTCAGAAAAGATAATTAGAAGTATTTCTGGTCCCTAGATTAGGGACAGAGATGTTATTAGAAAGAGACTGGCATGGTGTGGAGGAACTAACACAAACAATAGCCGAAGCACACAACGGGGGAAGCAGAAGACTGTATGCTAGAAGAAGAAATGTTAAAATTATCCAAAGATCAATTAAGGAACTGGCAGCAGGAAGACATGAGACTGGAGGAGATTTGGCTTAAGACGGTTCCTGAAGGAACCACCAATGAGGGAGAAATGAACTTTGAGCTGAGAGATCGAATATTGAATTGAGTGAAACAAACAGAATGGGGGGAGGAGACGCAACTGGTGATGCCTGAGAGGCTCAAGGGACTAATTATAGAGCTCGCCTACAATGTGCCACTAGCTGGACATTTGGCTGTGGAAAGGCTTTAGCCAGGGAGCGACAAAGATTTTTCTGGCAACTCGTGGCTAAAGAAGTGGAGGACTATTGTTCATGCCCCGAGTGTCAAATTATTCAACAGAAACCCAGAGGTGGGGGAGAGTTGATACCTATGTCTCTGGTAGACAGAAGGTTTGACCAGATTGCTTTGGACATATTGGGACCGCTGGTGAAATTGGCAGGGGGGCATCTGTACATTCTAGTGATAATTGACTATGCCACATGGTACCCTGAGGCCATCCCCTTACGCACCACAACAGCAAAAGTGTTGGCCAAAGAACTGGATATTTTCCAGAACGGGATTCCCCAGGAGGATCAAATTTCATGAGCTTAACTTTTAAGCAAATGTGGGAGTTGTTAGGAGTAAAGCAGATCAAGACCTCTATCTATCATTCACAAATGAGCGGCTTAGTGGAAAGATTCAATAGGACCCTGAAGGGGATGCTCCGAAAACTGGTCCAAGAGAAGCCCAAGCAGTGGCTTATGTTTCTGGCCCCAATGATGTTCGCAGTGAGGGAAAGCCCACAATTGTCAGCAGGGGTCTCACTTTTTGTGTTACTGTATGGGAGGAACCCCAGAGAGCTTTTAGATCTCCTTAGGGAGAAGTGGGAGGAAGGAACAGACCTCTCCAAGCCAGTGTTGCAACAGATCATGGATCTGAGGGAGAGTTTGCACACTGCTTGGGATCTAGCAAAGGAAGCGCTAGAAGAAGTGCAAGAGGGTAAGAAAAGCAGGTATGACAAACAAATAAAACCCTGGGAATTTGAACCAGGTCAGAAGGTTCTGGTCTTGTTCCCCACAGAATTGGCTAAATTGTTTGCTAAATGGCAGGGGCCTTACGAGGTGACCAGGAAAATTAGCGAGGTAGATTATGAGGTGAATATGTTGGATAAGAAAAAGAAACTACAAGTACTTCACGTGAATTTGCTGAAACCTTGGGTAGACAGGGAATCAGTTTATGGGGATTGTGAAGAAGAACTGCGACCCGAGATGCGAAGTGAGGAGGGAAAGAAAGAATCATAGGTGCTTATCAACAACAGCATAGAACCCCAGCAAGTGAACCAAATATGTCAATTAGAGAAGGAAATCTCAAATGTATTCTCCTCCAAACCTGGGTGTACACACTGGGTTGAACATAGCATTGAAACCACACCTGGGATGGTAGTAAGAACAACCAGACGGTCCCGGACATGGCAGTTGACTCATGTAATTGAACAAGAAGTAGCTGAGAAGCTAAGCTTAGGGGTCATCAAGCCAGCTAGAAGACCCTGGCGTAGCTACCCGGTTGTTGTGCCTAAGCTAGATGGGTCAGTGAGGTTCTGCATTGGAAAGTCAATGTGCTCCCCAATTCGAAGTGTACCCAATGCCAAAGGTGGGAGACTTCGTAGAAAAGCTGGGAGGTGCCTGGTATCTCATCTTTAGACCTAATCTAGGGATACTGACAGATCACTTTAAGGGACCAGGATAAAGAAAAACCTGCTTTCTTTACCCTCAAGGGTCTTTTCCAATTCACAAAAATGCTTTTCAGGCTGCATGGGGCAGCTGTCACATTCCAGGGTCTCATGGATCGAGTATTGGCACCAGTACAGGACTCTGTGGCCATCTACATAAACAACATCATTAGATACAGTTCTTCTTGGGATGAACACTTAGAACACTTGCACAGAGTTTTAGAGGAGTTGAGGAGGGCCGGATTGACTGCCAACCCTCATAAATGAATGATAGTCCCCCCCCCAAAGTAGAATATTTGTGATTCACCTTAGGGAGAGGTGAGATTCAACCTCAGGAAGAAAAAGTCACTAAGATGACCCAATGGTACTGACCTCGTACTAAGAAGGAGGTTCGGCAATTTTGGGGCTAGTCGGGCATTACCGCCAATTCGTACCCTAATTCTCCACCATAGCTGCACCCTTAACTGATCTTACTAGAAAAAGGGCGGAACGCTGGGTACAATGGGGTGAAGCCCAGGAGAAAGCATTTTGGATGCTCAGATCAGTGTTATGTGAACTATCAACAAGGTTTGCCCCAGATTTTAACCTGCCCTTCGTGTTGTTCACAGATGCTTCCAATCAAGGGCTGGGTACGGTATTAGCACAGGTGCGTAATGGGGTAGAGTATCCTGTCCTCTACCTGAGTAGGAAATTGACGGTGAGGGAGCAAAAATATGCAGTTATCGAGAAAGAGTCTTTGGTGATTTGATGGGCTACTCAGCCTTTAAGATACAGTGGTGCCTCGCTAGACAGTTACCCCGCATGACAGTTTTTTCGCTAGACATTGACTTTTTGCGATTGCTATAGCGATTCGCAAAACAGTGATTCCTATGGGGGAATTTCGCTGGACAATGTTTGGTCCCTGCTTCACAAACCTCGTGGCGCAGTGGTTAAAACGCTGTACTGCAGCTAAAACTGTGCTCACGACCTGGGGTTCAAATCCCAGGTAGCCGGCTCAAGGTTGACTCAGCCTTCCATCCTTCCGAGGTCAGTAAAATGAGTACCCAGCTTGCTGGGGGGGCAATGTGTAGGCTGTATAATGAAACTGTAAACCGCCCGGAGAGTGCTTGTAGCACTATGGGGCGGTATATAAGTCCAAAAATAAATAAATAAATAAATAAATAAATAAACCGTTTTTTGCTAGACAACGATTTTGACAGCTTCCTCTGCACTCGCAGAACAGGTGTTTTCGGGACCTAAGCTTCGCAAGACAGTGATTTAAACATCTGGTCGGCGGTTCACAAAGCGGCTTTCCTATTGCCGATCTTCGCTAGACAACAACGATTCTTCCCCATTGGAATGCTTTAAACAGGTTTCAATGCATTCCAATGGGGAAATGCTATTTGCTAGACAATGATTTTGCTAAACAGCAAAATGGATTATCATTGTCTAGCAAGGCACCACTGCCTATTGGGAGCTCCCTTCACCCTGATAACCAACCATGAACCATTACAATGGCTAGTGCAGATGAAAGACACTAACCCCAGACTCACTCGATGGTACTTAGCCCTTCAGCCCTTTGCCTTCACGGTTCAGTTTCAGAAGGGGAAAGAACATTCTAATGTGAAGTATTTCTCCCGGCAGGGTCCCTGGGCAATGAGAGAGGAGGAATGGATGGCCATCTCAGATGGGTGTGTGTGAGAGAGACTGGGGGTAAGAGCAGTACTCTTTTTGCTGGATTGCCATCCATCCCCCTCACCGAAGAAAATGAGATACAGTTCATGCCCATCTCTCCCCCTAAGAAAATGAAGCAGCCAGAGACAGAACCAGGAAAAGTAGAGAAAGGAATATGAAAGCTGACAGTTGAAAGAACTGGAGAAAAAACAGCAGGAATAGAGCGGAAGCCGAGGGTGGAGATAGAGGTGGGGGTAGCAGATATAAGAAGGGGGGAAGAACAGTGGCCACCAGGCTGGGAGTGGGTCTGGATGGAGGACCCCTGGACCAGAGCATGGGAGAGACTAAGGGTTCCGAAAGAGGAAGCAGATTACAGGAGGAGAAAAGAGATACCACCCTGACCCTCGTATTGAGAAGAGGCTGAAGCTAGGGAGTCGAGGAGAAGATTAAGAGAGGAGAAGGAGAAGGTAGAGAGAGAACGAAGAGAGAGACTCAAATGGAGGTTGAGAGAAATGAGGATGAGGGGATTCCAAGGGGACCCTAAAAGGCACACCCACCCTCCTGGGACTCCTTGTGGATGGAAATCCACTATGATGACACTGTGCCCCTGTTGGAGAGCGAAGCAGGACAGGCACTGAACCCGAACATATCTTTGGACTGGCCAGGACCATGGAACTCGGGTGAAGGAAACCCCTTTCTGAATGAAGATTGGAAACCCCTTACTGACCCATTGTCAGAAGGAGAAAAATGTTGGATTAATTTTGTTGATACTGGTAATTTGTTAAACATCCTAATAAACGTTACACCTGTTTCAAAAGAAAGGTTTTTAAATGGATTGTTGTGCTCTGTGGTTTTAAATGTGCGTAGTATTGATTTTACCTACTCCTTTTAATGTAATATTTATTTAATGTACTTTTTAATATTTGTATTCTTACTGTTTTTAGCTTTTAAATATTGTCTTTTCAATGATGTAAGCCACCTTGGGTCCCTTTTAAGGTGAAAAGTAGACTAAAATATTTCAAGGAAAGAAAGAAAAAGAGTGACCTTCTTCAATGGAAAAATTTAACCCTTAAACCAAACTCATTAGATTTTTTTTTCCTTTGGCATTGAAGCAGATCTGAACATGGAATGAAGTCTTCAGAATTGGGGAGGTTTCCATTTTACCCAGTTTAGTTTCACAGGAATCCTCCAGGTCATGTTTGGGAGCTGTTAAGTCCCACATTGTCTGGCACAATTCATGTTAAAGCAGTTTGAACCCATATCCAATACTCTACACCTGGGTTTTTAAAAATGTTTTTTTTTATGTTCTATATGTACACATCTGCTGAAGGAACCACAATCATTTGCCTTGCAATCCCTGCACATAGTTGTATTCATAAAGTGTCAGAGTTCTCTTTCACACCTCACAGTACTAATGACTAAAAGGTTTTAGAGTGACATCTTGATCCCTCAGAGTGCCACTGGGAGCAGAAGTTGAATGTCCTGGTGGGTGGAGAGGTGCCCTCCACAATTACTCACGACAAATTTAGAATCATTTTCATTGAAGTGTTTGTATGCAATTTTGTATATAGCTACAGCATGTGGAACAAAGTTACAGCTGTTTTTCAATGCATATTTTTCAAAAGGATATCACATAAAACAATGGCAAAAAAATGCCCTAAATTCAGTTACTCCTCTCAATTAGAAACAATTCTAATTTTCACTAGAGGAGACCCACGGGATGAACACGGACTTGGTGAGACAACACTTAAATAAGTTCCATTGATTCAACTGGTTTACTCAGGTTCAGATGAAAATTAGGATTTTGGCCATGATTCTTGCATTTTGGGAATGAGAAACAGCAGGATAGATGAATCCCTTTCCCCTTTCATAACCACAGTATCCTGTGGTTCACTGACTGCTAACTACCTCATTATATTGCTACACACTTTCCTCTGGACAACTCCCAAGGCATCCTTCACCTCCTTATTTCTCAGGCTGTATATCAAGGGGTTCAGCAGGGGAATGACAATTGTGTAAAAGACAGAGAGAATTTTGTCACTCACATCTTCAATAAATGATCCATTCGTAGGCTTAGGCCGGAAATGCAAAATGAGGATAGAACCATGGAAGATTGTAACAGCCGTCAAATGTGAGGTACAAGTGGAGAAGGCTTTGAGTCTTCCTGTGGTTGGGCTGATCTTCACAAAGTTGACAAGAATAGATACATAAGAAACCAGGACACTCAACAAAGTGGTGGCTTCTACAAGTCCCGCAACATAAAAAATCAGGAGTTCATTCATATAGATATCAGAACAGGACAGTGATAGAAGAGCTGTGATGTCACAGTATAAATGATTGATCACATTGGACTGGCAAAATGGCAATTGGAACGTGAAGACAGTGTGGAGAAGAGAATGCAGAAGCCCAAGAATGTAGGAACCTACCACCAGAAGAATACAGACTTTGGGGGACATGAGGACTGGGTAGAGCAGTGGTTTACAGATAGCTGTGTAGCGGTCATATGCCATTGCAGCAAGGAGAAAGCACTCTGCACTTCCTAGACCTATTACAAAATACATTTGCATTGCACACCCCATAAGGGAAATAGTCTGTGTCTCTGATACAAGGTTTGCCAAGGACTTAGAGGTCACCACAGAGGAGAAGCAAACATCCAGCAGGGAGAGATTGCTGAGAAAGAAGTACATTGGGGTGTGGAGATGGGGACTGATCATGATTAAAGTGATCATTCCAAGATTTCCCACCAAAGTGGCAATGTAGAAAGTCAAGAACACTAGAAAGAGGATGATTTGCAGTACAAAACTGTTTGTTAAATGTACAAATACAAACTCATTGATGATGGTGCTGCTGTTTCCTTGTGTCGTTGCACCCAGGACACTCCTTCTTCCCATTCCTGCAACCCAAAGAGGTGAGAAAGTTAGACCAGTGGATTCTCCAAAACACACATCACCAACCTATGGTCTTCATGACCAGTGGCTATGAGGATGTTCCTTTGCTGAAACACTACACAAATTTATGAAAGGTATCTGGGAACCAATAAACAGGAAGGAGTATTGGACTGAGACTTAGGTACATCAATATTCTTGTCATCATGGAGCTGTGAAATTTTCTTGGTGACCTTGAACTAAGTACTGTTTCAGCCTCACTCACCTCACAGGGTATTGTGAAGATACAGCAGGAGGAAGGAGATCAATATGCTACACCTTGAATTTTAGCGAGGGGAGAAATGTAGCTAATATAAACCTACAATATAACTAATTGACAAGTTAACCAACCAACCAGCCAACAAAGGAATCAGAGGAAATTGTTTGGCTATCCAACCAACACTACATCGTATAAAAGGTATCCCTCCCACTGACAGAATCTAGGGGTAAAGAAGAAGGGCTGCTTTCTCCCATCTGGTTTTTTTCCCCAAGCCTGCAAAGTAATGAGAATAGAAAGACTACAAGTCATCGAACACCCAACAGAAAGCCTATGTGTTAACCCCAGCACCTGATAAGGGGAGATACACCAGAAAACAGGGTGAGCAGTCATGCATCACCAAGAAAGAGGGCAAAAAGTTAATAGGTGCATAGATGGGCGAGCATAGAAATAGCTTCAATAGAAGTATGATGTATTTCACCACAAGAGGAGGCATGGATCTCATGACCTGTATGCCTGCAATCTGCTGTCTTGATGCTTATGGTTACAAAGCCCTTGTCTGCTCCTCCTTCTCTTTGTTGTTCATCTTAAAATGGGACTTGGATGGGACAGCCCTTCAAAGAGAGGACTCCCTTTCAGACAGTAGGGCACTGGACACCCAAGTGCAGATTGGCTCAAGACCTTTGCCTTCTCTCCTCAAAGCAGTTGCTCAGCTTATGAATAAACTAACAAAAACCATTAGGTACTGAATTATCACAGAAATGCGAATGCTTTCCTGCAGATTCTATGTAAATTTATAAATGCCACATTAAGATGAAATCTGAAAAAGGTGGATAGCCTGTCAGAGGAATGGGAGGGGTCAATTGGTTTCAAAATCAGCATTAACTGCCCAAGAAGAGGACCTTCTCCCTATCCCCATTCTGCCAAGTAACAGCCACATGCTAGCTCCCCCCTGTAGGTATCTGTACTTACTCTTAATGGGAAACTGGGTGCTAGCTGCCAGTGTCAAAGGAAATTCCACCAGCAAGGCTGAATTCCAGAAAAAAAAGAAGTCATATGAGAGCTAACACATTTATCATTGCATTCACTCAAACAAGCATGTACCATTATGAGATAAATAAGATGGTACCATATAAATATATACTATACACACATTTATGGAGCTGTTTTCCTTGGCAACACAGACGGCATTTCTCCAACCTCTATGGCCTTAGGGAGCTTCTCAGGATCCTTCATCCATCTCTTGGGAAACTGATACACTCTCAAAGACTCCTATGTCTTTTATGCACAGCTGCTATTACTATTATTATTAGGAAATAACGTAATCCTGTAAAAATAATAGAAGTGGCCAAACCTGTTACCAAAAGGAAGCTTGCTTGTTATCACAGCTGTAATAAGCCAGAAAGTTGTCATACAAAATAGAATGAACCTTGTTGCTACACACAGAAATACCAATAACAAAGGGCATGGCTTTAAGCAAAGCTGTACTATCTATACTTCAGTTTCAGTATCACCCTCATAACTGGCAGTCATTCACCAGAATTTCAAATAAGAATCTTTTCCAGTCTTCTTGGATATCCCTGAGATTAAAGCTAGTAGCCTCTCCATCAACACAGCTTCTGCCATTGTGCAATGAGTTGCTCACCTTTACTGACAAATTAGGAATTTTGGAGGCTAGATGTTTAGATGTTCATCTGAGCTAGTTTGGGGCCTTATTCTCGGAATTTAGACTGCAGCTCCCAGAATTCAAGAAGCGAGCTCTTTCTTTCTTTCTCTTATTTTAAAACTTGGTATCAGCACTAGAACTAAGGCTGTGATTAGACAGGAGCTTCTCCTGCAATGTGGTCTGGGTTGGGGATAGTCTAGTTAGCGTCTTTTGTTTATATTTTTGCTTATAGGTAAAACCAAGGCGATAAAGTAAACAAAGCCACTGCTAAACGGCAACAACCATCACTTAGAAGTGGGGGTTAGCAGTGCTTCCTAGCAAGTTAAATAGACAATATTTAGAATATATAGTTTGCCTCCTAGCAAGATCTGACACTATCAAAGGCCTTGCTATAGTCTATAAAGCATAGGCTGATCTTTTGGAAAAGAAGGCTTGTATTATCCTGAACAGGAGCAGTTGTTTGAAAAGTGGAGGTTTCAGGCAAAGTCCTTGTTACGGTAGCTTGGAAGCCACCTGTCCATCATTGCTGTAGAGGCATGTCATCTGCCAATAGCATGACGGAAGGTGGGACTTAAGGGGTGGAGCCAATGTATATAAGGGGAGTGAATGGGTGTGAGTGCTTTAGATAGGGACTGGTTAGGGTGTTAGGGTTTGTTCCTATTGTGAAGAACTGTGCTATATAGTGAGGGTCTGTGAGAGAGTGTGTGAGTGTGTGGTACTTTATTAGTTATTGCCTTATTATTTGATTTATTAAAGTGATTTACCATTTCTTTTGTTGTAACCAATAAACACAAGTTTTTATTTTCAAAATCATTTATTAGTCTGAAGAGTCATTTGAGGGAATGGTTGGTGGCAGCGTGAATAGAGTGAGTGTGTGAGAGTGACGTGGCACCTCCTTTGTGACGTGTGAGGAGGCTGTCACAATAAAACTGGTGTCCAGCGGCAGGATACGAGTTGTCCAGTAAAGCCTTGGCCAAAGTGACCAGAGCAAAGGCACCTGAAATGGAAAGCGTGGGTTACCTTCTAGGATTTGGCTCACAGGGAGCAAATCTAGTAGATGTGCGCTATAACTTCAGTGTGTAAACTGAGAGTGTCCTTGTCCAGCTCTGTGGTGTCCATTTTGTGAGGGAGAGTGACCCAAGGCAAAGGCTGTGGTGATTTGGTCAGCGTGTCCTGAGTTAGGGTAACTCTGAGGGGACATCGCGAAGACCAAGGGCAGCTAAAAGCTGAGGGATCTCCATTTAAACAGCAAAACCTAGGAGTGGGTAGAGCTGTATTAAATTTAGAGTGGTGCCAAAGGCAAAATAATAAAGTATCCTTAGTTTGGCAAGGGGCCCTGTGTAAAAGGGCAGAAGCCAAAGAATCTTAGTTACTGTTACTAGCTGTGTGCTGGTGAACACTGCAACTAATTATCACAGACCATCGCACAGAAAAAAAAGTCACTTTAAACAGAGGCTTGGAAAATAGAGAGAAGAGCCTTTTGTGTGAATAAAATGCCCTTAACCCGTAGTAGAAAAACTGAATTTGAACCAAGATCTGCTGAGATGGTGGCTAGTTCGGATGAGGAATTTAATGGTGAAGGGGAAAGATTTTCCTCAGCACAAGAGGAAGAGTCCTCTAGTGAACCTTTAACAGACCTAAGAAAATTGGAATTAGCACAAGCACATGAATTCAGAATGAAATAGCTAGAGAAGGAGGAAAGATTAGAAAGAGAGAAAATTGCCGTAGAGAGACAGAGAATGTCTTTTGAAATTAGGAGATTGGAACTAATGAACCAGAACAATAACAACAATAACAGAAATTCCAATTCTGAAGAAGGGCAGTTGTCAAAATCAGATTTAAAGAAATTCCCTTCTTATAAACAGGGAGACTGTCCCGAAGCATTTTAAACTCTTTTTGAAAGGGCATGTGCAGATTTCTCTGTCAGAGAGTCAGAGAAAATGATAATTTTAAGATCTCAAATTAGTGGGTGTCTGACTGAAGTCTACGCTGACATGCCAATCGATATGATTAAAAATTATTCAAAATTTAAAAAGATGGTGTTTGCTAGGTTTGGCATAAATGCAGAACAGCTGAGACAGAAATTCAGAACACTGTCAAAGAAACCAGATGAATCTTACACACAGTTTGGTGCCAATGTAGTTAAGTGTTTGAATAAGTGGTTAGCGCAAGAGGGTGTGCAGACAATTCAACAATTTAAAAATATAGGGTTGGAACAATTCTATTCCCTTTTACATGGTGAAATAAAATACTTGGTGAAAGACAAACGACCGTCAGATGTTAAACAAACAGCTGAGATTGCAGATTTCATTTCCCAAATTAGAAAGCCTATGTATTCTGAGGGAAAAAACATGAGGAAAACATGGGAGGACAACACTAAATATGTCAAAGGGCAAGTTAAGAGCCAGAAGAAATTGGGTGGCCATTTTGTTGGAAAACCTTCAGAACAGGGCCAAGCCAACAGCCAGATTTTGGAAGGAAAAGATAAAGTGGCTGGAAAAAGCTCATGGAGCGACCGAATTTGCTTCCACTGCCATGAGAAGGGCCATATTGCTTCCCAATGTCATAAAACAAAAGAAAATAAAGAAATTTTACCTCAGAAAATGAATTTAAACAAGGCCAAATCTGTTTACTGTATTCAGAATGATCAGATAGCTTCCCCTAGAGAGGAGCCTGTTGTCATGGAAACACCAGCAGAGGGCTCTACAATTGATACTTTTAGTGGAGAGGTCTCAAGTTATGACGATAATCTTCCTACTGCTGAAATAAGACACTGCCTATATATAAGAACTGATTCCCACTTATTTGAATCAGCTGGTGATAATATAGGAATATTTGAAAACAACTATTTAGCTTTAAGAGACACGTGCTCACAAGTTACCCTCTGTCACCCTGATATTATACCTCAGAGGCACATTATTCCTAATGAACATATGACAATCAAAGGGATTGGAAAAGAAGTGGTAGTTTTGCCTGTAGCAGAAGTTTTAATTCGTTATCGAGGATGGCAAGGAAATTGGCGCGTTGGAATTTCCTCGCAAATTCCTGCAGCAGTACTTATAGGGACAGACCTCGCAAAACACGTTAAGAGTGCATTAGTAATTACTCGATCACATCAAGAACAAACTGAGGCAGCTGAAAACGTTACTGACTGCCAAGGGGGAGATGAAAATATACCCCAAGCTGAGGCATTTTCACTAGAAATACCACAGAAAAATATATTTTCCCAAGAGCAGCAAGCAGATCCCACTTTAAAATGTTGTTTTGATAAAGTGCCTAGCAGAGAATTATCCCCTGAATCCCCTGATCGATTCCTTATCAAACATGGTTTGCTGTACAGAGAAACACTGATGAATATTTCTAAAGGGAGTCATGAGATTAGAAGCCAGTTAGTTGTACCAGACAAATATTGCTCAATGATTTTAGAAAGGGGACATTCAGACATATTTGCTTCACATTTAGGTATAAATAAGACCAAACAGAGAATAACTCAGAACTTTTACTGGCCTGAAATAGGAAAACAAATTAGAAATTTCTGTCAGAGATGTGATGTGTGCCAAAAACAGGGTCATAACCGTGACAGGACTAAAGCTAAGCTATGCCCTTTACCAGTTATCTCCACACCTTTTAAATGTATTGGAGTAGACATTATTGGACCATTACCTAAAGTTACGAAAAGGGGAAACAGGTTTATTCTTACCATTATTGATCATGCCACAAGATACCCTGAAGCCATTCCTTTAAGAAACATTGAGACCCATACTGTAGCTGATGCACTGGTAAACTATATGAGTAGGGTGGGTTTTCCTTCAGAGATTATAACAGATTTAGGAACATCATTTACATCCAAACTGATGAAGAAATTGTGGCAGATTTGTGGCATTAAACATTTAGAAACTTCTCCCTATCATCCTCAAATGAATGGGTTAACAGAGAAATTCAGTGGGACCCTTATGAGAATGATTAAAGCATATTTAGCTGAGAACCCTAATAACAGGGACCAGAAATTACAATTACTTTTATATGCCTACAGATCAGTCCCACAAGAGAGTACCGGGTTCAGCCCTTTTGAATTACTATTTGGGAGAAAAGTGAGAGGTCCACTTGATCTAATTAAGCAAAATTGGGAACAGGTGGTAGAGGAAGATCCTCAAAATGTAGTCACCTATATAGACACATTGATGAACAGCCTCAAAAGAAATCTAGAATTGGCTGCTGAAAATTTAAAAGCAGAAAAAGTCAAGCAGAAAGTTTGGTATGATAGAAAGGCTCGAGAAAGACAGTTTAACCCTGGAGATGAGGTACTGATGTTGAGACCCATCAAGGGAAATAAGCTACAATTAAATTGGGATGGACCTTACAGGGTCATTTACAAAATGAGTGACCTTAATTACATTATCAAAGGAGGTGAACACCTAGGCCGGAGGGTGGTTCATGTAAATGCCCTTAAGCCATATTATAGAGAAGAAAAAATGTGCTTTTTGCAATGAAAGCAGCTGAGAAAGAAGAACATGATTTACCATTCTGGGAAGGAAGGGGTGAAACTAAGTTTAATCCAGGGGACGTGAAGATCAGCCCTGCTCTAACTATAGAACAGCAGAGTGATCTAAAAGCACTGGTTACTAAGTATCAACAGGTTTTCTCAAGCAAACCTGGTGTAGCCAAAGGAGTGTTGCATAGAATAGAGACAGGTAACGCACCCCCGCAAGCTGTAACCCCATATAGAGTAACTGGACCTTATGTAAATAAAGTGCGCCAAGAGTTAGATGCTATGCTAAAAGATGACATTATAGTACCATCGTCTAGCGCTTGGTCGGCTCCAATAGTTTTAGTGGATAAACCGGATGGAAGCATCAGGTTCTGTGTAGACTATCAAAAATTAAATGCAGTGACCAAACCAGATGCTTACCCCATGCCTAGACTTGACAACCTGATTGAGACCATTGGGGGTTGTCGATTCATTTCCTGTTTGGACCTAACTAAAGGTTTCTGGCAAGTGAGAATAGACCCTAGGGACCAGGAAAAAACTGCATTTTGTAGCCCTTTCAGATTGTTTGAGTTTCGGGTCCTCAGTTTTGGCCTTAGGAATTCCCCAGCTACATTCCAAAGGCTGATGGACAAAACTCTGCAAGGGCTCCGTGCATTTACAGTGGCTTACATAGACGATATAGGGATCTTTAGCAACACCTGGCAGGATCACCTATGTCACCTGGAAATAGTACTGCAGCGGTTGAAAGAAGCGGGGTTAACTGTAAAAGCCAGCAAATGTCAACTAGGAAGCCCCGAGATGAAGTACTTGGGTCATATGGTAGGGGGAGGTATAATCAAACCCCTAGAGGCCAAAGTAGAAGCCATACTTAAGTGGCCTAGACCCAATACTAAAAAGAAGATAAGATCCTTTCTGGGTTTAGTGGGATATTAAAGAAAATGTATCTCCAGATTTAGTGAAATTGCAGCGCCTTTAACCGAGCTGACAAAGAAAAGGAGTGATGACCGCATCCCATGGTCCGAGGACTGCGAGGTGACTTTTGGGAAGCTAAAGGAAGCTTTAACCAACCACCCTGTGTTGCATGCTCCAGACTTCAACAGAGAATTCATCATCTACACCGATGCCTCTAACGCCGGGGTAGGAGCCGTGCTGTGCCAGTGTGATGACCACGGAGACCAGCATCCCATGTTGTACCTGAGCAAGAAACTCCAAAAGGGTGAGAAGCACATGTCTACCATCGAAAAAGAGTGTTGGGGCATCGTATTCGCAATCCAGAAACTGAAGCCTTACAACTGGGGAAGACACTTCATTTTGTGTACGGACCACTCACCTCTAATGTGGCTAAAGACAATGAAAGCCCAGAACAGTAAACTAATGAGGTGGGCTCTTCTTTTGCAGGACTATGATTTTGAGGTTAAGGTAGTCAAAGGGACTATGAACTGTGTCGATGACGCCTTATCCGGAAGACCAGAAGACGACGGATGATCTAATTTGGACTCCTGAAATTTATAAAGAAGTTTAATATGGTTGTAAAAGCATATAGTTATTAAAGTAATGTTTTTGTGTATGTATATGCAATTAATTACCTAATTGTAAGTATATTTAAAATGATATAATTGTGTAACGTTGTATAATATTTTATTGGTAAGTGTTATAATATGGGAAATGTACAGTGGTGCCTCGCTTAACGAGCGCACCGTATAACGACGAAATCGCATAGCGATCCGTTTTTTCGAATTGCTAATGCGATCGCTCAACGTTTTTTTAATAGGGTAAAATTCGCTTTGCGAAGACCGGTAAGCGTTTCACTTACCGATCTTCGCAAAACGAAGCCCGATGATCAGCTGTTCGGCGGCCATTTTGGCCGCCGGAAGCCTGGAAATGGCCCAAAATGGCCGCGCACAGTGTTTTCACGCCCTCGTTAAGCGAGGCGAGGGCGCAAAAATGGCTGCCGGCCATTAAGAAGCATCGCTGAACGGTGAGTATTCGGCCCATTTGGAACGCATTAAGCCATGTTTAATGCGTTCCAATGGAATTCCCTGCCCCGTTCAACGATGCTTCAGCATAGCGAAGGTTAATCCGGAACGGATTAACCTCGCTATGCGAGGCACCACTGTATTGTTTAATGCTGTGTTCAGTTGTTTTGGGTGAAAAGCATCTTAGCTTTCCCCCACAAAACAACTTTTATAAGGGGGGAGGTAATGTTACGGTAGCTTAGAAGCCACCTGTCCGTCATTGCTGTAGCGGCATGTCATCTGCCAATAGCGTGACGGAAGGTGGGACATAAGGGGTGGAGCCAATGTTTGTAAGGGGAGTGAATGGGTTTGAGTGCTTTAGATAGGGACCAGATAGGGACTGGTTAGGGACCGGTTAGGGTGTTAGGGTTTGTTCATATTGTGGAGAACTGTGCTATATAGTGAGGGTCTGTGAGAGAGTGTGTGAGTGTGTGGTACTTTATTAGTTATTACCTTATTATTTGATTTATTAAAGTGATTTACCATTCCTTTTGTTGTAACCAATAAACACAAGTTTTTATTTTCAAAATCATTTATTAGTCTGAAGAGTCATTTGAGGGAATGGTTGGTGGCAGCGTGAATAGAGTGAGTGTGTGAGAGTGACGTGGCACCTCCTTTGTGACGTGTGAGGAGGCTGTCACAGTCCTATATTTTGATTCTAAATTCACATCATTAGTTGGTATTGTTCACAGATGTTGATTACTGACAAACTTCATTAAGTGTGAATATAATCATGACCATGACCATTATGTGTCATCAAGTCATTCTGATTTCTGGCAACTTTTCCAAAGGTTTTCTAGGTATAGAGTACTCAGAAGTGGTTCACCAGTTCCTTATTCTGGAGACACACTGGGACTCTACTGCTTGCCCAAAGCTACACAGACTCGCTCTTTTCCCAGGAGACACAGAGGGGACTCAAACTCCTGACATATACACCTAACTCACTGATCTTTCAAGCCAGGTAAAAGCTTGGCTAAATAAAAGAGAATTGTTAATAAACTAGAGGTAAACCGTAGAAGTGTAACATCTGTAGACAACATGAAGCTGTGAGGAAAATGACTACATATTCATGTAACAGAAATTCAGAGAAAGTGGAAAAATGCAGTATTTGTTAATGCTCTTTATATTTTTGAAGTCAGTTTGTTATTTTAGGAAAGACAATGCTGTATTTATTAATCAGCTTCTTACTTTAGGAATGTACAGTGAATTAGGTATACACTGGTTTGCTCAAAAAATTGGTTTTATTCTTTTAAAAAAATACATTGAGGCTACAATTACTTAATTTTAAACTTTTAATCATTACTAAAAATAGAGCAATCAGAAACCACACTCTAAGAATGTAACATCCCTCTGTTTTTCTCAGTGCATGAAAAACGGGGAGGGGTTAAACAGGGGGAAAATCAACTACGTGATAAACCAAAGAATGCCATTATATTTATTCTCCTCCACAATGTCAAATTTGAAAATTTACAAAGTACCATTTTCATGACACTTTTATTATTTAATTTTTTTTCATAATCTATTTTTCCCCTCTATTCTTTCCAGTGGGATGAACAAGGGGTTGAGGCAATCGGGATGCAGTCCAGTTTCTTCAATTAGTATGGCATATCATCACATCTCTTAAATTTCATATGTAGCATGTGTATACTATATCCTTCATACTATATATATCTCCCCAAAGACACGATTCAACACATATATGCATTTTAAAAGGAAAGATATAGAATTTAGTAAGCTTTTTTTTGATGGTTACAATTCTTCATTTGAAACTTTGTAGGTTTTTTAAAATTTTAAGTCACATATATGTCATATGGAAAGATTCACAACCTAATTATGTTGCCACACCCCTTCCTCTGGACACCTCTGAAAGCATCCTTGACCTCCTTGTTTCTCAGGCTGTAAATCAAGGGGTTCAGCAGCGGGATGACAATTGTGTAGAAGACAGAGAGGACTTTGTCACTCATGTCTTGGACAAATGATCCACTGCTCACCTTGGGCCTGAAATGCAAAATAAGTATTGCTCCGTGGAAAATCGAGACTACAGTCAGATGTGAGGTGCAAGTCGAGAAGGTTTTGAGCCTGCCGGCTGCTGTGCTAATTCTCATCGTGTGCTTGAGAATATACGTATAAGAAACCATAACACTCATTACGGTGATTAATTCTACAGTTCCAGCAAGGTAATAAATGAGGAGTTCATTGACATCGGTGTCGGATGAAGCAATTAAAAGAAGTGCCGTGATGTCACAGAAAAAATGATTGATCACATTAGACCCACAGAAAGACACTCTGACAGTGAAAATTGTATGAATGAGAGAATGCGAAAGCCCAAGAACATATGACCCGACCACCAAAAAATTACAGACTCTGGGAGACATGAGGGCTGGGTACAGCAGTGGTTTACAGATTGCCACATAGCGGTCGTATGCCATTACAGCCAAGAGAAAGCACTCACTGCTCCCCAGACCTATAGAAAAGAACATTTGCATTAAACATCCAACAAAGGAAATAGACTTTTTCTCTGCTAAGAAGTTGATTAGCGTCTTTGGAACGAACACAGAAGAGAAGCACACATCTAGGAAGGAGAGGTTGCTGAGAAAGAAGTACATTGGCGTATGGAGCCGGGGACTGGCCCTTATTAAGGTAACCATTCCAAGATTCTCCACCAAAGTAGTGATATAAATAGCTAGGAACACAAAAAAGAGGAGTATCCGTACAGTAGGACTGCTTGCCAACTCTACAAACACAAAGTCCTTGCCTCCCGTGGTGGCGTTTTTTCCAGACATGATGGCTGGGTTTTCTTCTCCTAAGACCTGCAAAACACCGGAGTGTGACAGAGGTTATAGCACAGTTTCTTCACATAGCACGCGGATTAGTAATGTATGGAATGCATTTCTATCAGCGGGGGGGGGGGGGGGAGGTAACCACAACTTTGCCTGGCTTCAAAAGAATAGACCAATCCTTGAGGGATAAACATTTCAGAATTCCTCAGAAGTTCACTCACCATGTTGATTGCAGACTTGCAGCAAACTTGAGAGCTTCATAGCAGCTAGCAGCTTTGTAATGCTTTAGAGCTGCCATTCTGTTTTCACAATGTGGTTATTATAAATGTGTCATAAAATGTATCTGCTCCTAAGTCGTGTCATATTTTGGAAGCTCTCTCTTAATCTTGGGTATGCTATCTTTTTATTCTACAAAGTTACTTTTCCAAATGCTGAATACCATATATAGGTTCAAGGCCAGTTATGTTGCATTAAGACTGCTATTAGTCCGAAACAAGAAACTTAAAGGTACCCTAGATTTTAAAGGTCAGAACAAGAATGAAAGAAGTAGGAGATTTAGCAGTTGAGATTTATTTTGCAAACAACTTGAAAAAGGGAAGGAAAGCGGGGGGGGGGGAGGAAATGATGTGACCAATTACATGTACTGATATGCCATGCGCCAACTTTAGACTGTTCTGCTGTCCAAATTTCTATGGAAACAAATCCAGCTGAGCAAAAGTTATGACAAATGTGCAGAGGATTGTATTATCAATCGCTAACCTGGGGGGAGGGTGTCAAAATAGATGGTATGTTAAATTTTACTATACATGTAGACTGAAACTAGTAAATCATTTTGTGGCAATCATAACGGCATATGTGGAATATCAGATCTACATAGGTACCACGCAGGTTTAAAGCATTTCTTTTGCACAGAGAGGGGGGGAGAGAGATTAATAGGGTCCATTGGGGGTCTTGCACTCCCTCTAAGTCTTTGCTTACATTAGTTACAGTGGTCTATGCCAGGTTATCAAATGCTCGTGTAAGGGGAAGGGTCACTCCACTAATGTTTTCTGGGGTGAGGGGGACAAAATCCCCCAACAGCATTGATCTAGCAGTATTGGAGTCTAGATGCTGAACTGAATAGGAGGTTTTGATGAGGCAAGGATTGGGACAGTGTATCTATGCCAATTAAAAGCATAGATAACTTTCAAAGTGCTCCTCCTGACATGGCGGACATCCCTTATGTTCTGAGGACAAATGGGGAAGAAAGCAGTTGTTGCAGGCTAATTCCACTAACTAGAGTTTGTATCAAAAGTTTCTCCTACAATTCTGTTTAGCTAAGTCTCCAGTCTTATTCTTATTTATTTAGGATGTATACCGATGAACACAGTAGCATCCGTGTAAAGGTACATAGAGTTAAACTGTCAGTGAATAACTGTGCTATGAGTACCTGTCAGATAAAGAGTCACTGCATTGCCTTGGAGATAATGCCTAAAGACATGTGCTTTGAACTGCATTTCTGACTCAACTACACCAACATAAACAAGAACAGCAAAAACTGGACTTTCACGTACCTTGAGAAATAATGGTGATGCATCTTCCAGATCAGTAGCGATGGTACTCACTTTCCATTTCAGAGAGAGCACCAGGGACCAGTGAAATTATTTGGACACTCCATTTCCTAGTCCCTTGCTTAGTTGGCACATACACAGGAGAAGAGTTTTTGTGTCAAATTTAGATCATGTTGATAGTAATATAAACAAAATCCTCAGCTGGATTGCACATCCCTTGATTTATTGGAAATAAAAGCTATTCTTCTCTACTTTCCTCTTCACACATTTTCTGAGAACTGGGTCTTTAGCTTTTTTTTCTCAACTGCTATCTTCTGTTCCCAACAGCTCTCTATTTCCCCCTCTTGCTCAGAATTCTAAAGTTGACTAGAAAGTCTGCTTTGATCAAGATCGATAGAGGATTGCTTGGTGCAATCTCACTGTTGATTGGCTGGTTTTAGATACGTGGCTGGGAAGTGCCCCCGTCCCCACCTTCGTTGTACTGTAAATTCTATCTGAATTCAGAAGCTACTTGCTGTTTTAAATAAGCAGTGTGCCATGAAGCCACTGGGGGATATGAAGTAAGAAAAGTTGGGGAGGAGTTTAACCTGCCCCCACAGCCATGCAAAGGTCCCAGTCTGGATCAGGGCCATGTCTGCCCCTCCGACTTCTTTATAGTCCTGCTACTTTGGCTGCCAGTTGCTGGACATAGACTGGCCCCATCCTTTGGGTGAGAACATTGTAACTTCATTCTCTGAGTTCTGCCAAGCATTCATACTCTTGTCAGTTTGAGCTAGTGGGCAGTGGACATGTACTGGCTTCAGTTTCACCTGCAAAAACAGCCTACCATACCCAAAGAGTCCTCTCAAGAAAACTGGAGAAGTAGCAGCAAATATGTAGCCTCCTTCCTAACCTGCCTGTGACTGCCAACACAGTGTAATGTTCCACAACTCTTGTTGTGGGACATTACACTCATTTTAGAATATTAACAATCCTCAGTAAGTGTGTGATTGAACAGGAATGTGTCCCACTGTTTGGTCCAGGGTGGGGATCGGTGGGTTTTCTTTCTTTGCCAGTGATCAGATGATGCAATTGCTAGAGTGACCCAGCCCATCCACCAAATATTACTATCTTCACCTTTCTGGGTCTCTGTCAGGAGCTGCTGTTTGGTCTGTTTTGTTTTTGCATGCAAGTAGGATTGCTCTGTTTTGATCTGTTTCCAGCATAGGCAATCAAATCAAAGTGGAACCAGTAGCTTTAAATTTCTCATTTCCCAATATCATTAAGTGGCTTAAGAAGACAGCTCAGCCACTTTAGAATACTAAGAAATAAAAAACTTCCTCTGCTCCTCTTTGGAGGGACAGAGGAAAGAAGAGTCAATTAGGGTAGCATTGATACAATGTAAGGTAAAGGTAAAGGTTCCCCTTGATAAATTGTCCAGTCATGTCTGAATCTAGGGGGCGGTGCTCATCCCCATTTAGAAGCCGTAGAGCCAGCGTTTGTCCGTAGACAGTTCCCATGGTCACATGGCCAGTGCGACTTAGACACGGAACGCTGTTACCTTCCCACCGAGGTGGTACCTATTTATCTATTTGCATTTGCATGCTTTCGAAGTGCTAGGTTGGCAGGAGCTGGATCAAGCGACGGGAGCTCACTCCGTCATGTGGATTCGATCTTACGACAACTGGTTTTCTGACCTTGCAACACAGAGGCTTCTGCGGTTTAACCTACAGCGCCACCACATCCCTGCCCGATACAGTGTATATTTTTGAAAAAAATTATAGTTAAAAACTTCCACCCAGAAGGAGAAGGAAGCAATAGGGGACAAGGTGGGGTTAGTGGTTTATTTTCTTTTTCTTTTTAAGGGAGGTGGACCAAATATTCATTCATTCATTCATTCATTCATTCATTCATTCATTCATCCATTCATTTTCTACCAAGGGGAAAATCGGGGGGGGGAGTGGGGTCCTAATAACCTAATGATGAAAAAGTACATGTGGGTGGGTGGGGGAGATTTATCATGGTTCAGCTGAAGGTCCAGTGCAGCTCAAGAACTCTCTGGCAGAAACCATATTTATTTATTTATTTATTTATTTATTTATTTATTTATTTATTTATTTATTTATTTATTTATTTATTTATTTATTTATTTATTTATTTATTCAATTTATATGCCGCCCACACTACCCTGAGGTCTCTGGGCGGCTTACAATATTCACCAGAAGAGTGCCCCATTTTTCCCTGCTCTGGTTTTTACAGATACACCATGTTTTTAGGAGGTGCATGGCCACCTGCTTTTTTGTCGATTGGTCTGCCCACTCCTTCCTCATCCTCCATTATCCAGGTGCCCCTTGCTCCCCCTTCAACTGCCCTATATGTCAGTTTCTGCTGCGGTGTTTTTGAATTTTCCCCCTCCTTTGAGCCTCTACTCATAAATACAAAGGGCTGATCCCCTTTTTTCTAACCTGTATTTCAAATTGCACATCTGAAGATTTAGACATTTTATAGTTTTACAAAATGATTTTCCTACAATGTGGCCTAAAAAAAGGAAAGATCAGAATTAGATTTGGTATTTTTTTAAAAAAGTATTTCTGTAAAAACAAATAATGGAAATAGCTGCAAAGAGAATGGCCTCCTTGTCTCTTGTGGGGTATATACATGGTTTCTGCTAGGGTTGGAAAGAGGATGCTGTGCCTCATCCTAAATTCATTTATTAATTTTAAACTAGTTGAATGTACAGTCAACAACACAGGCTTAGGGCAAAGGGAGGTATGTGGTGACTGAACATCTGCAGGTGCACCTAAATACCTTTAAAAAAAACAGATGGGTGGGGAACCCAATGTTCACATCACACGATGCTGTGCTCAGTCCCTGACACATCTACGGTGACAGTTTGCTCACCCACCCACACTGTAGTATCTCCCGCCATGTCTCTCAATCTGTTGGGTTGAATCTAAGAACATAAATGCTGGGACCTGTTTGTGTGTTACAAGTGGCGATGCACCTGTCTGCAGATAACAGCAACTACACTTGCCCTGGTTCATTGCAGTGGTGTAGTTTCAACCTCCATCTGTGTGATAAAGAACGCTCTCTGGGATGTTTTGAATGGGAAAGCTACCAGAGTCTGGAATGTATCACATTCATTAGCAGAGAGTCACCAACACATGTCACTCAACAAAACCAAGAAAGAATCTTGTGAAACTTTTAAAACTTAGAATGTAAGGTTTATTATAACAAGCTTTTGTGGACTAAAAAGTACAAAGAAACAGCAGTTTGAGCATGATACTCAGAACCACAAATATTAGGTTAGGTGAACGATGGAAGCATATTAAAGTGCGACTGAATATCTTCTTTCTTGTTCTCATTTCGGGTAGCATTGCTAGTGTCTGTCAGAAGCCCACATTCTACTTGTCTCCATCTATATTAATTACCATCTGTTATTAAAAAAAAACCCTCAGAGTCTTCAGTAGCGTTTCCTCCAAGAGAAGCCATATCTGGATAGCACTGCCCCAGGGATTTCTCCGCACTAGCAGGTGGAGATTATGCAGCAATATGATGTCCCTTATACAAAGCCTATCCTTGAAAAGAGTGAAGCCCCTGACCCAGCTCCCCTCCCACACCATGATCAGAAAGTTAACTGTAAATTAATTCTTCAAGTGACATCCTTTTTGTACTTCCACTTTAAAAACAACAACAACAGTCTTTATTCAACATTTGTATATATGGTTGTTCTATATAAACATAATGCTAATTTCCATCTATGATAATAAGACATGGAGGACTACACATAGGTCAAAAAACAGAGCACATCGTTTCTAACCTGGCTATATTTTACTACTTCTTCCAAATGTCAGTAATCATACCAGTAATGGTATGTTGTGAGACATTATTTTAAAATAAGTCCTGCAAGGCACCTTTACATCTTTGTTCCTCAAGCTATATATCAATGGTTTCAGCAAAGGAATCACCAGCGTATAGAAGATGGCAAGAATTTTGTCTGTGTCTGAGGAGTAGCTTGAGACAGGTCGCAAATACATAAAGAGGATGGTTCCATGGAAAATAGTGACACCTGTAAAGTGGGAAGCACAGGTGGAAAAGACTTTTTGTCTCCCATGGGTGGAGTGGATTCTTAAGATAGTGCTAAGGATATAGGTATAGGAGATCACAACAGGCAAGATGGTAATGATTTGAAGGGCTCTGACGAGACTGAACACAAGAATTACATTGACCTTTGTGCTGGAACAGGAGATGGACAAGAGCAGTGTGATGTCACAGTAGAAATGATTGATCTCATTAGATCCACAGAAAGATAATTGAAATGTGAAGACAGTGTGAACAAGAGAATGGGAAAGCCCAACTATGCATGACCCAACCACAAGAGGGATACAGATCCTAGGAGACATCAGAACTGGGTATAGCAGTGGATTACATACAGCCACATATCGATCATACGCCATCACAGCCAGGAGACAGCACTCTGTGGTTCCTAAAGCTATGAAAAAGTACATTTGTGTTGCACATCTAGCCATTGAAATTGATTTTTTTATTTGCTATGGTACTGGCAAGTGTTTAGGGAGCAACTACTGAGGAATAGCAGATGTCCAAGAAAGATAAGTTGCTGAGGAAGAACTACATTGGGTTGTGAAGATGGGAACAGGCCCTGTTTAATATAATCATTGCCATGTTCCGCAACAAGCTGGTGATGTAGATGACAAGAAACAACACAAAGAGGACGAGCTGGAGCACAGGGTCATCTGTTAAACCTACAAAAATGAACTCGGCCATTTTTACTGTTTTATTTCCTTCCAACATTCCATCCAAAGTGCATTACCTTAGAGAACAGATTTCATTACAAAAACCATAGGATATATTATCCTGGAAGATGCTGACGATTATCTTATTTTCATCTCCAAAGGAAAAATAGAAATGCGGACATGTGTATTGAAAACTGGAACTCCATTTCCTTTTAAAAAAAATAGAAAAGAACAGTTACTTCTTTTGAAAGTCAGGGCTTGGCTAGATGGTTCAATTGGAGCAGGCTGAAGTGAGCTAATAGGATCACTTAAGGTCAGGTAGAGGCCCAGTATGCCATTCATTTTTGATCTTTGCATCCACAGAGCATATGCAGTTCAAGTGACCTGCCTCCCTCTCTTTAATCCCTACTGCCCCCTCCTCCTTCTGGAAGAAAGCTTTCATTTTATAAATTTTCCTTCCCCTAACCATCCCACAGAGGACCAGAAGAAGTTTTTAATTTTCCAGTATCATGAAGTGGCTATGTTTTCTTAATCTAGTTAACAATACAGGGAAATTGAAAGGGGAATTTAACAGAGAAAGTTCTGTTTTGGTTCAATCCCAGCAGTCACACTTGCTGGAAATGAACCAAAATGGAGCAACCTTACCTAAAAATAGTAGCCCCTGACAGGTGCATGCTCTGGGAATTGACTTGTTCATGCTGGCACTTATATTACCTGATCGCCAGAAAATAAGTGAACCTGCCCATCCCCACAGTGGTCCAAAGAGTGGGACAAATAGTGTAGTGACCCCCTCAGTTGTATCTGCTTTGAAAAGAATCTATGTATCAATTCCATTTTCTGATTAGGGTTGAAATATGTGGAAACATTCCTTTTAAACTTCATTAAAAATCAGTACAATATCAAAACATTTGTAACCCTAGCCTTGGGAAATAAAATAATCCTGAGTGAATGCCATATATTGACATGGAAGAATAACATTCATCACTAGATGGAGACTGATAACAAAGTTTTAAATATATGTGTGGAAAAATAACACAGGCATGCAGATCTTTAATTTCCTCTTTAAATCATGGCACCTATTTTTTTCTTGTACAAACCTCTACTTCTAGATCAGTGGTTCTTAACCTTTTTGAAAGAAACGCCCCCTTGAGCCATTGAGGAAGTTATCATCGCCCCCCTCCCCACACTGATATCTTATTATTTATTTATTTATTTATTTATTTATTTATTTATTTATTTATTTATTTATTTATTTATTTATTTATTTATTTATTTATTTAAATAAATAAATAAATAAATAAATAAAATTAAATCCAATGACCCCTGAAAACAAAATTCAATTCCAAGAAAATGAAATGCCCCCAAAAAGTAACATTTAATTGCAAGTGAATTTTAAGACACAAAATATTAAAAGGGCATAAAAACAAACTGCGATGCAGGAACTAAAAATTTCAAGACGAAAACTCTGAAACTAAATTAAGATTGGAAGAAAATATATATTCATGCACACTGTAAAAAGGCTGCAGCCATCTTCACAGGTTTGGCTTGCTCCAGCGCCCCCCTACCACCCCCCTTCTGCTCCAGCGCCCCCACACCGCCCCTTTTCGTTTTACCGCCCCCCTGAAAAATGAAATCGCCCCCTGGAGGGCATTGTCGCCCACGTTAAGAACCACTGTTCTAGATGATATCTGGAAAAGTAAAATACAAATAAAAGTACAAATACAAACCACACATCTTCTCAGTCCTTTTCTATTCTGTCTTAATTTCGAGCCAAGAATGCATCCTCTGACCCTGGAGAAATTGACATTAGTTGCCCTTTCTACTTCAATTAACTCATATGGATTGATCTCTTTTGATCTCTTATGCATTATGTATGTTATGTACACAACTAAGCATCATTAAAGAGCACAGCCTACCAGGCACTGTTGAGCTCTGGATAGCCACCACAATGAACTATGGCTGAATGAGTCATAGGTTCTACAGCTCAATAACAAGCTTTTTAAAAGCCCACTGCCAAGTTAGTTTATCGTTATTTTAGTTCTGCAGTCATATTTTCCCCAAAATGGGTGCAACTCTCATTTATAAAAATCTGTCAGCCTCACCTGTGGAACACATTGCTGAAAACTCTGTATGCTTTCCACTTCAGCCTAACATCTCCCTGTTGCTTTGTTTGTTCAGAAGCCTGTTGAAACTGAGTCCCTGAAACATTCCACAGTTCCATGACTCAAAAGCATTCTGAAGAATAAATGATATCAACTATATCTATGGGGCCTGACCTGAATATCTATCATTATCCAGTTCATCCTTCCTGCATTTGAGACATTAAATACTAAGGTTAATATCATAGCTTGATTTCTGTTTCTTGGGTCACAACCTCAAGCCACAGGGACCTAGCGAGCTGATCTATATGCAAAGCTGTATGCAGACTTTGGATGGAAGGAGGTTTGGACAATCTCACAGAGAGCTGTAATCCCTGTTTGTAATTACCTGGTTCAAAACAGAAATTTGTCTTGCTCATAATGCTTATATATAGTACAAACGAAGAACCAATTATCCTACAGTTTTTGCCTAGCTCTGTACTAAAACACAACCCTGTGGCTGAAATCCTGTTGCTTAGCAAAGTAAGTCACAACTAGAGTTGGCCGATGTGAATCAATGGAACTTACCAGGGGAGTTGACTCAACCAATTCCCACTGATTCAATAGGCCTACTCTAGTTGTGACTTACTGCACTATGTAGTAATAGCTCAGCTATTCTCTCTCAGCTCCCTCTTCTGCCAAAAAGGTTGGTCTAAAGAGAGGGGTAGGAGCAAAGATGTGCGCACCCCCATGTCCCTCAGGATACTTGTCCGGTTAAGCCAGGTTTGGAAAGCTGTCTGCGCAGACCAATTCTAGGAGATTTTATTCAAGGCAGCTACATTATGTGCATTCTTTGGGGCTTTCCAGATTAGTGAGTTGGTGAGGGCATCAAAATTAGATAGTTCATGTTTGGCGTTGCAGATGGAGGACCTGCTAGTCTCCGAAGACTGGGTCTTGTTGCATCTCTGCCGATCAAAACCTGACCATTTTGGAAAAGGTCAAATTATAAGGCTGGGGCCTTGTTATGTAAAGGAGCTCTGCCCAGTTAAAGCCCTCACTGGGTTTGTTTGGCTGAGAGGGGAATCCACTGGTGATTTATTTCATCACAGCGATGGTTCTCCCCTCACAAGGATTCATTTTGGGCAATCACTTCATGAGGCCTTCGTGAAGCAGGTATTGTAGGATGGAAATTTGGAACTCATTCATTCCACATTGGTGCAGTGTCTACTGCTGCTGCCTTGGGCTATGGCGAAGAGCAAATTAAGAAGTCAGGGAGGTGGTCTTCACATAGGTTTAAAGTTTATGAGAGACCCTTCATAGAATGATTGTAGGGTTGGAAGGGACCTTGTAGGTCTTCTAATCTGACCCTCTGCCAAAGGCAGGAGACCTCATACCATCCTGGACAGATGGCTGTCCAATCTTTTCTTGAAAACCTCCAGCTATGGGGCACCCACAACATCGGGAGGCAAACTATTCCACTGCTTAATGGTTCTCATCATCAGGAAATTCCTCTTTATTTCCAGGTTGGATCTGCCTCTGACGAGTTTCCACCCATTGGTTCTTGTCCTATCCTCAAGTACAATGGAGAATAAATTGATGCCCTCTTCCCTGTGGCAACCCTTCAGATATTGGAAGACTACTATCATGTGTTCCCTCAGTCTTCTCTTTATTAAGGTAAGCATACCTAGTTCTTTTAGTCATTTTTCATAGGATTTAGCCTCCGGTCCCCTAATCATCTTTGTTGCTCTTCTCTATACCCCTTCCAGTGCTTCAGCGTCTTTTTTGTATTGTGGTGATCAGAACTGGACACAGCACTCTAAGTGCGGTCTCACCAGCGTGGTATAGAGTGGTACTACCACTTCCCGTGATCTTGATGCTATCCCCCTGCTGATGTAGCCTAGGACTGCATTGGCTTTCTTGGCAGCTGCAGCACACTGCTGAATCACCAGGACACCTAAATCCCTTTCACAGGTACTACTGTCAAGCCAGATACCACCTATTCTGTACCTGTGCACCTGATTTATCCTGCCTAAGTGCAGGACCTTACTTTTCCAACCACTGAACTGCATCTTATTAGGTAGGGCCCAATGCAATTCTCCCCTGCTTTGTGTCATCGGCAAATTTGATGAGTGCTCCTTCAATCCCCTCATCCAGGTCATTTATGAAGATGTTGAAGAGCCATAGACAGAACCTTGGCATCTTTCTTTCTGTTACGGCAGGCTAACACTTGGCCTTCCCTCTAGAAAATATCAAGTCACCTTCCTTTAAATTAGATTTGCATTGCAAGCCTTTCCCCCATAAATTCAGTGAGTCTCTAATAAAACTGATTATCACAGAAATTGCCTGTTTGTAAATATTCTGCCTATACTGACTATTGGGATATTGACAGATCATAATTACTAGGCTATAAACCTTTCTGGAATTTATTTCTAAAATAGGTAGATCACTCTGTACAGTATTCACTAATGAAGATATGTTAAACTGTGGTAAATATCCAAGGATGCTTTGACGCATGAGGCTTAAAGTGGCTCTTGATTCAGGTGGATTTGTAATGTTAATTTAAAAGCTACATTACTGGTCATGTTCTTTGCACTATTGTGCCTACCCTTGTCCTAGTCTGGAAATTTTAAATTGCACACAGGATAACTGCATTTTAAAGGAGTGGACAACATGTGGTCCTAACGATCTTGTCACACTGCAGTGTGCATCATCCCTCACCACTGGTTGTTGTAACAAGGAATGATGGGAATTGTAGTCAAGCAGAAATGGCATAAGTTCTCTTATTTATTTATTTATTTATTTATTTATTTATTTATTTATTTATTTATTTATTTATTTATTTATTTATTTATTTATTTATTTATTTAACATATGTCGCCCATTCTATCCAAAGGTCTCTGGGCAGCTCACAACAATTAAAATTCAATTAAAATTCAATAAAAAATTTAAAATGATTAAAATACAAATAAAATACAATTAAAATTGCCATCAGGACCCACAGTTGATGTTATTTCAATTAACAGCCTTCTGGAACAGGAAGGTTTGCGACCTGAAATGGAAAGGCAAGAACCCAAGTCTCTTTTGCACACCCCTTCCTCTCTCTACTTTCTGCATACATGCTCTTGTGTGGAGTATCAAGAAGTTGCTTTTGTTTTGTAGGTCTAACTTGTGCTTCTGACCAGAATCTCTGCCATGATAGCTAAGCAGACAAGTTCCCAAATGAAAGCATCTGCTTATCTCTTATTATGGCTTGCCAAAGTACACTGGCAAGGATGCCTAAGAGGGAAAATATTGCAGATGGCATTCTCATACAAGCTGGCATGTATGCCAAAGCACCGGAAAGTGCTGGTCTTAGTGAGTTCTTGTTTGTTGCTGTCGAAATACATTCCTTTAACTGTAGGTAAATGCTAGTGAAACCTTAGGGTTCACTGAGGAAAGCCCACACTTTCCTTATTGTACCCTGTTTCCTAGGTACTCCAAAAGCCCTAAAGAACCTTTTGAGACTGCTAAAAAAAAGCAGAGGCAAGGCAGCAGAGAGCCGGTCTTCTCCAAAAGCAGGCAACAGTCCATGAAGTGCAAAGTGCAGAATATTGGGGCTCATTTGGATATTGAAGCAGAAGTGCCAATATTGCTCGTTTCATGGAAGACCAGGAGTGACTGATGGCAGCTTGGTCTCTTTTGATACTCTGATCAAAGTTTGAATGTTCAGTTGATTTGTGTTCCACATAACAATCTTGTGCCTGAGGGATTCTACACAGAGATGCAACCAGCGCTGCAGGGTGCACTGTCCGGACGATGCAGACAACACTGGGAGGATGTACAAGCTATATCCAATATGTGGGACTCTTGGAAATTGTAAGTCATGGTTTGCTGTAAATAGACTACAGACAGGACCTATTCAGTCTAGCCTTCAGGCAATTATTTTACTAGTTGATGAAGACAGCAGTAGAGAAAGTGGCACTAGGCCTGCCACCTTCTGGGCACAACATCCTTTCCCACTGAGGAGAGGATTAAGGGTATAAAGTTGGCAGCACCCCTGGTGAAAAGTGACTGTATTCATGACATTTGCCAAAGCCATGCTGTCTGCAGGCGGGATTTTTGAAAGTTGCCATTCTGAAAAGTAACTTTGCCAAAACCTGAAATTTGCACTGAGAAGGAATCCCTCCAGTCCTTGATGGAAGGAGAAAGGGAATTGGTCTAACTGTATAGCTGCCCTGCTAATGAGCGCATCAGGGAAGCCTTTCCTCATCTGTTGTGTAAGGTCTAAGTGCATGTTTTTCCGTTCCCTCCCCAGCCTTGTGAGGAGGAAATTGGCACCAAAGGAGTGCCAAATTGGCACCACTCCATTGGTGCCAATTTATTCCTTCTGTGCCCTTGGGGCAACTAGTATAGCTCAGTGTGTTGGAATGCCCCAGGGGCCAGATGTCACATAAACAATTGTGAGCATATGAGAATATGTGAGTAGATAACAACCTCCCATTGCTCTTACTCTAAGGTGTGTGTGTGTGTGTGTGTGTGTGTGTGTGTGTGTGTGTGTGTGTGTGTGTGTGTGTGTGTGTGTGTGTGTGTGAGAGAGAGAGAGAGAGAGAGAGAGAGAGAGAGAGAGAGAGAGAGATAGTGCATCCCTATTGTCAAGCTAACAAGGCCAGTGCTCCCTGTCTCTCTGTAGTTCTTCACTGCCTGCCAGTGCTGCTTGAATCTGGTCCCAGCAGCATAACACAGAACATTATTAGAAAATGTGTTGATGTGTTTTCTGATGACAAAACTTCCTCAAAGTATGCTTAAGACTAACAGCTTGATTGTAGCATGACCCTTCTTGGGCACAGAGCTCAGTCCATTAGCTGCATCTGAAGAAGAGGGCTGTGGAGTCTGTAAAAGTTTGTGCTAATATGGCTATCCACTTTAAGAACACAGGAAAAGCCCTGTTGGATCAGACTTTAGGCCCATTTAGCCCAGCAGCTGGTAGTCACTACGGAGCATCAGATGCCCTTTATGATATAGCTGCCTGTAAGCCAAACACATTCTCCTTTTGCATTTCTAAGTTTATCACTAGACCTGCTGCCACCTTTTCCCAGGGAATAAGTGAGAGCAACTGGAGATCAATGCATGTTTTGAGATAAGACAAAGAACATACTATAGTGCCCCACTGAGGCATCAGTGGTTGTTTTTACTCTGCTATGTGCCCTTGATAGGACCAGATTAAGATCTTTAGAGGTCCTAAGCTCTGAGAAGATTACAGTATAGTAGTAGTAGGCATCCTTCAGTCTCGAAAGACTATGGTATTGTGCTCTGTATGGAGGACTTGGAACAGCGTCTAGTGTGGCTGAGGAGGCCAATTCGAGAGTGACAATCCCTTCCACACTGGAGACAAATCCAATCTGTCCCCTGTCTAGCTCCCTGGTTTTGCTTCCTTTGTGACTTCCTCTTTGCCTCAGCCTGCTGGACAAGGGTCTCTTCAAATTGGGAGAGGCCGTGATGTACTACTCTCTGCAAATATAACACATAGCAGGACCCATGGCTTGAAAAAAATTATAATGTGCACATTATATGCATGAAAATACTGTACTGTACTGTAATTGTATAGTATGTGGCAGAAAAGGAAACTGGTTTTGTATGCAAAATTATATGTACAACCAAATTACAAGCTTCCATCTAAATCTTGCATTTTCATGCTTTGATTAATGTAGACAGATTTTGTCAGACTCTGTAAACTGAAAAGCTCAAACAAGAGCTTAAAACTCCTTTGGGGGCATTTTTAACAGTGGCTGTTATCTCTTTGGCCTGCACATATAGTGCAGAAGCCACTGGTCTGAAAGACCAGCAGCTCTTTTTATCCTTATTCTCACCCAACCTCCCAAAATACAGAAGTAAAAATAATAATTAAAAAAACACCAAACGGTGAGGAGGAAAATTGATCATTTCACTCAAAACATAAGTTCTCTCACTAGATGGATCTTTATACTTTTTAGTTGTTACTGGTTCATACTCTATTGTTTTAGGTAGGGAGGTAGTTTTCTTGGGGCTCTTGAAGGAGGGAGGGAGGGAGGGAGCCTAGGGTGAGGGATGGATAAGAATTACTATATAGAACAAAGGGTTTTCCAGCCCAGGCATGCATCCTGATATTTGTGATCCCAGGTGAAATTTTTGTTTGTTTGTTTGGCTGTGGCCATAAACACAACATGATGGGAATATAGGTTGAATGAAGTCACATAACAAACCTAATAAGGTGGTGTGTGACGAATCGTTTCCAGTCTGTGACACTCTTCAAATGTGCAAGGGCCCCCCAGGGGACCATATGGCCCACATTGAGAAGGGATGGTCTAAATCAGTGGTTCTTAACCTTGGGTTACTCAGGTGTTTTTGAACTGCAACTCCCAGAAACCGCAGCCAGCACAGCTGGTGGTGAAGGCTTCTGGGAGTTGCAGTCCAAAAACACCTGAATAACCCAAGGTTAAGAACTACTGGTCTAAATGACTAAATATTTGTTAGAACCACGTTTTAAGTTAAGAGGTGCATGTTGCAGAGCATCATGTCTCAGCATTTTCTTGAATATGAGCCACTCACAACTGTAGCTGAAGAATCTCAAAGTATTTTGAAAGTATTAAAACAATATCAAAGCACTGTCTTACAGGTGATTCAGGATGCTTCTTCACAAGAGTCTCATTTTCTTTACATCTAATTCCTTTGTATGGCGGGAGCACTGGAACACACATTTAATGAGTGGAAGACTCCAACAAGAGATGCATTTGCAGTCCCTGTTTTGTAGTTTAGCTCATGAAGAATATTATTGTGGAGAATCAATACTGAACGTAATAGTCCACAGTAGTTTTGTTTCATATCCGAAAATTTTATTTTTAATTACACTGTCTTCCTAAGCACTCTCCAGAAAGCATCTTTCACCTCCTTATTCCTGTAGCTATAAATGAGAGGGTTCAACATGGGAATCATTACTGAGTAGAACAAAGAAGCAATTTTGTCTTGTCCCAAAGAATGTGAAGAACTAGGCTGTAAATACATGTAGAAGACTGTCCCGTAGAATAAGCAAACAACCATCAGGTGGGAAGAGCAAGTAGAAAAGGCCTTTTGCCTTCTCTCAGAGAAACAGATCTTCAAAATGGTGGACAAGATACAGATATAAGAGATTAGAACAATCATTGTAGTACTTATACAAAGTATTCCAACTTGTGCAAATATCACTATTTCACTGATATGAGATCTGGAGCATGAAATTTGTAACAGAGGGGGGATGTCACAATAAAAATGATTGATGACATTTGGCCCACAGAAGGATGAAGTAAAGACACACACAGTAAGTACAACTGAACAGAAAATGCCCATTATATAGCAGCCAGTTACAAGGCAAACACACACTTTTCCTGACATGATGGTGGAGTAATGGAGAGGATTGCAGATAGCCTCATACCGATCATAAGCCATCAGAGCCAAGAGGAGGCATTCGGAAGTTCCACATATGCAACACAAAAACAACTGAGTAACACATCCAGAGCAGCCAATGCTTTTCCTCTCTGCTAACAAATCTGCCAATATTTTTGGAGTAATGGCTGAGGAATAACTGGTGTCCACAAAAGCCAAATTGCTAAGAAAGAAGTACATGGGAGTGTGAAGCCTTGCATCAATTGTTTTTAGAAAGATAATCCCTAGATTCCCAGCCATAGTAATAATATAAACAGCTAGAAAGACAGTGAATAAGGGGAACTTCAGTTCTGTTCTGTCTGTGATTCCAGAAAGAATAAAGTCAGGGACTCTGGTACAATTGGACAAAGCTGCTCCCATCAATCAGATCTTCTGGCTAGAAGTGAAAAAATAAATTATTTTATTTTACAAATAAAACAAATAGGCTGTTGCATACATACAGCAGGAGTCCAAGTAGGAAGAGATGTGTAGGATACTGGTACATAGAGTATGGTGGGGTAGGAAATTAATTCTACCTTCAATTCAGAATGCAATCAGATGGCAATTTAGCTACCTTTTGGACCACCTATAGCATGGTCTGGTTCGATGCATTTTTTTGATGACCAGATGTCATACAAGTGATCACTAACCAACCTACCCCTGCCCCTCCCCCATGCCCAATCAGGACCTTTTTACTCCATTGGCAGGTCCACTTTATTTTTATTTTTTGGAGCTGGGCTGGAGCAATCAGGACTGTATACACAGAAGGGTTGTTTTAAAGGATATTGCACCCAATAAAGTTATCCTTTCTTATATCACCCTCTGATCACACCTGCATTTGCAGAGGTCAACTGAATTCTGCCAAAATGTTTCTATGACTGTGAGCAGGGCATTTCTAACCAATAATGTATCTAAGAAACACACTACATTGAAGGAAAAACATGTTACTAGGAAAATACTTTTCAAGGATTTTATCTTTCCAAAGTAGCTGTGTCCATCTCTGTTCTTTGATAACATTTTTATTTGCCATTCTTTCAAATACCTCAGGTGACACATCTTTTCTGTTTCATGCTAATCCAAGTGAGTGTGTTGGAGCTGTATCCTCAGAAGGCACGAAGAAACTCAGATTTTTCAGTGTCTTCCTTCCAACACAGATACAATTTCTGTCCAATTTATTACCTCTTTTCTTTGTCATTTCATCCCTGTTGTACGTTATTCCCTTGACTTCAATATACCGTTGATCCCACTTTCGAACCTAGAGAAATACCTCTAGGTATTTCTGTTACTACTTTGGAGTGACAAGGATCACTTGGAACATAACCCTATGAGTTGTATAATCCTACATCATCTTATTAAGGATGACAGCAATCAGCCAAACCGGGCTGTTGCTTCCTATGGATGCATGGGTCTAGAACCTCAATTCTATTTGTCAGAGCCCAGCATCTCAACCACCTGCTACCTCTCAGGGAGAAAGAGAGAGGAGAGTTGCACGAAAGTGGAGACGTTGTGTGCTAAATGGATGGAGAGGTGTGTGCAGAGCAGCCGGCCAACACCACAGCTGGAGCTTCCTGTGGCATTCCACACTTAGCAGCAGCAGTGTCACCAGCTGCTTTTAGCCACCTATTATGCTAGATGCCACTCCTGTTGATCCCCATGCACCAGACATAGCTTGGCAAAGGCAGCATGCAGGAAACGGCTGCCTGTCTACCTTCATGTCCAAGGCCTCCCCTCTTGCAACTGCTCTCACACAAGACAAATAGCTATCTGATTGCTGTGCTTCTAAGCTTGCTTCACTTTTGGTCCCTCCTGAAGCTATCATGATCCACACCATCCCAGGGATATCTGGTATGCACAGCTGAGCTAGACCAAGAGGGAAATAGTAAATACTAAGGAGCTGCAGTTGTGTGTGGGTGCAGTAGCCTAGCATGCATTTACAAGGAAGTTACTATTTTATAATGGGGCTTACCTCCAAGTAAGACTGCAGTCACTCCTCAGAACCCTTAATAATTACATGCTGTCAGGTAGATTCTGACTTAAGTGTGATCCTCCCACATTTTTCTAAATATAAGATATCCCACTGTAGTTTTGTAGTCCCTCATTTTGATGGCATTATTCTGAGACTGTGCAAATTCCCCAAGGCTACAGAGATGGCAAAGTATGATCTTGGCTGCTCCTGAGAGAGGCAGTGATGATTAAAACTCTCAGTCCTACAGCCAGCTGCTCCAACCCACTGAGCTATACCATGCAATAACGCAATGGGAGTCATTTTGAGATGTAGCAGGGATGGAGAATACATGGAGAATTAAGGCACTCGGGCTAGGCTAGAAGGAACAGAGGTATCTAAGGTAGTGTGTGTATGTAGAGGAGGCTCATTGATACAGAAGGTTTACTCTGACACATACCTGAATCTTCTTGGGGAAGGGCATGTGGGTCTGTCTCTTGAATGTTTGATGCCCAGCAATGCCCCTGCAAGTCAAAGAAGTACAAAAGATGTATGTAGGGGAAAATAAAAAATAAATATAAAAAAAAGAAGTACAAAAGATGCAGAGGAGAGTAGAGTTAAGCTCATGTCCTGCTAATCCACACATTTACTTCCCTACAGTCAAAGACCTTTCCAAAGAAGCTCATTTGAAGAGTTATTCTTCCTTGAAGGTTTTCCATGCTTCAAAGAAAACTGGAAGCTAAAAAAAAACCAACAACAACAACAACAACAAAAACCTTCAGCTGTGCCCAGCACTTTTTCTTCCCAGGAAGATTATTTCACAGTCAGTTACCCAGATTTCTGCTTTTCATAGTTAATTCTCAGTCACAAATAAAAGTGAATAAAATCCCCTTGATTTCCACCAGTTACCTCTGTAAAGCTGCATCAAGAATTCTGCAGTTCTTGTGGACTGGAGCATCAGGTGAGTCAGAAGACTGCAGTTCATAAGAGGTTGTTGGGCTGTATTTATTTCTGCTCTTATCCCCATGGGGAAAGTCTCCCTTAATGGTTCCGTGTTCTTGACATATTTGCTGCTGTAAAGAAATTAAATCCACTAATCTCAGAATGCCTGCCATTTTTGTACCATGGATAGGGAACTTCTAGACCTTGTGTCAGATATGACCCAGAGGAATGGGGTGAAGAATAGTAAGACGTGCCAGTTTTACTGTACAGTAATTCTTAAAAACACCTGGGCCAGTGTCCTGTTTGCCTGCATCATCTGTGCAGCTGTCCATTGTCCACGTGGTTGGGCTTTTCTGGAATACCCATGGGTTCCCCTCCATAGTGTGGCTGCTTCTCGACTGGTTATGAGATGATGCCTGATTTTAGAGTTTCTCAAAGCCAAGGTGTTTTGCTTAAATTGTGAAAAATCACCTCAGCCACCCTTCCCATAATGCCTTGCATCCAAAGACCTCCAAAGCTCAGGCATTATCCACACAACCAGACAGGAAGCGACGGAGCTATGTAGAGGGGCCAATGGCAATCTGAGGGAAAGAGTGCCAGCTTTCTCTTCCTCCCTGGCCCAGTGATTGCTGCTACATGGTGATGGCAGGGGATGGAAGGTATCCCCAGAGTGCTGCAATTGTAAATTGGATACCTCGCCAAGTTTGGAAAAAAGTTGATGAATTCTCAAAAAAAAAAACAAAAAAAAACTGACCTGACCTGAACTGAACCCGGAAATGGGAAAAAGTTGATGAATTCTCAAAAAAAAAAAAAAAAAAAAAAAAACTGACCTGACCTGAACTGAACCCGTCCTCCCTCTGCACCAGCCAAATTCAATGAACACAGCTGTCTCTAGCATGGATAGGGCTGTGCTGGGCCTGCTTGCAGTACAGGTGATATATAATTTTAAAAGGATGGATCATTCTCCCTGCTACTTGGCAGAATTGCTACTTGATTACAGCTGGAGAGGATGGGCATTGTAGCCCATCACATCTGGAGATTACTAGATCAGAGAAGGCTACTCTATATGAGCTGAAAATGACAAGTTGTTTTTGTTAGGGAATTCACTGTTCTCCACATGGAATGTGTTCTTATCTTCTGTAACTTGTCAAATTTGCAGTGCTGCTGAGGCTCATGTCACACTTTACGGCTCAGCAAATCTAATTTTGCCAGTAAACATGTGCTCATTAGGGTGCCACAGCTAATCCAAGCTCCTCCGTGTCTTTGGTATGCCGCATGTGCTTTTAGCAAAAACTATGCATCGAATTCAATCAATATCTGAAATCTGAACTGACTAGGACTGATTTGAACATATTTGTGTGAGGTCTAGATCAGTGGTTCCCAACACTGGGTCCCAGATGGACTGCAAATCCCAGAAATCCTGGCCAGTACAGCTAGTGGTGAAGGCTTCTGGGAATGTTAGTACAAACACGTCTGGGAACCCAAGATTGAGTTTAAATCAGTAGTTCCCAACCTTGAGTAACCCAGGTGTTCTTGGACTGCAGTTGCCAAAAGCCTTCACCACCACCTGTGCTGGCTTAAATTTCTGGTCTAGATCAAAGCAAAATGATCCTATCTAGTTCCCAGGTAAAGTGAAAGGGTCTGGAGCATTTTGGACAGATCCAGAGATTTGGATGTTTAAAGTGAGCAGAGAAGAACAAGACAGTGCATCTCCAGCAATGTGAAGTGATCAGGAAAGGGAAGGTAGCTGGTTTTGTTCAATGACATATGTAATCAAAGGCCTTATCTACATTACTGATTAACTCGGTGATATGCATAAAGGAAATCAACCCTGAGTGCTCACTGGAAGGACAGATCCTGAAGCTGAGGTTCCAGTACTTTGGCCATCTCATGAGAAGACTCCTTGGAAAAAACCTTGATGTTAGGAAAGTGCGACGGCAAGAGGAGAAGGGGACGACCGAGGATGAGATGGCTGGACAGTGTCTGCGAAGCAACCAACATGAATTTGACACATCTCCGGGAGGCAGTGGAAGATAGGAGGGCCTGGCGTGCTCTGGTCCATGGGGTCATGAAGAGTCGGACACGACTAAACGACTAAACGAACGAATGCATAGAAGGTTTTTGCTGTGATTTAAAGTCATGTGACAGTCACATTTATTTGTTTGTTTCTTCAATTTCTATACCACTCATCTGGCTACAAGGCCACTCTGGGGAGTTCACATGGTATGTGAATCGCTGCCGGCATCTCCTTCAGACAGTGGTCAAGAGGTTGCATTTTTAGACTGCTGAGTGTGCGTCCTCTTGGGAAAACCTTTAATATGTTTTAAAGCTGTGTTGTCTCTCCATTGAGGTTTTTTTTTTTTAAATCATTCCATTTGAAGCTTGCCCACTCTGTGCTCATGCTGGCCACTCGTCCCAGCTGCTGTGGTGAAGTGAGGGAGGGATTGCAAAGCTGCTTGTCCCTTTAGAAGGCTTGGCTGCTTCTGCCCCGTCAAGATTGCTCCAGCTGTGCCCATTTGAACCTACAGAATACACCACAGAAATGAAGGGTGCCTAGATTTGCAGTGGTGCAAAAACACTGATCCAAGTGTGGATCATCCTGAACCCACAAGATTTCAAAGTGTGATCATCTGCAAACCACAGATCCATTTTTATTTTATTTTATTTTGCCCAAAGACAAGCTCTTCTGTCTTCCAAACCTGCACTGGACTAGCTATGTTCTCCCTTTTCTTTCGGGCTTCCTAGTGCCTGTCTTCCCGTGGTGCTTGCTGCTGCCGCCACCTCCCCGCAAATCTGATGGTTACCCAAAAAATCAATTTGTAGCAACAGAGGTGGTTAGATATGCAGAATCAATTGAAATAAATCAGAAATTTATATGCGTGCTAAAATAAATGACCTTCTGGTGGAACAGAATTTTATGTCGCCTGTCAACCAGAAAGCATGCTTCCCTGGCAAAGTAATCTATATTTCTTTTTAGGTCAAGGAGATACCTTAATTTAAATTGTTGTTGTTTTTTTTTAAAAAAAAAAAACAGAACATGATTCAAGAGCTTTTTATCTTTCTTTTTTTGTCTGGGGGAATCACACCCTCAGGCAAGAATATCACCACCACTTTCCAATTAAATAGCTGCTATGGAAAGATTGTGTGAGGTCAATAAAGCTATATATTCAGTTATTTCACCCAAATCTTCATCATTCTTTTGTCATGTTGGTTTTGCTAATATGTCTCCAGTAGTCTTTTTCCTAATCCTCCTTTTATTTTTCTAATTTTTAAAAAATCGATTGGTAAAATTTGTTTCTGTTGTATAAATCTGTGTGCATTTTATATAGCGAAACCTATCCCATTTTTAACCCATGCTATTGGCCTTAGTTGTGAAGTGTTTAATTTCCTTTCTTCTTAAGACTTTTTAAAATTCTTTCTGTATTTTCTGCATTTGTGCACATGCACATGTATACTTGTACATGCATGCAACTGTGTACACACCTGAATTCTCCCAGGAAGCATAAGTATTTTCCCCACAAATATTATTAGTATCATTATTACTATATTGCATATTTAAGTGAATGAGTAAATAGGAAGTAAATTCACAGTAATTGTCAATATAGTCATCCTCACAAATCAGAGAATACAAAATATACATATTTATGTAAGTAAGTAAGTTGACATCTTATGTAAGTAAGCTGACATCTTGTGTAAGTTGACACTTTATATAAGTAAGTTGACATCTGAGCGTACAGCCTGGAGGCAGGCAGTGCATCATGGCCTCTCCCAATTTGAAGAGACCCTTGTCCAACAGGCCGAGGCAAAGAGGCACTCCTGAAACCACCAAAACCACGGAGCTGGATAAGGGACAGATTGTATTTGTCTTCGGTGTGAAAGGGATCATCACTCTCGAATTGGCCTTCTCAGTCACACTAGATGCTATTCCAAGACCTCAATTCAGAGCACGTTACCAGTCTCTTGAGACTGAAGGATGCCTACAGTAAGCAAGTCTGAGTTTTTAATATGGGCAAATGGAGATTGCACAGAGAATAAGAGCACTCAGTGCCCTGGGTTTGAATTAAAACAAAGAATCCTTGTATTGAGCATTCTCTTTCTCCAAATAACAAAAGTAGAAGCCTCTAAAAGTTCCCAAGTAAACTACTGTATATGAGTGACAGCTTTCCTGTATTGTGCCGTTCCCAGCATCTGGTCACCAGAGATGTGTTTCTTCCTGTTTCTAGCACTTCTAAACAAAGGTGGCCAAACTACAGTGATGTTTGTATTCGTGAAGGCTTTCACGGCCGGGACCTAATGGTTGTTGTGGGTTTTTCGGGCTCTTTGGCCGTGTTCTGAAGGTTGTTCTTCCTGACATTTCGCCAGTCTCTGTGGCCAGCATCTTCAGAGGACAGCACCTCTGAAGATGCCGGCCACAGAGACTGGCGAAACGTTAGGAAGAACAACCTTTAGAACATGGCCAAAGAGCCCAAAAAAACCCACAACAACCAATACAGTGATGTTTCTTCTAAACCATCATGGCAAATGTACCAATGGGGATCTACGAGGGTTTCTAGGCTATGCTTAGATGAAGATGTAGGAATGTCTGTACCAAGTGGCTCCTTCTAGCATACTGTGATCAAATTAATGGCAGCTAAAGCTTCATCCAAGCATCAATACCAGGATTTCCAGAGCAGGAAGAGATCCCCAAAACTAGAAGTATTTATTGAAGAAAGAATTTTCAACTGTGGTGTTTCTGATCAATTATATATTTAAGCAGAATTGGAAAAAATGTCACGGTTTTGCACTACAACCAAAACTTGGAGGCATTTCTTTGGACTACAACTCCCAGAATCCCCAGGCCACTGTGGCTGAGAGACACTGGGAGCACAGCTCCAAAAAATAACATATCCAGCCCCCAACTGCAGCTACCACAGTCTCTCAGCCATCCTCGCAAGGTTCAGCAACATCACAGGTTAACAGAAATGTTTCTAGTGTGGAAGATGCTGAAAAGTACAGTCTGGTTTAGCTAATGCCACTGTTCCAAAAATGAAAAGAATCACACTGCATATTTGCAGTTTTAATCAACCCACAGTGGCACAGAAATAGCATTGTAGGAGAGCTGAATTAGTGTTAGGTTGAAAGCTTGCACTGATAAAAGATGTTTTGCCTCTAATAGCTATTTAAGGTTCTTTAAACCTACTGCAGTGAAGGGGGAGGCAAATTCACAGAGATCCTGAGAACACTGGCTGCCAAACAAAGCAGAAGGCTTTATCTTGTGAGGCCAGGAAAATGTCAATCCCTCAAGAATAACTTACTATTAAAAATTTAGGGATCTCTAGAAATTGTGGGGAATTAGTCTGTGATATCCACTCTCCCCTTCATGATGCTTAATATTTACTTCATTATTTTAACCCAATTTAGATTAGGCATCCTTCAGTCTCAAGAGACTATGGTATCGTGCTCTGCATGGAGGACTTGGAACAGCATCTAGTGTGGCTGAGAAGGCCAATTCGAGAGTGACAATCCCTTCCACGCTGAAGACAAATACAATCTGTACCCCGTCTAGCTCCCTGATTTTGCTGCTTTCGCGACTGCCTCTTTGCCTCAGCCTGCTGGACAAGGGTCTCTTCAAAATGGGGGAGGCCGTGATGCAATGCCTGCCTCCAGGCTAAATGCTCCGATGTCAGGGTTTCCCACCTGTTGAGGTCCATTTCCAAGGCCTTCAAATCCTGCTTGCAGATATCTTTGTATCGCAGCTGCGGTCTCCCTCTGGGGCGATTTCCCTGCACTAATTCTCCATACAGGAGATCTTTTGGAATCTGTCAGCCATTCTCATAACATACCCAAGCCAATGTAGCCATCGCTGTTTCAGTAATGTATACATGCTAAAAATTCCAGCTTGATCTAGGACTACTCTAATAAGATTCAGTAGATGAGGGATGGAAGAACTAAGTGCTTATGCCTTCTCATAGCCCAGTGCATGTTGTTGTTCTTTATCTTCTGTAGAAAGAAAGAAAGAATGATAGCCTGCATCCCAGAGTTTGGGGAGGAGTCAGGCATGGTACTAAAGGAAACTTCCTGGGCAAGTAAAGTCAGGGTATGAATGCATAGTTGGGAAATACCATTTGATTCCCTGTCTGTTTCCAGTTTACCAAATTGGGTTGTTCCAGGTGAATCATTGTAGTGGTCCAGATGACAATTTGCAGGAGTCAGCAGGACAGAGGCAGAGCCAGACAGCAATTCCTGAACAGAGCTCCAACAGCCAGGGCCACCGAGAGGATTATTATCAAGTGTGGAACAAGACTAATATATGGGCCCCCTCACCTACACATGGACACATAAATCAATAAAGTCATAATTGTACATTTATTAATTACATTCAAACTTTTCTTGCAAATATATTAAAAAGAGGACAGGTACTTTTGTAAAAGATAATAAAAACAATAATACATATTAGTATATAAACAATAATGAAACCATATACACAAGTAATGAATTTAATACTACTTTACAAGCTCATAACGGTTATTATAGTTGAGATGTTGTTGAACATAAATGATATTTATATTCTGCTAAACAAAGGTGCTTTCCTAGCCTTTTCCCTGGCAAAATTGCAAATCACATCATCAAGATCAATTGTTTTTGCAAGATCAGATTCAATACTGAGTCTTGCCAAATCTACCAGTCGCCCCTGTGACATAGTCAAACGTAGATAATTTTTTTAAATCAGCTTTAGTTTGCTGAATGAGCACTCTGCAGAGGCAACAGTGGCAGGAATTGTTAACAGAATATGGAGGCAGACACATATTTTGGAAAGAGTCCTTCCAGTTTGTATCTTTTCAAGCAATTCAGTAGTTCATCTTTGGAACACCTTAACCCCGGAGATTCAACTGGCACCTTCGCTGGGAATTTTTAAAAAGAAGTTGAAGACTTGGTTCTTCCGGCAGGCCTTCCCCTCCTCCCATTACATAGCTTCATTATCCCATCTTGGATCCTGTTTTCTTTATTGATCTTTCTACTCTTATGATCAAAGTTATTTTAATGCTGTTTTTATCTTTGTATTCTGTAACCGCCCAGAGTAGATTTCTGAACTGAGATGGGTGGGGTAAAAATGGAACAAATAAATAAATAAAAATAAATAAATAGCTCCAATGGACTCACTTGGCCCTCTCCAAATTTGCTTGATGAACAGATGGCAAATGACTTATCTCCATTACAAGATCTTCACTGATATCAGCGGGATATTGATCTGCCAGTAATTTTGATTTTTCTTTCACTTCATCTTGAGGAACTGATAGGCACTTCCAGAAGAAGTTGAACTTCTCAGAAATGTTCACTGCAGCATTGAAACAGTCAGTCAGTCCACCAATAACATTATCCAATATTACACAGAAGGCAGACTTTCTGAAATATGCTTCTTCAGGGGATTCATCCATTTTGCATTTTGCTTCACCCTGACTCCGAGTTCCAGAGAGTTTCACTTCTATGCATAAATTAGAAGCAACATGCTTAGCTTCGCTCCACATACTTTTCTAGCTGTTCCGAAGATTTGTCAGTTCTGAAATCAAGCTTTTTAAGTTGGGACACTTTGACATCCTGTGCTGTATTTCTGGACTGAATAACCTTGATTACAGATATCAACTGGAATTAAAACTGTGTACCATACAACAGACATTATCACACAAATGAAAGATGTGACATAAGACAAAGCTCCAATAACCTCTGTTCTTGTTTTGGCAGTTAGGTTCAACTCCAAAAGTTTTTCTAATGAAGGGGTCAGGGAACTTTTTCACCTTTTACCCCCTAAAAAATTTATATACGCTGACATTACCCCCTTGATTTGAAAGGAAGGATCTCGGTCACACATGGCCAGTTGAGCGCCACCGCCCATGCCCAGGCTGCCCCAGGCCAACGCCTTCTCCTCTGCCACCAACTGATGGGGCCACGCTCAGTCCTTGGCCCCCCGGAGGCGGCTACCTTTCTGCCGGCAGGTGGCTCCTGGGCGGCTGTTGAAGAGCAGCAGGTGGCTCACCTGCTGGGTGCACCTGACACCGCCTCCCACTCTGGCACCAGCAATGGCTCCGGTGGCTGCTCGCGGGGGTGGCTGTGTCGGGCATCGGCGTCAAGGCTCCGGCGGGCCTCGTTGTTGAAGTGGCGTGACAGCTACCACATGAAGGGCAAGAGGCTCTGCCAGGCCCAGCCGGCAGCACAGAGGTGCCACCAAAGGAAGCCGTGCGGTCAGGCTAGTGCCGCTGCTGCCCGATGGGCTCCTCTGGGAATGGTAATGGGGACGGGGCATGGGGCAGGGGCAGCCCGGTGCTGGGAGGCTGAGCCTCTCCGGGCTGCAGTCATAGCTGTGCCCTCTGTCACAATCCACCTCTCCAGGCCCTGGAAGGAGAGGCTCCTCCTGGCTGGGGCACTCTGGCCACTCACCCTGACCTCACCCTCCACCATGGCTGGCCCTGCTGCTGTACGCTGCCAGACAGAGCCCACCGCCAGCCCCCGTGGTTTGGTTGCAGCTGGGCCGGAGAAGGGGGTGGGAAGGGGGCGATCAGGCAGCCGGGGACCCCCCTCTGGGCAGAGGAAGAGGAGGAGGAGGGAAGGGGGTTAGGGTTGTGCCCTCATTACCCCCAGGATTTTCATTTTTACCCCAATTGGGGTAATTTACCCCTGTTCCCTGACCACTGGATTCTAATGCTAATTTGATGCCTGGCAGGTGGGCTACAAACGGCTTTATACTATCAACACAGTCTGACAACTGTGTGTTAGGCATGTCATGAAGAGAAGAGCCAATACACTTCTGCAAGATTGCCCATCACTGTGGACTAGAATTAAACAAGTTGTAAACAGCTTGCACAGTTCCAAAGTATGTTATGGCTTCAGGAATGCATTCTGCCACATCATTTCCACACAGATTAAGTGTGTGGCATCCACATGGTGAAAATAAAGCTGTTTCACATTGCTGAAGTATTCTTGCTTGTGCACCTTTATATTTCCCTGCCATGTTGGCTGCATGGTCGTAGCCCTGTGCACGACAATCCGACAGTGGTATATCATGTTCTTTTAATGTTTCTAATATCATCTGTGCTATGTCATATCCCGTTTTATGGCTTGTGTCAACAAACTGTAAAAATCTTACTACAATGTCATAGGAGTTTTCATATGGTATTACATAACGCAAAAGAAATGTTGTTTGTTCAACATGGGATGAATCTGGGGTGGAATGGACAAATTGTCAAGGGGAACCTTTACCTTTACCTTACTTTGCAGTTTTCTTGTCCTCCAACGTGTGTTGCTTTATAAGTGAGGAACATTCAACAATTAACTTGTTTTGGGAATCAGCACTGAAATAATGTATTTGAAGTCATTCTCCCTTGACTCTTTAACTTGCAATACATGTTCTTTTAGAACTGGATCCCAATGAGACAACAACTCTATGAATCCCAGAAAATTTCCATTATTTTTTTGACCAATGCGCTGGGAACTGCCACAGAAAGCAAGCCCCCATTCACATCAATTAATAGGTTCATAATGTTGTACCAGTTGACAGATTCTGTTTCAATTGATGCTTCCAATAGACTACCAATGCATTTGCCAGATGACAGGTGTTTTTCTAGTTCTCGCCAAGTCAGATAGCACTGCCTATGAATATTGCTTCTCTTATGTTCTTGGATGCAAATACATAATTTTGGCCACTTTTTAGCTGCTGACCATCCTTTTGTTGATGCAAGCATAGACTTAGCTGCTGAACTAATGCTGCAACAAATGTTGTTCCAAAATACAGTAATTGATGAGGAAAGCAAAATGATGCTTGTTTAACTTTGCTCCAGACAAGCCAATCTGGGTCATGTTTTTCACCATTTAAACTTCGACATATTAGAATACTTTGGAGAAAAATCTGTTTATCTATATCTATATCTTTGGGAAATGTTTTAGGAAAGCCAATATGACCTTTAATAACATAGTTTCTACATCCAATTGAGAAGGCACCTCTGTTATAAGAAGTCCAATATTATTTCCAGTATTTGACCTACTCTTCTCTTCACTATGTCTTCCATGGCCAGAATCTGTAGACGGTGAAGTACTCTCATCACTAACATTCAATTGTTTCTCTAAATCTTTAAATTGAGAATTTACTTGATTTGATGTCTCTTGAAAATACAAACTGTGAGATTTTGACCTTTGTTTCAGTTCTGCACTTGTCTCACATTGTTCTGAATTTAAAATTTCCTTTTGGTTAGTTTTGCTTGTTTTGCATTTAACGCCAAATTGGAAACGCATTTGTCATCCCTTTTTATTAATATCATCACGTTTCTATTTTTCCTTGCATTTTTGAGCTCCAGATTTTTGAGATGACATTTCATAAACATTAATAAACTGAAATGAAATATAAAATATATTCATACAGTACTTAAATAAGTAATGAAATTAAAACCACCTGGCCTGGGAACACAGAGACTCAAAGAAAATAGAACCCCTAACGCTATCTACCTATCTCTGGGTTCCTGTCTCTGCCTCCTCAGAGCAGCTCTCCCATCCAGCAGCACAGCTCACAGGCAAGAGAGAGAGAGAGAGAGAGTGAGAGGCTCTGCCCATCCCCTTATCTCCAGCTGGAGACTGTCAATTGGCCGGCAGTCACTCCTCTCCCCCCCCTCCCAGCCAGGACTCCTCTAACACAGGCCCTTTGAATTAAAACAGAAAATACAAATCAAACAGTACATGAAACATAACGGTTTCATCACAATATCCAATATTGTTTTTCTTTTTAGAAATTTGGTTTCGTAAATTTTAAAACATTTCTCCCTTCATGGGCCCCTTTTGAGCTCCATGGCTCCATGGGCCCCGGAATAATGTGCCAACTGCACCCCCCTCTCCTCAGGCCTGCCAACAGCAAAAGCTATCTCAAGATGCTAACAAAGTGCTAATTGGCAATTTCCATATCTTTCTCTTGTTGTTGTTTGTTTAGTTCTCGTAAGTAGCACAATGGAACTGTGTTCCAGAGCAGAGTTGAAACCGAGGATCACATGTTTCAGGATGCAGGGCGACGTTGCAGTCTGATCCATTATAATTTTGTTTTCAGTCTGGAACTGTGATCTAGCATTAGGCCAGTTCAAAAATAACAACAACAATAAAAACCACTCAGTTTATGAAGAGCTCCGTGAAGGGAGGAGAGAGAAATGCCAGAGAAGGAAATCAGAGGCTCCAAGAGGACCGTGAGGAAACAGACTCCATCGGGCTCTTAACGGGACTAGTCAACTCTTCTTTGGCAAGAAACACTGGTGACAAAGTATGCAGTGTGGGGGCACATGTCCATCTGTTTGTCTAAAGGTGGCAGCAGTGGTGAGGATCTCCTCTTCAGATGTAGCTGACAACTGCTTGCCTTTGCTTTTTTAACATGCAATTTCCCCATTCCCCCAATACTTTTCTTTCCACCTCCTACTCTTCTTGTGAAAGGAGGAAGGAGCTAAACTGGTGACCTGAGCTAGACAAGGTAAGAGGAGAGGAGCCCTTGTCAGATGATCACTCAAGCCAAACAGCTATCATAACAATAACAACAACAAAAGGTTGGGGGGGGGGTTCCAAGTGGCCTTGGCACTTTTCTGCCTTTGCTTCCCTTTCTCCCACTCTTTCCCTGGGGTCCTTTTTCAGCCCCTTTTATAGATTTCACTTGATGGAGTAAAAAATGAAACATTTGTATTTATGCCCACCCACCCCCATCTGGAACACATAATTGCAAATTTGCTTCTAAATGAAATGATTTGAAATCCCGGACTGATATACTGCATCAAACTACGTACTAGTTCCCCCATTAGGATGCACACACCAACACAAAGACCACATGACAATAAATGGACTTCAAAAAACCTGAAGCAGCGTTCAGTTTATTTCTACAGTATAACTGTGCCCCGAGACTCATTTGCAATTAGATGGGTTTGAAGTGTAGAATAGAAAAGGCAAGAAGCAGCAGGAATATACTTGTCAGGAAAGGGGGAACTTTAACCCTAATAAACGTTTGTCAGGCTAAACATTCTGGTAAAAATTGAAGAATAAAACTTGATGAAATGTATTTCAGCTAGTTTATGGGAAAATATCTCTATAAACATGAAGTCTCAGATATATTTATGGGCACAGTTTTATAGTATTTTAAACAGAATAGATTCCAGGGTGAAAATATAGTTGTTTTTGTTCAGAGGAAACAAAATCTTGGCAGAACCCCCATCCCAAAAGAATCATAAACTTTAACAAGTGGGGAAAATATGTTTTCTTGCTTTAGGTATTTACCACAAAATTAATATATATTGTGTAATTTAACAAATTTATATTTTTGCATATGCCTGTGTTGGTGTGTGTGTGTTGGTGTGTGTGCGTGTGCTGTATGTGTATACATACGTACACACACACACACACACACACACACACAGAGACAGCTATATGTGTGTGTATTTTTATACTGCATGTATACACACACAAGCTGAAGCAACTCAGTTCCATACATATGACTTTATATACATAGTATTTATCATTTCCATTTGAAAGAAAAGGAAGAAACATAGAAACTGAATTGCTTCAGTTTCCTAGCAAAACTTGTAAGATGCCCTGCTTTTTGTTTTTTACTCCAACACATAAAACACATAAAAATGGCTGAAGAGACTCATACATACCTATCTGAATTTGTTCTCTTAGAATTTGTATATCATCCAGAATAGCAGCTTCTGCCCTTATGCGTTGTCCCTTCTAGTATTATCACTGTGATGAGAAATCTCGGAGTGATCACTTTAATCAAGACAGACTCCAAACTCCAAACTCCATGCATATTTTCCCCACAGAAACATGTTCTTTATTGGTCATTGCTGTCCCTCCAACATGATGCATGGGATGTTGTCAAGATTGACTATAAAGCCATTTCCTTCACTGGATGCTTGATACAATTCTATCTCTTGAATACACAAGTTCTCATAGAATTCTACATCAGACTGCTGGGGCATAAGGTAGATACACAGCTGTCTGCAATCCACTGATGTATGCCACCAAAAAATATCACTGGAACTTTGTGTTTGGCTGGTATCAACTCCTTCTTTATATGGTTTCCTCAGGACATGATTCAGACTATATCAGTCTTCTGCTTGACCTTTCATTACCCCAGTGTCATCTGTTACTTTTACCGTGCTGATGAACCATGGCTTTTAAGGCTTTCCTGCTCTGGCTTCCATGTCAAACTCATCCAAATGTTTATCTTAATCTACTTCAATCTGCTCTTTTATTGTTATTCCTATATTCTTATCTTCTAAAAGCTGGGTGGATAACTCATTGGATAACTGTGGTTTAGGTAACTGGCTGCAGAGCCAGAGGTTGGAAGCAGAATTACCCACTGTTCCTCCTTTTAGTAGAGCCAGCCAGTATGGCCTTGGGCAAGCTGCACAGTCCTGGGGCACCTCCAGAATAAGGGAATGGTAAACTACCTCTGAGTATCCTCTATCTCATTGGTCCCCAACCTTGAGCCTCCAGTTGTTCTTGGATTACAACTCCCAGAAGTCTTCACCACCACCTCTGCTGGCCAGGATTTCTGGGAATTGAAGTCCAAGAACATCTGGAGGCCCAAGGTTGGGGACCACTGCTCTACCTGAAAAACCATGAAAAGGGTCACCATGAGTCAAAGTTGACTTGACAGCACATGTTGATGATGACCTTCTAAATTGTCCGTTTCTTCAACATTCTGAAGAGGCCTTCTGCTCAGTGTAGAAACAAAGTCTTCTCCAATTGTGGCTCCCCCCCCCCCGAAAGCTGTCACCCTCTTCTGTTGGACACATTATTCATATACATCAGATATCCTTAAAGATTCCACAGTTGCTTTTGTCTTTACTGAAACCAATTAACAGAGGTCTCCTTCTTGAAAACTGTTTACAAATATAACAACCAAGCTGTTTTAGGTGCCCCTGCCCTTCCTCAGCCCACATCTCCTCTTTTTTGTGGTTGTTGGTAAAACAAAGATGAAGCGCCGCTTCTGAAACCTCTACAACTGGTAATCCTTTTTTTTCTTGAAGTCACAGAGTCCTTTCCCTGTCACCATTTATTACCACAAAATAACATTTTTGTAAAACTGAATGTGCTCATCTAGCTCCTTCCACTTTCTGGTTTTGCATTTCTAGGGCATCTTTAGTGGCTTGCACAGCCCTTGGAGAGCCCTTGGGCTAGGAAATGAGCCTTTGCACCTGCCATAGTTGCCTATGTCTGCCTTAGAGAACAGAGACAGGAAAGTGCATAGAGTTTTGTTGTTCTTTTTTAGCCAAAGGTCTACTTGAAGTAGAAGTTCCTTGCTTTGATGATGACTTACAATTAATCCCTTAGCTCTCAATTTAAAGAATTCTGTTTGAAGACTGATTGAAGAGGTGCAGACACACATCGTGATCACTTAGAAGTTCTAAACATCAGAGGGGAGAACAGATACATTCTGAAGTACAGCTTCTAGAGCTGGAACAGATGGCCTCTGGACATATATGAATCGCATAATTAACCTTGCAAGTGATGCCTTGTGGCCCTGTGTTGTGCCTTTGCTTTGAGGGATGGGGGGGGGGAATCGAAATGATACTTGCCTCTCTCTCCCTTTAACATTTGTGAGTCTCATGTCTTCCAGGAGTGGTCGGATGCCCATGGGCAAGGACAGTTGGGTGCTATCTAGAAACTACAGTATGCCCCAGTCACACATTTGCACTCAGCTCTTTAATAATTGAAAAGATGGCAACCTAGAGTAGCCATCCCTTTCCACTCCACCTCCTCTTAGTTTTGCTGGAATGCTGAACAATGCAGACTGCAAGCAGGAAGATTTAGCTGTACCCCCTGCATTAAAGTCCCAATCTATAGTGTGAAAAGCAAACCTACATTTATTTCATTTCATTCCATTTCCCACTGCTCACCCCAACTTTCAGTCATTTATGAGCAAGGTGAAAAAAAAACCAGTATTCCTGTTACTGATGCTTAAGAGAATTCCGTGTTGTACCCTCCTGTTACAAGTGCTGATCATTTAGTTCTACTCTCTCAGTTCTTCTTATAACCAATCCATAAAAGGACATTATCTTATATCTTGACTGCTCCATTAACTGAGGAGTCATTGATAAGAAACCTTACAATCACCACCATATTTTAAAAAAATCCTCACAACTTCAGCTGCTGAACAAAGTTTCTCTTGCATAGCCTTTTCTTTAAGGCTTTTTTCACCTCCTCATTCCTCAGACTGTAGATCACAGGGTTAAGCATGGGTATCACAATCGTATAGAAGACTGACACTATTTTATCCTGTTCCACAGCCTCAAGACCTCCAGGTTGTACATACATGAACGTTAAGGACCCATAGTACAACACAACGGCAGCCAAGTGCGAAGCGCAGGTTGAGAAAGTCTTCTGCCTACCTGTGGAGGACTGCATCCTCAGAATGGTGGAAATGATATAAGAATAGGAGATGAGAACTATCACTGCATTTGCAACCACGACAAAAGTGGACAGAACAAAGAGAACCACCTTGGAAACATAGTTGTCTGAACAGGAGAGTCGCAGCAAAGGAGGGATGTCACAGAAAAAGGAGCTGATATCATTGGGGCCACAGAAAGACAGCCTAAATATGCCACTGGCGTGGACAGAGGCATTCACTAGGCCTACCAGATAGCACCCAGCCACCAGCTGTAGACAGACCTTTCTGGACATGACAACAGGATAAAACAGGGGGTTACAGATGGCAACAAAGCGATCATAAGCCATGGCAGCTAGAAGGTAGCACTCTGTGGTGGCATACAGGGTGAAGCACCACATCTGAATTGCACAGGCAGTGTACGAGATCAACTTGCTGTCTGTAAGGAGATCATACAGCAGCCTGGGGATGATAATGGCAGAGTAGCAGATATCAATGAAGGAAAGGTTGCCGAGGAAAAAGTACATGGGAGACTGCAGGAAGACATTTCTCTGGATCAGCACAATCATACTCATGTTTCCTGTCAGGGTCAGAAGGTAAATCAGCAAGAAGAGCACAAACAAGAGTAGCTTGACTTTGGGAGATTCCGAGAATCCTAAGAGAATGAAATCAGACACTTGAGTGTCGTTCACCTCTTCCATTTCTCCAGTAGAATGAACCTTCAATCAGAAATAAGAGCTAAAATTAGGAACTGAGTTAGACATATTTAAATGCACAGTGAAGAACTGAGTAGTTCAAGATCAATCATTTGGATCTTTAAAAAAAACACTTAGCATTTTCACTTATTTGGCTTTTAAAATAATCTTTCACAGCAATCACTACATCACTCTTGCATCGGGACAACCCTGTGGCTGCTCCAAGGACAATTTTGCAAAGCGTACAGTCAAGTTAAAAGAAAACGCTTCAGTCACACAGGATTTCCATGTACAGTAGTGGCAGCCTGTACCTGTTCATTGACTTTTTGATCATGTAATTAATAAATGCAGAATATGAAAAATGGAATCTTCTGGCTCCTGCCCCTTGATTCCTCCATCTCCCCTTTTCAGTTCATTTTAGGTTGGAAAGTGATGCTGTGGATAGCTCAAAAATTGGAAATGTTAACTAATGAAAGCATCTAAGTGTCACAGCAAGATTTTCTGTCATCTTGGGCATATATTCAAATTGGCTTTCCCTCCCCCCCCCCTTTTGGGTGCCAGTTTGGCTAAGCATGGGATTCCTTTGAAGTTGAATTTGCAAACCTGAAAGACTGTCTGAGTCACCTCTCCCCAACATTTCAAAGCTTCCAGCTCCAATTATGAGCTAACACATGAAACTGTGTTCACACTCTGCTGCTTTTACACATGTCTGCCTATGGCCATGGCACTGTGCCTGGCAGCATTCTTGCCTGCTCCTGGTGCCTTTGAGTAGAAGCTTGAGCACACCAGAAGTGGTCCAGTTGTTCTAAGTTCAATGCCAACTGAAGTTCACCAACACAAAACCAATTAAAGGTTGCACATATGAGACCTTTTCATATCTTCTCTAATGTTCTTCCCCCAACCATCCTACTAGGGTTTCACTGGATATTTTGATTGCTCATTCCCACACAAGCCCATAGATCTGGTAAGGTCTTGGTTCTTTTTCATCCTTTCTCTATACATCAGCTGGCAACAAGGGCAGGGACGGGGATCATTTCAAAGACCGAAAGGGTGATTTGAAATATCCATAGTCACTAGTAACCAAACAATTCTTTCATACACTTGCCTTATATTGAAGCTTCTGGGCTCAATGAAAGCACTAAATGAAAGCTATAGAAGGTATTACTGGATGCCTGAAGCTAACCCCTATTGATCAAATTAATTATCTAGCAGTCATTGTGCCAAATGACATAGACAGAGAGGCAGCAGCTAATAATGAAAAACTAAAAACGTCTACATCAAATGCACCTACTGTACTCTGCAGCTACCATCCTGCCCTTTGCAGACTAAAGTCAAGCACAAGATTTTTTTAAAAGAATACTTGAGAATTTTGAAGGAACAGCGGAAAAGGTAAGAAATATAATGTGCAAAGAAAGAACCAATCACCTCTTAAAATGGGTGGGAAATGAAACCTAAGAAAATGAAGCCTCTACTCACACAGGGAACAAGATTATGTGGAACTCACTTATTTGGCTACAGAGTGGAGTGGGTGGAATGGAGGGGAACCTAAGAAAATAGCGTTTTCTCCCCTACATAGTTCTGTGCAAGTGCTGAGAAGAACAGGCAGCTCCATACCTGCGTCACTATGCTCTGTGCCCCTCACTGTGTACCATGGAAGATTTGGTGTCAGTTCCCCCAGATGTGGAAGGCAAATCATGGCAACTGGACTTCTTAGGTTGAAACATTTCACTACTCATCCAAGTAGCTTCTTCAGTCTGAGGAGAGTTGGTAGGGGAGATCCCTGATAGATTCTCCACCTTGGTTTCATCTTCATTAGATGGACAAAACATGGTGGGGGGGAGTGAAAATCCCACTTCTCCCAAATGCCTTTGATGGTGCCCATTATTGGGTAAAAATTATCTGACATAATGATGTAAGCCATACTTTTTTAGTTTTACAAACTACTTTGTATGATGTGTGTTTATATAGAGGCTATTACCTAACTTTATATTGAATTCTATTAATTGTATTGTAGTGCTTCTCATATTAATAAGAAATAATACATTGTGTGCAGTGGGAATGGTTCTAAGCTCAGTTGGGTAAAACCTGGAAACCTCACACTGACATTTGAAGATATCCTTCTCTAAAACTCCCAGAGTTTGTATGAAACATTACCCCATCCACTTGTGATTTTCCAAATTCAGCAGCAGTCAGTTACGAAGCACTAAATCTCGAAGAAGAAAAAAAAATCAAGAAATCTCATTTACAGATACTCAATTTTTTTTTAAGGAAAACATTCAATGCGGGGTCTGTTATACCACTTACTTTTTACTAGAGAGAGAGAAAGATTCTATGTGAAGGTTGCACATAGAACTAAACAAATATGACCATAATCAGTTTGGACTTACCCAGCCTTTCTTGTAGTCAAACAGTTTCTTTTTCCAAACAGAATATTGATTCCAGAGGCTATAAATGTTTCAAAGAAATGTGGGGTATGTTTTTTTTAATTAAATCCCAGGATTTAATTCCCTTGCTGGCATATCCCATAACTCTCAGCCTCAATAGACCATTAGCATCATCATAAATATTATTATCATATCAATCTTGTTATGTAATTGTAATGTGTAGCTGTAAAGTGTCTTCTTGCTGTAAAGTGAGGGTGAGCAAACTGTGGTCCATAGGCCATCCCTTCCATGGAAAGAAAGAAAAGAAAAGAAAAGAAAATGTGTCTGTAAAAATGGCAAACGAGGAAGGCCTCTGCAGGCAATAGGAAGAGGACCTTTTGCCAAAAACCTGAAATGACATCCTGTCATTTCTGGCTGCAAAAATGGAACAACCACTGAGGTTTGGTGCAGGGGATTAGGCCTCATACTCCAAGGTTGGCCCAGGAGGTCATCTCAAAGATAACACTTTTTTTTCTTTTCAGGTGAGTAGAAATAAAGCAAACATTTTTGGAGTAGTACCACGATTATTCAAGTTTTTCTGCCTCCAAAGAAATGGATCCAAGTGAAGTCAGTCTGCTTGAAATCAATGGGATGAATGTAGAGTTTTACTCTGCCAGTGGAAGCACCAATGAAACCAAATGGACCTCTGCTCATGACACACTTCATGGTCAAAAAGGGGGAGGTATTCTTGGCCAATCCTCTGCGATTCAGTTGTTGCCTTCTGATGAGTCCCCCAATACTTCAGACAAGATTTGGGGCAAAATAGACCTGGTGATGACCAAAGTAGACCTTTGGTCTAGATGGGCGGGATAGAACTCCAATGAATGAATGAATGAATGAATGAATGAATGAATGAATGAATGAATAAAGAAAGAAAGAAAAAGAAAGAAAGAAAGAAAGAAAGAAAGAAAGAAAGAAAGAAAGAAAGAAAGAAAGAAAGAAAGAAAGAAAGAAAGAAAGAAAGAAAGAAAGAAAGAAAGAATGAATGAATGAATTGTGGGCTAGAGTTGGCAAAGCCCTCTCCCCATTTGCCTCCCTCCCTATTTAGGCAGCTCTCTCATAAAAGATGAAAATTTTGTTGGGTAACCACTCTGCCTCATGCACAGAAGAGCAGCCCACAAAACAACATTTTTCATTTATGAACACTCATGTTTTCCCTCCACTGCATCCTGTCTTCTTTTTTCATTGAACACCTGTAAAACACAGAGGTTTCCATCCTGGGAGAGCAAGAAAGTGGCCAACACTCATGGCCAGCCACCTCTACTGACATTCGTTAATGGGCTCCAAGCTCAAACCTTGACTGGGGTTTGTTCATCACCAGAACTTCAGTGGCCTCAATGACAGGAAACTCAGTCCTCTGGGGTATGAGAGGGAATTGCTGTTGAAAGCAACTGACCCAATAAAGAGTACCCTTACCAGGAACCTGGAGCTGTGGAATACCTGGTGCTGGTTCCACCAGGGGTGGGGGCAGCAGGCCTCACATTCAGCAAATGAAATGATTATATATGTTGTCCTGTATTCCTATAGCCTGCCCGCCCGCACTCCCACACACATACACGCCCGCACTCCCACATGCACACATGTCCACCCACACTCTCGACCCCCCCATGCCCACCCGCACTCCCACACTCCTGCACACACTGCCATATGCACACCCACCTGCCCACATGCATTCCCACATGCATTATGCATGTCAGCACACCTGCATTCCTGCATGCACACACTCACTCTCACATGCATGCATGCCCGCCCACCCATCCACACGCACTCCCAGACACACGAGTGCACCCGCCGGCCCACCGGGTTCGATAAAAAGGCAAAGTATGCCGCATGTGGCTCGCAGGCCGTAGTTTGGAGACCCATGATCTACACCATGTTCTTTTGAGGTGACTGTTCTATGTCTAATTTACAGAAGAACATCATTATTAAAGTTTATAGCTTCAATAAAATTTTGTTGCTGCTATAGGTTTTATTCTATGGCTTTCTGGCCACACTATTTACAATGACCACTATCCTATTCAGGTTTCTTTGGCATAACAAAAATGGCATAATTATTAGAGACAAATTGTTTCTAGTTACAAAATTGCCATAGGCAGGATCTATTGCATGACCTGGTTTTATGTGAACAACATTATTCGTACCTTTAGTACCTATAAGTATTGTTGGATATGTCAGCAAGAAAAATGGGGGGGGGGCTAGCCCTGTCACTCCCAATAATGATGCTTGCAATCATCCCTCGGTTGGTACAGCTTCACCTCAATGTGAAGGGTGCTGCCTTCTGTGCACATAGGGGCTCCTCTGTATTGACAGCAATCCTGGTTGACCAAGATTCCAATAACTCTGTTAGAAATACTGTGTGCATAAAAAGTGGCCCTTTCAGTCTCAGCAAATCAGCCACCAGTTTGCGTATGTGGTCAACACATGCATTGTTATTTTCGCAGCTAGGGATTTATATACCCATTGCCCCTTTGCTCACCCAGTATTCAGTGGGTACAAAATGGCTGAATAAGACTGTTTTTCATCTGTCTGTCAGTCTACCTCTTTATCTATAGAACAGTACTTTGTAGTGAAATGGATTCTGGTCTGTAAAAGATTATGATGCCATAAAAGTGTTTACCTTCAAGACACTGTAAGAGGGTGTGTGTTTTTTGGTCTGTGTTTGCTACAAAATGAGGTGATCCTTTAGAGACACCAAATCCCCAAGTAATCTTTCTGTTTTTCTATAATCTTACCTCTCCCCTCCACCCAACCCACCCTCTCACTCTTCTTAAAAAATAACAACAGAGTAGAAAATAATCTTTGGAATATAATTGTTCAGCGACAGATCTGGCTGGTTTTATTTTTGGAAGCAAAATAGCGATTGCAGGACTACAGGTAAAATGCATCTCTTCATACAGTATCCTTTAAATTGAGAACATGGGAGGGAGTTTTAGTGGGTGTTCTCCACCCCATTTATTCCTTTGCTAAAAATAGAATGCCATTCATATGCATAATATATGTATTTATAATCTATTATATATGTGCAAGAGTAGGCAATGAACTGCTGGATAGCTCAGTGGTTTAGGTATCTGACTGTGAAGCCAAAGGTTGAAGCTCAGTTTCGCACTGTACCTCTTTGACAGGGGCTGAACTTGATAATCCATAGGGTCGCCTTTTAGCTCTGCGGTTCTAAGATGATGATGATAATTCAAAAATACCAGACATAGTCAATCAAAATTATAAAAACATTGGCTGGTATTATGTAACAGACACAAGTTTTAACGAAAAAACTAAGTATCTGTTAAATATTGGAAAAGTATGTATGCTGTTCCTAATATTGCTTTTTTTTCTAGCTCTGATGGTGTTATCTCTGAGATCTGCAACTGCTTAGTATATAATGCTGGGTGAAATTTCTTGATATTGTTTCCAAAGGCCCGATGACTACAGAGACCACTGAAGTGTGTTTCATCCACAAGCAAGATGGTTCGATCACCAGATTTTTAGTTTTTCCAATTCTTTTTTGTTAGTTTTTTGTTAGTTGTATTTTGTTAGTTTCTCCAGTTCTTTATTTTCATTTCTGGCATCCCCTAGAATTGCAATGTCAATGATCCAGACATTTCTTTGTCCTGTTACTACTATGTCTGGTGTCCCACAAAATCTTGACTTTGTCATTTTCTGAGATCTTCCCCAACTGATGTTCCCATGGGCTTTTGGAAGCTGGCAAGTTATAGTTTTATTTTTTGCATATGACCAGTGCACTAATTTTGGCAGTCTGTCATCTCTGGTTTTGTAATCTCTGCAGTCTTTGGACATTCTCAGATGAGGCGTGACACAGTTTCATCTTTTTCCCGGCAGAGCCGACATGCCTTGTTAGCACTAATTCCTTGAATCTTAGCTTGTTTCAAGTATATGCGGGTTTTCTTGTGAATATCACCAAGAGTGTTCCTCAAGTGATTAAAACAAAAAAGCAATAATAAATATACCAAAATTATGAAAGCAAATTTTTATTAATTGCCTATTAATCTCTGAGAGCTTTGGACAGGAAGTGATGTAAACATGTTTAAACAAATGTAAAAAGTTCTTCTACCTTCAGGGCAAAGGAGTTTTGAATAGTTGCTTACTGACATTTGGGAAGAAAGAGGTCGGTCAGTGGGGTATACTGTTAACCAGAGCTACCCATGCTGGCTCTGGGATTGGGCAGCATTATAGTTCAAAAAAATTAACTTTTCCACAGTACAAATGTAGCAAATATACTGTGCAATGGTTTGGATGTTCCCCTGAATGAACTTCCAAGAAAGGGACACCTCTGCTGGAGGAGGGAGCAGAGAGACATTTTTGCTCATAATCATAATACTTCATTGGAAACATGGGATGCAACAGCAGAAGTGCAATGGATTTAAATGAATTATTAGCTGGAGTTAGGAACTATGCTAAAGTCTGTGCAAATATTCAGCTTAAGATAATAAGAAAACTGCTGATAGTCTCTCCCAAAGGGTGAAGTCAAGAGTGAGCAACTTGTGGGCCTCCAGATGTTGTTAAACTGCAACTCCCATTATCTCTCACCACTGGTTATGCTGACTGGGGGGACTGGGGCTGATGGGAGCTGCAGTCTCACAATACCTGAAGGACCCCATGGACTGCATTTAGCTTTGGGATAAATCCAACATTTAGTCTCATCTAGAATCAAAGAGACGTAACAAATTCCATTCATTTAGTGGTTCTGTTCTAAGTGGGACTAACACATGGATTTAAATCTTAGTTGGAAGGGTGGTCAGATGCCTACTTTGGAATGTAGTCCTCTATTTGAATTCAATGTGAAGATAGTTTAGAGATGATTCTGTTTAGAGTTAGAGAACCACAGAAATACAGAGCATCTGGACCTTAGACCAAACAGGGGGTATAAAGAGAGAGCCTTCCCAAGACTAGAAAACAATTGCAACTACTCGTACACTCGGGGACCCCCTGTGCAGCCGGCCAATCCTTGAAGTGTTGCACTGCAAAATTTCTGATGACCCATCCTTTTTAAGACCACAATTGGCAACAATTTCTAATGACATTTTAATTTTTTATTTTAACCTATATTTCCTATATGTTCATAATTTTAAAATGTGCAATGCTCTGAGACAAAGAAAGAAAGAAAGAAAAAGAAAGAAAGAAAGAATTAGATCAAACAGGTACACCGACCATGTTTCCCCCTCTGTTAATGTGCATGCTATTCCCATTTAGATTATGTTAATTATTTCTACATTGGCATCTGTACCTTTAAGACACACATCCCATGCACACTGATACCCTCTTTTGTCCGTTAGTGCAGTTTGTCTGGACAGATAACAGGAATGACAGCAACAGTGTGCAGTTCTGGCCCTGTCATTAGGAAGAGTGAAGTGACAGGCTCAGGTAGCAGAAGACAAGGGACACGGAGTAATAATGGGGTGGTGGAGAACAGACTTGAATGTGTGCGCATGTGCGCCATGCAACCTGCACTCCACCTTCTTAGCTAGCCTGTTCTCCTCTGGGTTAGGAGAGGACACTTTCCTATCACTAGCACCGTTAGTTTGGTTTTCTTCCACACAACGGACAGAGTAAGGTTGCAGCATCTTGCCCTTCACCTCCCACAGGAAAGTGTCCTTGCTGTGAGTGTTTGGTGCAACCATCACTGAGGCAGACCATGTTCCTGCCAAAACTGTTTTTCTGCAGCAGAGACAGAGTTTACGATCAGAGGAAAGCATCATAATTCATCTGCTCACTCCAATCTCCCTGAAGGTCTTAACGATTTACCTTGAATATCATGTGTTTGTACAATTTATGCTTACCACAGAGCAGTGGCCATCGTACAGATAGTAAATTAAAAATAGTAACATGGGATTCATTGGAATTTGGGAAGAATTAATCAGGCATTAATCAGGAAAGTTCAGCATAGCATTTCATCCATTGCACTTATTCAATCCTTTAGGTATGAATCCTTGCAATAAAAGAGCCAAGTGCCAAGACCCAGATAAATTCAGCCCTCAAGCCAATCATTGTTTCCATTCCAAATCCTAATGCATAGCTTTATATGTCAACCAAAAAAGCAGACTTTTCTGCCTCAACCACAGAACACAAAAAATATTCACAGGGGTAGAATGAATTTTTGTTTTTAAAAATTAGCTTCATAAAAGATGGGTGACCAGTGGGAACAGCATATGTTACTTGAATAGGTGTGAATTCTTCAATACACCTGATTCTCTGCTTTTTTAAATCTGCACAGATGACATAACACGGATGAAAATGGCTGACATCAACGAAACCTTTGTGACAGAGTTCGTGTTTCTGGGTTTCTCCAGCCAGCCCAAGGTCCAGGTGCTTCTCTTTGTGGCTTTTCTGACTTGCTACCTACTCACAATGTTTGGGAACATCACCATCATCTCTGTGATCAGAGCTGACCCTCAGCTTCACACACCCATGTATTTTTTCCTTATCAATTTGTCCCTCTTAGACATTTACTACATCTCCACCAATGTTCCCCAGATGCTGATGAACCTAGTGACCAGAAGGAGAACAATCTCATTTTGGGGTTGTGTGATCCAGATGTATTTTTCCCTGGCTTTTGGCATGACTGAATGCTTCCTGCTTGGAGTCATGGCTTACGATAGATATGTGGCAATCTGTCAGCCTCTGCATTATGCAGCCACCATGAACTGGGAGATGTGTTTTTGGCTGGCTGCCTTTTGTTGGAGCAGTGGTTTACTGAGTTCCATGACTATTAATGTTTTCACCTTCCAGTTGCCTTTCTGTGGTCCTAACACCTTGAACCATTATTTTTGTGAGGTGCCAGCTGTGCTGTCTTTGGCTTGCACTGACACTTCTTTCATTGAAATGATTGTGTTTGTTTTCAGCATCGTCATCGTTTTTATTCCCTTCTTGCTGATCATGGTCTCTTATACATTCATATTCTTTGCTGTACTGCAGAGACAAAGTGCCCAAGGAAGAACCAAGGCATTCTCTACCTGCGCATCCCACCTTATTGTAGTGACCATATTTTATGGGACAGCCATATTCATGTACAGGCGGCCAAAGTTGAAGTACTCACAAGACAGAGGCAAAGTGACTGCTTTGTTTTATACCATTATAATGCCAATGCTCAACCCCCTGATATACAGCCTGAGGAACAAGGATGTAAAGGATGTTCTGAGGAAACGACACGTGTTAATAAAATGCTGAATTTCTTGAGTGTAAGCTGTCCATTAAAAAGTTTTGATCTTTGGCAACATATATATTTCACAAATGTATAAAATAAATGCAAATGTGTCATAAGCAAACAGTCCTATGGGCCTGTGGCAACATGGAAAAGTTTTCACTACCATTCAAGGAAACAGATATGCCACATTACTCTTATAAGTGTAGGGGAAACATTATAGCTGCGATTTCCTGCTTTGATAGGGGAGTGACTCAATGATCTTTGGGGTACCTTTCACCTCTACCATTTTCTGATTCAGTGGCCAAAATCTTGTTGCTTGGCATATGAAGCAACAACTAGAACAGGCCAACTGAATCAGAGGAATTTATGGAGGAATTGACTCACCACTGATTCAGTGGGCCTGAGTTGTGACTTAATACATCAAGGAACAAGATTTCAGCCTATGATTCTATGAATGACAGACTATCTGCCACAGCCTAACTTTTTCACTCTGTTAATCAGTGTATGGAACTCCACATATTTTTGAGGCTTCATGGTATCCCTGGTTTCATATTTTAGATTCTAGAGCAGTGGTTCCTAACAGTTGGTTGCCAGATGTTCCTGGATTTACACTCCCAGAAGCTTTCAGCACTAGCTGTGCCAGCTAGGATTTCTGGGAGTTGTAGCCCAAAAACATCTAGGTTGGAAATCACTGTTTTAGAGCATTATGAGAATGGGCATATGTGGGTGATCTAAATCAATGGCAGAGTCCATATGATACAAGCAGCATGTCTATATTAATAGTTGTACCACTCTGACCACACTTTAACTGTCATGCTTCCATCCTGTAGAGTTGGTGAGATTCTTAGAATTCTCTCCCTTGCTTCAGATCCATTTCCCTGAGCAGGAACACCAGAGTTCTCTAGAAGATGGATGGATGGATGGATTGACTGAGATTGGAGTTCTGAGACTGGCACAAATTAGAAAAACTGTGATTTGTTTTTGATTTGTGATTCGTCAAGGCTGACAAATCACAAATTATGAATTTATGATTTTTTTTCTGATGAATTGATTTGTCAATTCATTTTTGAGTTTACGACATTACCTCCCAAGCACCTAGGGACACCAAATTTGCAGGCAAGCTTTCCCTGACCCTCCTCTACAAGTCCTGCAGGTTTAGTGAAGTTTGGATTTTGAACATCTGTGTTCCACAAGGAGCCCCCCCCCCCGGCTCCACCAGGCATGTAGAGATAGAAAAATCACAGAAAGCTTACTTTCTTCTACAATCCCTCCATGTTTGGTGAAGATTGGGTTTCAGACATCCACATTAGACACTCACAAAGTGAGTCCCCCTAGGAAAGTGGCCTTTAGCAGCTGGCTTGGGGAAACCCAATCTTCACCAAAGCTAGATGGACTGTAGACTAGAGTTAGTAGAAGCCTCCTTGTAACTTTGATGTCTCTAGGTCCCTGGGGGGGAACTTTCCTGAGGGGGTGACTCTGTGTGTGTATAACTCAGCCATCTGAATATGGTAGGCTCTAAATAGAGGTGCTTACATTTCAGATAGTCAGGCACTTTTTCAGATGTGGGAGGAGAGTCATCTCCAAAGCAGCATTTTGTACCAGGGGAGGTCTAATCTGCCAGACCACTCTAAATGCAAATCAGTTGCAGTGATTAATCCAGTCACCTAGCTTCCAGAAATATGTCCAGGCAGGACACCAAAAGGATGTTGTCCCATGTCACAACAAAACACACCAAAGCTCTAGCATGAGAAAAAGGCTGATGTAAACAAAGAAATCCTCAGATCTTCTTACTGCTGACCACAGATTGCAGGAGCACCAAGCACGATTATTTCTTTGCAGGGCACGAACAAGAAGAGAAGAAGAAGAGAGTAGAAAAGGGAAATGGTTGTCTAAGCAACTATTGGGAGATATATAGACTCCAGGAATCTCACTCTCAGCTCTCTCAAAGATTTTAGTGGTTGGACTTGCCAGTGGTTAAAGCTCTGGGGCTTCACTGACAATTCAGCTGTTCATCTCTTTTCCCTCCGGTGTTCCTTCCTTGTGCTACTGTTTGAAGTCCATTACTGCTGGAGTGATCTTCTGTGACCTGTTGGGTTGGCTAGCCTGCCTTCGGGGAGTAGTTGAGGAGGGCCTCTTTCTTTGTCCAGTCTTCAGCCAAAGAAGGTACTTAAAACACTCAACTCAGTCCATTCTACAACCTTTCTCCAAAAACAATGCACATCCCCCACAGAGATCTTACAAAACAACCAGTAATCACGTATCTCACATCACAGCAATGAATGAGATCTCTTAGTTGTCATATCAACTCTAGCCATTCTGATTTTTCTACTAGGTTATTTTAACAGAATTAAAATATCTAGTATATTCTGAGCAGACTCTCAAAATTAGTTTTCTTATTTAGGAAACAAATTCTGAATAATTTTTTTTTAATAAATTTGTTTGTTGATACCAACAGTATCTCCACAGGCACAAAAGTAACTTTTAATCCTCTAATCCCAGCAGAAGGCAAATATTTTTTGCCATTAAAGAGGCCAATGGGAAAACATCATTAAGAGAGAGTAGAAAGTTCTCAATAAATACCTACCAGCATTTTCTAATCAGCATCTGCTTCCATGAATTGTTATTTCTCATATTTAGATAAATCAGTTCTGGGTTGCAATAAGCTCATGTCTTTTGTTTTGGAACAGTCTTACATATACAATTATCAACAGGCGGTGTTACCATAATCTTGTATCCTGGTTGCCACCAGAAGTCAGAGAACAAATCTTTCTTTAAGAGATTTGTCATTTGACAGACTAGCTTCCTTGATTCTGGTCCATCTAATAAGGTAGGCACAAGGCAGACTTCTTTTGTTTCTCCTTATGTTCATGGATATCAACTTGTTTACTAAACCCCACAGAGCCCATAGAGGCCATTGATAGACAGAAGAGACCCGTCTCTGCAAACCAGTTTTCAAAATGGTATTTTATTTCTTCTTTTTACTTCGTCTTTCTCTTTCAGTTGGGGTCACAGAATGTTGTCTGGAATGCTAGGAAAAATGAAAACAATGAGAAACCTATTAGCCTGGGGTTAATAAGGTAAGGCAATCAGAGTCACAACTTTCCATGAAATTTGGTGTCCCAGTTGAGGCCATTGTTGGCCAACAGACTGACTGACTAATGGATTATTATATTGCTGAATTGCTGTTCATCCGTATTGACCCCAAGGCTAAGCACACCAATTGAAAGTACAAATATGACGTGAAGAAAAAGAAAAACAATCTAAACTATGAGAAAAGACAAGTAAGTTGATTTATCTATTAATTTTTTCAGATACACTGGCAAACCTTTTTTGCATGGTGATCATTTCTGTCATGATGGTAATGATTACAACAATATGTAGGGGGAGCAGTCCTAACTGAAAATGGCAAAAAGGTCAACTGAAGACTAGACCAGTTGAAACACTGCTGGCTTAAGGATGCCGTAAATCAGGAGTGCCTTCACTTCTGGCCTAATTTCACCCCCTCTATTGTGCCAGATACTGTAGATCGCCTTTCATTAGAAAAAACTCTTTAAGTGCTGAAAATGTCTACAGTCACAGCAGGAACTTTTCATACCTCCTTTGTCTCTGTTTTATTTCCATTCCTTTTTAGCTTTTAGTACTTGGTGGGGGCTAATTTTAAATCACCTCATCAGATGAAACACATTTATTGCATTTCAACTCTAATGGTGAAACAGCTTGGACCACAATTTTTGCTACAGGACAGCATCTGGGTGCAAGTGCTGGGGCCACAAAACTCCAACAGGTGCCACTACATTTATTTCCATCCACCGTGCCAGAAAGCTTGTTTTCAGAAGCTGCCATTTAATGTTTAAAAAAATTATCCTGAGGTGATGATGTGACAGACATTTTGCGGAACTGTGGGAAATGTGAAAAGCCAGCTTCCCAGCTTCCTGCTACTGTCACCTAATAAGCTTATGGAGGGAAATGGGCAGTCACAACACAGCACTTTGAGGGCGGTGTTCCCATTTACCATAGGCTGAACGTCTAGTCAGATCACAATGCTGCATAGGAAGGGCATCCATTTTGTTTTGTGTGCTATTTGTTATTGACAGAGCATGCTCAATTTATGTATGCTAAAAGTTCTCAACGTATAGCTTATTAGGAGCTATATGTTACTTTGATATGTAATAACTGCAACATACACCTTTGTTTCTCTAGCGGCTGATCATTCATAATTTCATGGAAGAAGGAAACCACACCACAATAACTAAATTCATTCTTCTGGGATTCACAACAGACCAAAATCTACAACTGACCCTGTTTGCCGTATTTCTAATAATATATCTAGCCAGCTTGGCAGGGAACATCACGTTAATTGCACTCATCTGTAACAGCTCTCGTCTCCATACACCCATGTATTTCTTCATTGGCAACCTATCCTTCCTTGATCTCTGGTACTCATCTGTCTATACCCCTAAAATCCTAGTGAACTGTATCTCTGAAGACAAGAGCATTTCCTTTGAAGGTTGTGCTGCCCAATTCTTTTTCTCTGCTGGCCTTGCATACAGTGAATGCTATCTCCTTGCGGCTATGGCTTACGATCGCTATGTGGCTATTGCCAACCCAATGATGTATGCTACAGTTATGTCCAAAAATCTATGTGCAGGGTTGGTGACCATCTCTTATCTGTGTGGTTTCATCAATGCCACCATAATCACAAGTGAAACCTTCACCTTGAGCTTTTGTGATGACAACGTCATTAATGACTTCTTCTGTGACCTTCCCCCATTGGTCAAGTTGTCCTGCAAGGTGCCCAAGAATTATCACTCTGTGTTGTATTTCATTCTGGCCTCTAATGTAATTACCCCCTCAGCACTTATCCTGGCTTCTTATGCCTTCATCCTGGCAGCCATTTTGAGGATCCGTTCCAGTGAAGGGAGACTGAAAGCGTTTTCCACATGTGCTGCTCACCTGACTGCTGTCACTTTGTACTATGGCTCCATCCTTTTCATCTATTCACGCCCCAGCTCCAGCTATACCTTGGAACGGGACAAAGTAGTGTCTGTCTTCTACACGGTAGTGATCCCAATGCTTAATCCCATCATCTACAGTCTCAGGAACCAGGAGGTAAAGAATGCTCTGAAGAAACTGATTACGACATGTTGCGGCAGCATGAATTAACTCCACTGGATGCATGGGCTGTTGTTTCCATTTCCCTAGCTTAGACCACTGTCATGCATCAGTATATGGATTTCCCCTCAAAATTTATTTTACATGATAAAGTCTTTGAGAGTCATCACACTGACATTTACATTTGGCTTCTATATAATATCTATTCATTCTGTATTGCTTCCTTTGGCTAAAATCCTCTCACACTGGCTTAACTCCAGCCGTATAAATTTCACTGGTGAACTGCTGGCACGTAAGATGCTGGTGCTAGTTTTTCTTGTTGTGTGCCAAAGAAAACAAGCGGAAGATTAAACAAGGAAAATTGAAGATAGATATAAACATATTTGCATAGAATTGTTACAGCTGGATGGCATTTAAAATCCCATTGTAAAAAATCCAAGGGAACTACTAGCACTACTTATGTTCACATGTACAAATAATTGCAATAGAAAGTAGTTAATAATGTTGGAAGCTATTATTCCAAAGGATTGTTCTTCTGCTTGGAATTCACAGTTCCCTTCAGGTTTACTAGTACTAGTGAAGTAGCAGTGGTGGCAGAAGAAGTGTGCTAGCTTTCACATTTTCCCACTTTTGTGGGATTAAGGTTGGCCTTAATAAAATTCTTGTGGAACTGTGGATTTGGGACAGGGTTTATAAAAGATGTCTGTGGCTACACAGACCAGGACAGAAAAGGCAGGAACCGGAGTAGGAGCGAGACCGTTAATAGAGGCGGGGCATGGGGAGGTGGGGGAGGAGAGAGATAAGATACCCGGGGGTTGGGACTTAATCTGGGTAGAAGATCCCTGGACAGGGAGATGTGAAAAGGTCAGGGTGCCTCGGGAGGAGGCAGACTATAGCAGAAGAAGAGGTTTGCCCCCCAGACCATCATACTGGGGTGAATCAGAGGCATGGAGGAGGCGTTTGAGGGAAGAAAAAAAGAAGGTGGAGAGAGAGGACAGGGAAAGGAGAGCACGGCGTCTGGAGAAGGCTTGCCGGAGGAGGTGTTCACCGGACCTGGGACCCCTATTCAGAGGGAGCAGACTGGACAGGGGAGATGAGGAGACCTTACCATTGTTGAGATGAGCTCCCTTTCTATCATCCTGGTGTCTTACATCATCTTAGCAGCTGTCTTGAGGATGAACAGGAAGACTCAGAGCATTCTCTACCTGTGGTTCCCACTTCACAGGTGTCACTTTGTTCTATGGGACTGTGATTTTCATGTACCTACGGCCTACTTCTGTCTATGTCCTGGACCAGGGCAAATGGGCATCTGTATTCTACACAGTAGTGATCCCCATGCTCAACCCGCTAATCTACAGCCTGAGAAACAGGGATGTGAAAGAAGCTTTCAGAAAACTCATCAGCCAGGCATGGAATTCTTTCTTAACCTGAGATGAAACATACATTCATTTCCATCATTTTGTGGGCATGTGCCCTATAGTTCAAATGTAATTTCTTCTGTCATTTCCCTGAAAAATTTCTTCTCGATTCTAAATTATCTAGTTTCCCACTAATTATGGAACAGAAAGGACATTCAGCAAGTAATTTAGTTTGCAATTTCAAATTCATCTGTGCTGAATCATGAGGTCAACTGATGCTTCTGGGATGACTTTAGCATAAGAGTGTTGAAGACTGCAGCCTGTCAGCAGTCCCCCTCATTTTACAGATACCCATAGACAGAAGGGGATAACATTCAACTAGTACTGCATGTGGTGTTTTGAAGTAGGTGTGATTCACATGTGTTTCAAAGGCAGACCCATTATCCATGTTCCATTTGGTGTGTCCATTTCCACATACATAATATGTTACACATATTTTAAAAATGCATCTGTAAATTGGTTGTGCAAATGCATTCAGGATTCCTTTAGTATCTGGTGCTGACAAAAGTATTGAATTCTTATTATCCTGAATACAGCAAGGACCTTCAAGGCGTTTCTTCTGTAGAACATCTAATCTGTGCCTGCAGTATTTTTTTACCATATATAGAGAATGATTGGATCTGAGCACAGATTTCTTTGTGCCTTCACTTTTAATTTTAAAAAAGTTACTTCTGAACAGTTTTTCTTCCTCACAGAGCAAAATTAATAAAACAGTAACAATAGAAAATCTTGAAGGACTTATTGAGCTCTAGTGCTGATGGATCTTGCTAACTTCAGTTGATTGTTTCATGTTCTGCTTTTAGAGTGCAATATGTTCATATTTCTGACTTGTAAAGTAATTAGAGATGGGCATGAACTGCCTATTGGGTGGTTCATCCCAGTTCATTTACCACCACAACAGGTGTTCAGCAGCTTGCCACCCTACTCCGGCCAGTGGGTGCCCACTTGAAGACAGTGTCCCAGCTTCCCGCCCCACCTCCTCTGGGCTCTGCCGAACCACCAGACACCTGTTGCGGTGGTTAATGAACTGGGGTGAGCCACCAAATAGGCAGTTCATGCCCGTCTTGAAAAGTAGACAACATGTCTATGATGCTGTGTGCCCCGTGATGAAGGAGCTACTTTCCATGCCATTTTCATCTCCCCACCCCACCCCAGCATCCTGCTTCTAAACCTTTCATTTTCCTCCCAGAATGTGAGTTAATATAGAATTGGTCAGGTATGGCAGAGTAGGTGGCAAGCATATAAATCTTCCCTTGGCCTGGACTATGAGTGTTGTTCCCACCTCTTATTCTTGGGAATTTTGGAACAATTTAAACATCCTCTCTCTCCATGCATACATGTCTGGGGGGAGGGTTGTGGGTAGGGCAGGGTTTGTGTTTTGTTTTGGTTTTTATTTTCATCTAGTCCATATGGTGGAAGAAATAATAACATCACCCGCGAACCCCCTGCCCCCCCTTTAGTGTTTGCAGTTTCCCTTCCTCCAAAACCAAATGTCTAATTATAATTGTAATTGTAAATTTTTATGATTTTATATATGTCATATTGCCCTGTTTTATCTATGTAAGCCGCCCCGAATAGACATTGTCTAGAGGAGTGGGGTAAAAATCTAATAAATAAATAAATAAATAAATAAAGAAATAAATAAATAAATAAAGAAATAAAGAAAGAAAGAAAGAAAGAAAGAAAGAAAGAAAGAAAGAAAGAAAGAAAGAAGGAAGGAAGGAAGGAAGGAAGGAAGGAAGGAAGGAAGGAAGGAAGGAAGGAAGGAAGGAAGGAAAGAAAGAAAGAAAGAAAGAAAGAAAGAAAGAAAGAAAGAAAGAAAGAAAGAAAGAAAGAAAGAAAGAAAGAAAGAAAGAAAGAAAGAAAGAAAGAAATTAAAAGCAAGTGAATTTGTTTCTCCTTTTTCAGATTGGAAGGTTTTCAGCTCAAAAGCCATTCCCCTTTCCTCCACTGCCCTCTGTTTGTTCACCATTTTCAAGAGTTCAAAGGAACCTAGACATTCTTAGAGAGACTCCCATCCCATATAAGCTTCAAGAGGAATTTTCTGTATCTGTCATGCACAATCTGCCTCAAGCTATACTTATGTACTTATTCTGCTTATCTCTATAATAAACTGTCCTAGGTTATTTTTCATTACTCATTTTCTTTCCAAGCAACATCCATTCTGTCGTGATACACTGTGCAAATCTCAACCCATGTTACTTGTGTTTATGATTATGTTGCCAAATGTGTGTAAACAGACAATTTCTCACAGATATTCTGTATTCTTGTTCATTGAGAACTTCCTTTATTGAGGAAATTTTTACCTCATCTTTATCTGGCCAAGTCATAACAAAAGCAAACAGAACATGTTTAATAATTAATTAATATGCAAATTAAAAATCATACTTGTGATTAAAGAAATGGCACAAAGTATTCAGTGGCCCAGATCCTCTGACCTAGTTATGCTGGTGCAGCACGAAGCCTAACTTCAGGCAAAGAAATCACCATGGGTATTATCAGCTGCACACTGAGTTTTATGACTCAGCGTCCAGTTCATAATGTTATACAGTGATTTCTGAATTTAGTTCAGATCCTCTCCCAGAGTTATGCTATTTGCATATCTACAAAAGAGGATTTTTGCCAGTTTTTGATTCCTTTTTGAATGAGGTTTTAAACCAACACTTCCTGTGTTGGAGAGCCAGCAGAAAGAACTAGCAGGATTTATGCATCTGAGAAATCTTAAACAACAGTCTGCCATACTTCAGGTGAACTCTTATCCTAAGACATAAAAAAAATTACAATGTGTGATTTTTAAAAAATGCAAAACATTTATTGTCCACTCTCTACTGAAGGTTTATGATACAATCCATTGCCCTTCCCACCCCGGAATGAAGATGTGAGACAAGAAATATGGGTTTAAACATGGGCCATACTTTATTAAGCATAATCAATGTTGTCATCCTTTGGCAAAGGGGGGCCCTGCTGTAGTGCGGAAACAGGTTTAAGCAAAGAGGTCTCAAAAGACCCCTTAAGCAACAAATGGGTGAGTCCTTGGCCTTACGTTTTTGCGATCTTAAAGACTGCAAGAACCCAGCCGGTCCCAGTTTGACCACTCCTGGACCTCAAGCCAGCTTCTCCTCAGTGACTGTTGGTCCGGGTGTGGCCCCAGCGCATCTTTCCCCCCAAGCACTGTAATCACACGATCCGCAGAGCTGGGAGGTCAGATGGGCTATAGCTTACCTGATATTGCAATGGGATTCACCCAAAACCTGTTATATCCGCACTACCTGCCTGTGTGACCGAATATCCACCTCCAACATGCCAGCGCACCTGTTCCAGTGTGGGATAGGCGAAAAATCCCTGCCTCCAAAGCCAATCAGGATGCGGGTCAAAAATTCCTATCCGGCCCCAGAGGCGACCAAATAAACTCATAGTAGAATATAGGGCGGGCAGGTGGGTGCCAAGAAAGGAAGAGGGGGGAGGTAGGGGGGAACGTCCCTTAAATAACCTAGCATTCGCCTCTCTCCTCCTATGTCAATCTCATAAACTGAATGGAGTCTCATGTTATCTGAAGGGAGGAGGCAAAGACGAGCTGCGCTGCTGAAGCTTGGCTCAGCAGCGGCACAAGCATTTGCTTTCTTGACCATGCTGCTGTAGGATTACATGTTTACTGCTTTTGCTACAAAAGTGGTGCAATCTGACTCTTAGAATTTACCCTATAAAGATTTTTTTTTCTTTACTTGATTTAAGGTCTGGTATTACACAAATCCACAGAGACACAGATATTCTAAAGATTTTTCCCTCCTCCCCCACTTCCACTTTCAATATAAAGGGTATACATGCAACATTATTTTCACCCTTCCCATTGCAAGCCTCTTCGCTTTAAGCAGGGCATCTGCATTTTTCCATTCATTAATTATACAGAGTTTTGCGTGGTGGCGATGGTCTTTAGTAAAAGAGGGAATATAAAATATTGGGAAGAGCAGATTAAATTCAGCAAAAGCATCTTGTGGACAGAAGAGTTATTTCCATCAAAGAAAAGCTTTTCATCCAGTGGATTATTTTTTACTATCTTAATGAGAAGGATGTGGTCTTCATCAGTCTTCCCCTTCTCCAATTCTCTATGTTCACACAGACAGAAAAACACATACATATTCTGGAGAATTGGTGGACCCTACTTGAGTAATAAAGTTAGCACTGAGGGTAGTGAAGGAAAAGAAAGATTCCCCCCCCCCTTTTCCACTTTACCTTCAGCTATGCTGAACAGAACTTGGATCAGGAATAATCCTGCTATGAAACAAAAACTCCAGATCCAGCCCAGTACAAAGAAAAGAGATATTCTGCAGTGTGGAATCTGTTGCCTGACAAGAATCTACCAACCTACATATTTCATTTTATTTTAAAATTTCTTTTCTGCTTCCAGAATTCTGATTATACATGGAATTCAAATATGCATGGATTTCCAAAGCAAGGGAGCGTGTAAGAAAAAAAGAAAAGAAAATAAAGATAAGAAGAGGAGACGTAGTTGTGCTGTGATGATAGAGTACAACAGCACTAAAGGAGCAGTCAAAGTCTATGAAGAGCATAAATAAACAATGCTTTACCAAGCGGGAGATCGCTGGCCAGGCATAGCATTGGCCGGCGCAATCGTCGTTTGCTGCCCACCAGGGATTAGAGCGAGACTGTTCTCGCAGCTTCTAGAAAATCATGCAAAAGGCGGGAAGCCCCAGGTATTTAAGGGGCTTGCCCGCCTTGCACTGCGTTCCTTCGTTTTTGGGCTCCCACCCGCCCTCCCTTTTTCTAGTGTGAGTTTTTCTGGTCGCCTTTTGGGGCCGGATAGGAATTTTTGACCTTCATCCTGATTGGCTTTTGGATGGGGGGATTTTTCGCCTATCCCACACTGGATGAGGGTTGTTGGCATTTTGGTGGAAAACATTTTGGTCACTTGGGCGGGTAGTGCGGAAATAGCTGGTATTTTTGGTGTGTCCCAATGGTAATATCTTTTAAGCCAACAGCGCATCTGACTTCCCAGCACTGCGGATCGTGCGATTACAGTGTCTGTGGCGGAAGGATGCGCTGGGCCACTCCTGGACCAACAGTCATCAGCCAATGATGGCTTGAGGTCTTGGGGGTGTTTATTAGCAGTTGTCTGGGTTCTTGCGGTCTGGAGACCGCTGGAACTTGGAGCCGGGGACTCGCCCATTTATTGAGAGAGGGGTATAGGCATACTCCTACAGATCAGCTGTTTCCGCACTACAGCTGGCCCCCTTTTTGTGACATAAGATTGCTGTTTATTTGACATTATCAATAAAGTGGCCCATATTTTATCCAATATTTTGTCTCACGTCTTTATTCCAGGGTTGGGGCAGCAATGGAAGAACCACCGTGTCCCTCTGTGGCTATTAAGATTTCATCTGCTCCCCTCATACATTCTTTAGCTTTTCTTCACTACGACTGGAGTCAGAAACCTTTTTAAAGAAAACAACAGTTATACAAATTGGTGGTTTGGCAGTGCTACTGCTGCTATTCCTAAACTCATCACTGCTAGTCTATCTGCACATACACTGACCAGAACCATGGACTAGCAGGTTCCTGCGTAGCTTGCAGAAGTCAGACATGTTGACTCAGCACGACCTACACTAGTTCCATCTAATGTAACTTTACTCAGTGAAACCACAGGAACATGGCACATGAGCAGCTATAGATGAAATACTGTCAGTTGTTCCCAGAATGGTAGGTAGGAAAGTATGGCAGAATGCACATGAAAACTCACACCGGCATAAATACGCCAGAGTAAATTTCCACAGCAAATGTCTACAAATTAAGAAGTCAGTGTAGGCATTTGCTGTTACATTCCAAGACACTTTTTAACTAGCCACAATTAATCAGATTTATACTGTTGATCTAAGACTGGTGGGCATGGGTGGCCATGGATTCTGGCTATGTTTATTCCAGATTAGAAGACAAGAAACATTGCAGTGTATAGTGTCTGATACAACCAGTTTCTCTAATGATGATAAAAGAATAGTTTGCTTCACATACATATACACACACAATCAGATTTTGGCTTAACCAGATTCAAAGTAAGCATTTTATTAGCAATTCACTTATATATTCGTTTTCTTAAAAAGCACTATCAAGAAGTAGCTCTAAGAATAAATTCAAGCTCCTTAGAACTTAACTGGCAGAGCTTGGCCAAGACATGGCTATAACAGGAAAAAAACGTACAACAGTAGCTTTTAAAACATGATAAATGTAAAATGTTAAGAACAATGGAATGGCTTTGCCCTCCCACCCTAGAATAATGAGGCGAGACTCAAATGATGGGATGAAAACAGGGCCACACTTTATTAAAGATAACTTTCCAACTCTTAGCCCCTTCAAAGATGCACACGGGGCCTGCAGTAGTGCAGAATGAAGGTCTGGTAATGAAGGTCTCAGAGGACCCCTTCTTGACAATAATGGGTGAGTGTCCAGCCCTGAGGTAGCATAGCAACTATGGCCATGTGGCCGGCCATGATTTGTTCACCCCCAGGTCTCTAGTCCTGGCAGCCTTTGGTCCAGAGGTGTCCCCATAGTGTCATCCTCGGCTGGACCATAATCTCACCATCCGCGGCTCTGAGGGTTCAGACGTGCTATACTCTGCTTGAACTCCACGGGAAACTCACCAATACATCTTCATTCAGCATTACCTGACACTGCAGGGAACTAGCTTAGCTGTGTCCCCTGCCTGCCATAATATCCAATTCTAACCACAGGCCCCTTTGGAGATCTTGCAAAAAAGTCTCCAAATCCATGTCTGACAAATGGAGCCCATCATTTCTAAATAGCTCAGACCATTGCAAACTTATTTCCAGATGTCCAATCAAAGAGCCCAACTCTTTGCACACTATTCTACACACTTCCTGGTTTATGCTCTCCAAGCCTTGTCACAAAGAGCCTCGTGGTGCAGTGGTTAAACTGTTGTACTGCAGCCAAAACTGTGCTCATGGCCCAGGGTTCAATCCCAGGTAGCCGGCTCAAGGTTGACTCAGCCTTCTGTCCTTCTGAGGTCGGTAAAATGAATACCAAGCTTGCTTGGGGGGGAAGCAATGTGTAGTCTGCATAATTAACTTGTCAATCACCCAGAGAGTGCTTGAAGTGCTATGGGGTGGTATATAAGCAGCACGCTTTTTGCTTTGCTTTTTACTTTTAATGTAAAGAGAAAGACAGTTGGCCCTCCACACAATCCTGGGAATCATCATGGACCACACAATTCAGGTCTGTGGGTCTGCCGACTTCCATGCCCACAAATCCTCCAGCATCTCAATTATCAATGACTTCCTAGTCTGTTTACCCAGGTTGTTACCACCTGCTTAATATTATATTTCATAGTTGTTGGAATACTAGCCATGTGGGGTGTGTGTGTGTGTGTGTGTGTGTGTGTGTGTGTGTGTGTGTGTGTGTGTGTGTGTGTGTGTGTGTGTGTGTGTGTGTGTGTGTGTGTGAGTGAGTGAGTGAGAGAGAGAGAGAGAGAGAGAGAGAGAGAGAGAGAGAGAGAGAGAGGCCTGTTAAAGCAAATTCATGTTTCCTCCTCTTACAACATTATCTCTTCAGATAGCACAAATCTTTCAGTGTTAGGCACCTGACACATCAGACTAATAAATATAGCTATACTATCTCTTGACTGTCCAAATTTTTTTAAAAAAAACCCAGCTGATTTGGCAAACATTTATTGAGTCTTCCTCTTAAGCAGAGGTGAGCGAAATGTGATTCTCCAGATTTTGTTGGACTGCCATTCCCACCAATCCTAGGCAGCAGGTCCAATGGTTAGGAAAGCTAACCCTGGGAGAGGTAGTCCAACAACATCTGAATTGCCACATTTTACGCACCCTGGTCTCCTTTTAGGTGTAGAACCAATCTCTGCTATGCACTGAATGCAAATCAGTATCTCATCTAGTAAGGCTCTGAGTTAGTATTTATGGTACTGTCCAGGGTCCTGAACATAATCCAGCAGCAGCACTAATCAGCCATATCTTATATGCTCTCACCTGAGACGCTGCTTTGCTGGAATGATGACACCTCTGACTTACAGCATGGGCTGTTGGTAAAAGTGTGAAGGAATTCATTTTATCTAAAATCTCATGAGATTAGAGTTCCGCATTGTGTGGAGGGTTTCGCTTATACCAGTGGGTGCCTACAGACATCCTCTCAGTGGACATTTCTCAGAGGTTAGAAGCAACTGCAGTTTGTGGCATCAAGGATGGGCCTCATCTGCATGAGCCATACTCCCCACTTGTGTATTGATTCTGTGGACTATTTATTGCAAATAGCTGCAAAACTTAGTGTCCTACTTCTGTAAACAGTATAATATCAGAAGGAAGAGCACACTGGAATGAGACTGTAGTTTCTCCCCCAAGATTACAAAAGTGTAAATTCTGTTTTCCAAAGAAAAGCTAATAAAGCATTCCTTTTCATGGAATGTATGCTAGTCATTCAAACTGGGATGCAGAAAGAAACTGAGCTGTCGTTTTTGCTGAGAGACAGGCTGTGGATTAGTACTTAAATTACAGGGGAAAGTGGTGCATGTGCATGTGCTTATTTCAGTCCATGGTCCCGATACCATGACTCCCACTAAATTTAGTCAAACCGTTATCCTGCCCCCGCTCTCTGCACTTGCAAAAGGCAAGCGTGGGCTGGCCCTTTCTAGTCCTTTTTCTATTTGAAGCAAACATGTTAATCCTATTTTAAAATAACAGCTGGCTTCTTTTATCCTCTTGTGAATTTCCAAATGCTTGCGGCCTACAAGGCACGGTTAAGCTGGAGTGTGAAAAACAGTCTGGGTGCACTGTGAGGAAATGCAGGTGTATTTGTGGTCTCACTTGGCTTCTTTTTGGATCCTAAATTCTGTGATGAAATGATTACATTCGCTTAGACAAGAGATATAATGAGATAGGGAGCTAATTTGGCATTCTTTTGCCATGCCAAAAGCGAGGGCTTTCTGAGGCTGTTGACATCCATATTAATTTTGGCCTAGTTAATTGGAATCGTGGCCTTTGAGACCAACTTAGCAGCAGTGTTTTTTCTCTCAGTCTTTTCTTATAAACAAGCTCCTTACGGGCCAATTAGAATGCCATAAGAAGATAAAACTTTCAAACTCATGGAAACAATTATCAGGCCTGTCAATATGTAACAAGGGCCTAAAACCAGGCAATTAACTGCACAATGCAGAGAACACACCAGAGTTTGTTCCTTTGTGCATATAAGTGATGGAAAACTTGGAAAATTCCTTTTTGGACTTCAGGTCCCAAAATCCTCAAGGAAGCATGGCCATTGGCTAAGGGATGCTAGTAATTATAATCTCAAAAGGTAATTTTTCCAGGCTCTGGTGTAATGTCTGCTATACGTCCATTAATCCATCAAGCAAGAATTCAGTCTCAAATGTGTTGTTTCCTATTCACATTACTGTGACACTGTGGGAATTATAAGAATAAAGGTAAAGGTAAAGGTTCCCCTTGACAATTTTTGTCCAGTCGTGTTCGACTCTAGGGGGCGGTGCTCATCCCCGTTTCCAAGCCATAGAGCCAGCGTTTGCCCGAAGACAATCTTCCGTGGTCACATGGCCAGTGCGACTTAGACACGGAACGCTGTTACCTTCCCTCCGAGGTGGTCCCTATTTATCTACTTGCATTTGCATGCTTTCGAACCGCTAGGTTGGCGGGAGCTGGGACAAGAGACGGGAGCTCACTCCGTCACGTGGATTCAATCTTACGACTGCTTGGTCTTCTGACCCTGCAGCACAGGCTTCTGCGGTTTAGCCCACAGCGCCAGCACGTCCCTATTATAAGAATACCACAGTCTATATTATATTGCTTTTCCATGTAAACTCGCAAGCCACAGTCCCTCTCTGAATGTATGGGAAAGGGAATATGCAGATGTATCCAAGCTGTAACTGCTCCTCAGAAGTGGCTTATATAGTGCTAAATATTGTCCCCTTCCCTACCGCCATAAAAAAAAAACCCTCCCATATGCTTCTACAGCATCATTATGTCTTACAAGATCATTTTCTAAATATGTTACATCCATTCATGTGAATAATCCTTAAGCAAAATAAATGGAACTGAAGCATATTTTCATTAGGATTATAGCCAGGAAAATTGTTTAAAAATGAAAATCAGAATGATATATAGACTCAGAGTCACAGAACTGAGACAGGGTATGGGGGTGTCCCACGAGGGAGGCAACCAGCATGTCAGATAGAATCTCATAGGGAAGGAAAGCTATGGCTCGTTAGGGCACCAGATATCCACTGACTTTGACAAAACCAATATCATGTTAGCTTTGCTAGGAGCAGCCATTTTGATGGCAGAAGTTTTTATTAGGCTAGAGTGAACTCTGTGTCTAACAGGGAGATGTGAGGGAGTTAAGAAGTGGGCTGCGAAAAATCTGTCTTTCTGAAAAACAGGTAGAAATATAGTATGCTTTTGTTGGAACTTGTATAAAATATATTTTAAAACTCTACATTTTAAAGAAAGAGACGAATATAGTGGATGAGAATTCAGTCATATAAGAACATAGCAGCTTGTAATATTGAAACCTTATTTCTCTCTGTGTGTGTGCAGCTAATAAAACTTACCTTTTTTTATCTGCAAATGCTATTTCTTATTTTTTGAAAAGACAGTCACAAGATAGTGTTCCTTTCACACTGTTAGCCAGTGCTGGGATACATAGTCAGGGTTGTGTCACTAAACTAGCATAGGCTGTGTGTATGTGTTTCAACAGTACGTGTTCTTACTCTTTAGAAGAGTAGTGTAAATTCAGTCCTTATTTATGGCAGTATTCAAGCAGCTGTGGAATGGGGATACTGGCTGTTTGCCTTGTTTGGCGGAAAGGATATTTCTGGGGAAGAAGTCCCTGTTTACAAATTAAATGGCAACCTTAAACTTAGTGAAAGGGTTCTGAGGTGGTTGTCAGTTCATGGCAACACACACCAGGTAGAGAAAGGTGAAGTGAATGCCCCATGTCTAGGTTGCTGTAGAAGGCGTATGTACAAGGAAAAATAAAGGTCTATACAGTGTATAATGGCCATAAGGTACAGGAGAAAGTGGCTGGAACAGAACATTTTGATGCAACTAAGGAGTTGGAGGGTATGCTCACAATAGACACAGCCTAAATGAACAGGAAGTTCATGGTTTATAATCCCAGGAACTGGCCTCTATCAAAAACCTTCCATGCACCAACACGAAGAGGTTTCATCAATGCTTTTCTGAAGATCCAAGCAGAACTCCTTGCTCCTTGTTTTCCTAAATTAAAAATTAGCTTGTAATCAGAAGGTATGATGTGTAAATGTAATCCAGCAAGGAACGAAATGGGCAAATTCTGAAACAGTAATAGGAGTAACCACTCACATTTCTTCACTTGAAAAATGCTTCTGAGTTTATTCCAAGCTCAATTGCATCTCTAGTTGTTTGAAGCCTTCTGTTTCCTTTGAGTTGAGCTTGACTGCGAGTGGGCTGTGTCTGTGTGAAAACTGTAAATTATTTTACCGTAAAACTGTAAAAAACAGGTTTCAATTTGTTGGATGAAATCCTGTTGCTTGGCATAGTAAGTTGCAAGTAGAGTAGGTCCACATAATTAATGGAATGTATGAAGGAGCTGACTCAGCAAATCCCCAATGATTCAATGGGCAGAACTTTAGTCAATATGACACATTTTTCTAAGAGCTACACAATGCCAGATACCTGACTTGAACATAGAAAGGCATTCCCTGACATTTCTAATTCATAGGTTTCTAGTTTTCCTTCCTCCATATCTTGGAAATGAAGATACATTTGAATTTAGATATATGGTTCTACTGCTTAAGTCAGACATACATATATTTCCTTACAAAACTTATTTTGCACTTTATCCACCATGCATGCTAGTGTCCGTGCATTTTTAAGAAGTTGCAACATACAATATCAAGCATCACACATTGGTCATCAATAAAATTAATGTATAGCTTTAGCAGTAAGAGATAATTTAAAACTGCATACATATCCTTCAAAGGAGGGGGAACATCTGGCCCACAGGTTTAAATCAGGCCATGCACGATCTGGGTCCCCCAACTTCTCCTGAAGATTATAGAAAGAGCAAAAAGATACAGAGTTGCTATGGTAACAAGGTCTTTGGCCAAGCTGAAAGCCAATGGAACAGTAGTGACAATCTATAAAGTTAAATACTTTCAGTGGCTTCACGCCTGTGTATCTGGATGAGATGCAACTAGTGCATAATTTGTTTCAGAAGAAAGGGGTGGTTACTTTCTGGGCTGTTACCCTGTATACTGTCAGAACACATGGATGATCTCAGACATGTTCTGAGACATATCTATAAGGGATCTTTGAACCATGGCAATACAGTAGTTAATGAATAGATCACATTCACACAGAGCTATTCAACAAGAGAATTTATTGAACACAAACAAGAATCAATATACTCTATACGCACAGTGGTTGCATTGGGGAATACAAATATTTGCATCCAGTGTTTCCAGATGAGATTTTTCTCACTTCCAGAATTTTAAATGGTTTTCAGACTACATTGTCTTCCACTTACTAAGTCCATCCCTTGGTGTTTTCCTAACACTTCCTCCTACTTCTTTCTTGCCACAGAAAATTCTCTAGGAAGGGAAAGATCTAATAGCTATACAGGGCCTTTTAATTGGTAAGTAGTAGGAGTCTCCCATCTAGAAGCAGCTTCTGGGAATTATGGTAAGGAGGCATGTTGCATTTTCCAGTCTACCAAATGAAAGATTTTCGTGTCTGGGGAAGTGCAGTACAAACTCACACATTCCCTGGGCAAACCTATGCATGCAGCTAGATAAATCTCAGCACATCCACATCTTCTATATGCAGCAACCAAAACCACAGATATATAATTAACACATGGAAAGACCAGAGCTAACAGGCCCCATGGAAGCCTTGCAAAATGTATGTTGGGCATTTCTGTGTAGGGGGTCATCTTAATAACTGTTACTTAGAACATTCAAGTTTGCTAAGACTGATTGAATTCCAGAGTAGTTGTGCACAAATGTTATTGATCAAAATCCTCTTCTGGAAAATCATGCATGCAAAGAGGAGTTGTGCAGTGATCCTCCCCCACTACTTGCTATCTGGCATGCAAGCAGGCACACACAAAATAATTTGCTCAAATGAAGCATGCAGGCACATGTGACAAGTGGCCCACAAAATACAGGAAGAACCACCTGCATGCTTCTCCTTGTGCAATTGCTTAAGGCAACAGGATTCTGCCCATCGTATTTCAGTGGTACTGTTCTTTAACTACTTTGTAAGTCATCTGGGGTCCAATTTTCCATCCATCCATCCAACCATCCATCCATCCATTAATGGCAGGATTATATGGTGCTAGGAGTCAGTGGATTTTATCTGTTTTAATTGTATTTCTCCTATTTGTTGTTAACATTATTAGCTGGGAAAGTGGGCATAAATCAAATGAATAAAAATGGCATTATATAGCACAGGGCTGCAGTCTATACACAACACCATATAAATATATTTGTGTAAATATTTTTCTTTCTGTGTTTGAAAAATAGTACAGCAATTCCTCCCCAGGATTCATGAGGTAATCTGAATGAGAGTTTTAAGAATTTTAAACCATATAATATGCAGCTGTAAATAGAAAGCACACTAACACCTGTGTCAAAGCACATGGCTTCTTGGATTTTTTTTCATTCCAAATAGATTACAACACACATAGTTTTCCAAGGAGGCCTTACAAATAGCAGAGAAGAGAAGGGAAACAAAATGCAAGGGAGACAGGGAAAGTTACAGAAAATTGAATGCAGACTTCCAAAGAATATCAAGGAGAGGGCCTTCTTAAACAAACAGTGCAAAGAAATAGAGAAAAATAATAGAAAGGAAAAAACCAGAGATCTGTTCAAGAAAATTGGAGATATTAAAGGAAGATTTTGTGCAAAGATGGACATGATAAAGCACAAAAATGGTAGGGACCTTACAGAAGCAGAAGACATCAAGAAGAGGTGGCAAGAATACACAGAGGAATTATACCAGAAAGATCTGAATGTCCCGGACAACCCAGATAGTGTGGTTGCTGACCTTGAGCCAGACATCCTGGAGAGTGAGGTCAAGTGGGCCTTAGAAAGCATGGCTAACAACAAGGCCAGTGGAGGTGATGACATTCCAGTGGAGCTATTTCAAATCTTAAAAGATGACATTGTTAAGGTGCTACACTCAGTATGCCAGCAACTTTGGAAAATTCAGCAGTGACCAGAGGATTGGAAAAGATCAGTCTACATCCCAATCCCAAAGAAGGGCAGTGCCAAAAAATGCTCCAACTACAATACAATTGCACTCGTATCACACACTAACAAGCTTATGCTCAAAATCCTACAAGGTAGGTTTCAGCAGTATGTGCACCGAGAACACCCAGAAGTACAAACTGGATTTCGAAGGGGCAGAGGAACTAGAAAGTAAAACTGCATAAAACAGCCAGCAAAAGAGATTCTTCTCATTTAAGAAAACAGTTAAGAACTTCGGGATGATGACTGATGCATAACAGATGTCCAAGAAAGACAAATTGCTGAGGAAAAAGTACATTGTAGTGTGGAGTTGAGGACTGCATCTGATCAAACAGAATCACACCCAGATTCCCCAATAATGTCAAGCCATAAGCAGCAAGGAACAGTACAAAGAGGGTAATCTGCAGGTGTGGAAGATCTGTCAATCAGTGAGGAAGAATTCAGTCACCAATGTGTTGTTTCCCATTGTAATCATCACAACACTGAGGTTAAGAGAAATTTACAGGTCAGTGTTTCTTCTTTTTTTTGAGGGAGTCACATACTTGTAGCCTGACAGCAGTATGAATGTAAATTCCTTTCTAACTTTCAATCAAAACTAAGTGGGTTAGGAAAATTCCTTTAAAATGGCTTAAGTCATTCTGTAATGTTCATTGATCAGGCTGTGTCACCATCTGCATTATTTCTAACCCCTACATAAGGTGGCAATTAGTGACCCTAATAAAGCTTTCAAGGTGAGATAATTAAGCTTTACCAGTTGTACACCACCACTCCCAGTGAGTTTCTACAGCTGGGCAGGGATTCAAATCCAGATTTCTTGAGTTGTACTCCATCACTCTATCCACTACACTACATTGGGTAGCCCCATTTTATTGTTACAAGAAATCAGATATTATTCAGGGAAAATTGCGAAGCACAGCTGGGGATCTTGATTCACCAAATGTTTGGGACTACAATTCCCATTATTCTTTAGCTTTTAAGACTTGATCCAAAACAATTGCAGGGCACAGTTTGCCCAACCTTGACTCAGAGGTATCTGTTACAGTCTTGACTGAGAGTCTGAACAGAGGGTTTTACCAGAGAGGAAGACTAAGGCAATTAACTGACTAAAAAGACTCATCAGTGTAATTTACCTGTTTGAAATTACAGAGCATTCTGGCCCAACAATTAGCTTCTCAAATAGATGGATGAAAGTTATTAGTGGAAGCAAAGTGAGTGATTGCTTCAAACGTGTCTCAGTAAAATCTTAAAATGAGAACAATTATACTCAGCTAGCAAACACATCAAATAGAGATGATGATCACCTTTTTCTATCCAGATAATTTGGGGACTTTTTTAAAAGGGGGGGAGCGAAAAGAAAGCTACAATCAGGAAAGGAAAGGCAAAGTTGGGAGAATATATTTATATTTACATAAGGCAATTGATCTTCTCACCCACGCAATAACGATGGACAGAGCTTTATTTTCTGAAGTCCTAATGACAGTCGTGACAACTGTAGTGTTTTTAGTGTGTCTTTGCTGATTTTGCTGATTTACCAGTGCTACTGAGCTGATAGTCTGCAGTGAATCACATTAACTGGCAACATAGATTGCCTTCTTAATATCTTCAAATTCAGGCCAAAATATAATGCAATGATAATCTTAGAACCGCAGTGCTGGAAGAGACCCTATGGATCATCGAGGCACAGTAGGAAGCAAACTCCCAGCCAGCCAGATATCTAAATGGACCAGGCTATCCTCCACAGAGGGTTCAAGACCGACTCCACCTGTCAGTATGTGCAGATAACCAGAGCAGGTTATTTCTAAAACACATTCAAGCAAGCAATGAAGCCTAGCAGTTGTAATTGGTGACCACTATGTGCTCAAGGCACCTGAACTTGCTTGTTTTCTTTCAGCTCAACTGTACCTCGGTCCTTTCTGAAGCATTCTGTTTCATTCACTCTGAGTTTCCGCTGCAGTGTGAAATCTTCTACTAGAAAAGTTCGTCCAGCGGCGTGAACACGTTCGTATTTCCATTCCAGCCAATTCCAGATAATTCAAAAGCTGTCTATAGTCTGAACAAATAGCCACGTTTCCTTCACTCCCCTTTAAGTTATGAAGAAGACAACAATTTTGCTAGAGAAACTTATAGTTTTAGCATCTTCTCCTGAAGTACTTAGTACACTCCCCCACATGCATTGATTTCTATTAATTCCCCAATGAATATAATGTGAACCAAATTGCAATGATCTGAAAGATTTGCCCAATGCGAATAGAAAACACAACAGAGACTATTTTGTGGCATTTGTTTCCCAAACTACTTTGTTATCCAGCATCTTCCATGACATGTTTTCCCAGCATGGGCACAGTCAAAACAATTAAAACAAGTGTAATACCAAAACAACTTTTTTGTAACATAATGACCAGTCTCGTCCACTGGTACAGTAGGCATGACATCACACTGATGGCTTACTGATAATTAAAAACTTCTGGCTTCAGTTTCACGTTGTGCCTGACTGGTGCATGTGAGGAGATGGTTTTTGGAGTACTGTACTTGTTTTTCAGAGTTTGGACAGGTGGATGAACCCAGCCTGGGAAGAAGCTTGCTGTTTTGTCTGCCAGAAGCCCACTTCAAGGTTATAGTTCAAGAATGATAAATGCTGGATTCCATCTTAATTGCTTACTAGCCTGGGATGGGACTTGGAGGCACTGTTTTGCAGTGGCTCCGGTCTTTCCTGGAGGGGGAAACCCAGTAGGTGGAGCTGTGGGACTCCTGTTTGACACCCTGGCCTTTGGCCTCTGGTGTCCCTCAAGGACTTTTTTCTATCCCCTATGCTATATTTAACATTTACATGAAACCACTGGGAGAGGCTGTCAGGAGTTTGGGGTTCAGTGTCACCAGTACACTGATGACCCCCAACTCTATCTTTCCTTTCCATCTAAATCCAAGGAAGGTGTCTCGGTTCTAAATCAGTGTCTGGTGTCAGTAATGGGCTGGATGAGGGTGAATAAACTGAAACTTGATCCAGGCAAGACAGAGATGCTTCTGGTCAGTCGAAAGGCAGATCAAGGGATAGGAATGCAGTCAGTACTGGATGGGATTACCTTCCCACAGAAGAAACAGGTGAACAGCTTGGGTGTTTCTAGATTCATCTCTTAGCCTGGATGCCCACATCTCAGGGGTGGCCAGGAGTGCATTTGCACAATTAAAACTAGTGTGCAAGCTACACCCATTTCCTGATAGATCTGATCTGGCCATTGTGACACACACCCTAGTTACACCTCGGGTGAATTATTGTAACGTGCTGTATGTGGGGCTGCCATTGGAAAGTGTTTGGACTGTTAACTGGAGGTGGTTACAGGGGACATGTAACATCCCTGTTACAACAGCTCTACTGGCTGCCAATCCATTTGCAGGCACATTTCAAAGTGCTAGTTTTAACCTACAAAGCCCTAAATAGCTTGGGTCTGAGCTATCTAAGGACCACATCTCCCTCTTTGAGCCTGCCTGAGCATTAAGATAATCAGGGGAGACCTTTCTCTCACTCCTACCACGCTGACAGGCGCACTTGGTGGGGACACAGGAGAGGCCCTTCTCTGTCACTGCTCCCGGACTATGGAACTCCCTCCCAAAAGGAAGCTAGGTTGGCCTCATCTTCGCTGTCCTTCCGCAAGCAGGCAAAGACCTTTCTCTTCAGGCAGGCTTTTCCTTAATGATGGGTGGTCTGAGAGGGGTTTTAAATGGGCTGTTGAGCTCCATTTAGAATGTGTTTTGATATAGACCTTACAGTATTTACCATTTTAATATAATACTTATTTAATCCTTTTTTAATATTTGTATATTTACTGTTTTTAACTTTTTAAAATGACGTTTGTTTTAATGATCTAAGCTGCCTTGGGTCCTTTTGGGCATAAATAATGGCCCATTCTTCGTGACCACAACCTTCCTCTATGCCCAGACAAAATGCCTCAGGAACCAGACTTGAAAATGGAGCCCATGTTTATCTCCCAAAGATCAATCATAAAACAAGTTAGACTACATGTTAGATACAGAAGAGACAGAAAGCTGTGAGAAACAAATATTCTACTTGGGAGAGCACCTTTTCTGACAACATAATATGCTTAGCCTCAGAGTGTGGGCTCATGGAGGGGGGCTCAAAATAGCTTTGTCCTACAACAGAGGAGAACAACCAGAGATTTCACAAGGAATCAGTGAAGGACTGTCATTGCTGTCTGAGGTTTCTGCTTCATTCTGCCTAATGGTAGAGTTACCCATGAGTATAGGGAAAAAATTAAATCAGGGACAAGGCAATGCAGCACAGATAAAACAGGAAAAACAGAACCCTTTAAAAAAAATTAAAGTTCCAAATTGTTTATGCACTTGTGATTCAACCATAAAGGATTATCTTATTATTCATTAAGCTATGGGGTTTGCGTTGCTGTGACACTATAGTGTTGCTAGGCTATCATAGCTGAATGTCTGAAACAAGGCAATGCAAAACATAGTGAAGCTGCACAAAAAGGTATGTGGGTAAAGCATCTGTTTAGGAGCAACAAATGACAAAACATAAAGACAGGGATTTACCAAGAACAAGTTTCCTCTACACCCACCTACCTTTCTGAGTACTTAAAAGCTCTATGTATATGTGGGTATGTTGGCAACGCGTCTGCCTGTAGGACAGACTGAGGTGCTATCTCAGACTGCAAGTACTGGGAAGCAGGAGTGGTCTGCAAACGGTATACTTCTACTGGACAACACAACTACAAGGGTCACATGGCTTGCTTTCATCCTAAAATATTGGATAGCCCTATAGAATGGTCCACCCTGAACACATTTATTGGTTTCCCATATCCCCAGGGTGGTGGGAGGGATTCTGTCTGATCCAGTTGGTGTTCCTGTTGAAAGCCAGGTATTCAGAAGTGACACAGTCAGTAGACACGATTGTTCCTAAAACCCCTCTTCATTGCAGAGCCTGACCTTCACTGTAGTTTACAGAACAGCTGAGGGCAATTAAACATTTAACAAGATGTTTAGAGAGCAGATGGAGGAAAGCTCCTTCTGAATGTAATCTGGATGCAGTCAAGAAGATGTCTGGCAAATATTGTACAGTAGGACCCCCATATCCACTGGGGATTAGTTCCAAGCATCTCCCCCCCCCCCATGAATACTGAAAACCATGGATAAAAGAAAACAATATTATGAACGTGCATTATCAGAAATGGCCACTAGAGGGTAGCAGAGACCATGCTATGTAATTTTTTACTGACAAGTCTCTGGTTCCCTCTAGTAGCCAGTTCTGGTAATGCATATGAAAAATTGTGTTTTTTTCTGGATTTTTTTATTTTAATATTTTCAGACCATGGATAAGTGAATCCATGGATACTGATCTGGTAAATAACAGGTCCTCCTGTAATTTACATAAGGCATCAAGAAGGGTCTATAACATCAAACTGATAAATGCTGGAAACCAACAGGCAGAACCCTTCCAAGTTGTCTGCAGCCTTATAAACACCAGACAGATGCAAATGCAACTGACAGGCAGCCCATTTCATATCTAAGACTGAAGACATCTCTTGTGACCGTGACTCCTTATTTATCCCAATAGATCACTTTGAGATGTCCAATACACCATCTAGTCAGGTTTCATAGGATCAGTTATAGCTAATAAGGCCTGAGGATGTTGATGTTATAGGGCTACTACCTCTTGTCTTACATTCTTGTTCATCTGCCTTTTCTTTGTCATTAGTTATCATTTTCTCATCCCAGTTGAGTAACTGAACCACTATTTTTTTTCTCTGCCTTTTGCTATGTATGTACCAGAAGGATGGTTTTTGTTGATTTTAGCATCTCTTTCTAATCTCAGCTCATTCTCAGCATTTGCCTTCTTGACACCATCCCTGCACTTCTTTGCTGCTGGTTTAAATACTTCCTTTGTGGCCTGACCTTCCTTTCATTTCCTATATGTGTCCTTTTTTCCAGGTCCTCTCTGGGCTTTTTTGTGAAGCCACATTGGTCCTTTTTGTTCTCTTTTGGCTTTTTTTTTCTTGTTCAAATTGCTTATTGCCTTTAGAATTTCCTTTTAAAGAAACTCCCACCATCTTGGACTCATTTTCTTGCTAGGACCTTACCTATCATAATAAGCCCCTTCAAGTTCCATTACAGTGGTGCCCCACTAGACAGTTACCTCGCAAAACGACAAATCTGCAAGATGATGAGTTTTTGCGATCGCTATAGCGCTTCGCAAAACAGTGTTTCCTATGGGCAATTTTCGCTATACGGTGTTTCAGACCGTGCTTCGCAAGACTTTTTTTTGGGACCGATTTTCGCACGACAGCGATTTTAACAGCTGATCTGTGCTTCGCAAAACGGTTTTCCTATGGGCGATTTTCACAAAACGACGATGATTTGTCCCCATTGGAATGCATTAAATAGATTTCAATGCATTCCAATGGGGAACCGCATTTTGCAAGATGATGTTTTCACAAAACAGCAGTTTTCACGGAACGAATTAACATCATCTTGCGGGGCACCACTGTATTCTATAATTCTATGATTCTATATCAATCAAAGCACCATTGACTCTCCTTAGCTAGGGAAGCTTACTTGAAAGGGTAGGGTGGCCACTTGCACATGACTAAAAAGGAGTTCATGCATCATGGCATATGGCCCTCTATCTGCAATACAGCCCAAGCCAGTAACTTAGCTAAAACAATATTATATTGAATTAAAGGCACTGATTAAGAAGCCTGAGAACATGGATAGGTACAAATTCCTCATCATAGTTAAGTACTTTTGAAAGCCAGGTGGCATTAAAATGTTTCTGCTGTCCATCTTAATGATTTTGCTATCTGTCATGCAACTGTGAATAGAAAAGATTTTTTTAAAAAAAAATTCTATAGCACTCAATAACTGAAACTCTTGTAGCTCAAGTTTGCATCTCCTGAGGAACACAGCTTAACAAAGACACCAATTTAGGAACTATTCAACCATTGAAGGGTAAGCTCATCCCTCAAATGCCAATGGGCCGCAGTTGTGAGAAGTTAACAATTTATGTTCCTTTGGGTCCAGAAATTAGTCTCTATTTTTTCCCATCACCAAACAAACAAGACTAATACATGATTGCCACTCCTGTACTGCTTAGGTGAAAAAATCCTGAGAGACCATGCCTGAAAGCCTTAATGTCTTAGTATAAAGATTCCTCTTTGTATGATGCAGCTCCGTGAGGAAAGAGAAGCACATCTATACCATGCATGGGGAGACTGCAGAATTCTGCACAGGGATAGAACTAGGTCAAAATTTAGGGACAGTCATGTAGGGAGATATAGAATCCCCTCCTGCTACCAGAATGGAACAGATTTTATGCCAGAATCTAGATTCAGGGTATTTAAGTGACAAACCTAGGCATTAAAAAAAGGTACAAGAAGCAGACAAGGACAAAACACCTCAGGCAACCAGTAAGTATACAAAAATCCCCTACCTTGTCTCTAAAACAATAACATAAACAAGATTCTCTCCTTTTTATTATTATTTTAAAACCTATCTTTAGCAATTAAGGATTAAGGGTTCGTTCATGGCTAGGCTTTGATACATCTTTGCATCATTTTGAAGAAAGATGCCCACTCTGTTGTTGAAATACTTCCCAGGTTGGTTGGTTTCACTGAAATACTACAAAGCCATATACAGTATACACAGGTATATGTTCGTTTCATGTGGCCAAACTATTTTATCAGAAAATCTGAGACAAGATTTGGATTTCAAATATCTTGATGGAAAGGAACGTGTGGGTCTTCTGCAGAAAATGACATTTAAGGCTCTCACAAAATGGTGAGAAAAGCCACACATGCTGAGGGTCCATCTTCTGATCAACCCATCAATTAAAGGAGCATTGGCTTCCTGGGCTTTTGTTCACCTGATTAGATTTCACCATATTTTTCTGGGGGGTGTTATTGTCTTTCATTTTTCGGAAAAATTTGAGGACGAATAAATTGAAACATGCTATCAGGGTCCCTCTTTGCAAATCGTCTAGGCAAATACTGAATGCAAAAAAGTATATTAATTCAGAAAGTTGTTGCTGTGGTCTTCTGGGATTTTTTTCCCAGTGAAAGGGGGATACAAGATCCCAGCATTGGTTGCGCTAGTCTTGAACAATTTTCTTCCAGTGTCACAAGGAAGAAAATTTACTTTACTCTCCTTAATGTTTGACAGCTTAATATATAAGCAGCTGAGACATTTTCATAAGAAAAAAGAAAAGAAAAGGACATACGAGTCTGAACTGACCATTTTTGCATATTCTCTTACATAAGACAACATATATACTGTAAAATCTTGTTCTTTTTTTAAAAAAAATATTTTAACTATAACATAAACATAAACATAAAATACATAAACCAAAATACAAATAGACTGTGGTCCCCACCACCGTAGATGGGACCTCTTGCAATAATCTTCTTCTTCCTCCATCTATATTCTTCTTCTTCTTTTATTGTCCTCTTTTCCAGAACAGCATTGATTCTTGATTTGGAGCTTTCCCTTTTCCTCTCGTTAACACATATTCCAAAAATCTGCCCCATATACCATAAAAAGTATTCTTTTTCAACTCTCCTTTCTTAACCATTAAATTACAAGTTAGCTTATCATTTATAGCTATGTTCCATATTTCATTATACCATTTGTCCATTCGAAATTCAGATTTTGATTTCGTTGCCTAGCTATCACTAGTCTAGCTGCTGTTAATAAATTGGTAATCAATTCCTTTGTCATCTTATCATATTCCACATTCTCAAATATTGATAGCAAAGCAATCTCAGGATTAAATTCTATATATTTTTTTCACATATGCCATTTAATTCTTTAAAAATTAATTTCCAAAATCTTTGTACTTTTCCACATTTCCACATTTTCTCTCTAAAATCTCATTCTTAATGGAATGTTACTAATTAGTTTAATATTTGAGTAACTTGCCGTTTTTAGTTTTTAATATTGTGTCTTAATGATGCAAGCCACCTTGGGTCCTTCCTTTGGAGAAAGGTGGGGTGGAAAAAAATTAAATAAACAAATAAATAAAAGACCTAACCACACTTTCCAAAAAGGTTAATTTGAAAGTGTGGTTAGGGAACATTCAAGAATCACCCTACAGGGGAGAAGGGCTGTGTGAAGAGGAAAGCCTCTGCTGTGTATGCCCCATCTCCGCATGGCTGAGAATGCTGAAAAATCAGATTTCCTATTTTTGTGGAGAGTGGGGATTGTACGCTTTTCAGACTTTCTTCTTCCCATGCAGAGAACAGCAGGGGCACTCACCTTTTCGGATCAACACTTTCTAGCTGTGGTCTCTTTGATACATCATTAAATATTATGCCCCCACCACCTCTTTCCCCCTTCGTGTATACTCTCATCATACTGATTTTTAGTAGTTTCATATGCTCACTTTATATTAGTGGGGAGAATACCAGAACTACTTCATAATCCTAGAATACATCTATTTCAAAATTCATCTTTAAAAGTTCTGTTGAAATCTGTCAGGAATAACCAACACCGATGTCCAACGAAATCAATCAGGAATGTCCAACAAGGCCGTTGAATAAAGGCCAAGAAATCATAAAACACACAAAACGTGGAAAGCTAACATATGTATTCGCGAAGGCTTTCACGGCCGGGATCTAACGGTTGTTGTGGGTTTTTCGGGCTTCTTGGCCGTCTTCTGAAAGTGGTTCTTCCTAACATTTCGCCAGTCTCTGTGGCCGGCATCTTCAGAGGACAGTTTTCTGTCCTCTGAAGATGCTGGCCACAGAGACTGGTGAAACGTTAGGAAGAACCACTTTCAGAACATGGCCAAGAAGCCCGAAAAACCCACAACAACCAAAGCTAACATACTTTGATCATGAAATGAAAAAAACAAAAAGTGAAATCTTATCTACACTTGTTTATTCAGAACTAAGCCATAAATGGGTGTTGCTTCCAAAGTACTGTAAGTGTGAAGAGGCTGCAGTCAGTCGGAGAAAACAGACATATAAATTCCTCTCATGAAAGAGTGTGTGTGCTGAAGACAATGGATTAAGAATGCACTTTTCCTAAACAATTCTGGTATAATAGATGGAAGTAATAAGTAGTGCTTAATGAGAATATGCCCATTGTTGATGTTGTTTTACATGAAACAGAATGTTTCAAAAGGGAAACATGAAATATAGTGACAGATTTGTCATTTGTAGTACAGTATATTAGAATTAGGGGCATGGTGGCGCTGCGGGCTTAACTGCAGAAGCCTTTGTGTGCTGCAGGGTCAGAAGACCAGCAGTCTTAAGATCGAATCCATGCGACGGAGTGAGCTCCCGTCACTTTGTCCCAGCTCTTCGCCAACCTAGCAGTTCAAAAGCATGTAAATACGAGTAGATAAATAGGTACCACCTCGGTGGGAAGGTAAACAGCGTTCCGTGTATAGCCACACTGGCCACGTGACAACAGAAACTGTCTTCGGACAAACGCTGGCTCTACGGCTTGTAAACGGGGATGAGCACCGCTCCCCAGAGTCGAACACGACTGACTAAAATGTCAAGGGGAACCTTTACCTTTAACCTTATATTAGAATTAAAGAAAGTTTGGAAAAATGTATCCATATAGTAGCGCAGAGAAGACAGTGGCTTCCTCTTTATATCACATAAACCCAGGGGCCCTGGTTGAATCCAGATTTGCCAAATAGAAGGCCTCCTGTAAATAGCCATGAATCTTTTATAGCAATAGCTTCATTCACAAAATAAATCTAGCAATAATGTCCAGATTTATTCAGATTTGGTCGAAATGCTTCTTATTATATAATACTTTCTTTACAGGACAAATTTAAACGTTCTTTGGTAGCCTACCAACTTAAAGTGGGTGGGCATCTGAGCTTTCGCAGCTTTAAAATAATGCTTTTAGCAACTAATCAAGCTTAAGCAATGTATATTTATTTTGTCTTTTCTAGCAACTTTATGGTCAGGGTACGAGCCAAGTCATTTGCATCTGAATTTCATGTTTACTGATATAACTGGTTTAATTTGGCCAGAATGTCATTCCAAAGTTTGACTAAACAAGCTCCTATTGGTTCAAGCTACGGACATAATTTCCATACTGGTAACTGTCCATGTGCAGTTTATCACTGGATGTCTGATTATTTAAGCAACTTTAATTAGGATTGATGAACTGGTTGGATAGATTAATGGTTTAGGTATCTGACTATGGGACCGGAGGTTGGGGGTACAAATCCCATTTTGCCTCCTGCAAGTGGAGCCGGCCTTGGGCAAGCTGCACAGTTTCAAAATGCCCTCAGAAAAAGGGTATCGTAAACTACTTCTGAGTATTCTTTACTTGGAAACCTCTGAAAAGGGTTGCCATAAGTCAGAATCGACTTGATGGTGCAGGATGATTAATAATTAGGATTGATATACTCTAGCTAAAATTAAACATCTTTATGTCCAATAGACAGGAATGAGAGAGTTTTAAGCCAATGTTTAGATGTTTTCCAACTGATGTTTTCTTTCCCTCTCCTTTTCTTTTTAAACCTGTTGCAGAGATGTCACATTTCTAGATAAGAGTAGAATGTGAAAAGGTTTAAACTTCTCCCACCTGCCTGCACTGCTAGGATTTAGGATTGGTGTGATGTGTGCTTAGTCTAGAGTAAAACAACAACAACAGGAACAACAACAGGAACAGTATACATACTTTGCCAATATTTAACAGATACTTCAGTTTTTGCTTAAAACATATATCTGCTATATAATACCAGTCAATGTTTTTATAATTTTGATTGACTGTGCCTGGTATTCTTGAACAATAATAAAGTACTGCACCATCAAGTCAGTCCTTACTTGTGGTGACCCTTTTCAGTGTTTTACAGGTAGAAGATTCTCAGACGTGGTTCACCAAACAGTAACATATGTGATATTTTAACGTATTGTGAAAAGTAACACCCCACTCTTAGGAAGGGCACAGCCTTCCCATTAGAGGTACAAATAATTGAAAAACAGGACGCAGAAGTCAAGCCAATTCTTCTATCTTATGTTTGCTTGGGAAAAATTATATAGAAATGCTTGAATCTGACTTCTTAGATCTGAATATGTATTGCCATCTTAATTTTGTTTCTAGTATTCCTGACTTCTTGCAGTACAGATTTAGGAAGGTACAGTAAATGGATTGGCCTTATTAATATTGAACAAGACTGGACCAGCCAAAATTGACCGCCTCAGGTTAGGCCTTCACTCTTTCAATGTATATACTAAGTGTATTCCTTTGATCCATCTACCTTTAAAGATACACTAGTCTTCTCTGATGGCAGAAAGTGAAGAGGAATTAAGGAACCTTGTAATGAGGGTGAAAGAGGAGAGCGCAAAAAATGATCTGAATCTCAACACCAAAAAAACTAAGATCATGGCCACTGGTCCCATCACCGCCTGGCAAATAGAAGGGGAAGATATGGAGGTAGTGACAGATTTTACTTTCTCGGGCTCCATGATCACTGCAGATGGTGACAGCAGCCCTGAAATTAAAAGACGCCTTCTTCTTTGGAGGAAAGTTATGACAAACCTCGACAGCACCTTAAAAAGCAGAGACATCACCTTGCCAACAAAGGTCCGAATAGTCAAAGCTATGGTTTTTCCTGTAGTGATGTACAGAACCATAAAGAAAGCTGACTGCTTTTGAATTGTGGTGCTGGAGGAGACTCTTGAGAGTCCCCTGGACTGCAAAGAGAACAAACCGATCCATTCTAAAGGAAATCAAACCTGAGTGCTCACTGGAAGGACAGATCCTGAAGCTGAGGCTCCAATACTTTGGCCATCTCATGAGAAGAGACGACTCCCTGGAAAAGCCCCTGATGTTAGGAAAGTATGAGGCAAGAGGAGAAGGGGATGACAGAGGATGAGATGGTTGGACACTGTCATCGAGGCGACCAGCATGAATTTGGCCCAGCTCCGGGAGGCCGTGGAGGACAGGGCGGCCTGGCATGCTCTGGTCCACGGGGTCATGAAGAGTCGGACACGATTAAACGACTAAACAACAACAACAAAGTCTTCTCAGAGTTTTGTGTCATGCTTTTTTGAGTCACTCACTTCAATACTATTTGTTATTTATGCTGGTGTAAATGCAGTGATATAAGTCATAGTGCTGAATTGCTACTAGTTAACAAGACACCCTTGGATTCCTCATTGTGCACCAGTTGTTATTTTTTTTCATTATAACAAACAAAATCAACAGAACATAACTGACATGTCATAAAGATACATGAAGAGAAAGAAAGGGGGGGAAACCCCACACACTTATAACCTTGTGCACCAGTTGTGTGACTTGACATGTGACAAGGAACACAAGCATTGTTTATGCTTGTATTCCTTGTCAGTTTACATCACTGAACTTATGCTAGTTTAAAATAATCAATAGAATTCTATCTAATTGGTATCTGATCATATTTGTGCTTTGCATATCCAAAGGCAATCTAAAGTGCATAATAAGATCAAAACTTCAAAGGCTTGCAGATGCATTTTCCACAATTGCTCTAAAAAGATAACATTTATAGATTTTAGTCTGTATTTGAGTATTATTTAGTCTGTATTTGGGTGTCATGAACTTTGATCCAGGACATTGGGAGGTACCTGGTTCAGCAACACTACAAGCAAGAAGGATCTTGGAATCATCATAGATCATAAACTGAATATGAGCCAACAATGTGATGTTGCTACAAAAAAAGGCAAATGCTGTTTTAGGCTGCATTAACGGTCTCCAAATCCCACAAGATACTTGTTCCCCTCAATTCGGCACTGGCTAGGCCTCATTTTAGACCTCACTGGTTAGTTCTGCATCCAGTTCTGGACACTGCACTTCAAGAAGGATGCTGACAAATTGGAACAAGTTCAGAGAAGGGTAGCAAGGGTAATCAGGGGCCTAGAAGCCAAGCCCTGGGAGGAAAGGCTGAAAGAACTGGGTATGTTTAGCCTTGAGAAAAGAAGACTGAGGGGGTGATATGATAGCACTTTTCAAATACTTGAAAGGCTGTCATACAGAGGAAGGGCAAGATCTTTTCTCGATCATCCCAGAGTGCAGAACACACAACAATGGGCTCAAGTTAAAGGAAGCCAGATTTCGGTTGAATATCAGGAAAAACTTCCTAACTGTTAGAGCAGTAAGACAGTGGAAACAATTACCTCAGGAGTTTGTGAGTGTTCCAACACTGGAGGTATTCAAGAGAAACATAGACAACTGCCTGGAAGATTTGCTTTAATTTGTATTCCTGCACTGAGCACGGTTTGGAACCAATAGGCCCCTTCCAACTTCATTATTTTATGATTTTAAGAGTGACACATCACTGACCTTTAAGGATTGACAAGATGCATGTCCCTCTCTCTCCCCTTTTGTCTACAGGATCCAGGGTCCCTGACAATGACCCAGTGGAATCAGACCACCGTGTCAGAATTCATTCTTGCAGGATTCACAGACAATCCCCAGCTCCACATTTCCCTTTTTGTCGTGTTTCTGACCATCTATGTGACCACCCTTCTGGGAAATGTGGGGATGATTGCATTGATTCGCCTTGACTCACAACTTCAAACCCCCATGTACTTTTTCCTCCGCAACCTGTCCTTCTCGGATATCTGCTACTCCACTGTCATTGTCCCCCAAACACTGGTGAACTTCTGGGCTGAGAAGAAAGCCATTTCATTTGCCGGGTGTGCTGCCCAGTTTTATTTCTATGCTGTCTTTGCCACTGTGGAGTGCCTCCTACTTGCTGCCATGGCCTATGATCGTTATGTAGCAATCTGCAATCCGCTGCTGTATCCGCTTGTCATGTCGAAGAGAGTCTGTCTGGGGCTTGTGCTGGCTTCGTATCTGGCAGGATGTGTGAACGGTGCAATACACACCCACACCACCTTCCGCCTTCCCTTCTGTAGCTCCAATGTTGTCGACCACTTCTTCTGTGATGTACCCTTTATACTAAAGCTTGCTTGCTCCAATACCATGCTCAACCGCACCCTGCTTTTTGTGATCTCTTCCCTGGTAGGCCTCTGCTCGTTCCTCACCATCCTTATCTCTTACATTTACATCCTTGTCGCCATCAAGAAGATCAGCTCATCTGACGGAAAGAAGAAAACCTTATCCACCTGTGCCTCCCATTTGATGGCTGTCACCTTATTCTATACAACTATTCTTTTCATCTACCTGAAGCCCACTTCTAGGTCCTCTGAAGAACAAGACCAGGTTGCTGCTGTCTTCTATACTATGGTGATTCCCATGGTAAACCCTCTGATCTACAGTCTGAGGAATAAAGATGTGAAAAAGGCCCTGAGCAGGATGATAAGGAGGAGGAGGTGTTCCACGGGTGTGTGAAGTATGAGTTTATTGTACAAGAATTGTAATTCTTCTCCAGTCATAATTTCTACTGGGCCCTGAGCCGTGTGACATGCTTTCAAGAACTTACACATCTGTAAGACCATTTCTCACTCCTTACGCAAGCACCATTCCATGTTTTACAAATACTTGCAAAGTCCTGATATACATCCAAACATTGGTATGCATTCAAGCCTGAAAGAAGTAATGTTGGCTGTTTAAAAAAGAAAGGCTGAACTTTCTTAGAAGGCTAGGATTACAGCAAACAATAATTGTCTATGAGAATATCCTCATCCTTTACTTTTCCTAGTAGCTTCTTCAGGGATTGTCTTACTTTCAACCAGTTCCTGATAGTGACTTAGGGCCTGGTTCCCTTGATGAAATAAGCTGCCCCGAGTAGACATGGTCTAGAGGGGCGGGGTAAATAAATAAATAAATAAATAAATAAATAAATAAATAAATAAATAAATAAATAAACAAACAAACAAACAAACAAACAAACAAACAAATAAATAAATCACTCAGAAGGGTCGTTGCTTTTGAATTCACTGTAAAATCTTGTGACTTCTGAGTCGGTGTGTGCATCCTCATTGCTGCCACTGCCACCACTGCCTTCTTCTTCCCAGCATCCAAACAAAGCCAGTCAGCTGACAGGGGCTTTGGACAGCAGACTGCATTGTTTTTATTTTATTTTTTAAAATTATTGCTATCCAGTATAGCGCTATATCAAATAGCAGGAATTTTTTAAAAAAACAACAACAACGCAGACAAAGAGGCATTAAAATAAGTGGAATTGATGAATCAATTCCACATCCACCTTAAAATATATAGACCTCCAGTGGAGGAGTAGAAAAACTTTCCCATCACATTACTTTGTATATGCACATACTTCATGTAGATACCCGAAGTTAAATTGATATAAAACATGGTAAACTCGATTTAAATAAGGGCTATTAAGTAGTGGGTTTGTGCTCTTACCTGGTTTTCTTATGATTAGACCTACAGTTTTGAACTGTATCTCAGTGGCCTAAGATATGGCAGTCAGATAACTGTGGAACTTTTTTTTTTAAAAAAAAAAAGCTGATTCATGTCCCATTCACATGCTAATTTTTGATTCAGCTCCAGTGAAGCAACCTGCACTTTCTTTTCCAAGATTTGCATTCTGCTGTATTACTCTACCTCTGCTTTTTGATATTGTTAGCCCATTTTCCATGCTCTCTCTCTCCCCACCCACCTTCCACCTATTTGAATGTCTCCGAACAGCTGAAGAAAATTTAGATTCTCCACTGTTGCCAAAAAAAAAAAAAAAAAAAAAAATCTAAGTAAGATATTTGGCCTGTTTGTGAGAAGAACGTAAATTCTCCTCAATCCTGAATTTTAAAAGTAGCTACTTCCTGCTGCAATTCAACCATCAGTCAATGACATTTGAAGACCTTTCCTCCCTCCACAACTACTAAGACATGATGGGGGACATAAAGATGTTAAAATGTTATGTGCATGTACCTCCCCTTTCCCTCATCCTCTCCCTACACCCATCACCAACTAAAAAGCCAGCTTGTGTAACACTATGCTTCACTAAGGTGTAGCTTGCATATCATGTGGTCCTTTTTTTTTAAAAAAAGTTGGCGTACTAATAATTGGCACAATCAATAAATATATAATCCAGGATTTTTTAAAAAAATGTGTGTTTTGTTTTTGTTTCATTTTTGTTTTGTTTTTTGGAAATGGGAATCAAATGACATTTCAGTGGAACCGCCTTGAGGTTTGATCCATTTGGAGGACAGTGTCCATAGTCCCACATTTATTGTGTAAAATTCATTCTGAACTGCACAGTTTGGAGGCTTAAGCTGCTCACAAGAAGCAGTTTGGCAAAAGCGTTTAAGTGTCAAAGTGGCTATGTCATTTAGCTGTCTTTTCCATGTTATCACTGGAAGTTGCATCTTTGGTGCTGAATGGAGTACAGAGTGGTGGGTCAATTTCAAGCCCGTCCACAGAAAAGCACTGGTCCTAACAAATCTAAGACAAGAAACTCAAAATAATCAGAAGAGGAAAAAGTAATAACAGGTCATAGAAATAGGGTAGGTTAAAGAGTATCTTGCTTTAAAATGAAATTTTATCACAGATTACAAATCACCTTGCCAAAACTCCATGCTTTGCATGTACATCCGTTGCCTGTTCCCATCATCCTTTTCTCCTGCTCTCCCTCCCAAGAAGAAAAGCAAAATGAACTTCTCTTCTCTTCTGCCATTCAGCCTAGCTGATCCATATAAACCAGATTATAAGTATGAGAAAGAAACTGTTTTCATGAGAAGCTTGTGAGAAGCCATTTTGTTTGAAAGTATATATGAGTGTTGAAGAGAAAGATGCACTATACCTGGCAAAGCCCAAACTGAAGGTGAGAGGTTAAATGCAACGGAGTAGTTGCACTCTGGCCCCTTCTTCTTTGGGTGGGTTTTGGGGAGGGAGGGGAGAGAGATTCAGGGTGAGAAAAGACCTTCTTCTCAAGGCCTCATGGGCCAGATGAGTCATGCTGGCTTACCAAGACTGGTCCAGAGACCAGACGTTTCCCATTCCTGCACCAAACCAAGGAAGGAATTAACTCTTGGAAGCAAAACAGATAGCATTTTAAAATAAGCAGATACATGGGAGAAATTGGAAAGTACATGGTGAACATGTCACAAATATTTATGGCTTCAAAAGGGTTATGGGCTTACTTTTAGCATAGGTTACAAATAGCTGGTAAAGCTCAGCTAGAAACAGCTAATAAGCTGAAATGAATTTCTTGCCCCATGGCTCGCCACTTTCCAGAAATGAGAGAGTTCACACATTAGATGGGAACATAATTTTGTGTCTATTCCCCTCACACACTGTTATGCCGTCTTCTCCCTGCTAGTGTATCTATTCTAGCAACTTCTGTGGATTTCATTGAAAAACCTTTAAAATATAAGCCCCTGCAGTTCTGCCCTAGCTCTCACTTTCAGAACCAGGGCAAAAAAGGTGTCTAGAGACCTTTGGCTGAGAGCATGTTCACCCCAGCAAAGACATCCGTGTGGCCAGAGGATATCAGAAGTTTCTCCTTCCTTTGGTTTTTCCCTTCTGCACCCAGTAACCAGAGCCAACGTATGGGAGGCACCTGCAGAAGGTGAAGGAGAGAGCATTTGAGGGAATGAAGGAGGGGGAATGGGAGGAGTCATAAGGGCTCCGGGAGAAACAGAACCAGGTGTGGAAACTTTGGGCAAGGAGGAAACTTGGGGGGGGGGAAGTACTGGAAGCTTGGGACCCCTTGTTTTGTACCTCTGGGAAGATGGACTGGGACTGGGAAGAGGACTCCAGGCAGGAACTCTATGAACCCATACTGGTTGGAAGAGGAGCTCCTGTCCATTCTGCTTCAAAAGTACCATCATCACCTACAACCTCCAGTTGTCCAAGTTGGCCAACTGGAGCAGCAAATGCCAGTGTGAGAGACGGAGGAGACTCAGGGATGAGCAAAGGAATGTGGCCAGGTGTCTATAGCTCAACTGTATCAGCCATCCTTGAAAGGACTGCAACCTGGTCCATGACTCATACTCCTCTCTTGTTTCTCCATGCCAGGTTCACCAGATTAATTAGGGTCCCTCTTTAAAAGACACTAGTTGAGGAGTTAATGCAGGGAACTCAAGCCCCCAATAAACCCCACATAGGGGACTGAAAACCTAGTTACTGTAACAAAACCGAAGCTCACTCCAATAAAGATTGTTACTGCTTATACTAACAACTTGGAGTTGGTGGAATTATTGCTGAGGGACACTGCAGCCAGTAACATCAGGGGATGGGGGGGCTGGTGGTGCTCACAGTGAGGCTATAAATAGATCAGCCTTCATGTTAAAACACAAGGCGTGCTTTGATTTCAGACAAGGATAACAGTCTGCAAATAAACAGTGTGTGTTTCTGTTGTATATCATATTTATATCAGGTATCTATTTATTAAAACATTTGAAATTGTCTGTTGTCCCTATGCATACAAAGGCCATAAACAAATATAATTAAAGCAAAACAAACAAAGTTCTAAAAATGAAGTGAAAGCAGAAGAAAAGGAAAAGGAAATCATGAAAACAAAAGTGGAGAGCAGACACAATAGATCAGGCAGAACCAGCTAATTAAAATGCCTTGCCATACAAAAGGAAATGGAAAGGGTAGCTGTTGAATCAGGAAGGAGGCTGACGTATATTTCAGAGCAGCATATTTAGATTTTAAATTAATTCAGCACATCAGTGAGCTGCATTACAGTTTGGGGATTGATAGGACAAAAATGTTATTGTCAAAAGAAATTCTCCATGAACATTTTAACCCTCTTTGGGCATTTTTGGAATGAACACTAAAGGGAGCTATTAAGAATTGATTGGACGCGTCTCAGCCTTTAGGTGCCAATATATGTCCCAGACTAATGCCATGCTGGACATTGGCATTAGTCTGGGACCCATAACTTTAGAAACATACGTAGGAGCTTCATCTGAAGGGAACAGTAATGCTGGCTGACTACAGTTTGGATCTTCATGGATGGAACCCTATAGATCTAGATAAATTTTTGTGTTGGCCTGCTCATTATCAATAGCCTGAGTAAACTAGGCTATGGGCAGTGGTTTGAGTCAAGAGCTGAGGGTCAAATGGAAAAACCATAGAACAAACCAGAAGCCATCACTTATGACAAACCTCAGCTTCTGGTATGGCTCAGCAAGTCATCTTAGTGCATCTGTTAAGTGAGCACATTGCTGGAAAATCCAAATAGCTTATTTCACTTTCTTCTTTAGCTCACATCTAAAGCTTAAGCTCTTTTGGCCAGCAGTCTGTTTGGCTCAAGGTAGCTGATCCTTTTGAAATCCAATTTTATAGTCATTATGAGGGAGGATTTACCTCCTAAACAGTTTTCTGATTTGCTGACTAGACCTTTGATATCAGAAATAGGGAGGGGTGTGTGTGGTTGCTTTAACAAGAGCGATTTCCCTTAAAGCAACCCTTCCATCTGCCTGGGAACCCTTCCAGCCCAGCTCCAAACAGTGGAAGCCCAATACCAGTAGACCACTCCAAAAGAGGTCCAAGTGGCACCTGGGAACAAACACCCCTTTCTAAACTACAGAGAATTCTTTAATAAAGAGCTAATCATTAAAGAACTGAATGCATAGTTCCACTGACTTTGTCTCTTGAGTAAAAAGTGTTTTCTGCCTCCAAAGGGAAAGAAGGATAGACTCAGAGAACAGCCATAGACTCTTTGCTGCCTAAAGCAAAGAACCAAACATCCAACAGCAGCAGAGAAGATTGGAGGAGTTGTGCTGAACCACTCCCTGACTCTACCTTATGACAGAATCAGCCATGATAGACTCTCGCTGGGAAAGAACCAATGTATTTCACTGGCCATTCTTTGATAACCATTTTAGTACATCCCCAAACACATTAAAGAATAACTAACAGACCAGCTATCAAATGTATTTCATGCTCAATGCCCATTTTAACCCTTGCTTAGCACATAGGAACAAATATTCGCTCCTGCCTTTGTCATAACTTCGCTATCCTCTCCCTGCCATCTTAGTGTACAACATGCTTCACAGAATATCCACTCATGTTAGCTCTGAGAATAGTTCATCAAAGGAACGTCCCATGTGCATGGAAGGAGAACCAAATGAACATACATGGGTGGTGTTTACTGTTATGATTCTTCTCTTGCCCCCACCATAAATTATTTTCAATGTCAAAAAGAGACTGATCTCAGCTGATCCAAAACTTAGTCCTTGAAAAGTTTCTCGGGCAGTATAATTTGGAAACTGAAGATAATGGGGCAGTTCAAGGAGAGTCTAAACTGACCATGACCAAATTTAAGGGAGGTTAGAGTGGCAAGGTTTTTGATCTTGTTTTGTTCTCTCTCTTGTGCTCATTGCCACTTCTCATAATTGTTTTTCAGGTGGCAGATCAGATTTTCATGGAACTACCTAAATGACTATGATATATATATATATAAGAGTTATCTTTTATTTCTTCTAAAGTGTGTGTGTTCAACCTTGAAACATGCCAAGGAGAAGAGGGTGGCAAATATATATTTGCTTGTTGGCATGTTTCAAGGTTGAAATAAAAGATAACTCTTTTTTTGTATCATTATGCCATGTAATAAAACGCACTGAGGATTACAGTTTCCAACAGAAGTTTCCAACCCTTTGGAGATCACTTTGCAAATTCCCAGGTCGTCTCTCTCCAGGGATGGATATTGCTTATATTTAACACAAGTCTTGTGCCATTTCTGGATGCTTCTTCTGTGACAAAGCAGCAGCATACTTCCACGTTTCAGCATGAATGTCATACTTTTTGTATGCAATGATGGGAAAGCTTTGGAATAAAAGATGGGCCAAAAAATGACATTGCAAAACCATCACAACTTAGGTAGGCTATAGACAATGTCTCCTTTGTTCTGCATGTGGGCAGTAAGGACTTTGTGTAGTACTGCAGTTGCCAGGTGGAGGGCAGAAATTAATTTTCAGGATGTGAACATGTAGTTGCAGTGAATGTGGAAGGTGCTCGAGTACTATGGGTGAATATGATGTACTTTCTCTACAGAAATTCATGAGGGGGTCTGCAACAAAATGTTGCAGTGCATCCTCCTTGTCTCCTAACAGGTTGCTTCTAAGCAGGATTCCATTTTCAATTAGAATAATTTGGGCTGATTGGGGGTATGCATTTCCCTGCCCCCACTTCAAATACATATTTGTACTTCTGCATATCTCAAGATTCCTCTCAAGATGAAATGCTGATTCTGTTTTTCATTAACCCAACCTTATTAGCACTCATCACTTCCCTTTGTAATTAGTAGCAATTACCTGGAAGTGTGACGAACTTGAGAGTCAGGTCATCTATTAAAACTGTTTTTCTCCCGATTAAGTGGAAGAAGTGAAGTGGATTACCCACTTTGTGGAAGAAACCTTAAGCCTGTGCGTGACTCAACAGCTTAGATATTTAGCTCTTCCTGAAAAACCATTTTCATCCTTTATGTAACAATCATGACTAGAAACCCTTTCCCCATTCCTCTCTTCTCCTACCACCATTTATGAATCTATACCTGAAGAAGGGATGGAGACTCCTGCATAATTTTGTACCTTTTTAAAAAATAAAGTTGGCCTATTTTGGTTATACAATCTACTGTATGAACTTTGTTTATTGGTCACCATGGCTATGTCTGAGTTCCACATCACTTAAAGCCACCCATGATCGAAATCTGTAATAAAGCACTCCCATTTACACCATCAGCCACGATGGCTGTGCTGTTCTCAGAGCTGCATTTCAAAAAATTTACCTTCTCCCTCTGTGATTACTCCAAGAAGCCTGATTGCTAGTTTATATTATTTCAGAAAAGATCCAGTTCCCTTATGTCCAAAAATCTCAACAGTGAGTCATTTCATGTCACGCTTTGTCAAAAGTAAGTGCATGTCCTTATTGACTGAGTTCTGTATCAGATAAAGGAAACTCTATCTTCCCCAAGGAACAAAGTAAGAAGTTATTTACAATAATTCTCTCTCCCAGAAAGGGACCTATGGTGGCTATTTAAAGTACTGAATGAGTTATCATTCTAGAAGATATCCCAACGTAATATTTGTATGGCATTGTACTAGTCATGATAGGCTGAAGCACTCAAAGATTTATATAATCCGTGTTAACAGTTACATTACAGTAATGCCTTACATTATGCCGTCTGTATTTCCTCTGCAGAACTAGGAGATCTACCAAAGGGAAACTACACTATAGTGCATGAGTTTGTCCTTTTGGGCTTCACTGACTCAGCAGAGATGCAGTTCCTGCTCTTCATCGGTGTCCTAGTGGTCTACCTTACCACCCTTATGGGGAACTTTGGAATGATCTTGTTAATCTGGAGTGACTCTCAACTTCATACTCCCATGTACTTTTTCCTCTGCAAGCTGTCCTTTGTTGATCTCTGCTATTCTTCCGTCATCACACCCAAAATGTTAATGGGCTTTTTGGTGGGAAGCAACATTATTTCCTTGGCTGGATGTGCAGCTCAGATGTGGCTTTTTGGCCTATTTGTTGCCACAGAGTGCTACCTCTTGGCTGCAATGGCTTATGATCGGTATGTAGCCATCTCCAAGCCCCTTCTCTATACAGTCATTATGTCTAAGAAAGTTTGTGCCTTACTGATTATTGGACCATATTTTGTAGGGCTCCTAAATGGCACTCTGCACACAAGTTTAACCTTCCAGTCAACTTTCTGCAAGTCCACAATCAATCATTTCTTCTGTGACATCCCTGCAGTGCTATCACTCTCCTGTTCTGACACAAGCTTCAACATGATTGTGCTTTCGGGTCTCTCCTGTACCCTTGGTACTCTTAGCAGCTCTATTGTCATCATCTCTTACATCTACATTTTTATTGCCACCCTCAGGATCCGCTCTAGAGAGGGAAGATGCAAAGCTTTCTCTACTTGCTCTTCTCACCTCACTGCTGTTTCTGTTTTCTTTGGAACTCTTTTCTTCATCTATGTGCGACCCAGCTCTGCTCCTGCAATAAATGAAGACAAGATGGTCTCCCTGTTCTATACTGTGATGATTCCCATGTTAAACCCCTTGATCTACAGCCTAAGAAACAAGGAGGTGAAGGATGCAGCAAAGCGAGTGTTCAGGAGGAAACGTTTCTTCTGGTGTATATCTTGTTCTGCTGCAGGACAGTAAATAGATTATCCACAAGTTCTATTTGGGGCATGCCCTGCATGATAGGACTCTTGGAAATGATTTTGGAAATGCACAGAGTGCTGTCCTCTGAAGATGCCGGCCACAGAGACTGGCGAAACGTTAGGAAGAACAACCTTCAGAACACGGCCAAAGAGCCCAAAAAATCCACAACAAACATTAGATACCAGCCGTGAAAGCCTTCGCAAATACATTTTGGAAATGATTAGAAAGAGGCCAAAAACCAAAATTTCATTTTATAGTGTTACTTTTATTAAGCCAACCTCCTTAAACCAAATGGCACCAGGGGTAAGGCATCTCAAAACATCCACCCTCAAACTAGTTGAAGTCAGATATCAGCTCAACTTAAATAACAAGCAGCATGCCTGACAGATTTCTGCCATGAACCTTTTGAAACTTGCATTCATAATTCTTCTACCTTATGTCTGAAGAAGTAAATTTCATTCATGAAAGCTTACTTTAAAAGTTTTATTATTAGTCGTCTAAATAAAGGTATTACCTCTTCTATTCTGGACCACATGGTCATCTCTGTTCTTGTTTTTGTAAGGTATTTTAAAACAGCAGTGAGGAGATTGTTTTAACTTGAATGTGAACTTATTTTCAATGGTTTCAGCATCTGAGAACATCTCTGCTGGAGTAAATTGTGTCTGTGAGGTTTATCAAGTAATGGATAGCAGGATCATGGGTTTGAGCTGCAGGGAAAACTTGCAGTCCAAACTATTATAATTTTCCCATCTGTAATATTTAAAGAGTGCTGCCATAGTTTTCAAGAAATAATAAGAAAAATTAAAGATAACATTGGTAGTGGTGAGTGGCTGTGAGAGGCAGCCAGTGCGAGAGCTGACAGGCGAGTACAGGATAAAACCTCAAATGCAATACATTTGCAGCACCTGCCCTCCCTCATGCTGGCTGCCTCTCAATGCCACTCACCATCACCACTGCCACTGCCAGTGTTATTTTTAATTATTCTATTCCTTTCAAAGTAGGATAGTGTTGCTTAGTAATACAGATAGAAAAAATATAACAGATGAAGTTGCAAGGTTTCCTTTTAGCCCAACACTCGTGATCCTGGTATCTACAAATCTCACAGTCAAGCACACATGCCAGCGAGAGGGTGGCTAGGTACAGGACAAAGTCTCAAATGCAATTATTTTTAAAAGCCAATGGAGCTCCCTCCATTGATATACAACACATCTTACACCCAGATAAAAAGTTGTCTCAAGGGGATGCACACACTGACATAAATGTCACACAAATATTGTGTGACTTTAAGCCAATTTCAAAAACTATAATCCAGCTATTAATTCATTTTTATAGTGTAACTGTGCCCTGAGTTGAAGTACTAGTGTTGAATTGCAGCAGGAAGTGGACAGTGATTTCACTGACAACCCCAAAAGGAGAGAAGTTTTGAGTTTTGACCTGTCAGTGTTGTCAACATAAAGTCCAGTTTAAGTTTTAGGCTCTCTATGTCTTCTTTGAAAGTCTTGCATTTCAAAGAGATCAGACACATGCTAGGCAGACTTCATGTTAACATTTAAGAAGTCACAGAAAGTAGCAAAGTGGCAGCCAAGGCCAAATGGGATAGAATTACCTAGTGACTAAAGTTACCGCTCCAAGGAATCAGAAGGAGGATATTTCCTGTGATTTTAATTTTACAGGAAGAAGCATAAATTCTGCTATTGTGATCCTTTCTTAGAGTGGCCCTTCAGAGACCACCAAAATTTAGCCCAAAACAGGACTATGCTTAGAATAAAATTGTAAAATGTGGATGATCGGGTCCTAGGATTATTGACTCTGTATGGATGGCAGGAAGTTCAAGAGCAATCAATACAGTACTTATTTAAGAAACAGGAGAATAGGCATAAATCCAGTGTTGGGATGGCCAGACAACATGCAGGAACAGGGTCACAGTCCTGCTGCCTGAAATGTTCTGCTGTGAGAAGATCAAAGAGGAACAGGGGAAGGGCAGGGGAAGGTAAAGCAAAGCAAAGCAAAGTGTGCTGCTTATATCCCCCACCCCCACCCCTAGTGCTTAAAGCTCTCTCTGGGCCATTTACAATTTACTTATGCAGGCTATACATTGCCCCCTCCCCTATGAGCTGGGTACTCATGTTACCAATGGATGGAACACTGCATCCCCCTTAAGCCAACTCTCTGACCTCATCTGGATCGAACTTAGGTCTTGAGCAGAATCTTCACTGCTCTACTGCCGTTTAACCACTGCAGCACAAGGCTCCTTTTTCTGTAGCCTAAACATATCTACCTAAGTTTAGGTGTCATGTCCGTGCTGAGTGAATTTTCAGATCCCCACATCAGCCTTCCACCCTGCCCAAAAACTCAGGGGTGGGGTGGGAGGTTCAACTATCCAGGCCTTTTTCTAGGGGTGCATGAAGGCTATGGTAGAGAAGGGCATTCCCCCCAGTTTTGCTGGATTCTGCTATTTGAGAGCCATGCAGTGGAGTAGGTCTTTAATCCTAGGGAGTCTGACCCCAAGTCTGACCCTTGTTAGCTATTATATAATCCCTATCTCTCAGCCTTATTAATTGAATTAATGAGTTATATATGGTTGATCTAGCAAATGAATGGCGTTCTAATGTTCAGTATAGGACCATAAATATCGAAAGAACCACTGCTTCTGAAAACTGAAGTAGATGATTAAGAACAGCAACCTTAACTGCAATCCAGTATGTTTCTACTTAGGAGTAATCCCACTGAGCTCAATTAGATGGGCCAATTGGCTATTACATGTATAGGATCCCTCCCTAAATCATCAATCTCTGAGAGTACTTACCTGTACTTTTCTCATGTCAATAAATTCTGCGGAGTAGAAAATAGGATTTGAGTAAAGGTGTTGCAAGTCTTGGGGTGTAAGCACTGCAAACATTTGTTTCCTCCTGTCCTGTGGAAGATTGCATGGGAAGCATTAATCAGTGGAAGGAAGGGAGACAACATGGCCATAACCTTGCCTCCACTATTGGCATGGAACTAACTGGTGAAGATGGGGAAGCTGAGCAGATATTTGGTCAGCAGAAACTATGCAGAATCCAAATGCTTCTCAGTGATGAATGCTGGAAATTACTTAGGACTACCTTCCCTTGTTGATGACCACATGGTTGCGGTATCTCCATTGTCTCTAGCGGTCTTGATTTTCCCAGGAGAGTTCCTTGCCCTGTGAGGTTCTGAATCCCACAGCTTTCTTTTTCTCCCTCTCACCCTCTTTCTTTTTATCTACTATGAAAAAAACCCTACAACCACAATCTCAAATAATATAAAGAAATATTATTTTGTCATTTTGGCATCATCGATTAATCACAACAATTTGTTACTTTTTAATTAAGTATAGTGGAGTCCACATAGTTTTCTGAAGGAAGCGAACAGAAACATATAGAAAGGGCCTTTTTTTCTTTTCTCGGGCCTTCCTAAATGCAGTACACAAATTCGATGATTTCTGTGGGTGTTTTGTGTGTTCTTCCTCATTAATAACTTTTGCATTTGATTACACTTTAGGTTTCCATGCCATGCTTTCCACTGTTCCTATATGTTGTCTGACCATCTCTATTAAAAATCCACACATCCATGTCTATTTTAATCTGTGTTGGAGGATATATTCCTGTGGATTGTAGAATCTAAAGTAACTCATCTTCTCTCTTGGGAAGGCGCTGTGACAACCCCAGACCTACTGGAGTGTGCCACCCTTTAATTATGCTGCCACCAACCATTCCCTATAAGAAGTCACACAGACCAGGAATGGATTTTTAACAAACAAAAGAACAAGGTTTATTTAAATAACAAACAGGGTAAATAAAAAGATCAAGTAAATAAGATACTGCAACGTGGCTTAGTCTCAATCATACATACAACAGTTTGGTTCACACAGAACACTTTAAAGTAAAGCACAGACCCTGAACCTATCAGTTCTGGCTACCCACATAGAAACCTGAACCTATCAGGTAGGTACTAACTGACACACAGTTGTACCCAGTCTGACACACAGACTCCAACTCCTGCTTCTCCACACAAGCTCCAAATATATATACAGTACAGCTCCTCCCCCTGATGTCCCGCCTTCCACTCCCCATAGGATGGAACTTTCCCTCCAAACCCATGACAGACAGGTACCATCAGTGCTGTATGTAACACCTCCCCTCTTTATAAGTTGTTTTGCAGGGGAAAAGCTAAAGTGCTTTTCTCCAAAAAAACAACCAGGATCAAAACATATAACAGTTAAACATTATAATACACAATCCCATACTTACACTCTAGGTTAAACATATCACTTAGGCATTTAACATGAACATTTACAATACATTAAGTTACCTTTATTAATACAAACCAAGCATGTTTAATAAACAGGTACATTTAACTTTTGGTCATCAAAATATACATAGTCCATGGTTTCTTCGCCGTCTTCACTCGTCGGGTCTTCTTGACAACGCGTCAGCAACACAGTTCATTGACCCTCTGACCACCTTCACTTCAAAGTCATAATCTTGCAGGTTTAAAGCCCACCTCATAAGTTTACTATTATGGGTTTTCATTGTCTTTAACCACTGCAGTGGTGAGTGGTCAGTGCACAGAATAAAATGTCTTCCCCAGATGTAAGGCTTGGCCTTCTGAATCGCGTATACTATGGCCAGGCACTCCTTTTCCACGGTTGCCAAATGTCTCTCACCTTTCTGGAGTTTCCTACTCAGGTAGGACACTGGATGCTGGTCACCATTTTCATCCTCCTGGCAAAGAACTGCTCCTACCCCGCTGTTAGACGCATCGGTGTATATGATGAACTCCCGGTCGAAGTCAGGAGCACGCAGCACTGGATAATGGATGAGCGCCTCCTTCAACCTCCGGAACGCCGCCTCACAGTCGCTGGTCCACGGGATGCGGTCATCAGTCTTCTTCCGCGTCAGATCGGTCAGCGGAGTCGCTATCTCGCTAAACCTCGGGATGAACTTCCTGTAGTAGCCCACCAACCCAAGAAATGATTTGACTTTTTTCTTGGTGTTGGGTCTGGGCCAATCACGAACGGCTTCTATCTTGGCCTCTAGGGGCCTGATCACTCCTCCCCCTACTATGTGACCCAAGTATTTTATTTCTGGGCTACCCAGCTGCAGTTTGTTCTCTTTGCAGGGCCTAGGCCAAAGCACTTCCTCCCCTGGGTTAAAGTGCCTCTCCCTGGCTTGCTGGTCATACCAGGTTTTCTGTCTAACCTTCTGAGCTTGCAGGTTCTCTGCTGCTAGCTCTAAGTTTCTCTTTAGGTCATTCATTAAAGAGTCTATATATGTCACAACATCTTGTGGGTCATCCTGGGTGATCTGCTCCCAATTTTGCTTGATTAAATCAAGTGGCCCTTTCACCCTTCTCCCAAACAAAAGTTCAAACGGACTGAACCCGGTACTGGCTTGTGGCACTGACCGATAAGCAAACAAAAGGGATTGCAGCTTCTGGTCCCAATTGTTTGGATTCTCTGCCAAGTAAGCCCTAATCATGCGCATCAGAGTCCCATTGAACTTCTCCGTTAACCCATTACTTTCAGGGTGATAGGCAGTGGTTTCCTTGTGTTTAATTCCACAGATTTGCCATAACCGTTTCATGAGCTTTGATGTAAACGATGTGCCCAAATCTGTGATTATTTCTGAGGCAAATCCCATCCTGGACATATACCCCACCAAGGCATCTGCCACTGTGTTAGTTTCAATGTTAGTCAAGGGTATGGCTTCGGGGTACCTTGTGGCATGGTCCACAATGGTGAGAATGAACCGGTTCCCCCTCTTTGTGGCCTTGGGCAAAGGTCCCACAATATCCACTCCTATACACTTGAACGGGGTGTCAATCACAGGCAAAGGGCACAACTTCGCTTTGGTCCTGTCACGGTTATTCCCCTGCCTCTGACACACATCACATTGTTTACAGAACTCCTTGATCTGCTTCCCTATTTCAGGCCAGTAAAAATTCTGTGTGATTCTCTGCTGTGTTTTGTTCACCCCTAAGTGCGCAGCAAACATGTCAGAGTGCCCCCTTTGTAAGATCATGGGGCGATACTTTTCAGGTACCACTAGCTGACTTCTGATCCCATCTCCCCCTTTTGAGATATTCCTCAGGGTCTCTCTATATAAAATTCCCTTTTTCTCACGAAATCTCGCTGTGGTTTCAGGTGTTAGCTGGGTGTCTGTCACCTGTTCAAAACACTTTCGGAGAGTGGCGTCTGCCTTTTGCTCTTGGCCAAATTTGCTGTCTGTGGTTAAGGTTTCTACCACAGCTTCGGAACTACCCTCATCTGCTTCCGCCTCGGGCCCTTCAGTACCCCCCTGAACTGTCCCCGTGGTGGCTTGTGGACGTGTAATCACTAGCACCCGTTTCACATGTTCAGCCAGGTCATTTCCCACGAGCACGGCTGCTGGCAGAGTCGATGAAATCGCTAGCCGCCAAACTCCCCTCCAGCCTTGAAAGCTCACAGGTACCTCAGCTACTGGCAGTGAGATCACCTGCCCCTCAATCCCTGCCACCTTCAGGCTCTCATTTGGGATTATATACTCCCTAGGAATAATGTCTGGATGGCACAGGGTCACCTGGGAACAAGTATCCCTTAGCCCCCTATACTGATGGTCAAGTATTCCTACGTCCACCCCTGCGGTCTCAAACAATTGCGAATCTGTCCTCACTAGTAAGCAGCGCTTGACCTCCACAAGAGGACCATTTTCCCCAGCCTGATCAGCAGATGTAACTGGTCCAGATTGAGTAGCCATGGCAACAGGCTCCCTCAGTGGCAAGGAGCTTTGCTCTTTCTGGACACAGAACACAGCTTTTGGCTTGGTTCCACTCAAATCATGAGGCAAATTTCCCTTTAGCTGCTTTAATTTCTCACACTCTGAGATTAGATGGCCCTTTCCTTGACAGAAATAACATTTTCTGCTGTACTTGGAGTCTTTCTCATCTGGTTTTGGTTTTCCCTCCAAAATCTGAGGTCTTGGTGGTTTCATGTCTGAGGGCTTCCCTTCAACATGGGCCCCTCCCCCTTGCTGGTTTTTCCCTGGTCCCTGAGAGTACTTGCTGTAGGTTTCTTTGGGTTTACCTACAGATTTCCCCTCAGCACCTAAGGGCTTTCTTATTTGATAAATAAAATCTGCGATCTCTGCCGCCTCTGTCACAGATTTCGGTTTCCTCTCTAGCTGCAATTCCTTCTCTTTTATTCTCAAATCCAGCTCCTTTTGCTTAGCCTCAAACTCAGCCCTGATCTGTAAAATTTCTTCCTCAGCCCTAGCTTTTATCTCTTTTACTTTTTCAAGATCTTGCTCACTTTGTCTGGCCTGAGCCTCATACTTTTCTCTTTCCGAAATTTCTTCAACTGATAAATTGTTATTTTTCTTATTTAGGAATGTTAATTCTAATTGTGCCATTCTAATTCTATGTTTCAGTTCCATCTCTTTTCTCCTCATGGCCATTCTCTCTCTCTCCAATTCAAATTGTCTTTCTTTCTCTCTTTCCCTTTCCTCCATCTCCCTCACCCTCAGTTCATGCTGTTGGGCTAGGCGCATTTTTCTGAGTTCTGGGTTCTGTTCTCCCGTGCTCTCATCCTGCACTGAGCCAAATTCCTCCTCAGAACCTTGGTCTACCTGTGGGTCTCTTACTTCCCCCATTTCTGCCATTTGGCTTCGAGTCAAGGGCATAATCCCCCCCCAGAACAGGCTGCCTTCAAAAGTCAAGCCTCAAAATAAAGCGACGACTTTTTTCCTTTTGCCTCAGGAACAGCCTTCTATAGATTGCTGCTGTTCCTTCAGCACTAACTTGCTACTGTTGCCAGGCAGAATCCACCCCCTCTGCTAGGCCTCTCAGCAGACAGGCTAGATCACTGTTACTTCACACAGCTTTGCCTCAGCCTTTTCCCGCCAAAACTGGTTGCCTCAGAGCTCCCTAATCTAGTCCCCAATCTGAGTGTGCACGTTCTTCCACTAGCGTACCTCCCCGTGAGGTAAGCCTAGAAGATTACCTACGCGCTCTCAGATTTTCCCTGACTAGACCCCCCTTGCTCTGGGCACACTTGCCAAGGCTTTGCTGGACCACTGGACAACTGGACCAGTCGTATCCCACACGCTGGACACCAATCAATGTGACAATCAAGTAGAGTATCCCACACTACTGGAGTGTGCCACCCTTTAATTATGCTGCCACCAACCATTCCCTATAAGAAGTCACACAGACCAGGAATGGATTTTTAACAAACAAAAGAACAAGGTTTATTTAAATAACAAACAGGGTAAATAAAAAGATCAAGTAAATAAGATACTGCAACGTGGCTTAGTCTCAATCATACATACAACAGTTTGGTTCACACAGAACACTTTAAAGTAAAGCACAGACCCTGAACCTATCAGTTCTGGCTACCCACATAGAAACCTGAACCTATCAGGTAGGTACTAACTGACACACAGTTGTACCCAGTCTGACACACAGACTCCAACTCCTGCTTCTCCACACAAGCTCCAAATATATATACAGTACAGCTCCTCCCCCTGATGTCCCGCCTTCCACTCCCCATAGGATGGAACTTTCCCTCCAAACCCATGACAGACAGGTACCATCAGTGCTGTATGTAACAGGCGCCTTGTGGGGCAGTGGTTAAACTGCAGTAATGCAGTCAAGACTCTGCTCATGACCCGAGTTTGATCCTGGGTTCATGTAGTCAGCTTGGGGTTGACTCAACCTTCCATCTTTCCAAGGTCAGTAAATTGAATACCCAGCTTGTTACCATTCAAAAAGTGACTCCACAAAAGAAAAAAACCCTTCACCAGTTTAACCTCTCCTCACCCAAACACAAAGGAATTGTCAGGGCTGTTTTTCAACAAGTGTGAATGGTTCAATTGTTATTATTCACGATCTTACTGCTGCTGCTGCTCATCCATAACCCTCATCCACATGAAAGAATTAGCAGCTAAATTGCTACCTCCCCCCCCCCGTGCATGCATATATTTTGTTCTAAAAATAGAATTGATTCTGTGTAAAATCAAACTGAGGTTCTCAGACACAAGTGTCTATGTCTTACAAAATATTCATCTTTAAGAACAGGATCAACAAACTCCTAATTAAAAGCTTTGATTTGTTTCCACTTCTGTGATTCCTGACAGCGTTCCTACAGCTCCCCATCCTCATCCCAGTCTATTTTGTTGTCAGCCAATCCAAGGTTCACCAATAAGAGACAGAGAAATGATGCTGTTCAATTATATTTTTCTAACCACAATGGAGGATAGTGGATCAGAAAACTTTGGCCCTCCAGGTATCTTGGTTTTCAAATTCCAGAAGCCAGAGTCACCATGGCCAATGCTAAGAGAGTCTGAGATCTTTTCCAAAACATCTGTGAGGTTAAAAATTCCTCATCTTTGCTTTAGAACACTCTGACAGTGACAAACCTTCTACTCTCCATCTCTGTGTGTGTCTGTACAGGTGCTGACATGTCATTTGAATATTGTCCATTTGGGCAAAATGCAGGTGCAAGCAACACATGCTTTCAGAAGATGGCAGAGCTGAAAGGTAAAATCCAGCATCAGTGAATAATGGTCATAATAAAAAGGCTGACAAAAAGAATAAGAAGATAACAGCATGGAAATGAATCCTACTGGAATATGGAAACTGACCATTAATCAAAACTGCATGGTAGCTAGAACCGCCATTGAGGAGGCTAGACTCACTGGAAAAGACAACGCAAGGAAATGTTGATGGCAGCAGGAATAAAGGAAGACAAGCTGGATTGACTCAACAAAGGAACCTCAGACTTGGGTTTGCAACGAGAAGACCCTTGTCAGGTAATTAATTCACAGGGTTGCTATAAATCAGAAGCAATATGATGGCACATAACAATAGCAACACTAATACAGCCACAATGAAGCTGCCTTATAGTAAGTCAGGCAATGGTGTATACAAGCACAGAATGGTTGTTGGTTGAAGAAAAGATGTAGAAGAAAACTGAGAAAGGATAAATATTTTTAGTGTGCGTGCAAACAAAGGTATCCATTCTGGAAATTTTTAAATCACAGTGATATACGCTGGGAACTGGATATGAGACCTGTGTCCCTGTTGGTTTTGCTGGACCTCTCAATGGCTTTCAATACTATCGACCATGGTATCCTCTGGAATGGGATTTGGGGGCACTGTTTTACGATGGCTCCAGTCCTTCCTGGAAGAAAGAACTCAGAAGTTGGTGCTGGGGGATTGATGTTCAACACTCCGGCTGCTGACCTGTAGTTCTCTCAAGGATCTGTTTTGCCTTCTGTGTTACTTAACATCTACATGAAACCACTGGGAGAGATTATCTGGAATTTTTGGGGTTCAGCGTCACCAATATGCAGATGACATCCAACTCTATCTCTCCTTGCCACTCCTCTAGATCAGTATTTGGTATCACTAATGGACTGGATGAGGGCGAATAAATTGAAACTTAATCCAGACAAGAGATAGGTGCTTCCGGTCAGTAAAGAGGCAAATCAAGGAACAGGGATGCAGCCGGTACTGGATGGAATTACACACCCACTTTAAAAACAGGTGCACAGCTTGGAGCCTGGATTCATCCCTGAGCCTGAATGCCCAGATATCAGTGGTGGCCAGGAGTGCATTTGCACAATTAAAACTAATGCACCAGCTACATCTGTCTCTTAAGAGATGTGATCTAGCCACTGTTATACATGCCCTATTTACTTCCCAGCTGGATTATTTTAATGTACTCTATGTGGAGCTGCCAATGGAAAGTGTCAGAAAATTTCAGCAGGCACAAAATGTAGCAGCCAGACTGCTGACTGGGGCTGGTTACAGGGATCAGATAAACCCCTATTACAACAGTTCCACTGGCTGTCAATTAGTTTCTAGGCACAATTCAAAATGCTGCTTTTAACCTACAAAGCCCTAAATGGCCTGGGTCTAAGCCATCTCAAAGACCATATATCCCATTATGAAACAGCTTGAGTGTTAAGATCATCACGATAGGACTTTCTCTCAGCCCCACTACCTTCACAGGTGTGTCTGATGGGGACGGAGAGAGACTTCTCTGTTGCTGCTCCCAGGCTTTGGAACTCCCTCCCACAGGAAGCCAGACTGGCCCCATCTTTGCCTTCCTTCCACAAGTAGGCAAAGGTCTTTCTCTTCATGCCAGCCTTCCCCCAGTAACTAGCTATCTTTTTTCCTTTTAATGTTTGTATACATATTGTTCCTAGCTTTAATATGGTCTTTTAATGCCTTTTAATGATGTAAGATGCTTCTTTATAACTCACTGTTTTAAACTTTAAATATTGTCTTTCCATGTTGTAAGCAGTCTTGCATCCTTTTCAAGGAGAAAGATGGGGTAAAAATATTTTAAATAAATAAAACAAACTGAAACAAAGATGTGAATGTGAGGATGTGAATTATGTCAACATCATCACATAAAACAGATCAGCTTTCCTTTGTTTATTCTTCTTAACAGTTCCCCTCTTAGTACTGGTGACCTCCATCATGAGGTGGTGACTGGATGTTGAGGTAAACAGCACAAGGAAGTCACGTGAAGTGAGAGAGAAATCACGTTTTCTAGAGGAAGGACTGAAGGCTTTTGATGTAAGGGTTAAGCAGCCGGGTGGCCACTAATGTGCCACCCAAAAGGAGGACATGCATCATCAAGAAAGCAAGAAGATAATTTGCATTGACTGCCATATAGTAATGTAGAGGTAGCAAAGCAAAAATAGAAACAATTTTTATAATTTGAAATTATAGGAGGAGGGAACATGGTGACCAGACAACTGGTGTACCTGCTGAGTCTCTTATCCAGATGTTCACTAAGAATGGAGAACTTCAAGGTCCCTGAAAGCCCTCCTCATGGTTCTTTAAACCATACTTGCATTCCAAAAACCCTCCAAAAGGAGGACACCTTCAAAAAGAGGGTTGTCTTCCAGGATATATTTTCACTCTTTCTAGTCCACTTTCTGGACTAGGATAGCTCCGTGGATTAGACCACCTGGCTGCAGAGCCCAAGACTGAGAGTTCAAATCCCTGTTCACCTTCTCAGTTTACATGCCCTGCCATCCGAGGTAGCCTTTGACAAGCTCTATGGTCCAGAATGCCACAAGAAGGAAGGGCTGGCAAACCACTTGTGGGTTCTTTATACTCAGAGAACCCAGAGATTGTCATCATAACTTAAAAAAATTGACAGCACTTAATTACCCATTAGCTCACCTTGGGTCATTCTACTGTGGATACAAAATCTAAAACTAGTGACCACATCTTGCTTCTGTACTGCAGCAGCCTACAACACTATTATGATTACTGATCTTTACTTGCTTTAAAAAAAGAACATTTTCTGTTCCATATTAAAATAACAAGTGTCATATGAAACCCTTGCCTAGCAGCATAAGTGACTTCAGTGCTTAAATGAATTGCAAGCATTCCTGGCAGTGGCCATAACAAAGAGATCTAAGTTGATGCATCCCAACAAGAAAGCATTATTTCTTCTTTAAATAACAGGGTTTATCAAGTACCAAGAGAACAAATCTCATCTGTTTGTTGGAAGAATTTGTGTGTTGGACCCATACAGATGATACACATCATCAGGGTTGATTACAGAAATTAGAAGCACTCAGAGGGATATGGCAACGACTGCATATGCTCTGGAGGTTTATAAAAAGCATTTAATCAACCCCAGATTATGTGAAACAGCTCTCCTGTCTTTACACCTGCCAAATTCCTCTCTAGACTTCTATTCCAGGGAAAGTCCAGCAGGTGGCAATCATACACTGCAACATCTGCAAGGAGCCACTGATGTCTCAGTACTTTGCCTCTCATGTGACTGCATGACTGCTGCTGTCAGCCTGTCAACTTATTCATCACAGGGCAACTGATGCGCATCGCTCAAGGCCTGGATGCTGACAAAGGGACATGTACGTGTGTGTGTGTTGTGTGTGTGTGTGTCTGTCTGTCTGCCTGATTGTGAATTCTGAAATATAATGATCCCCTGTCCCAAATTCACACAATTGTTTTCCCACTGAGCCCTTCGAAGACTCTGTCTTTGTCAATTCAAAATGCTGCCATTCTCTTTCTTTTTTCCCCCTCTCCCACATGAATGTCATGCACAGAGACATCTGCTCTTCAGCAAGGCAAAGCAAATGCCACCCACCCGCTTCCAGGGCAACCTTTCCCTCAGCTCCAGCAAGATATGGGTCGTAAGGGTGAAGCTGGCCAGGCAACCTGCTAACCTGCTGTAGCTCCGTATCAGTGTGGCATAAGCAAGGCTTCCTCCAGCTGCCAAACAGACCCAAAATGTCACCAGGGAAACCATGCTTGCTGAAATCTGTTTTGGAATTTTATTTCCAAAACTGTCAAGGACACGAGCCAGGCTTTCTTCTATTTTTGTTCCCAGGATTTTTAATGGAGGTTCGTATTGTTGTTTTCCAAAAGCTGCAAAGAACGAAGGCATACAAATCACAGCACATTTCATCAAAAAAGGAAAAGGAAAGAAAAAGAAAACCTCAGGGCCAGTCATTTTTCTGGTTGAGAAGCAGAATGGAAGGACACTGGGTTTGCAAAAGCTGACCATGGGTTCTCCAACTTTACAGAGGAAAGCTGTCTCTTTGAATGTGTCCTCTGTTTGAAGGACTTACGAGTCCAACTGCACTTCAAATATAAACAATAAGGTTGACTCAGTCTTCCATCTTTTGGAGGTCGGTAAAATGAGTACCTAGCCCTGACGGGTGGACGGCAAAGTGTTGCTTGTATAATTATGTTGTAAACTACCCTGAGAGTGCTGTACTACAGGGTGGTATATAAGTCACAACAGCAACAAGAACCATCATAAAGGAGTCCAGGGGCCAGGAAACCACTAATTCACTATTAATAGTTTGAGCAACCACATTGATTGATTGGTTGGCTGGTTGATTGATTGCCTTCTGTACCTCCCAATAGTTCAATGTGACTTCTCTGGGTGGCTAACACCTTACCTGTAAATACATATACTCCAATAAAGTAAAAATAAATTAAAGCACAAATAAACAAAGCAATAAAAAACAATACAGTAAACCTCAACATTGCTCACTGAAACCAATATATCCCAGATTTAAAATACAGGTCAACAAAAGGAGGGCATTAATAAAAGGCAGTTTTAAATGGTTCAGTTTTAGGAGTTTAAAAAAAAACGGGAGGGAGGGTGCCTGGCAAACTTTGAGTGGTAATTTATTCCATACGTAGGCGTCACAATAGAAAACATTTGGTTTCTAGTCATGACTTTCTTGGCGTCCTTCAGTGTTAAGGTTTTTAACAGTGAAGACTGCAAGGCGTGGGTTGGCCAAGTTGCTATTCTGTAGGAGAGATTCTAGCAGGTATCAAACACTGATCACCTATTCAGTGTAAGTGGAACACATTGTGATAATAATGATAATGATAATGTCTGACTTTGCACTAGTGTAGTATATGCATACTTTATGTAAATCTCTCTTTTGCCCTCTTTCTGGGGTGATACATTTCTCCCACTTTTTTAAAATCACAATTGGCCACTCTAGTTAGAATAAATGAATCACATTCACATGTTTAAATCTTTCAGTATGTCTCTGACCTTCCCTTGTTATCTTAGGACACAGTGTGCTTTGTACCACCTTTTCTGGTTGACAGCCTGGATCCTTTTATTCAATTACCCACTTCATTTATATATGCCACAGGCATAGCTTGCCCAATACTGGCAGTGCTAATGCTAATAACAGATTCCATTGCCCTTCTCCTACCTATGCTGCATTTTGATGCTGGCTTCTGACAAGCTCCAACATACAAAACACATTTGTCAGATCATAAGAAAATGGTATATAACAGGAGTATATCATCATCATCATCATCATCATCATCATCATCATCATCATCATCATCATCATCAACAACAACAACAACAACAACAACAACAACAACAATAATAATAATAATAGGAACAGCATACATACTGCACCAATATTTAGCAGACAGATATTTAGATTTTTTGTTAAAATGTGAATCTGTTATATAAACCAGTCAATGTTTTTAAAATTTTGATTGACTCTAAAGTACCTACTATTTTTGAATATTAATAATATCAATAATAATAATATCAAAAAAGTTCACATAGTATTATAAGCAGTTGCAGATTCTAGAAATAACATCATCAGAGCTATGAAAAACAGCAATATTAGGAACAGCATACAGTGGTGCCTCGCTTAGTGATTGCCTCATTTAACGATGTATTCACTTAGCGATGAGGTTTTAGGAGCGATTTTGCACTCCGTTTAGCGATGTTTCCAATGGGGGAATTTCGCATAGCGATGTTCAGGACCTTGCTTCGCTTAGCGGCGACAGTTTAGGTCCCCCTGTTTCGCTTAGCGATGTTTTTGACAGCTCCGTTTTTGCTATTTTTAAAAGGTGTTAAATTGTTTTAAAAGGGTTTAGAGTGCTTGAAATCGTTAGTGCACTTAATAAACCCTTTGTTAACCAAATCTGGCTTCATTCTGACTCTTTTTGAATTTTTGGTGATTTTTTTTCTCCCCCATTGAAATGCATTGAAAAGGTTTCAATGCATTCCAATGGGGGAACCGCGTTTCGCTTAGCGATGTTTCCTATGGTGATTTTCGCTTAAGGACGGCGATGTTTTCCCATAGCGATGAATTTTTTGGAACCAATTAAAATCGTTAAGCGAGGCACCGCTGTATATACTACGTCAGTATTCAACAGATATTTAGGTTTTTGGTTAATACTTGTATCTGTCATGTGATACCAATCAATGTTTTTATCATTTTGATCAGCTGCGCCTAGCAGTTTTGAAATCATCATCATCATCATCATCTTGGACCATGTTTAATATACACAGAGTTCTCACCATTATTCTCTTGGTTCTTCTACAAAGCTCTCTCTACAAAATCTACCCCTTTAAAGATCTGGGTTAACAGTGCAGGGAGGCACTCCTACTCTTTCCACATTTTGCTCTTTTCCATGATAATCTGCTAATATAGTACAGTATATCTGTATTACACACTAATGAATGTTTAAAGTATTTTTATTGACAAGACCCCCCCCCCCATGGCAAAAAATTCTGGGTATTTAGTTTGGTGGCGTGATATATTTAAAGAAAGGGAAAGTTGGGAAAAACAAGAGGCAAGGAGGAAGATAATAAATTATTAGAAATGTTGGCTTATTATTGTTGTTGCTGTTCTTCTTGAGTGTATGGTTGCTGTGAATCTTGAATTTCTGGAAGGTTTCCAGCATTGATAAAGAAGTGATATGACCTTTTCAAAGAACTAATTCTGTCTGAATAATACAGATAGGTGAATACAGCTTCAGGCTTATTTGCATTGACTTACATGTCATGTGGTCAACAGAAAATAAAACAAATCTCACCATCCCAATCCCAAATGTTTCTCGTATTATTTGTCAATGTAGTCACCCTCTCTGACATATCTTATATGAATGAGCATAGAAATGTGCCAGCATTTTAATTTGTGTCTCCCTGGTTCAAATCCAGCACCCTGTGTACTGCACTATACTGCCTCTCTGAGCAGAGTGGTTACTCTAGAAATGATGCCAAACTGAAATGTATTGTAGAAAATAATGGACCAATTAATGCACTTAATTTACATGATATGCAAACAGAACTAATATGTGGATAAGATCACTTAATTTGAAGAATATGCCAATTGCAGCCCGGGATTAACCATTTAAAAAACAAACAAACAAAAAAGTACATGCTTAGGGCATCAAGGGGCACCACAGAGTTTTTCTTTTTCAGTGCCAGATTTACCATGGACCATGGTGCAAATGACGCACCCTCCTTAACAAACTGCATTTATTCATCCCTCACCCTTGGTTCTCTCCCTCCCTCTGTCCCTCAAGAGCCCCAAGAAAACCACTTCCCAGTCTAAAGCAACTGAGTATGAATCAGTAAAAAAACAAAAAATATAGACTCACCTAGTGAGACAAGTCATGTTTTGAGTGAAATGATCAATCCTAAAAATCATAACTGAGTGTGTGTATGTTTTTTGTTTGTTTGGTTTTTTTTACTTCTGGTATGTGGGGATAAGGACAAAAAGGGCTGCTGGTCTTTCAGACCGATGGCCTCTGCACTATCTGCGCAAGCTAAGAAGTAACAGCCACTGTTAAAAATGCCCCAAAGGGGGTTTTCAGCTCTTGTTCGTTAGCTTTTTAGTTTCAGTTACAGGAAGCCGATAATTTGATTGTACGTATTCTTTTGCATACAAGTTTCCTTTAATGCCACGTGCTATACAATTAAATTACAATATTTTAAAGCTGCTTAGAGTTGGAGAAATGGAAAATGCAGACTTTGTAGGTCAGGGTCAGGAATCTCCATCGCTCCCAATGTTTCTGCTACACCTTCCCTCAGTCACTAAGAGTAGAGCCAATGACAGGGACCATGGGAATTGTCCAAAAATTTGAAGGGCCCACGTTCCCCGTCTCTGTTCTAGAGGGCTGTCTAGGCACATACACACAATGCTGAGATAAGCAATAGAAAGTATCATGTCAGATTTTGTTATGCTCTGGAATAGATTTGTACACTTCACATGAGATGCAAAACGAACCTCATCCACTTACGTAAACGGTGTCCTTTCTCTTTCAAAAATACTGGTTAGCAAGATGCCCTCATGATTTCTTGGTCACTGAACACAGAATCTGTGTTTTTAAGAATCTGGCTACCCTTTCCAGCTGTCATGATGATATTTAGTTATTTTGTACTGTGGGATCCACTTCAAAGGACAAAATATCTGATATGAAGCAGCCTTCTGATCCAAAAGCAACCTGCTGGCATATAGTTCTGCCCAACTGCAACACAGGGATGAAAACCCTCCGAAGGCATCACTATCCTAAGTGAGATGCTTAACAAATTAAGATAGACTCACTTTTTTTAAAAAAAGCATTTCTGAGAAAAAAATGAAATAAAATACAGAAATAATTCTCCCAGCACCGTTCCATCTGTTAAACTAAGAGATGACAAATAGCCCAGCACAATTGCATACACAGATGCAAGAAATGACTGCAGATCATTCTGAATGGGGACTCCAAAATGGCAGCACTATCACCCCGCAAACACCTGCATGGGTATTGTTGTAACAACCCATTCCAACACCCAGCATTCTAACACAACCAATGACTCCTTATAAGCATAGCAACAATCCATTTGAAATTAGGCAGAACGTTGCAAAATCAACGTGGATCATACTTATAACTATTTACTGTCAGTTAATAAATCATATACATAAGGATCCAGAAATCAATATAACAGGGAAATAGATTGTGTTCCCAAAGGAAGAGGTACTTGAGATCACATTGCAAATATCCACTGGCTACTGGAGAGCACCAAAGAATTTCAGAAAAAAGATCAGTCTATGTTTTTATAGACTACATCCAAGACGTTGATTGTGTCAGCTCATGAGGAACTACGAGTTGTTCTGAAAGAAACAGGTGTGCCTCAGCACTTGAGTGTCCTAATCTGGAACTTGTACATATTGTGGACAAGAAGCGACCGTTAGGTCAGTGTATAGAAAGACAAATGATTTGCTATAGAGTGAGACTTGGAAGGTCTGAAATGAAGGAATTAGAAAAATATATATAAACTATAAGGATGTGTCAAAGGAGATCAAGACCAAGATCATATACACACTTGTATTTCTGATCACCATATATGGGTGTGAAAGCTGGACAGTAGAGCAAGTGGACAGGAAAAAAAAGTTCTTTCTTTTGAAATGTGATGCTAGAGGAGATCTTTGTGGATACCCTTGATGGCCAGAAGGACAAGCAAGTGAGTCTAGCTCAAATCAAGCCAAATTTTACAAAGTTGTTGTGTGTGATATATAATTCATTGCACAGATTTGAATTTCTAGTAAGATTCTCTTTTTGTTACACAGTAGATGCACATAGATTCACATAGGAGAATAACTTCAAAGTTCCCCAGAGTCCACCCCTTTCTCATGAACTGGCACTTAAAGTTCAATAACTTACTATGAAACATTTGTAGGAAAAAGAATAAGAAATGTTTCTTTACAGGTTACTTACAGTTGCTTGAAATTACAGACTTCTGGAAACTGCTTTCTTTACTGCACACATACTAGCAACCAACCAAACAGATCAACAACAACAACAACAAACTGCTACCAACTGATGAAAGAGAGGAATAGAACACTCAGCAGCAAGGTGGGGCTCTCTTTGACTTTAAAAAGCTGGAAATAACAATTGGTTAGTGCTGAATAGTCCGACCCAGAAAAGTCCCTCCCAGTTTTTCAAGGTGCAGACAGCATGGCATGTTGTATATAAAAGTCCAACATAATTTAGGCACTTTGAGGACTTTTTTGAAGTCAGACCTGCCATCATTCTACTCAGGGATTCTGTAGTTCTTGAACACGAAGCAATATGGAACATAGTATTCTATGAAACTGTACAGAATAAAAACACATCGTGGGGTTTTCTATTGATCTGGTGAGAGAGGTGTGGCTGTGCCACCAAACTTCAACAGTTTGACACTAATTTCCCCTTTCTGTATCCCTTGTATTAGCAACTTAACAAAATGCGTAAAAAGTAGTGCTAATTATGTTCATTCGCCTATCATAAAAAGATGCCTCGTACTGAGTCAATTACTGGTCTCTTCAGGCTGGTATGTGTGCTCTCAATGGCAGTGACTCTTCAACATTTCCATTAGTTTTTTTTTTCCTGTGCCCTTCCTAGAAATTTCATATATTCCCTGGTGGTCTTCAATGCAGGCCTAACCCTCCTTAGCTGCTGAAATTAGATGAGTTGGTTTGTTAAAAGTGGCTTTCCCAAAATCTCAAAGAAATGTAGCTTGGTAACAGTGCTGAGAATTCAGTACAAAGTACAAAGAATTGTGTAGAATTAGATTTTGGAGGTGGATATAAAGAATTAAAATTATTTATTATTTGTTTGTTTGTTTAGATTTAAGCCATGCTCATTTCGTAGTCAAGCCAGTAATCTGGGTGAATAACATGAGTATACAACAACAACAAAATTAAATGACATTTTAAAAAACCCAAAAAAAAACCCTTATAAAACCTCCAGTTTAACAAGTAGTCAAGACAGGATTATGAACCATGGACCAACATAAACTTACTACAAAAATATTACAAAATCAATAGATTTGGGGGGCAGGGGAATTAAGACTAACATGAGTCTATCCATAAGCCACATGGTTTCTCCATGACGAAGCAGATGATTTCCAAGGGAGAAAGAGTGGCAGAGTTGCCCTGCTTAGACTACCACTTTCCCCCTGCCTGCAGTTTCATGTTTACTATAGCTGCATTTGGGGAGAAAAGACGGGGAAAAGCTGTGGGGTGCGTAGAATATGCAACAGATAATGTAATGATTGAGCATCACCATGAACAAAATACTTCTGCCCTGCAAATACCTCACACCCCTCAGCAATTTTCTGTGGAGAAGTACCAGTGTGGGTTCATAGACCCATGTCAGCGGCTTATCATCTACCTTTACCCATAAAGAATCGTAAATAACACCAATAATAATAATAATAATAATAATAATAATAATAATAATAATAATAATAATAATAATAATAATAATAATAATAATAATAATAATAATAATAATAATAATAGGGTAGGACTCCAATTCCCAGAACTGGATTAGGGATTCTGCGTATTATAGCCCCCCCCCCCCCAAGTTACTTTTCTAAGCCCTGGTAAATATATCCTACAGTATTAGCTTTTTCCCCTCACTTGTGTAAGAGCTGGATCTGATGCTGCCTTACCTCATTCCACCTCCCTTGCTCTGTGCTCTCTTGTCCTCTGCCATTACATGAGTGCAATTGTTCTTGATCTTTTCTACTTCATTTCCCCTTGGCCCCACAATTCTCAGCTTAGAAAGGCCCTGGGGCTTTCTAGGCTTTTAGCTGATGCCAGCAGTCTTGCTCCTTCAGGCTGTCATAAAATTGCTGGTCCATGAAAGACTGGGACAGGTACACATAAGATAAAAGAAAATGGGATAGGAATTGAGTGAGTGTGGGGGAGGGCCGTCTAGTTTTCATATGGTCACAGATCGCAAGTAAATTTCTTGGTATTTCTATAGTATACAGCTAAATTCAAACCCTGACAGTTTTCAAGCCATTCTTACGGATGCCAAGGTAAAAGGCAAATGCCCTCACGGATGCTCTTCCTATGTGGCATTTTTCAGGCTTAGTTTCATAGTACATGGTGATATTTCTTAATTAGCACAGGTAGAAACTGCCCATCTGAAGGAGGACATTTGGAGACGTTTATGCACTGCTGTGCCTTTTGCAGTCTGGCTGGCAAATGAACCATCTGCATTTCTGAAGTCCATTGCACTCAGGAGGTTCCTCTGGAACCTAGTGGGATCTTAAAAAGAAAACCAATTAATAAATACCCCAGGGAGGACTCCATACATAAAGTGAAAAAGCCAGCCTCTCTCCTGGGTGTTTGCACCATCTGTCTCCCCCACGAGCTGCCAGCAATAAGAACACAGACATGAAACATCCCCTAATAGGTGCCAAACCCCCACAGAGAAAGAATAAAAAATAACCCCCCAAGTGCAGGTTGATAAATAAGTAATCAAAGGTTCCTGAAAGGCCTTGGTAGGCCATGAAGGAGGAGGGCAGGCAAGGAGAGGAAAAACACTAACATGGCTGCCAGGACAGTACAATTTGTTGTCTCTGGCTGTGGTTAAGAAGAGGGGATTCATCTCCAGATAGTCTCCCTTTGTTAACGCCACCATTTACAGGCAAAGAGAAGAAAGCTGTGTTTCTCCAGCATCTCTTATTTATTCCTAGCCTATCCTGCGCCCCCCACACGTCATTTCTGTTCATTTGTGTGTATGTTTGCGTGTCCCTGTCTGCCTTATCTTTTTCAGTCCACGTCTGTCTCCCTGGTCTCTAGCCGCCCCCCTGTCTGCCTGATTCTCCTTCCCCCTTTCCCTCCCCACCCCCCATGATGTGTATCCTCCCTCTTCAGTTCTGGGATCCCGTGGGTGCGCTTTTTATTTCACCCATTGCTTCATCCTTATTCTCGCCCGCCTGCCTCAGCTCAGTGGGGTCTACAGCCAGCTCTCCTGTTGCTCGGGCGATGAGGAGGCAGTTGCTAAGAGACCGTGAAACGTCAGTACCTGGCCCTTAAGGGGGAAAAAAGCATGTGGGGGGGTGAGAGAGAAGGAGGGACGAGGAGGTGGGGAAAGACCTGGCTGAAATGACATGCACATGCACACATGCAGCGCGAGCATCTGCAAGTCCTTAAGAGCCTGGATTTGCAAATCCCCTCCACGTTTCTGCCTTCCTGAAGAACAGAGGAAGGAAGCAGGGAAAGAGGCAGGCACCGTGGAACGGGAAGGAGTAGGCACTGTCACGAAGGAGAAGCACTCTGAAGAGGATTGAGGCAGCATAAGTCAGCACCAGAGCTGAGCCGAAATGATCTGAGCTTGAAGATACAGAGATCCTCTTTTCAGAGTAAGTATCTTCTCTTTTTTTGGACAAAAGATGGATGGGCAGCCCGGTGGGGAGAAAAGAAGGGTCGTGAGGGTGCCTGTGTCTCTGTCAGAAAAGTAGGGGCTTGGTGTTCAATATCTTGCATGAGCAGGGTGTGCCTGGGTGAACGGGAATGGCTGCAAATGTATATAAAAATGATAAAATGCAAGCTCTGCAGGCCATCTGGGTACATTGTTTGATTTGTTCAGTATTCAAAATAAAATATTGTGTGTGGAGAGGAAAGGCTGGAGAGAGAGAGAGGAGATGTGCAGGAAGGAGAAAGCTTTGGAAGGAGAGAGGCAACCGAAGGAAAAGACAAGAATGGAAGAGTGGTTAAGGTCAAGGTAAAACATCTGCCCAGCACGAATTGAGGGCTCGGAAATAATTGCATTGAAGAGAGATATAGGGACTCTGAAACACTGAGCCTGTTCTTCAAGAGAATAAAATTTCAGCTTTGAATTTGTGTGGAGGAAGGCCTAAAGCCGTTCGACAGTTCAAGGTGGTGCAAGGAGGTGTGAGTTGCCTCAGCAGACCTCTCTGGATGGGCTGTGCCCTTCAGCTGGGCCTGAAATAGTAGGAGATAATGTAGGCCATTTACTGTATACTGACATGCATTGACAAGACTGTGCATCCTTCCAGCACTATCAGACAACCAGGAGTTCAATGCAGGACTAAGATCTATAAGGCCTTCACTAAGCTTAAGCCAAAGCTGAAGCTAATATTTAAATTTGCTTCTTTGGCCTTTATACTAAATTCATTCCACCAGCCAGCCACACATGTGTTTCTTGTTCTCAGTTGTTCTCCGTGCTAAACTGCGTGACTGCAGCAGGAGGAGCTTATGAAGAAAGCAGTGTGAAGCACCCCTTAGCTAAGGGGTCCAAAGAAGAAGTACAAGACTTCAGCAGTGGTTTGTGAAGAGTGCGCAGTGGTTGATCTTGTAAGGGAAGGCAAAGAAGGAGGTAGACTAAAGAGTGGTGTCAGGTTGAATACACGTAAAAGAACAACAAAAAGCAGGGTTGAGAAATGCATAAAAGCTGATTAGTGACCTTTTTTCTCCATCTTTAATCCATATTCTCTTTCACTGGCAGGTTGCTCAGCAAGAATCGTACTACCATCTCTTGGGAGAGGAGGCCAGGATTAAAGGACAGCATCACCCCTTTGCCCTTTTCTTCTATTTAGATGTTGCAGACATTCTTATTCACTCTCATGTTATGGTTTCCAGGTCAGCCTTTCTAAGAACACAATGAATCCCTGTAGCCAATTCTTTGGAATTCCGTGGCTTTTCAATATTTCCGAAATATGAAACATTCTCCTAAATAGAACGATGACTGACAACCTTCTTCCCCAACAAGACAAGCCATGGACTCCTAACTGGCTGATGTCCAAGCTGAGTTCTTCCTGACCTTTCCAAGAGGGCTGCACCATTCTGGTTCAGCAGCACACTTGTCAAAGGGATCCTCTCCTGACACAACTTCTTGGGAACTTGAGCACAAGAGAGTTCTGCAAACTCATGACTTCCTTTACGAATGCTCCTTTCATTCTGATACCTTCCGTAACATCTCTAACATCGTTTCTAATTACACTTCTTCTCCCCCAGGAGAAGACTCTTTCAGCTCCGTAGAATTACAGGTGGATCTATTGGGACCGCAAAATTTGTTGGACTGATTGTGTTGTTCTGGTGCGACAAGAACTCCTGCAAGAGGCATCAGCACCAAATGTTCTCAAGAGACAACAAAAAGGTAAAATAATCATAATCATAATCATAATCCAAACGAAACACATTTTCTCTTAATTCAAGCTCAAGAGATTTAATGATCAACAAAACATTGCGTAAAAGCCACCATAGTTATTTACACATGTTTGTTTTTACCATATGTTTTCATTATCTCCATAGACCAAGGCAAGGCCATACATTCATGTAAGTAGGTAGGTTTCTCTTTTGTACTTCATACTCCTACAGGATTTTTTTCAGGCATCTTAATAAATTACTAAAGATCATCAGCTTCTGGCCCAGTTAAAGCTCTTTTGTGATACACACTTCCCCAACAAGTGCCTCAAGATCAGGAGACATGAGGGTTCACTGTCCTACCTTCCTTCCAGCCAGAATGTAGCAGGCTTCCTGTATAGTGGCTCTTACTTGCTGGGCTGTTCTCCCTTCCTGATTGGCCTTCCCTGTGCCATGTAGCTTCTAGCTTGCCAAAATGAGTGCAGACTGCATCCAGCTGGGAGGAGAGCAGTTTGCACCTCACTGCTACCCTGCCATGATACTGAGCCCTTTCCTTGTAGCAGCAGTGGTGGTCTTTGCCAGTGCTGTGACTGGCTGCCCAGTCCTGTGCACATGCCGGAACCAGGTTGTGGATTGCAGTGGTCTTCGGCTCTTTTCGGTGCCACCAGATCTTCCGTTGGACACCCAGAACCTAAGCCTGGCTCACAACCGCATCACTACCATTCCTCCTGGATACCTTACCTGCTATACCGAGTTGAGGGTGTTGGATTTGCGAAATAACTCCCTTGTGGAACTACCTGTTGGACTCTTTTTGACATCTAAACGCCTGTCTCACCTGGACTTGAGCTACAACAACCTGACTCACGTGGTGGCCGATATGTTCCAGGAAGCCTACAGTCTGGTGCACATTGACTTGAGCCACAACCCCTGGCTGAGGAAGGTGCACCCCCAGGCTTTCCGGGGCTTGGTCCAACTTCGCGACCTTGATCTCAGCTATGGGGCCCTGTCTTTCCTTAGCCTTGAAGCCCTGGAGGGTCTCACAGGCCTGGTGACACTTCAAATTGGAGGCAATCCCTGGGTTTGCGGTTGTACCATGGAGCCACTGCTGAGGTGGTTGAGAAATAGGATCCAGCGATGCATGTCAGGTAGGTGAAATTGAATGATGGGCCAGTTCTTCACTTCAAACTTGGGATTAGTTCCCTATACAGTACTTAACTCACTATGAACATCTGGGCAAATGCTAAGCCTATATCTCAACTCTCTAAAGGAGATATTGTGAGGCTAAGAATGCTAAGCAATATTGTTGATTCATGGAATGGTGACCCTATAAATTACATTTTGGTCTCCCTCCTCCACCCCCTAATTTAGACCTGGTGTGTCAAAAGTTATCTTTTCCCCACACCATTGATTAGGGATTCTAAACCAAACAATTCAATGTCCCAACTACAAATAGAAATGTTTCAAGTTCCATCCAAGTATATATGTGCGTACACATGATATGTACACAGTGAGACAGAGGGTGAGACCATTAAGACATCTCTAGTTTGTTTGAGCCTCAGATACTTTCTATGAAATCTACTAGAAATGACTGCAAGTTAAGGATAGAGCTTGTCTCAGACATGTAGGGAATCATGGCCATAAAGACCTAATTAACCAAGCCATCTGTTGCTGGACCTCTTTCAGACAACCTCTGCACGCACACACCTACCCACCAGACCAGAAGAGAGTCAGTATAAGACCACCCAAGTATATTAGTGTTGAGTGGGAATATTGTGCCTGTAGACCATATTAGCTCAGGAAAGTGCAGTATTACAGTGATACAACACACTGCAGGACCAGTGAAGATTGGTTTTCTGAAGAGTGGGGCCAGATGTTCAAGAGGCTGGTCAAAACCACCAACATGGCATGAGATAAGGAACTTGTACAGTCACTGATGGTTTTTCTAGACTTGCCACTCAGGGTTTTCGGAATCTCATCAGGGCTCATTAGGATCACACAGCTAGAATCCTGGGCCTTGGAGGCACAATTAGTGGCTCAAGAAAGCCTTCCTCAATATGGAATGGTATTCCAAGTGAGACAAAAGACAGCAGTGCATTGCTTCAGCCATGCTTTTAGCCAGGGTTTAAGCCATCACCAACACATAATATGTGATAACTTTCAGCGCAAGTCTTCTCTTGTTAATGCTAATAAAGTTGTGGCTGCGGTTTAGCTATGTGAGGCATCTTGCCTCGCTATTCCAAGTGCACACTGGGACAAAGGGTCATCTTACAGTAGCAGGTTAGGGGGTATAAAGGTGACTGAAAAATCCATCTGGCCAGATGGAGAGGTGGTTGTTTATAGTCTCTACCCCTTTAGTGAGCTAGGAACCACCATCCCTTATACCCTTCAGTTCCAGAGATTTCAAAAAACTTAGTGAGGGTCATTTCCTCCCCATTGTCTGGATGCTACAGATGATTGGCACACACAGGAGAGCTCTTTAAGGGCATAGAGGCATTTGAAAGAATCCTCTAAATACGTGGCCATGCTCATGTCATCACGTGATCCGAAGCTACAGACCATAGCTTGGAGAAGTTTCCTTTCTGGACAACACCTCCAGGAATCTCCTCGCTAATATAAGCAATGGCCATGCTGCCTTGTCATTCTGGAAACTGTAGTGGAAGCAAAGAACTTTTCTAAGCAACCAGGTCTCCAAGTGGTTAGGCAGCTCTGTAGGGGATTTCTCAATGGCTGTATTACTATGCTGCAAGTAAGTGGCCTTTTGAGACCACTCAGAAACATGCAATCCATTAAAAGGGGAATGGTGGCATTTATTTATTTATTTATTTATTTATTTATTTATTTATTTATTTATTTATTAGATTTCTATCCCGCCCATCTAGACCCAAGGTCTACTCTGGTAGAGTTGGATGCAAATGAATACACTATGCAAGCTGCCTTACTGATGAGCTGTCATGCTATTCTTCTCTCTCTCTCTCTCTCTCTCTCTCTTTCTTTCTCTGTCCTTGTAGTGGCAAGCTCCAGATTGCATAGGGAATCATAAATCAGCATTCTCTCCCACTTTTTCTAGCGAGCCCCCCTCAGCACCATTGATCATTTCTTGACCTTCTTGCTTATCTCACAAGCTGCAAATTACATGGCCCAATGACAGCAAATCCTGCCACTGAGAAGTGAGCAGAAGGTAGCCTTGCTACCTTCTTCTCCTTGAAGCAGTCCTTAGTATATTAACTGTCTGGATGTTTTCAAATGTCTCATTGATTGATTTATTACACAGCATGACAATGAAGGCTGCAATCCATCTGCAATGCTGACAACATTTTCTCTCTTCCAGTGAGATAAAACTGTTAGCTCTAATTGTGTATACTGCCTAGTCACTTTCATGTGTATCTCATAATGTTTTTCTTTTAACACACACACACACCAGGCAAACTGATTATTTGGCTTGTACATTTCACTTACCTCTATTTGGCTGGGATATCAAAGCCAAACTTCCAGGTGATATCTCATTAGCACAGGCAGCTGCTATTTAGTTATGATTAGCCTTTACTGTATGATAGATCCTGTAGAGAACCTAGAGTAACTTCCTCAGAAAAACTAGATAATTCACTTTATCAAAGCCACATTACATTACACACAGATTTACTGGATTTGCAGATTTATCCCATAACAGATGGCAATCAGAAAAAGTTTTCAGTTGTGGACAGTTTCTCAATTAGTGCTTCAGAAAAGGCAAATAATTATTTTTAATATAAGTGATGTAGCACATCAGTGCTACATCAGTTTGAAGAGACCCTTGTCCAGCAGGCCGAGGCAAAGAGGCAGTCCCGAAACCAGCAAAACCAGGGAGCTGGACAGGGGACAGATTGTATTTGTCTTCAGTGTGGAAGGGATTGTCACTCTCGAATTGGCCTTCTCAGCCACACTAGACGCTGTTCCAAGACTTCCATACAGAGCACGTTACCATAGTCTCTCGAGACTGAAGGATGCCTACTACATCAGCGAAGGTCTAGCAGAGTAAAGAATTATTATTATTATTTCATTTCCCCTGCCCCTCCAACAAAGAGGAGCAGGGGAAGTGTTCCATTTGCTGATATCCTGAAGTGGCTCGCTTATTAAAGTCACTTCATTATATCAGAAATTGACAGCAGAAGGTTCTGGGCTAAATAGGGATACTTGAGGTCTTTATGTTATTTGGATGTGAGGAAGACACCAAATGGCATATTGCACCTCCACGTAACTCAAACAACCTTATTTAGATCACTCCAGCCTCCCCTCTGTGTAGATAAGACCTGGAGTGGAAGATAAACAGATTCAATATATGCTCAAGTCAAAATTATGGGATATACTTGTAAAACTAGTAAACGTCTTTGGACTCATCCACATAGCAGTGTTGTCTCTTGTGCCTCCAGGGCTGTGCTGGGTTGTTTTCAGATTTCTGGTTACAGTTTTAAATATATCATATCAGTAGATCCCCATACTTGGGGAGGCTATTTGTTGCTGGATACACTTTGATGCAATGGTCATCCCAGTACCACCTCTCCACACACATCTGGAATTGCTATCTGACGTCTCAGTACTAACACAGATTGGCCTTCACTTTTGCCTGTGTTCTCTGCCACTCCCTGCCTACTTCATTCTGTCTTCACTTTCCCTCTTCTTTTACTAGAGCATGGAGGGAGGAAGAGTGATTGGCAGAAAAACATGGATAAGAAAAGGTCATCAAATGATACACACCCACAAAGTGTATGGCTCAGCATAGAACAACACATTACTAGGGTACCACATGAGCAGCTTCTGCACTGGAACACCTCACAGCAAAGGAGAAAGAAAACACACCACCAACCAGCAGTGATGTAAACCCCCCTCTAAAAGTATATATTTTTATTCCACATGGACTCGTTCAGCACTAGTTTCAGCCCTGCATTGTGTGAACACTAGGAAGCAGTATCAATATCATGGGTGCAAGGAAAATTGAAAAGTATGGATGGGCTCACAATGCTCCATCAATTAAATGGGAATGTGCCATCATTTCTGATTTTTTATCACTTCAAACATAAGGACCCGAAAGGTTTCCAAAGAAAGTGAAAGTGCCACATAAGTAACAACAGCAGCTGTAGATTTAGTAAAGGATGAGTAGAAATTGCTTCAAAATAAAAAAGAACTGTTCTACATACAGAAAACAGAAGAATATTAAGAGACAAACTGAGGGCTCAGTCACACTGGCAATAAGAACCACAGTTGAATCAGGTTTAGCATTATTTAAATTGATTAATAAATTCCCAGGCACACAACACACGGGTGAACTTGATTTATTTGGGCTGCAAAGCAACTTTTTTTTTTGACTGGCTGGCAGAGGCTTTTAAAAATACCTCAGTTCCTAAATTGGTTTAATTCAATTCAATGTATTTGTGAAGGCTTTCACGGCTGGGATCTAACGGTTGTTGTGGGTTTTTCAGGCTCTTTGACTTTTTTAAAAAAGTTCAGGAAGAACAACCTTCAGAACATGGCCAAAGAGCCCGAGAAACCCGCAACAACCATTAATTCAATTCGGTTTGGTAGTTGTGAATGCTGCTGTTGTTTGACTTTGTGTAGATGTGGATTTGGGGCAGCAGGGGCACCATCACTTTTCCTTTAATTTTTTTTAAAAATTCTTTACTAAAATGTATTCACGAAGGCTTTCACGGCCGGGATCTAATGGTTGATGTGGGTTTTTCAGGCTCTTTGGCTGTGTTCTGAAGGTTGTTCTTCCTAACATTTTGCCAATCTCTGTGGCTGGCATCTTCAGAGGATAGCACTCTGTGCTCTGGTGTAGTTTGCTTGGGAGCAGAGACTGGTGAAACGTTAGGAAGAACAACCTTCAGAACATGGCCAAAGAGCCCGAAAAACCCACAACAACCATCTTTATTAAAATGTTTAGTGATTCATCAGTTAGTATGGTATTGCCATATATGGATTTTTTTTTCATTGTCAAGACTTTATCCCTGCATCAGTTCATCAATACATTCAGTGTTAGAACCATCTTGCCCATTCTCTCCATCTGACTGATGAAACCATATTTCGTCCCATCAGTTATCAGTTGGGGTTACCTCTGCGGTGTTTTCATGTGAATATATGACACCAGGTGGCGCCATTCATGTAATGATATATCATTTTTTTTAAAGCCAGAAATTTATTCCTCAAATAATTTCAGTATAGCTTCCCAAACCAGTTTTAATTACCAGAAATACATTGAAGTAACTTAAGTCAAGTAAACATGCATACTGATTTACATATCATGTGACTTTACATTGATATTGAAAAAGGTCAGGACTGGAATCAATGTAAATCAGCAGTGACCAGGCTCTGAGGTATCAACAAAATAAAGTAGTCTCTCTCTCTCTCTCTCTCTCTCTCTGTTTTGTTTCAGTTTTTTGTTTTCTGTTTTTTTTTCATATTTTAAAAAACTCAATTTTCAGTTTCCTAAACCTGATAAGTGCTTATTGAACCCATGAATTCCAGCTGGAATGTTAAGCATCCAGAAAATTAGCCTTTTGTATGAAACTTATCTCTCTCCATCTTACTCCCATTTTCTCTACATATGGATCTGTGTGTATTCTCCCTCTTCTTATCATTTCAGATACTCAGCTGGCAGAGTGCCGGGAGCCACCCGAAGTGGAAGGGGCCCCTCTGTTTTCGCTGACAGAGGAAAGCTTCAAAGCCTGCCATCTGACCTTGACACTGGATGATTATCTCTTCATTGCCTTTGTGGGCTTTGTAGTCTCCATCGCTTCCGTTGCCACCAACTTCCTGCTGGGTATTACTGCCAACTGTTGCCACCGCTGGAGCAAAGCGAATGAGGATGAAGAAATATAGCCACATCGCCTGATCCTTCCAGCTCCAGTGTTGCTCACTGCCGGGGGAAGCCAAGGGCTAACATGTTCAGGGAAAGCAATAGGACTTGTCTTTTTCCCTGCTCTGCCGTTTTCTTGAGCCTTCCCCCCTCACCAGCCGCTGAACAGCAGCGCCAGACTGCACTGTCCAGACTTTCTTACTGGGGCTGCGGGAGAAGGCCAGCAAGAGTAGGGAGATCGAAGTGTGCCTTGTATAATCCTCTTCGTGCTGGAAGCAGCAAGGGAGCCATGCTCTGGAAAGTGACAGAAATGCATTGGTAGATGCTCAGACCATGCTTCATCCCTTACTTTACTCTTGTACACACACACACACACACACACACACACACACACACACACACACACTTTTACAGTCACACACTCTCACACACAAGTACTACATACCATATGCACATGTACTTTCTGCACCATTCTCAGTCAATGCCTTGAATCCACAGCTGTAGCATCTAAACAGCCAAACACACACCAGAGCACTCATGTCACACATGACCACAGACTGACACAGACACAAAGGTCTCTGGCTTTTGAAGTTTTGAAGCTCTCCATTTTTCCAAGCATCCCATCCCATTATCACACACTGAGTTTCAATTATCATGCTTTCAGATGAAAGAACTGTATTTAAACCACCCTAATAAGTTCTCGTGTCTCACCCTTTCACTTTATTTATACATACACTGCTTGCAGTTCTATCAGAATCCTCAAAATGATTTGGGGAGGCAAAAATAATGGCCAAATAAATCCTGTTATTCCATCCCAGTTGCTAATAATTTAGCATAGCTGGTGCTACAGTTTCCACAAGTATCTGGTGCATTTGTTAGCAGCCAGTGGTGGTGGTTCTAGGTGATTTGTCAAGGAGTGTCTGATCTGAGAGTCTCAATATAAAGGGAATCATGAACTAAGCACCGCTGTAGGAGATGTCAGTGTCTCGCTCAGAAAGAAGATTTTGTGCAATTTTGGGTTAGAGAGGACCGAATGGAGATAAGACCAGGATTAGGGTTGGCTAACTTCCCTTCAGAGGGTGCATTGGCTAGATTAATCAAGTGGAGGGGAAACCATGGAGAAAAACACGCTCCACTTTAATGGGAATCAAATTATATGATGTTAAATCAATATTGAATTTTTCACAGTATCTGCAACTTTGTTTTTCTTCAGCACTTTGGGGTAGATCTAAATAGACCAGCTGGATATATATCAGCTGAATTAACCTGGTTTCCCTCAAATTCACAGAAATTGTCATTTGGTGAGGATACCAAACTTTCTTGGTTAGAGATTCCACCACCACCCCCTCCACAGAGTAAAGGAATACCCAGCTGTAAGTTTATATTGTAGTGGACATTTCCTTTCTGACTTGGCCTCAGGATGAAGAGGCTTTGTGGGGTTGTTCTGGTCTTACTCATAGCTCTAGCAGCAGGTGGTGCTACAAGACAGAATTGGAAGCTCCAAGGCATGGCAAAAAAGTTGGAAGGTAATATAAAGCCTAGTTCTTGTGGATGCTGTTGGCTTCCATTCATCCCAAGCCACTGGAATGAAGTAGGTTTGCACTGCAAGAAAGGGAGAATGATTTTGGCAATCCCATCTGTTAAAAAAAAACCTTTGCTATCCCAGTGGATCCATATAACCCAGAAGGCAGTACATTTTGCAAGAATGCCCAAGAAGCCAAAGTCAAGGGAAGGAATTGCAATCTAATCTGTGTCTTCTCCAGCTCTTCCACACACTTGTCTTCAATCTGCATCTCCAACTGCTAGAAAGAGGTATGAAATCCACATGGCCACCACAAAGGACACTCACTGATGACAAACCATTGCTGCATTCAGGCCCACTGTCCTAACGCTGACAGTAATGAAGCCGGACTGGACATGAGGATTTGGATGCTGAACTGGCATGTTAAACTGTAGGACCAGCCATAGCCAACGTTCCCAGGAGGGGGACCATCTTATAAAGCCTATAACCATCTCCTAGAGATTCCTCTGTGTGCTGACTTTAGTTAACATATTTTGAAACTTGACAATTTTAAAACTTTTTTTTCCACAGAAATAGAAAAAGGACCAAAACAAGTTATTGAATGCTGCTGGAAGGGAGGGGCTGGGGAGAGTGAGAGGACAGAGAATTTCTATTTTTCTCACCCAGTCTCACCAAAATCAAGAAGATAGCAGGTAAAAACCTGACCTTGGAAGGGAGGATCATTTCAGAGGGCACTCATATAACCATTCCCCACCCCCATCCTGGGGTGGTGTATCTGTAACCTCTTCATGGCAAATTCTACTTGAAAGTAACCATTCTTAGACCATCCACAGCCAGACCTACCATTTGTCAGGGAGATGCAAGCTATAGCAGGGAGCATATTTCAGAGTTCATCAAGAGTGCTAAATTGTCTATTTTTCTTATTATTCCAAGGTGACAGAACCATTTTGGTTTGTAGCCTCAGGCACCAAAATGTCTTGGGCCACTGCTGAAACTATCATACTTTTATTTCCAAAGGGGAAGCCATGGTCATTTCCTCAAACAAGGAGAACAGAGAGTCTTGTGGCACCTTGAGGACTGAGAAGCTTTATTTGACATAAGCTTCCATGGACTGAGGAAGTGGACTCCATCTACAAACTGCTCATTTTTCAGATGCTACAAGACTCTTCATCATCCAGTTAGGAAGAAGCCTCAAAAGAGTAATGTATTATGCCATTCACAAAGTCACATGTTGACACAGATGTCACCACAGTGATTGGCGGGGGGGGGGAGAGAGAATAATACTGTGATGCAGGGTGAGAGGAAGGGGATACAATGACCCTAAAAGTATGTTTTTAAATGACATTCAGAAAATATCTGGAGACCAGCTGAAACAGGGCTAAAACTGTATAGGCCTTCATTTGCAAGGCAGAGTTATATAATCTCAATGTGCACATATCCTGTGTGAAATGCCCATCATGAACATCATAAAAATGCTTTAAAGATATATTTAACTGTCCCACTGCTGGTGCCATCTATACTGGAAATAAATTCAAGTGATTGCCATTCTCCTTGCCAAGGAGGGTAGAGCAATGCACCTGCATATGTCTATATCCACAGATGTCCATGCATAGAATACCTGGTTCAATATCTCTTCTCTTATAGAAGGTATGGGCAACATAGGCTCTCCAGACATGGTTAACCAGTAAATCTTATCCACCTTGGCTGACAAAGCCAAAAGTAAAGAATTTCGGAAGTTGCCCAGCAACATCCAGAGCCACAATTGCTCATCCCTACTCTATAGATACAGTAAGAACAACCTAAACCCATCATTTCAATAATCTAATTCTGAGACCTTTCAAAAAAGAAAAAGAAATACAGAAAAACGGATTTGTTCTAGAAAGTGCATACATAGAAATGATACCTAATACTTCTTTCCCCCTTTTTATTTATATAAGAAATAATATACGATAGCCAGTGATGAATAGGTTGCTTTATTTCTTGTAGTTTTGCTTTTATGGCCTCAAAAAGAGATATTTTGTTTTCATTCCTGAGCAAGATGTTTGATTTCTGTGCCTCTGACACCAAGAACATAGCCAAAAAACAAACATAATTCATACATTTGGGTGCCACAAAATAACTATCTATGTGTCCTTCCTGTGTGCTTCATCTTTGGTTGTGTTTACATTGTTGGTTCTTGTTTTTAAAAGCAGCAATGTGGTTTCTTGAAAAGTGCAAAGTTGATTTGCTTCACCTAGACTGGCGAAGCAATGATCAAAAGGACATTTTTAGAATAAGAGTGGGCATTCTGTGTGTCATGCAACGGTCTGTGTGATTGCCCATGACACATCCAGCTTTCAACTCAATCCATACTATAAAGCTGCTAAATGTGGGCTGCACCTGAGTGTAATAAATACAGAGTTCAGAGCGTGGACAGGAGTTTAATTATGTGCACACCTATCAGCCTACATACCATGTTCTGCACAGATTCTCTCACCCTCCAGTTGCATGAAATATATGCTGTCAAGAAACAACATCAATCCCATTTCCATGTGGTTCAGCTGTTATGGGACAGCTGTGCACCTGGTTTGCACCTTTTGGTTGATGAATACAGTTGGGAGAATCTATTGGAAAGAACTTAATTTAATAATTCCATCAGTGATCCCAGATGCTGGGAGTAAATTCTCATCTATCTGCTTCTAATTAAAGATACACACCTTCTCCCGTGAGGAAAAAAATATAGAAAAACGTAAAGAGAATAAGCTCTCCCATCCCTTCTGAGCTAGTTTCATGTTGTCTTCTCCTATTGCATCTTGCATATGTCTCCAGACACAGAAATATCTGGAAGAACATGGATGTTTCTTTAAAATGTCCAGCAACAACAACCGCTGGGCATTTAGCTGAGTGAGAAGTAAAAAAATTTCAGCTTGTCAACGGAGTATAATACCTCCAGTGTCTCCTTTAGTTTGAAATCTCTTTCTGAAGGACTCCCACATTATGAATGTAATCCATTGATCTCATGTTCAGTGCAAGAACATAAATTATGTGTGTGTTGCTGAATATCTACCATTTTCTAGTCACTATTTCTTTTGCATAGTCAATTGCTGCTGGTTCTCTCAGAGTGGATAAGTACGCATGATGAACCATAACTCTGAACAGTCTAAAACTGAAACCATGGCTCATTCACAGTAGTCAATGAGTGAAGAAGAGCATGCATGTGTGAAGAAGCCCTTGGTCACTGGAAGGCTTGCTCTAGTCCAAGTGCTGTAGTTATAGTGACTGTGGAAGTCTTTTGTTCAGCTTTTCATATACTGTACACTTCCCATGACTACCTGGATGATTTAGGCAATTGGAGACTGATTTCTGGAGATTAGGCTAATCTGTATTATAACACCAAGCATGTTTGGGTTGAAACATCGACATTTTGTCTTGTCCATCATCTGTTTTTGAGAGATGTGATGGTGTCTTGTAAGACTATGTAAGGCTTAATGTGCCCAAACAAATTTTTAAACCCATCCCCACAAAAAACATTTTGGAACCTCTGGTGTCTAGCCCATGAAATACAGACAGGGTAAGGAGCTCCGTGAAACTAGTTGGATACTTCAGGAAACTTTTTCAGTGTTGGGTGCTTTGGAAAACCAAAAGCATCTGTCTTCTTTTTTTCAAGGAAATGTAAACCAAACTGTGTGTTCCATGAAAGCATCTGGAATAGTCATGTTATTTCAGTGTTTTAATGAACTCATATATTCACATTACTGCAAAAAGCAGTTTTGAGGGCATACACTGTCAATAATGTTCTCTGGAGTGACGAAATCGAGATCCCAGAGACTCAAATCCTTAAATTTTGAATGCTATGAAATTCATGATGTCCCCAGAATTTACATCCATAGGACAATTTCAGATTTGGGTAGGTAGTCACAATACAGAGGATGGTTTTTATTAAAACACTTGCTTCTCCTCTGTCAATTTCTGTTTTGTCTTACTTCTTTTGCTGAATATCTGCAATGTACATCGATTACATAGATATAGGATCTGAGGACAGCATAACTGGCAGCCAGGGTGATTTAGGGTACTTCTAGATAGGAGGATCCTAACACTACCAGTCCAAAGACTCTGTAGCTATTATTACTTTCCTTCATATCTAATATATCTGTAACACTGTGCTTTCCAGCTGGGGAAAAGTGCATAGGTGTAGAATAAGATGGAAGAGACAGACAGCAACCTCAGTGCTTCTTCTTGCCAGCCAATGCTTTGGTTTAACCACTTCTTCTTCTTCTTCTTCTTCTTCTTCTTCTTCTTCTCTCTCTCTCTCTCTCTCTCTCTCTCTGTGTGTGTGTGTGTGCATTTATGTGTATATTTTACACATAAATTGGCCCACATCACATTGTAACAGGTTGCTTATGCCACTATAGAAGCTAGTTAAAAACTTGATTAACTATTCCTTTTAGTAACAAGTTTGCTAACAAGATGCAAGTTCATTTTACCTCTTCAACCCTGTGCTTTCCCCCAGCTTCATATATATTTTACGTAGTTCAGTGGCACTTACTGCCAGCTAATTAAGACTGTCATTTTACTTCTGAATAGACCTGCATAGAATGACATTATCAGCTACTGGAGAATGGCACAGAGCAAATGTTGCATGGTAAAAGTACTTTTGTATGCATTCATCCGTCATTGCCTGTTTCTAGGCTACTCTTGGCTCTCTCTTCTCCCTCACAATAACCAAGGGAACAAAAAGAAGTGTGTATGAAAAAAAAAGTTTTATATTTTTGTGCAAGGAAATGAACATTTTAACCGAAGACAAAGAAGGTAAAGCAATATTGCTAAAATAGTTTTTTAAAAAAATATGTGCAGACACACACAGAGAGAAAAGACCATAGGGCTGAGGTAGTAAGGGGTGCATGGAACAATCTTCCCAAGATCACCCACTCTTCGGTATCAACACAGATAATGCCAATCTGTGGTGGTATTAATTCTAGATGCAACACAGAAGAAATTCAGAGAATGAATCCTCTAACCAGCTATGGCTGGACTGAGAAACTCTGCAGAGCTGCCAGGTTTTTTTTTTTTTTTTTTTTTTTTTTTTTTAAGATTTCTGTATTATGACAATTCTTTGGAGTCAAATGGGAAGGGAATGTAAACACCTTCTGCAAATAGATTTTATAAACTTTTGTAACTGTGAGGAATTTTTTTCATAAATGTAACACGAAAATAAAAAGTTTAACAAGGTGGAGGTGTTATTTAATTTGTGCTAAGAGAGAGAATGTGTGCTCACTGGAAGGACAGATCCTGAAGCTGAGGCTCCAATACTTTGGCCATCTCATGAGAAGAGAAGACTCCCTGGAAAAGACCCTGATGTTAGGAAAGTGTGAAGGCAAGGGGAGAAGGGGACAACAGAGGACGAGATGGTTGGACAGTGTCATCGAAGCAACCAACGTGAATGTAACCAAACTCTGGGAGGTAGTGGAAGACAGGAGGGCTTCCCAGTACTGTACAGTGGTACGTTAAGTGGCTGACAACCTCACTGGTTCCCCATACCTAGTACAACCACAGAGAGAAGGTTTATTAAGTTTATTGGTGGACAAGGCTAGTGGAGCACATTCAGGGTGGGTCACAAAATCAAGAAAAAAAGTATTTTAACCATCAGCTGGAGTTGCTGCAGTCCAAGCAAATCAAGCAATGTTCATTCATGTGTGTATACTGACTCAAGATACAGGCACAATATGTCTCACATGTGTTTGAGGGACCTAAAAATGAACAACACCGGATATACGATATATGAGTGTACCATCTAGCAAATGCTTCTCTGTTTATAAACAAGTGTTTCTGTGTTTCTGACTATCAATCTGTCTAGCAAACCTAGGTGTCTATAACGTAGTGCAGCGCTCTCATTTATGTACATACAACTGTTTGCGCACACTCACAGCCTTCCGTCTTTCGCAAGCAAGAGGATGTTCAAAGAAGTGAATGTCTCCAGGGATCGGGCAGATTTTCCCTTACTTCTTTGTGCCTTCCTGCTCATGCCGGGTCCCAACAGCCAAACGGAAAGAAAAGTCCATCTATAGCAATAAAGGGAGGGAAAAAACAGAAGCCACATGTAGTCTGGAGAAGGAATTAAGTGTGTTTTCTCTGGCCCTTTCTCCTAATCACACTTCCTGTTATTCTACACTACTGTTTCAAGAACACATCTCCCCTCCCAAGGAACTAGATGGTTTAGAGAGATAGCAGAATCAGGGCACTTGAGCTTTCAGTTCAGTTTAAATCCGCAAAAGATCATCCAAAAACTTGATCACCTTGGTTTAATTTTGGGGTCCCATTTCCCTTTTATTATTCCCTTCAGGCATGGGATTTTCAGGGGGAGTGGCTAAAAATCCCATAATTCTCCATTTTGGGGGCTCCACCCGGCCCAGCTGTACCCACAGAAACCTAAATGTGGCTCACCTCGAGAAAAGGCCTAGCTGGGAAAGCACTGTGCCCTATCTTCCTGTTTAAAAAGGAAGGTCCCGGCTAGTAGTAGGGTAGGCGTCTTCCTGAAGTGGAAACTCGGCCTATGCTTAGCAATGGAGCTTTCCCAACTAGGCCTTTTGTCCAGGTGAGCCACATTTAGGTGTTCATAGATATGGGTCTGTGAGGTAGAATTCCCAAAATGGAGGATTTGTTTTCAAAAAATATGGGAAATATTATGACTAGTTCCTTTTCACACACAAAGAAAGTGAGGAAAATTCAGGAAAAACATGTATAAATTATTTTCTGATGCTTAGACTTTACTATGAACTTATTCACCACCATTATATAGATTTATACTCCCCTAGATTTCAAGCAGGCATTTCAAAAATTGGAACAATGAAGCATTACATCAGACTACACTGGGATAGTTTTGCTGGAATATTGGAGCATTGTAGAGATGGAATTTTTTTTAATGTACAGAATCAGTGAGCAAAATGTTGTTGGCCTAAAGTTATCATTGTTGTCGTTTAGTCATTAAGTCGTGTCTGACTCTTCGTGACCCCACGGACCAGAGCACGCCAGGCCCTCCTGTCTTCCACTGCCTCCCGGAGTTGGGTCAAATTCATTCTGGTAGCTTCGATGACACTGTCCAACCATTTCATCCTCTGTTGTCCCCTTCTCCTCTTGCCTTCACATTTTCCCAACATCACGGTATTTTCCAGGGAGTCTTCTCTTCTCATGAGATGGCCAAAGTATTGGAGCCCCAGCTTCAGTATCTGTCCTTCCAGTGAGCACTCAGGGTTGATTTCCTTCAAAATGGATAGGTTTGTTCTCTTTGCAGACAGCCTTCTTTATGCTCCAGCTCTCACTTCCACACATCGCTACTGGAAAAACCATAGCTATGACTATGCGGACCTTTGTCGGCAAGGTGATGTCTCTGCTTTTTAAGATACTGTCTAGGTTTGTCATCGCTTTCCTCCCAAGAAGCAGGCGCCTTTTAATTTCGTGGCTGCTGTCACCATCTGCAGTGATCATGGAGCCCAGGAAAGTAAAATCTGTCACTGCCTGCATATCTTCCCCTTCTGTTTGCCAGGAGGTGATGGGACCAGTGGCCATGATCTTAGGGTTTTTTTTGTTTTTTGTTTTTTGATGCTGAGCTTCAGACCATTTTTTGCGCCTTCCACTTTCACCCTCATTAAGAGGTTCTTTAATTCTTCCTCACTTTCTGCCATCAGAGTGGTATGCATATCTGAGGCTGTTGATATTTCTTCCAGCCATCTTAATTCCGGCTTGTGGTTCATCCAGTCCTGCCTTTTGCATGATGTATTCTGCACATAAGTTAAATAAGCAGGGTGACAATATACAGCCTTGTCGTACTCCTTTCCCAATTTTGAACCAATCCGTTGTTCCATATCCAGTTCTAACTGTTGCTTCCTGTCCCACATATAGATTTCTCAGGAGATAGATAAGGTGGTGAGGCACTCCCATTTCTTTAAGGACTTGCCATAGTTTGCTGTGGTCCACACAGTCAAAGGCTTTTGCATAGTCAATGAAGCGGAAGTAAATGTTTTTCTGGAACTCTCTGGCTTTCTCCATAATACAGAGCATGTCAGCAATTTGGTCCCTAGTTCCTCTGCCTCTTTGGAATCCAGCTTGTATTTCTGCTAGTGCTCAGTCCACATACTGCTGAATCCTACCTTGGAGGATTTTGAGCATAACCTTGCTAGCATGTGAAATGAATGCAATTGTTTGGTAGTTGGAGCATTCTTTGCCACTGCCCTTCTTTGGGACTGGGATGTAGACTGATCTTTTCCAATCCTTGCAGACCAGGGGACTCTCAAGTGTTGCATCTCTACCAGGAGAGAATTCACAGTAGCCACCACAGAGAAGGCCCAGGTTCCCATTGTTCATTTCCAGACCTCCCTTGGGATGACCACTTGTAATATCATGGATTGGTGAGGTCCAGATTGGGCAAGAGGTCATTCTGAAGGAGCAATGCTCAGATAAATACCAGCATCTAAACCCTTTATGGTTTTGAATGTCAGCATCAACACGATGAAGTGGGCCCAGAAGCATCCTGGTAGCCAGTGCAAATGCACCACAACAGGCGAGATGTGGTCATGTTTTGATGGTCCTCCTGACACTAACCTGACTACTGTGTTTTGCATTTGCTACAGCTTCTGGACCACACATTGAAGGGCAGCCCCACGTAAAGAGCATTGCAATATTCTATGCTTGAGATTATGAGCACATGATCCAGTGTTGTTCAGGGGCTTCCCACTGAGACCGTAGTAAAGGTGTGCAATCTGCCTAAGCTGAAAAAAGGCAGACCTGGCCATGGCCAAGATCTGATTCTCCATCAAAATATACAGGGATCATCTCTGTTTTTTCCCCTTTCTCTCTCACTGCTGCTACAGTGTTAGACTGGCAGCCATTAGATGGTGTCAAAAATTTTTATGACACCAGCATGCCCATAATGTACATAAATAGGTTGTACTAACTAAGAACACACACACACAGTGACATTCTCCAACAATCTACTGCAGCCTCTCTAAATACTTTGAGCTAGGAGCAGCTTGTGAATCGAACTGAGCAGAGCCTCACTCCAAAATTTCAGAAGGGACACTCCAGTTCCAGTCATGGGCTATATTTCCATCCACAGCTTCCATAATCCCTCCCCATTAACACTGATAGGAGGAAGATTTCTATGACATGTCATGTTTTCCCCTGCAACTTATGGGTAGGTTTGAACATGTTTATGAGAAAAGCCAGATTACTCATAAATATGTTTGAACTTGCTTATGGGTTCAAATATAGATTTCAGAGAAAATGTGAAATGCATGGAAATCCTCCCCCTAAGGCCTACTGAGATCAATACTCCGAAACAGATTCTAGAGGATTATGTCTGAATTTGGCAGGCAGAACACACAAATGTTTTTACTAGAAATCCTCTATTACAATTTCGTGGAAGGTAGAATGACCTGACTTCAAAGAAACCATTACTTAATTGGAATACACCCAGGATAGTCCTAGACACTGAGCAAGTGTCATGACGTCTTGGCACGTAGCCCTGCTTGCCTCTGTCTCACTATACACCAACCATATCTTCCCTCACCCTTCTGTTCATAGTGGCCATGTAACGGGATCCTGCAACTCAGTATGTACTGAGTTCCTTCACATGGCTACTGCACACGTCACCAAAAGAAGGCATGGCCATTGCATCGGAGTCCACAGCACAACCATGCATGGGGCTTCCCCAGTGCATGAGAGGTTCAGGTGTCTATCCTTTTCGATACTTTTCACACCTGCAATTTACTGTACATCAAAGCTTAGACATAAGAGTTTGCAAAATAAACAAGTTTGGGCTTTCGGGAAATCAAATACTTTTTTGTTTTGAGTTGCACTGAATAAAGATATTGTATTGCGTATTTGTTTGTTTGTTCATTAGGTTTTTACACACACCCACACCCAGACAGCATCTACTCGGGGCGGCTATATGCATGGGTACCTATAATACATACATACAATATGTTCATAATACACTATAATGGGTGTGTTACAGAATTATATACTATGTACTTACAGTGTCTGTGTGTGCAATCAAAAATGGCACACTTTGCTGATTCTGCCATTTTCCTCATTAACCTAACAAATCCACAAGGCTAAGATTATTCATTTTATGTATCTGCAAAACGCAGGAGAGACACTGAGTGGAGAGCGGCTGGTTTCTATTTTAATATTTCCTCCTTCTGCTGTAGACTCAAATCAGCATATTAGCAGAAGTCAGAGGTCACCACAAACATTGCATCCTTAGAGGCCAGGGGTCTGGGAGGTCAAACAGCAGCTGCTCTTTGTGTCCCGACAAACGTTGCCTCACTAATGCTAGCCTTGCCCTGCTTTCTCCCCCAGGGAGCAACAATATATGTTAGCCTCCACAGATGCCGTGTGTGGATAACCGATCCATTCTCCATCTCGTCTCCTCATTCATCTGTGTTCTGGGACTGCAGTGGGGAAGTACCACAAGGAAAGGGAAACAAGGTGTGTGTTTGTATATGGTGGGGAAATGCTTATGTTACTGACTTACCCATTGTTTCCTCAGATGCCCTGCCATGTTTCTTTCTAATCCAAGATTAGCAGTTCTGAATCTCAGTCCAGAGATAGCACTGGGCTAGTTAAGATGAATCCAAATTAGAACAACCTTTTTACTTCTCCCCAGCTCCCCACATCTACTGCAGACTGGCAATGCAGTCTGGCCTAACCCACTGGCCTAAAACATGTATGATAATAACCTGCCATCGAGTTCTCATAAAAATTCTTGTGATAATAAAGGACTCTGATTTTGAAGAGGAGGTGGAGGAGGAAGATTACTGAGATGCAGTATGTCATCGTGTGGTAAGTGTTCAAATAGGACTGGAGAGGCCCAGCTTCAAATCCCCCACAGCAGTGAATCTTGGAGGTCCATCCTCTTGCTAGCCCATCACACAGGGTTGTTGTGAGAGTGAAAATAGGGGACCTGAACTATGTACACTGCTATGAGTTTAGAGGTATCAACAGCTACACTTCACAATCTTTTGTGGGAGAATTCATGTGTCTTCAAAGACTGCACAGCAGACAGAATGCTTGTACATCTCTGTGCAGGAAAAGCGTCACTACCCTGGTCTCTGTTTAGGATTGTTCTGGATAATTCTGGAATCTTGTTGCAGATTTAAATAGGTCTTCCAGGTGTTGGTGTCCACACATGGGGAGGGTATTTGTTACAGGATGTACTGAAATGCACTGGGTTGTCCTGGTGCTGCCTGCCTACACACCTCCAGAGAGTGATCTCTTTTTTTATTTCTTTTTTTTAATAACCTACTACTACAGAAAAAAAACTATATAAAATACAAAACAAAACAATACAATAACATACAATGACCCTTGTGCACCCATCACCCTCAGGACTAGCATTACACTTCTTTCCATCCATTTTTACTCCAAAATTTCATTGTTTCTTCTCTCGGCGTATACCCCCTCCCTCTCTGAAATACGTGTTCTAAAAATACATTCCATATTTTCTTAAAATCGTTATTTTTCATTTGGCCTCTACTTATTTTCATATCACATGTCAGTTTATCGTTAATTGCAATATCCCATAATTCTCTATACCATTCCTCCAAGTTAACTTGATTTTCATTTCTCCAATTCCTTGCAATAATTATCCTTGCTGCCGTAATCATCATTACTATTAACTCCTTATTTTCTTTCACCAGTTGGTCTTCCTTAATCAGATTCAGTAAGGCTATTAACGGAGACATTTGAATATTCAATCCAATTATTTCAGATATTTCTTTAAATATTAATTCCCATTCTTTCTTTTTTTCACATAACCACCACATATGTAAATACGTCCCCTTCTCTTTTTTACAACTCCAGCATAGCATTGACACACTTTTATCCATTATATTCATTTTAACCGGCGTTAAATACCATCTCCATATTACTTTATAGCAGTTTTCTTTAATCCTTACTGACATGTTCTTCATAATTCTCTGATCCCATATTTTATCCCATTCCTCTCCTATTTCTTCTTTATCCAAATCATTTTGCCATTGCATTTTAACCCTAAAATACCCTGTTCTGCTTGAGTTAATAATTTATATATTTGGCTTACTGTTCCTTTTCTTTCTGTCATTTCCTCTGATTTCAGTCTTTTTTCTATAATCTCTTCAAATTTGGTAATTTCTATACCTTCCCCTTCTTTAATATACCATTCTTTCGTTCACCTTTCTAATTGAATTAAATTTAACCATGAAATCCCTTCTCCTCCTAATACCTTTTTTATATCCCCTTTTCCTCTTATCTTCTCTATCCAGTCTTTTAATCTACTTATCTGTTTACTTTTAGTACATTCTTTAGATTTTTTAAATTTTCCGGAAAATTCTTTAATTCCACTACCTGAGATAAAGGAGATATCGGTGGACTCAATACCTCTCTGAATTCTTTCCAATTTTCCATCATATTTTTAAGGAAAGGATTTTTGATCTTTTTAATCTCTTCTGCAATTTTTTTCTTTAGACAAAATTCTTTCCACGCTTTCTTGTATACCTTCCTTCTCCATGTCCATCCAAATTAAATTTTTATTATCCTTGATTATGTCTGGAATGTGTCCAGAAGTGATCTCTGATGTCTCACTTCCAACACAACCTGCCCTCCTCTTTTACCTATCTTCTCCACTGTCTCCCCACCTACTTCATTCTCCTTCCTTATTTTCTTGTTTTACGTGTCTAAACAGCAGGAAGAGATTGGCCAGCAATAAAGTGCCCTAAAGGAACATCATCCAATGACATCCACCCACAAAGTGTGCAGATCAATACAGAACAACACAATACAGGAGTCCTAGTCAGCAGATCCTGCACTGGAGCACATCAAAGAACAAAAGCAGAACAAAACTACGTCAGCATCTGGTGGTTATATAAGAAAACCCAGAAAGTGAAGTCCCCACCCCACACAAACACTGCTAGTTTCAGCCCTATGTTGCATGGACATTGGGATGCAATCCCAGTTCCATGAGTCTAGGAAAGTGAAATAAATTCTCAGTGTGGATGGGCTTTTATATCTTTTGACCTGGCTTGAAAGTTCATTGCAGTTCACTATAAGTTATACTACAACAACAGGCCTGTGTAGAGCAGGCCTTCCCCCATAAAAGTATAATGAGTTTCTTTGCATGAATGGGCCCCAAACCTATCACCAGGTAATAAGAAAAGGTAAGAAGGGAGATGAACATTTCAGTCAATGCCTGATCATACAGACCACAAACTGGCAGGATAGGCTTGAGGGAAGTGGGAGGAGGGGAAGGGAGTGGAATGGGGCTCTGGTCTTATCTAAACCACAAAGATTGTGGTCTGGTCTTATCTAAATCACAAAGACCACTAGATTTTTGAGAAGGACAAGATATCGTCCATGGAGTTGTCCTCCCGCTTTCATTGCTCCAGTTTCTCTCAATATTTATGTCTGGTTGAAGCAGATAGCCACAGTAACAGATAGTGAGATAATGGGTGCTTCCCTGGGTTGAGCATCCTAGAGAGGTACTCTTGGGCAGAATAACGTATCCTCCCCCAGTCTGTGAGCCCTTTCCCCAGTTCTGCTCCAGATGTTTTGCCTTGGACCTCACGCATGCACGCTCACACAGCTCTGCCTGGCTTCCTCAAAGGGAAACATGAGGATTCCATTTGCACCCATTTGAGTGTCACCTTATCCTGCTCCCAGCGCTGGTGGTATTTGTTCTTTCTGTTTATCCATGTCACCAACCCGACAGATTTAATGCCCCTGTCTAAAGGCCATAGATGTAGCACTTCCTCCAACATGCTGAAGGGGACAGAAGTCTTCCCCCAAGGGACACATTCATAATTGAAGCCACCAGTGGCAGGCGGTTCCTGCTGCAAGTTTGCCAAGGGCTTCCCGAAAGGAGATCAGCACCATATCCACAGCCACTGCACAGGGACACCACGTCAAGTGTCAGTGATGCAAGGGAACAAGTCAGGAGGCAAGGTTCAGGGAAATCTTAAGGCAAGCCTGGGCAACTTGTGGCCTTCGGATGCTCTTGAGAGGCAACTTCCGTCTACCCTAGCCAGCATAGTCAGTGGTGAGAGATGGGGAAAGCTGTGGTCCAACAACACCTCAAGGGTCAGGCATCCTTTATTGCTATCTAAAGGCCTGCTCACAGATATTATTCAAGATTATTGTGAGAACACAGCAGCGCCTTTTAAAAGACTTTGTGGTGCTCATTCCTTGAGGAACCACCTCAACTGGAGTGCTGATGTCCAGGGCCCATTGCCCAGAGAGCAGCAAATAAGGAGGCAAATAGGGGTGGCATCAATGTCTGGGCTGGCATGATCCCAATGGAATTCAACACACCCCATGCTGTTCACGCCAGCATTCTTTCTCCTTATTTCAAAACACGTTTTGCAGTCAGGGGGCTGTTGGCCAAGGAGCTGTATATTTGCATGTGACTGTTATTACAGTATTTTATTACTTTTATTTTTAAAATAATATCTCACTTCTGTACAAGAAAATGATATGTAACCCCAAGTAAATATATTTCACTTCTACATCTATACCAAATCTGTTTTATCCTTGTAGTCCTTATAGTGTTATGATTTAAGTGTGCTTAAAATGGGAAACTGTGTATGTTCATAATATTATTCGTCTTCTCACCAGGGTTAGCAAACGGTTTTGTTGTTTTTCAGCTCACCATGTAAGGAATGTAGAAATACATCATAAATCATGGAACTGAAGGGACAGTGAAAGAAAGGAAATCATGATACACAACTAAAATGACGGCCATCCAAAGGGCAGCCAGAATAAAACTATCTAGTTCATGATCTAAAATAAACGTAGCTGCCCCCTTAATACAGGAACAGACTACTTTTCTATCTAGCCTAATACATTTTCATCCTTTTAGGAAATCTACAACAATTTCCCAGAATCTTAGGAAGAGCAAAGATCACTTCTGTCATAAATTACCCAAAAATCAGAGGCAATAATACCCAAAACTAAACATTCTGGCATACAAAGCATGTGTTTACCATATGCTTTTATGCTGAATATAGGTTCTCATAAGGACTAATTATGTACAGTCTGAAACTGGGGAAAGCATGGTGGCTAAAATGTCTTGCTCTTCCTAGGAAACATTGCACCTGACCATTGACAATGGCCTGTAATATGGTTTACATCTTTTATTATTACACTGTCTCTTTAAAAGGCAGGCCTAGAAGGTCTCAGCCAGTTCCAGCAGGCTATGAGAGGGTTCAGCTCGGGACCTAAAGCTAATAGGAATTGGGTTCTGCGTTACCACCCCTGAGGTGAACAAACTTGCATCCGGGCCTGTTTTAGTTGTGTCATTCTGTTGTGTGTGTGTGTGTGTTTTAATGAGCTGTTATTCTGTCACATGAGGTTTTAATCAGTATCTGTATATTGCAGACATGATACACAGTTAACAAAAAATTATCTAGTCTCAAAAATAGTATGCAGGCAAATCAAGTCACACCATGTGGTGGGTTCCATTATCAACCATCAAAACCTTCTGCTGCTGTAACACAGAGTAATAGCTAAGGAACTGTTTACCCAGGTATAGTCTAAAGCGGATCATGCTTAATGTAACAGCCACTAATACTGGTTTGTTCATTTTATAGCATTACTAACCAGGAATCACCAAAGTAGTAAGGGCTATAATATCAAATGCAAATAACAAAAGAAAGCAATCACATCAAATATACCAAATCTTTAGTACAATCCTCAGCAGTAAAACCCTTCAAAAATCTGTATCAGTTTCAGTAAGTGTGAGAGAGAAAATAAAACCCTTTTTCACTGGTACCTTACGCCTCATAAATTAGCAATTAGATATTTTTTAAAAAAAACACTGCTGGATAGATGCTGGAAGTGCAATTCACCAACATGCAGATTTGTTACATGTCTTTTTCTTTCGGCAAACTGTGACTGAATTTATTGATGATATATTGGCTGAAATCCTGTTGCTTAGCACAGTATGTTGTACTAGAATAAGCCCATCAAATCAATGGGGATTTGGTGACCCAGTTCCTATAGAAGAGCAAGCTGGAGGCCAAGAATGAAACAAATTAGCACACAAGTGTGGTCTAAAGAATGGTCTTCCTTTCCAAAGACCATTCCACATGGTAACAAAGGCAGCTCCAGTGTGATAACACCAGTCCTATTTCCTGACAGTAAAAGATATAGAGAAATCATTTTGGCTCAAGAGTACCTGGAGTTGCTGAAGAGTCACCTAGTCTAGAATCCAGCTACATAGGCATGCCAGTATGAACCTATGGTTCAAAATAAGAAAATGAGAAATTTGGATTGATGTACCTCGTCAGCCACAAATTAGCCAACATTAGAAAGAGCTTAACAAAAAGGAGGTTCATATCAACATATAGCCAATACAATCATATACACACACATACACAAAACATTCCAGGTTGTAGACCAACAAGAATTATATTCTGAAGCATGAGTATTTTAGGTATTTTAACGTCTAGTATAGGTAAAGGTAAAGGTTCCTCTTGACAATTTTTGTCCAGTCGTGTTCGACTCTAGGGGGCGGTACTCATCCCCGTTTCCAAGCCATAGAGTCAGCGTCTGTCCGAAGACAATCTTCCGTGGTCACATGGCCAGTGCGACTTAGACATGGAACGCTGTTACCTTCCCACCGAGGTGGTCCTTATTTATCTACTCGCATTTGCATGCTTTCGAAGTGCTAGGTTGGCGGGAGCTGGGACAAGCGATGGGCGCTCACTCCGTCACGTGGATTTGATCTTACAGCTGAAGATCTACAGACCTTACAGCACAGAGGCTTCTGCGGTTTAACATGCAGCACCACCAGGTCCCTTTAATGTCTAGTATAACCTACAGCTTTTCAATAAATATTTCCCTGTGCTACCAGCAATGGAAGGTTGGTGAAAAGAAGTGGTTTTTCTTTAAGAATGAGTGTCACTGTTGAACATCAGAAAATGATACTAGTAAGATAAAAATGACCTGTGGCATTGCATACATGATTTTTGAACTGGAATACATATTACAAGTTGCCATGGGGATGTCACTGAAAATTGTCTTTTTCTGGTGATTCATCCCTGTCTTGGCCATACCATGAAGGAGTACTTAGCATGTGGATTAAAATCATCCCTTTGCCCATTGCAGGCACTGAAAAGGGCATAGAAAGGCATAATATTGAGTCCTCAGCCTCTATAAAATATTCTCCTACATCCAGTGGCCATCATTCAATATAGCAACGGAAGCTTTCATGCATTGTTCCAGCTTTGGGGATTAAGAACTGCTCTGAACTCTTCCTAGCTGGCTGCCAGTTCCGAATTAGTGTACATTACAATTAAACTCCTCAGAATAATAATAATAATACAATAGAATCATATTATTAGCAGTTTTTCTTTACTGGAAGACCTAGCCACCTAGATGACCTTTTTAGTCACAAAGTGTCATCCTGTATAACAGGATTTGTCACTGTCTCTCCTTGTTGTTAGCTCGAGAAGCAAAAACTCCAAACTACTTTTGTTGCCATCTGCATGTTATTTATCATGCTGAGCAATATTTGTCTTTCCTGTTTGTGTAAGTGAGGGGCCTGGATGTTAATTTTCTTGAGCTTTCTACCCAGGTTTACTATTCCTCCTTTCATTTCCCTCAAGGAAAGGCTGATCCTTAACAGCTGGGGCTGGGTGTCTACAAACAGCCAGGGGTTATGGGGCTCTTTGATCTGACAAGAAGAGTGTGAAAGCAGGTTTGAAATTCCTCACCTTGCCTCCCAGAAGGAAGAGAAAACAAAAAGGATGGCTTGCCCTCTGTTGGGGTGGGGGGGGTGGGGGTCCCAGGAGGATGCACTTGGGGCACAAATGTAGTCCAGTTCAATGGCACTTTCCTGGCAAAGCTAGTTAACCAAGCCACAGGTTGGCTCTCTCAAAGCCAGATGTGACCTTTTCAGGGTGTTTCTGTGTCTAGTGTTGCCTTGCACCTTCCCCTTATTTCCAGGGGTATCATTTGCTCCAAAGGATCATGTTAACACTTAGGTTTACCAAACAGACACTGCAACTCCAGAACATTTCCTATATATGAGACATTTTAAAAATGCACACATGAGGAGCCAATATGTTGGTATTGTTCCATAAGAACAACCCCAAAACCAGTCAAGGACAATTTAGACACTGGCTTTAGAATAATCATAGAAGAATCATAGAATCATGCAACTGGAAAGGGCCTATATGGCCATCGAGTCCAACCCCCTGCTCAATGCAGGAATCCAAATTAAAGGAGATCTGACAGGTGGTTGTCCAAGGCATTAACGTTGGCTTGGAGAGAGAGGGACTCTCTAGATTGTACCAACATGCTTAAACCTACCCTGGCATATCCACATCTATGCCACCAACCTTTCCTTTAAATGAAAAGGACAAGGGTTGGACCCTGTGAATGCCACTGCTTTGTTACATTATTACTTCAGGAAGAAAGAAGAAAACTGGAGGAATTGAAATCTCCAAAAGTATCCAGGGAAGGATACTTCATCACATCTCCTAGGATTCATTCCTTTATTGTTGCACATGCCTGGGTGAAGTGAGGCTGACTTGCTTGGCGACTCAGTCATATTTTGAACATCCTCTCCTGTGTTCTCTGCGTCGTAAAGTTCTGCAGACCCCCCAAATGAAGCTCTGGAATGTGATGGGATGCCTAATTCAAAATGATTGCCTTGTCTCCTGCCATTTCATGCTGAACGGCAAGACTTTTCAGCTTCAGGCTGTTTGTCTCAACCAAGGCACTTCAGTAACTGGAACATAGGAAGCTTACTCAGGCAGCAGTCTGTCATATTTTTAGGCAACCCACAGGTGACAAATTTAGAAAAGGGAAAACTTCCTCCTTTCTATTCTAACTCAGGGTGAAATCACACCAGCATATAGCTTGCATTTTGGAACACTTGAGGTGTGGTCTGGCATGAGCAATTTCCCGGTGATCCCATGATGTATAGGCGATAGCGCTCCAGCCCAACCCTGGCTCATGCCCAAGGCGGGCCTTTTCGGTTCGGCATCAACACTACTCTTTTTGGGGGTGGATGGAAGTGTCACTTTAAGGAAGATCACCCCCCAATAAAGCAGTCCTTTCTGGTGTGAACAGACACAATCCTTTCTCACCATCTGACCGTACCCTCCTTTTTGTCCTGAGTCTACAGCTGCATTTCATATATGCTTACAATACGTTGGTTTTTATATTGAGAGTGTATGTTGCTGTTTTTTCTTGATTAAATGCAGAATACTCCTTGAATTTCACCTATCTCCATACCTTCCCCCATCCCCATCATGTGGCATGCTCAAGCAAAGCAATGCCTTTAATCATTTTGGTCCTCTTGGATTAAAGCCTCTGTCAAACATTAATTAACGCTGCATACATCTGCATTCTATTTTCCACAGCTTTCAGCATATGTGTTAAAATGGGAGTCAACGTGAAGAGGCATAAGTGCTTTTTAAGGGAGGTGTGAGTTCTTGTCAGACACAATTTTAGATGAAGGGTTGATGGGTGAGGAGCTAAATGTCTGATCAGTGCAGTTTGGGGCTCTTTCCCACTGGGCTTTTTGTTCTTGTAGGCACAGCTGTGAGTTCCCTTTCCTCCTCCACCCCTCCATTTCCTTGTTTGATCCCCATGTGCCAACTGTAGTCAATAAACATGTGCCTTATGCTGGCATGGGGGGCAAGATCATGGGCTAGTAAATCGGCATTTTAAGAGCATAAGAAGAAAGTGGAGAAAAGTGTCCAGGGGCTTTAATAGTTTGAGTGTCCATATTCAAGATCTCACTGAAGCTTGAAATTCCTTCACCAACTTTGGGCTAATCTCTCTTCTTCATACTGTCCTACCTGTCAGGGCTGTTGCAAAGATAAACGGTGGAAGAGGAAAGCCATACATGGCACTTTAAGCTCGTGGCATTGAAAGCAGGATATAAATGGAATATATGCATGCAAGCAAGCATCACCCCTGAAACTGGACCCAGGAGCTATTAAAAATCTGTTCCGAATAGTTGGAGGATTCCTGCAAAGTAGTCAGGAAGATTGTGCTGGGGGTTGCAAAGTGAGGGGAGTGTCCCCCTCTCCCCATTAAGAGCAGACCCCTGCTATGGGAGGTGCTTAGCATCCAAACCAATATGTTGCTATCTCAGTCCTTGGGAATGTTTGAAATTTGGAAACAAATACTGTAGTGCATTAGGCAGCTATGCAATATATTCGTAAGCCCAGATATTTCCTTATCCTTCACAAACTCTGGTAGTTAGATACACAGATGGCAATGACTTATGACATTTCTGTCGCGGCTGATATATTGACCTCTTCTTGTGATGTAAGCAAAGTAGGGTAGCATATATTTTTCCAAACCAGTAAATAACAGAGATTTTCCAGATTTTTCATTAAAAAAGAACAAAACTGTTTACAAGGCTCCAGTACTAGGATACATGACGAGTGTCTTTGTATACAAACAGGCCCACGTAACAGAAGTGAATAGGGTTAGGGTTGGGGAAGAACCTTCCACAGTGATGCTGCTCAGCCTCCTGCAGACATTTATATGACTCAGGGAACGGCTGTAGGGACTCCTGTCTCTCCTTGTACATCTCCTCAGTCTCTGTCCCATCCCCCTTCCTGTTGGCCAAGGCTCAGGATGTTGACATTGCTCTTATCTTTTCCGAACATTTTGCTACATGCTACTGCTGCAGCTTCCTCCCTCCCTCCCTCCAGTTTCTTGTGGCAGCTGCACAGATTTCAAGACTCTCTACTTTATTTCCTGCAGTGTGCTTAAATACTCCCTTCTTGGGACTCCATTCCAACCATTTCCCTCCTGAAAGGGAAATGGAACACGAAGAGGCTGGATGACAAATCTAAGATGTGCCACTGTGGACTGAAAGAGCTACAGCTTGCTTCCCCATCATTTCTGAGAGGAAATAGTTGACAGCCATGACTCTTGCACAGAGCACATTTAAATTTTCAGTGAAGTATTTTCCTCATTGTTCATAAATAGTTACAACAACTCATTTTACTCAGATGAAAAGAGGTACGTGGCTTTGACACAGCAGAGCACAATACTGAGGGGTGGAAGGAGAGGACCTTCCACCTATTCTGTTCCTACTCGTTCACATACGTACTGAATGGCTTTATGTTGTCCACAGCATAGAAAAATGGCTTTTTTGGACTACGTCCCATAATCTCCCAGCTAGCATGATGATGTTGGCTGGAGGATTTTGGGTGCTCTAGTCTGAAAAATAAATGTTTTCAAGCTTTACCACATAAGCATCTGTTGATGTTTTTGCAACCTCACATACTGCCTTTAGTAGGTTTGGCTCAGAAAGACCTTTCTGGGCTGGGGTGACTGTCAATCTCTCCAGCACTAACCAATAGTTCCCTCCTGCTTCTGAATTCAAAAAGAGTCCCACCTCTGTACTCAGTGGCTCTTTCCCTCTATTTGAGTCTGTTGCTGAAAGCAGACATGTTTCTCAGTTTGCTGTTTGATCTGTTCACAACTGTAAGTAAAGAAAATTGATTTTTGTTCTTTCTCCAATTAATGTCTGAGAGTGAGTTATTGAGACTGCAAGTGTCAGTTAATGAAGCTACTCTGCTCTGTGAATCCCTGCACTTCCACTGCACGGCTAGAGGAATTTAACCAAAATTCAAAACTCTGCAACAGCATGTATTGGTGACAGCAGTTCCTTGTGTACTGATGGTCATTTCAGCAGGCTTGCCTGAACAAAATAATACTAACCATGCTATTAACATTTAGAAATCTAAAAAAAAACAGCCCCATGTGGGATTTTAAACTGTTATGAAAAATTTGGTTTGGAAGAAAATTGGTATCCACAGCGTGAGGTAAACCGTGAAATGAAAACTGGATTTGCCCTTTACGTGACACACTTATTTTTTATACATAACTGCCAGTATTTGCTTTGGTGGGTGCTACCAGGTGGATAGCTCCTAGCACTATGAGTCTAGAAGTGTCTGTTGCAATCAAGAAGCATCCATTTATTTAATCTTTTTTTTCCTTACTGTATCTAAAGGAGGGTGAAAGGACTGAAGAAACAAGAGGGGAAATGGAAGGGTTATAAGTGAATGACAACACCCACATCATAAGTTTGTGAATGAGGCAGGACAGTTGCACAAGAGAAGCACCACCGCAAAATGTGGTGAGAATGCCGTTAAACGTTATGCCTGAAAGGTGAAGCCAAATGTCTTCTGTGACATTTATCTATGTGTCCTTGTGAGTTTTGCTGTTCTGTGCTACCAAATTGTAGCAACCCTAGTAAGCTTTCAAAGGGATATGAGATGTTCCAGGAATTGTTTTATCACTGCCATCCCCCAGTGAGTTTCCATGGCCAAATAGGATTTGAACCCAGGTCTCCAGAATCCATCACTCTATTCACTACACCTCCCAATGCCTCTCTCTTGTGAGTTTGTTGTTGTAAGTAACATGTCATTAAGTCACTTTTGGTTTATTTATTTTATCGCATTTATATACCACTCATCTAGTGGCAAGCCACTGCCCTGGTCAGTTCACAGTACCTAAAAACACCTGACCACCCCCAACCAAAAAAACAGACAGACGATCCGAATATAAACTCCTGGTGGTGATGGCAGCAAAATAACAAAAATTTATCACAGGGAAAGGTTTTTCTGAAAAACCTCACTACAAAGTTTTACAGCTTTCAGAAGGCTAGAAGGAAGGGGCCTGGTGCATCTCTGTAGACAGGGTGTTCCATAGTGTTGCAGACAGTACCAGGAAGGGCTGATTCCTCTAGTTTTCCGAGTCTCTCTCAGGGTATCCACCCACAACATCAGAGCTTGGAGGAATGGGTGACAAGAGCAGAAGATCTTAGGGACAGGCACTCCGACAGCTAACAAAGTCCAAAATTGTTAAGGGCCTTATATGTCCACATTAATACTTTGAATTTAGCAGAGAAGCATACAGGAAGCCAATGCAAGCAGGCTGGGATCGAGGAGATGTGATCAGATCTCAAGGCTCCTAAAATCCTATGAATGAATGACCTCCAAAATGTCCTGTCCTCAACAGCCGGACTCAGCTTCTTGTAAACTCAGGCCTTGGCTTCCTATATGGAGTCAATCCATGTCATATTTGGTCTTCCTTGAAAGTTTACAGATGCCCGTTTCTCTTCCACACTTTATAGGATGCACAGGGGGAGACCATGTTTGTGCATGCTGCAGTCACAGCTTCTGGGAAAAGTGTCTTCAGAGTGGCTCAATTCTGAGGACAATAAATAAAAAAAATTAAGTGACCTTCTGTGTCCTTCCTTTACCTCTTTTTATTTTAATACATGTTAGATCATAACTCAAATTAATCCCAATAGTGTTTAGAATTTGGCACAAACACTGCAGAAATCATTAGCTCACAGTGATAAGAGAAGTTGTACAAACAAGGCTGAACAAAAGGAAACTTCTAGACATTATCAGACTGACATCCTTTCCAGATATGAGGAAAGAGTCAAACAACATAATTAGCAAGTTAATATGGAAATAGAAAGATAGTCGCACATACTCCCTGGTTCCTGGTGTGATTTGGAAATCTTAATTTTACACTCTTTGGAGAGGTAAGTATACAATGCCTATCTGTAAAAGCGAGTGACACCATTTTGTATCTGCATTTAGCTCAGCATTGGATTTGAAGGAAAGTTGGAAGTAATAATTTGACTTGATTTCTCCTTCTCTGCTTGAGGTGCTTTTTGTGTGAGGTCTCTTTTGCTGGAAAAACCAAAACAGACCCTGGCTGTTTTAACCGCTCACCCTGCAGCACTCTTTTACTACCTTGATTGTTCTGAAGCTGATTATAGTAGACGGGACGTTGTTAGGAATGTGATGGGTAGTCCCAGTTGACACCTTTCTCATGCAATTGCTGTGCCTCAGATACAGTATTTTAGGAAGGGTCTAGGTTTCTATGTGGCTCTTCAACCCCTGGTGCTGTCTCATTTCTGCAGTTGAGAGACTTTACACTGGACAGAACCTTGGGGGCGAAAAGGCTCCGAATTGCATGGAGAACATCCACACATAATAGGGTGCTCCCAGCCACCGTCTCTTTTCACATAGCTTATCACATAAAGGGCAACTGGCCAGCATACACCTCTCTTCATATGATGATTTAACTATGGGGACTCCTGAATGGGGTGTAGTGGCAGCCTCCTCTAATACTGCTGGGGAGGAAGTCCATTGAATCCAGTGGGGCCTGCTTCAAAGGAAACCTGTATTGGATTCAACTAAGGGAATGAGCTCACGGGGATTTCCTGTTGGATCCCTGCTCTGGCCTTCTTGGATTGAATAGGAAATTCTGAAGGGTTTTCTTTACTTTTATACAATGGCGTAGCGGTGAATTTGAAAGTACAGGTGCTCATCCTAACAGCCCCCCCAAGTCACACATTTTCCATAAGCAGAGTCTAAAACTGCAGGCAGCTACATCAGTCCATATCAACAAATAAGGAACAGGTCTTTTGTAAAATACATGGCTCTTAATTGCCTTGTCAGGGTCAAACTACACTCGGATATTTTGCATTAGGTCAGGGAGGCTTTCCTTGGCAAATCAGTTTCTCACACAGCTATTGTGAAGATTGCAGCTAAATTCAGAAGGACCAGCATGGATGATGCCATAGTCCCTGCTAACTGGAAGGTACTGAATCTTTAACCCTGCAAAGCCCTGGCCCCACTACATCACTATTTGTACACGTATCAGTCAAATTAAGAAGATCAGGAATAAGCCAGTGTTTACAGCAACCTTGGGAGCTGGTCCAGCCCCACTCTCGTTCATATTTAGTCAACAAAAGTATTCCTCCATAGGGGTAGATTAAAGTGCCAAACAGGCCTCCAGTTAAGCAGGAGGTAGATGTCTACCTGTTGAACAAAGAGGTCCCTTCAATACAATAGCTGATCAGAGCACAGGCTGACAGATCCAACAATTTCCTTGCCCTGCCTACTTAACATAAAGTTGGGCATTCACTCCAGAAACACAGCAGAATCAGCTACACCAACTCGTGGCATTTGCATTATCACCAGAGTATCTCGCCCTCACATATTAAAAAAAATGGTTATGGGATCCATTCATAGAAACAAAGTGCAAGGTTGGACAATTGCCCAACGCAGCTGGCAGGTCTGTGGGGTGGGGGGAGTCAGACTTTTGTCAGGAGATGGACAGAGTCCACAGAATGATCCCTTCACCACCTCTCTTTCAGACATGGAATCTAAAACTTCATTTTGCTTTGCTGACTAGCCCAGTTTTTGAACTAGTTATTTCAACTGCAAGTTTAACTTTCCTCCCCTTTCACATTTGGGGCAAGTACTATAGGTTCCCTCCTTAAAGGCAAGTGAAGCTCCAGCTGTTGCCCTGTGAAACAACACTGTGCCTCCCACGAGTGCTGCCTGACACAAGAGCATGGTGATTACAGAGTGGGTGGCAGTTCAAACATGATGCTGTTTAGCAGCATCAGGTTATTCGTTTCTGTCAGCAGAAACCTTAGACCCAGGGCGTTGTCCATCAACACCTAAATATACTTCAAATCAAAACATCTTTATTTCTCCTTCTCCCTGCTGTTGGCTTACTTAGGTCAATTAGCCGAAGTACTGAGATCTCATTGCCTTATTTGGCTTTCATAGGATGTGTTTTTTCCCGTTTCCAGATGCTATCTTTAGTGTTATTTCCATTTTAAAAAGCTGTTGGCATTTGGTGTTTTGTTTAGTTTGCATACACAGAGAGCACTTTAATTTAAGCAGCCATAGCATTCAGGCTTTTTGTAAGATAAGACACAAGCAAGCCAAACAACACCCAACAAGCCTAGCTTTTATATATGAGAGCAATAACTGTTTGACTAACTCCAGAAGAATATGCTGAGGGCCTTCATACCCAAGGTTTAAGTGGCACAAATCAACACAACAGGCTCAAGGTGCATACTATTATGTGTGCCCCAATCATTTTGGGGAGAAGGGTTTTCATATCAATATACTTTGTAAAAAGGAAAAAAATGAGGTGAGATACGGGACCAGCCTAAAACATGATGAAGCACCAGGAGCATCCTGCCACACAAATGAATACATCCCTAATAGTAACAGCACAATATGTATAGAAGGATAAAATGGGAAAGAGCCTCCTAAAACTGACCAGACACCTTTAAAGAGAGCTTGGAACTCTTGGCTATTTGTATCAACCTGCTGGGGCACCTCTGAGGAAGAGAAGAAATGGGGTGATTTGCCCTCAGTTCCCACAAAGCAAGCTCCATCCTTCAACTCTACCAGCCTCTCGTGCCCTGTTACTCACCAAACTCCCACAGAACATGGGTCCTTGCAGGAAACAACAGCAGGAACCTCAGTATCACTTCTGCTCCCGTTCCCCTAAACCACGTGGGTGGCACGGCATCCTGCCAGGAGGTAAGGACACATTTAGAAGACATGCAAACTGGTAAAATGAGAGGTAAAATTGTTACTTGTAATCCTCCCCTGTACTGTTCTGCCAAGTGAGAAAGGAAAATGTTTTAACCCACTTCTACTACGTAGATGAAGTTGGTTGCTAATTCCTGGTTACTTATTCCCATGAAACAGTAGAATTCAAGAGGTTGATTTAATAAGCAAGTGCATTTAACCTGTCCCTGCACCCCAGAATAAACCAACCTCATATCATATACATCTATATTGGGAGCCGAGGGAGGCATAGGGCTGGCTCCACCATCGGCTAAGAGTGAGGCAGCCGATATCAGAGTGGTAACAAGCAGCTTGAGGTCAGAGCTGCCTACGCCACACAGCCTGCCTTCGGTCCTCCCATATTGGGCTACTTCTCTCGGGCATACTGGAAGATGCTGTGCGGTTACCTGCTTAAAATGATTAACTGCCAGTCTAGTCATGTTCTGTACATGGATTGAGAGGAGGGCACCATTTTGCTTCAGGGAACAAAAGGTTTAAAGCCAACCGTTTATGAATGTTCTGTGCCATCAAGTCAGAACAAACCTATAATGACCCTAGCAAGGCTTTCAAGGTAAGTGAGTTATTTAAGAAGTGGTTTTACCAGTGGGTTTCTGTGGCCAAATGGGGATTCGAACCCTCGTTATCCAGAGTCCTAGACTGTCAGCCTATCCACTATACCGCAACAGGACCCAAAGCCAGCCATACGAGAGACATATTTCCCGTGATCCAAAGCTATTTTTAATGCCACACCCTTGAGTGTGTGATGACCTCAGAATTTTAATAACAAGGAACTACAAATCTATGCAGCAAATTGATCTTTGGGCAGATCACAAATCATCAAATCAAGTTCCCCCAACATCACATCCTGCACTCTGCTTCCTTTTGGGACTGTACACTGTCACAAAAGCCCAAAGGGGTTGTGCTGGAGCAGACTGAGAAGCCTGCCTAATCCAGAGTCTTGTTTCCACAGTGGTCAGCCAGATGGTCCTGGGACGCCCATAGGCAGGAGAGCAGGGCAAGAGCTCTCTGATGTCAGCCAGCAACTGGTATTCACAGCTGCCACCAATACTAGAAGTAACATATGGCCATCCTGACTAGTCATGGAGGATCTTATCTTCTTGATTAATCTTGTGGCTGCCATGCCAACAAGTATACAAACAAAGTAACCAAAGATATATGTGCATTACTGAAGTAAGCTTTGGTTCTTCCCAAGGAGAGTGGCCTCCATAGCCTGTAATAGCACTGCACTCAGTCCATCATTTTGTTTGGGCACCGGGTACTGCCACATCTATCTGCCCACTACAACACTAGCCTGTGGAAGTACAATGGTATATCATAAAGTCTTTGCTCCTATTTTAAGTCTCCAAAATACAAACAGGATGTCAATGGATGAAAAGATGGGAGAATAGTAACAAACCTCAGCCTCATGCTTCCATTCTTTTTTTTTTAGGACTACATGGACATAAGGAAGAGGTAAACATCTCACATACAGTTAACAAAACTATCCAGAGGTAAACTCTGGTAACAATGGAAATATGTGGTATCCTACCTGTACATTCAGCTTACTCAATTACATAGCATAATGTGCCCTAATGGATATTTAGCCTTTTGATTCTGAAGACTCTGCCTCTACATGACTTGAACTAAGATACAAAAGTGAAGCCATGATCAGGATAAATATTTAATTATTTGCATTACTTTGCATCATATTGGGAGAGTAACATTAAATAATCCTGCTTAAAGACGAATACATAACACTGTGCTCATCGTGTGCTTCCATGTTGCCATCGGTGAAAAAAGGAACTAAAGTCTTGTTGGACCAGATCCAGGAACTTGTGGCTCTTCAGATGCTCTTGAATGCCAGTTCCCATCAGCTCTAGTCAGCTTGCCAAAGAGCAAGTATAATAGGAACACATTTCCTGTTGTGCCGAACAATCAAAAATTTGTGAGAAGATTCCATTACAAGACCTTGAGCAAGGTATAACGAAGTCTGAGAATTACTAATTAATGGTAAGTTGACAGGTGATATTAGGAAAAAAGGGGAGGTTGTTAAATAATTTTGTTGCTATCTGGCCAGATTTTTTTGAACATTGTGTTACTGAAAGGGGTAGGCCAATTACACAAACAAGAGATAAGGAATTTTTGGAAGGGGCATCATAAACATTGGACTGTAAAGGAAACATACCTTTATTGGTCCTGCTGGTGGGTGCACTGATTTAGTTATGTCTGGTCAGTTGATCTAATGTAATTCATGTGTACATTTTTCTTATTATAATTGTTTTGGTATATATTTATGTTACTAGTTTCTTTTTGTTATTTTTTGTTGCATAAAGTGTAGTATTAATAAAAATTAATAATAAAAACCCAAAACAAAAGACACAAGACCCAGAAAATGTCCAGACAGACATATCACTTGGTACTTGGATCGCTCTTGGTGCTCTTTGGTTTGAATCAAATTATGTGTTTTGACTTTAGAGCAATCCGTCCTACACTTCTTTAGAGCAGCCCCACTCCTTTTTGTCCCAGCACTAGGGATACAATTTTGGGGCACAATTCAGAACACTCCTAATTATCCCCCTCTGCGGCTTGTGCAGATGGTTACTTTGCACCAAAATAGAGTTGTAAGCAGTGTTATCTGAGGTGACAACCCTGTGATGTAACAGGTCGGTTGTGGCATTGAAAAGGATTACAGAGAACCCCCTTCTCTATTTTTATCTACTCTACCATTTTAAATTTTTAAAATATATTTTATTATTGATACAGATAACCTTGGCGATCTTCTGTGTGCAATGCTAGATAGATGCATTGCTGTTTCACTGTGTGCCTTAAGAAAGAAAGAAAGAAAGAAAGAAAGAAAGAAAGAAAGAAAGAAAGAAAGAAAGAAAGAAAGAAAGAAAGAAAGAAAGAAAGAAAGAAAGAAAGAAAGAAAGAAAGAAAGAAGGAAAGTCACCACGGCTTGCTGAATTATGGCTGCAGGAAAAGGTTGGGAAGGAGAGTGTGATTAATTGAAAGGGGGACACATTGAAATGATCCAAAAACTTGCCTGGACTCTTCTTGTGGAAGGAAAAAAAATTGATCAGTGTGAAGGGAAGAATTGCTCAAGTGAGAGATAAAGTAGATCACTGTGAAGATAAGAACCTTTTAAGTGCTGACCAGACTTCTCCCATCTGGACTTGCCACTATCCTCTCCTTTCAGAGAATGGAACAAGAAATGGCAAGATGAGACCTTAGGTGCTTGTCAATTCAGTTTCATATGTATTTTATTTAATTTGTGGAAGCAGAGACTTTGGGAAAGAATCCTGGTGCAGTCCGGATTTTGAAATGTCTCTGTCACCCTGAAGAGAATTTCTTACTATTACACAGCATACTCTGAACTTCAGTCTAATTGCTGGTGACTCCGTTTACAGCTCTGAGAAGAAACTAACATTTTGCAACACCTCTTGTGAAAAGGAAGAGAAGAAAGGCGAAATCCGCAGATCACATTTCAGAGCATCAGGGAGGACTCAGCCATTAATCTTTAAAGCTGCTAATCAGCCACCTAAGCCAGTACAGTCAGTACTTTGCTGTAACTTGTACCCAAAAAGGCTTCAGAGTGCAGTCCTACAATCCTGCTTGTCCTGCAGCAGCTGAAGAGGATGCTGACTTGGCATTACCAACCTTTCCCTCCAGGCCTGGAAACATTTGAAAAGTAATTTGTTACAGTTACATATAGTTCCAATTAATCCACTAGTAATAAAATATTGTTACGGTTAAAACAATTTAAAAGTAGTTTTACTTCTATTATTCTTAGTATTCCCACAATCATTTCAAGTTCTCATGTTAGAAAGAGAGACGGCCTTGGCTGTTTCCCCTTTGGTTATATTGTCCTTAATACAGTGCTGGAGGCCCTCAAGGATATGAGGCTTTGCTCTTTCTTGACCAGATTTCATATCCTACTTGTTGGTCACTCCTGCCACTTTACAATGTCAGTGCAACACCCCTGACATGAAAGAAAATATACATGATTTGCACTTGCATGTAACTGAAATTTGAGTAATTGCCTAGCAGCAAAAGATGCCAAATTAATGGCCAGTGTTTAGATGCTTCATTAGTTCTCAGTGCAGTTTCGTGTCATGGTGGTCCTGCAAAGTGTTAAGGATTTGGCTTTCCCTGGGATTACAGTTAGGAAGAGGCAGAAAGAGGAATGTCTCACAGGGAAGACCTGTGGAGACCGGAAAGTACTACTTTTAAGTGGTTGTGGTTGCACCATCTTTTGGAAGTAATGAGCTGGTGAGGGAAATGAAACATGCTTTCTTCCCTTGGCTCCACCTCAGGGAAAGAAGAGATTTCCCCCAAGTGCAGATTGACTTGATGGGGTGACACCGGCAAATGTGTCATAAAGCTATCACATTCCCACAGATTTTCACACCATTTGCCCCTCTTTATTGTCAGGAGAGGATGAAGAGGGAACCTACCGGCAAGGGCTAATTGGATTCATTGCTGAGGGGAGAAAAAGAGACAGAAGAGATGGTGCCACAGGTAAACAACTTTTAATTTCACATGTACAAATAAGCTCTGCAGCAGCTGAACTGTGTATAGGAATATGCTCAAATAACACAATAGTCTGGAAAGTGTTCCAAAACAGAGTGTTCTTAGAAGCTTTAGACAGTGCTGGACCTGAGGAGTCATTTTCCACCAATCTTACTTTGCCCACACCTGTTTAGGACCTGAGGAAGGTTCTTCATTCTTCCTCCTTTCCCACAACTCTGAATGGAAAGTCTTTGAAACTGCAAATTGCCTCAAAAGGAGCCTCCAGATGCTCACCTTTACTCTTGGTCAGATTTCGCTTTTATTCCCCTCACAGCATTGCCACTGTGACATAAAGAAGACATATTTATTTGCTGTCTCCCCCAGCTGCCCCTCGCAGGAATTGCCGCTTGTCCCAAAGGTACAGGGTAAGTACGTAGGGCTGCTGAGGCAAAGGCATTCCGTTCCCTGAAATTTCAAGAGTCAGAACCTGAGACCAGGAGGCGAACTCTGTGACATCACAGCAGCAAGGCAGACAGGGGTTGGGAAGGGGGCTAAGACCAAGAGGAATCTGGGTAACACTTGAAAAACCAGGTAACAAGGCAACTCAGAGGCAAGAAGAAAGCATGGGAGTAGAGTTAGTCTGGCATCCAATGTGCCCAGCAGCTGCAACAATTCCTGCTAGGACTCACACCCTACGTAGCCTCATCTTCATCATACAGGGGAGATTTTTCCATCCCTGTGCTGTTGATGGAGCCTGTGGGAAGCCCATGGGGGAGCTTTTTCCTAGGCCCAGTCGCCAGGGAACATGTGCCATTAGAAGCCTCTTGAGTTGCAGTGCTGACCCCTGAACTTCCATGATGGCTCAAGGGCATGAAACCATGTGCTCTCCCTTCCGTCCCCTCCTCTTCCTCCTGGCCTTTTTCTGCACCAAGCATCAGTGGGCCTTGGCACCTTGGTATAAAGCCACTTTACAAGCAAAAATATGATCTGTTTGTATGCAAAGAGATAAAGAGAAATGGGACCAGTCCATCTGACAGAGACAAAAATGCTGTACACAGAGCAACACTAGGAATATGCGAAAAAAGAAAGGCTGTGCATGTTGGAAAGAGGGCAGAGAGTGAGGTTCTTTGGCCTCTACTCCTTTCTCATCCAGGTCACAGAATCTTCCCATGGCACAAACGTGTTAGCTGGGGGGAAAGAAGTTTAGATTCAATTAGGTGGTTTGGTTGGTGAGAACAAACTGAAGGAAGAGCAGAGGACTCTTTGGGCCCTGCACTTTTGTCACTGGCCAAGCAGCAACTAAATATGTCAAGGCACCTATTTCCATTTTTTTTTTTAAGTACCGGTTGTTTCAGTGATGGGAAGGATCCATCTTTGGTGGCTTACTCAAGATTGCTGCTTCACACATGTAAGTATTGCTTGATGTCACCACTATAGGCATGCCTGTGTAAAGTTCAAGCATATATATTTGGGTTTGACACATGCGCATATCTAATCAGCACGTTTCTGCCTCCCAAAATACTGTATGTAGTCAATGCATTTTAATCACAGTTGGAGAAATAGGAAGAGTTCTCCTTTCTCCAAAAATCACTAGTTTTCCTAAATGTACTATGCACAAAACCACATATTGAAGAACTAATCACAAACTGAGATTTGTAAAGAATCATGATGCAGCCATCAATGTGTGCATTCTCACCATTGAAAACACTAGGGTCCCTTGGGAAAAAAGTTCTAAATGCCTCTTGTAGAAAGAAAAGATTCTTCTCTGGCCCAAAAGTTTCCTGGAGGACTCTAAAAAAGAAGCCAAAAACTGAACATGAATCAGATTCCTAGATTTACTCCTGTTGTGTATGTGCAGTCTTTCCTCTGGATTCCTCACTCATTCCTCCTTCCCAATTTGCTTATCTCTTCAGTCCTGATTTGCACCTCCTCTTACCTCCTTCAGCTTTTACCATGCACATACACATCCAATGGCATCATTCTGTGCATTACAGCCCATTCTATCATCCAACAGACTGTGATTAATCAAGCTTTATTTATTCATTATATACAACAATCCATCACATAAAGCTGGCAGCCAATAAAACAGGGATCCATTTAATGCACTCTGAATCATGCATACCTGATTTTGCAGCCACAAGCAGCCTGATACTACTGGGAGGGATTCGGATATTTCTCTTAGTGAAAGTGCACCAGTCTTCACCACACTCACACATTGGGTTCTCGCCTACTTTTCAGGATGGAGTTGGAGGAGACAACCACAGTCTTTGCAATGAAAGTTCTGAAGTACAAGTTTGTGGTCCTTCTCTCCCCCCTGCATTCAAAATATTTCATCCCCGCTTCTGCATGTTCAGTTCTTAGGATAAAGGCTGTAGTTTATCAAAGAACTCTGGCATGCCCAGAAAGAGCTGGGTAAAACCTTAGGGAATCAGGTCCAAAACAGACATTCAAGATAACCCTTAGCCCTGGTCTCTATGTTGCAGTGAGGTGATGGGAGGCATTCTTTCTGTGTTTGTTAAATCAGTCTTCAAAGAACCCACACATTTGAGTTCTGAAGACCAGTCACCAGGTAAAGCAAGCTAATATAATCCTAGAGTTGAGAGAATCTTGAGCTATGATGCTCAGGTTCATGAAGAATTTTCCTCTTCCAGTCATGGCTAATGTCTGTTTTTCACTGCATTTTATATACATAGGCAAGTGCACTTAATGAAAGACAAAATGTGAGAGAGCTCCTTAAAATGTGAAGCATCTTCATCTTCAAACAGTTCAGGTTCCTTGGTAAGTGTCTGGTGTGATCTTCACAAACTGATTGCTGTATGGGACAGAGGAAATGGAGTTACCCTGATATGGAGCCTTGGACCATCGGGCACATTGGCATCTCAGGGAATGACTATACTTCACCACATCTCCAGGCAGGGAGACAGATCACAGAGCAATGTTGGAGGAGAAAACATTCCATTTATTGCCTGTTGGTAGCTTTAGTGGCTAGGCACCTACCTCCACCCCACTCCCAACCACTGTGTGTGCTGTGCAAGTAATATGTGTTTAGGAAGTAGGGTAGGAAATCCACTTGGTCTGTCTTGCACACAAACACCATCTTGTAATAGTTACACAAGGACCTGCCTTCTTTGACTTGGTCTTGAAACCACAGGGAATGAGAAGCAGCTGATCTGGCAACCTTGTCAAGGCTGGCAGTGAGGCCAGAAAACGGAAAGTTACACTGAAGGCTGTCATTTTTCCTCCCTCCTTCCATTTCTTAGAATTCATCTCAGCAAAGATCACTGAGGTTGACATTGTTTACCTACTCTCAATTCCTAATTTTATTTCCAGCTCTTGGTCTTTTTTTAGCTGACTGTTTCAAAATTTTGCTCAACTAAGGAACCTAGAATAAGAGAACAACATCAGTGTCCTATGGAGATTACTGTCGTGTCTTGGAACATTGGATCATTGCATTACTTCTGCCCAATGTATCAGGACCCAATCCATAACAATCTGGCCTGCTTCTGGTCCCAAATGAATGAAAGTGCTAACAGTTGCAACAATTCTTCTCAACTTCCAGCATACTGCTATGTCTATAGTGTATTCTGCTATAATAGGAAGAACGAGGTAGTCACTAGAAGCATTTTATATATTCAGCAGAATCAAGTGGTAAAGATTCCATTGCACCATTTCAGGTTGCAGTCATGGGTTTGCATCTGAATCCATCCATCTAAAAGCTTACTTTATAACTGGAAAACCAGCATGCCAGGAAGGAGGCTTTAGTCTACTGTTCTCTCTAACATGCTAGTTTTCTGGAAAAGTTTTCTTGGGGGAGTGTTCAAACATTTTAGCCTCTTGATTGTGTAATCCAGAAAATTGCAAAATCCAGGAGGACCTTTCCATTAGGTTATGTCAAATGGCATAACTGGACCACAGTCAATAGCATCCTCCCTCCAGCACAAAAGCTGTCTACTCAGCAATGTTTAATACATGATCAGTAGTGCTTGGTTTTCATTTGTGTAAAATTAAACAGACACACCTATACTGCATAAAGACAGCAATTACGTAGACTATACACATTTTATGGACTAATTGTTCTACAATTAGAAAACAGGGGAATCCTGAAATTGAAGGTATTACTAGATGGGAAATAGATTTAGGTTTAGTGAGGGAGTTGGAGGGGTACGTATGTTTGTTTCAATAAGACAATTATAAAAATATTTACACACTGCAGTTTTTCTCCCCACATAAAGAAAATTTAAAGCCATTTCTTGGTTTCCACTATTTGCCTAACCCTTAAAAACTCAGCAACAGTTTTACATAACTGGATAACTTGGTGGTCTAGGTAGAGCCAGAGGCTGGGCGTTTGATTCCCCACTGTGCCTTCTTCATGGGGGCTGGACCTGATGATCCACAGGGTCCCTTCTAGCTCTGCAGTTCTAAGAGTGCTATATAACAAAGCTCCAGAAATTTATTTTAACAATGACATTTTTTTAAAAAAACTTCCAGACACAAAAATATAATTGCAAGAAGACTCTAGTTTTTTGTTTGGTTTTCTGTGTTTGTGTTTTGGTCAAGCATTTTTCCAGGCGCCTTTGTTAATATTAACAGAGTATGCACTTTTTACAAAGAAGCATTTCCACATACAAAATATTTGCCAACAGAAAGATTCCATAGTATCACTGATAAGAAAAGCTCACATTATTTTTGCTATGCGGCTTACTGTATTACTCTTGTGAATAAACATTAAAAAATCATGTGCAAGTTTCAGTTTGGATCCACCCAATCCTTTAAAGGGCAACTCTGTACTGTCTGCAGAAGTGTGGTGGCATTTTATCACTTTTCTTTCTATTAATTATAAAAGGGAAGTGCTGTACACATGTTCTAACATTCTGGGAGAAACCAGCTCCCAGTGATTTCTGGGAAAAGGACATTAAAAATGAATCATGTAACATAAGAACCAAGAAGATACTGCTTTTAAATCACCCATTTAACTTCTCATAGTATTTGGCTGGCAATAAAAAAAGTAGGAGGGGGTTAAAAAAGGAAACAGAGATAGGGAGAGAAAACAACAAAGAGATGCACAATTTTATAATTGTTTTCAGAGAATGTTGTGAGGCATATTTCTCCTATAAACTGGTTCATAGAAGACCCAAGTCTTATGTCAGTAATGCTAGTCCTTGTGCTAGCTATTTAAAAGGATTTCATGCTGCGGCTGTGACATCATGTCTGACCCTTAAAAGTACAGAACAGCTGGAGCTGATCATAACAAGAAGAATGCAGCCCTTGGTGTGGGTACACAAATGTCCTCATTAGTTCTAGCTCGAAAAGACCACCACTCAGCAATAGGAAATAGTTTTGGTTAAATTACTGTAGTTACATGTGACACTGAACATGGTTATATGCATATATCAAGGGAGAGTGGAATGCATTGCTCTGCAGATGTTGTTGAAGTACAGCTCCCATCATCTGTGATTATTGGACCTTCTGGCCAGGACCGATAGGATCTGAACATCTGGAGAGCTCCGGGTTCCTCATTTCTAACTGATACCTGCTGTTCCCGATTCTATAAATTGTGGATGACATGGCAGTTCAGGATTTGACTTAAGTTGAATGAGATAAGTGTGTATAGTATGTGTTCCTGAACAGAATATAATACATTTCATCTCCAAGGAGAACTGGTTGTCCCTTACCTGCCTCCATCCTTTCCTGCCCCGTTATAGGAATGTCACACAATATTAAAGTGTGCACACAGACCCCCATGCATGCAATACGTTGCCCTCTTTTCTTATTGCATAGAGGAGAAACAGAAGGCTAGGGGGCAACTAAGTTAAAATTTCTCAGAGGCAATTGTTTTCTGCTGTCAAGCAAGAACTGACTTATAGCAACCCTAACAAGGCTTTCAAGGTAAGTGAGATATTTAAGGAGGGGTTTTACCTGGTTTTACTAGGGCAGATACACCATGAGTTTCCATGGCTGAGCAGGGATTCAAACTCAGGTCTCCTGAGTCCTAGCCATCACTCCATCCAGTCCAACACACTTGGAAATCTTCAGGGGCAGTAGACATAGCAATTGTATGGAAGAGATGTGCTTCAGCACTAACATATTCTGTATTTTTAAGATACAAAGTGAAAAGAGTGGCTCTATATGTTTTTAAGGAGCCTGATTTATCCTATCACTACAGGACATTCCTCATTAAAAGAGGCCAGGTGACAACATTAGAATGAGTAACCCAGCAGAGCAGACGCAAAGGAAGGAGGGAATGGAAAGATGCAAGGTAGTTTTTTTAAAAAAATGAAAAAAAAAGCATAAGACATTGGACTATAGAAGAGTTAAAATGATAGGAGAAGATACAAAATGAAAGAAAGGGATGCTCATTATATATAACGTCCATCATAATTGCTTGATCTTCTCATCCCACATTTACCCACGAAGCAAAGTCTCCTGGGTTGGGAAACCCTGTTTCTCCCGCTGTGGGTCCAGTCCTTTCCCTGGATGGTTCTGGCTGTGGCCAGAGGAGTAACTAGCTGACTTATCTCCACTAGCTCCTGCAAAATGCCCTGTGGTGCAACAGAGGACAGCAGCACAGGCCTGTCGGAAGCGAGGGTCAAAGAAGGCGTAGAGGAAAGGGTTGAGGCAGCTGTTGACATAGGCCAGGCAGCTGCAGTAAGGGTGAACGTTGCTAAGAAAGGCGTGGAAGCTGCAGGATAACGGCATCACCTCCCAGTCCATCAGCATATAGATGGTTTTCACCAGATGGAGGGGCAGCCAGCAGGCTGCAAATGTGGCCACCAGGACAATGATAATTGTCAGCAGGCGCTTCCTCTTCCTCAGCCCTTCGCTGTGCTCCTTTCGGAAGTGGCCAGCAATGGTGCGGGCAATAAAGAAGTAGCAGGTCAACATGATAGCAAAAGGCACCACGAAGCCCATCAGGGTGGAGGACAAGCCCAGCCATGTTTCCCAGGCAGCCTCTGTCTCGTTGGTGGCCACACTGGAGAAATCCATGAAGCATGTCACTTTGTCGTATTCAGGGTTGAGCACTCCTGCACTCCGAAAGATCATGGCTGGTAAAGCCAGGAGGGCTGCCATGGCCCAAAGGGTAATAGTCACCAGAAGTCCACTGGCCTTCGACCTCAGTTTGGCATTTGCGATGGGGCGGACGATGGCCAAATAGCGGTCAAAGCTGAGCCCTGTGAGGCAGAAGACGCTGGCATACATGTTGACAAAGACCAGATAGCTGCTGAGTTTGCAGGCAAAAGAGCCAAAGGGCCAATGGTAGTCTAAGATGGCATAGGTAGACCAGAGTGGTAAGGTAATGACAAAGGTCAAGTCAGCCACTGCCAGATTGGCAATGAATGTATCCGCAGATCGCCTTTTCTCCTGGCCTCCCCGGAAAATGGTCCACAGCACTAGGCCATTGCCAGTAGTGCCTAGGAAGAAAACAAGCAAGTAGATGGAGGGAATTAGGATCTTTGAGGAACTCCACTCACCGTAGTCACATTCCTCAGTGGCTGAGTGGCTGTCTGTGTCATTGTCAAACTCCATGCCTGCTTGAGAAAGAAGAGGAGAATGGGTTCTGGATAAGAAGAGCTTCTCCTCTGATTTTGTATAATCCTTCCCTGATCTGGATCCACGTTGTCAAAGTTCCTTCCTTGTTGCTGGGAGGAAAACACTCCCGGTCTCTCAGCTCATTTGCCTCTCTCCTTTTGTTCTCTCTTCACAAGCTTTCGGCAGATCTGGCCAATGCCTTGGTTGGTTTCTGTGTCATCTCTCTGTCTCTCTCACTCACACACCCAGCATACAATCAGATGTAGCAGTTCCTTCCTTTTAACTTGTCTTGATATCCCCAGCCCCCTTTCCCACCCCTCCCCTTGCTTTCACTCAACATCCTTCTGTGAATTAGATAAACTGACCCCTGTGGTGCTGGGCAGCTCCATCTGTCACTGGGATCCACCCACTTACAAACACACCATACAGATATTCTCACCCTTGCACCCCTGAGCAAGGAAAGGAAGGCAACTTAAGACCAACTGTGATTGGGGTGGGGGGCAAAGGTGGAGATAATCATAAAGCCACAGTTCACAGATGCCTTGTTAAGTCAAATCAATCTTGCCTAGTTTATCTGCCAGCTTTGTTCAGTTGCAGGATCACTACGGTCACATCCACTTTCAGTTAATCCTGCTGAAACTTCTTGCTAAACCGCAGAAGCCTGTGCTGCAGGGTCAGAAGATCAAGCAGTCGTAAGATCGAATCCACGCAACGGAGTGAGCGCCCGTCGCTTTTCCCAGCTCCCGCCAACCTGGCGGTTCGAAAGCATGCAAATGCAAGTAGATAAATAAGGACCACCTCGGTGGGAAGGTAACAGCGTTCCGTGTCTAAGTCGCACTGGCCATGTGACCACGGAAGATTGTCTTCGGACAAAACGCTGGTTCTATGGCTTGGAAATGGGGATGAGCACCGCCCCCCAGAGTCAAACACGACTGGACAAAAATTGTCAAGGGGAACCTTTTTACCTTACTCATATTCACCTCACTCTAAGACTTCCATATCAAAAAGCTGTGCTGTTTGTGCATGCAAACAGAGCAGAGCCAGGCAGAAGGTGGCCAATAAAAGTCTTGTCTGCATAACCGGAGCAAGTCAATCTGTGCCCACAGAAGATCAAGTGGAATATTTAAATACATTTTGCCATGCCTTGGGAAGAATAAGGACAGGTTAATGAAGATGACAGGCACTACTTGGATTCCCAGCAAACACCTAATGGAGAAAGATGACATGTTGGACACGGGGAGAGGGTTCTGGGATATTCCTGGATTGGTGAGTAGAATACAGTGGACAGAAGTTTCAAAGGTAATGTACAAAGAGCTACATAGACACAACATTTGAAGGCGATAATGGGCATCACCAACCTGAAAATTCTATAGACTTTAAACTGACTTCCTTGTTCTGAGCCTCCAAGATCACTACCAGTGTTGTATCTTTATGCTCAAACATATTTTAAACCAAGCAAGCAAACACTGAAGCAAGTCTTTATTTGAACTGGAATACTTTAGTCTGTTCCTTTAAAAAGCAGCCACGAAATCTAACCACCACCACCACCACTACCACCATCATCTTAGAACTGCAGAGCTGGAGGGGACCCTGTGGATCATCGAGGCCATCCCTGTCAAGGAGGCACAGGGGGGGAATTGAGCCCCCAACCATACCTAAGCCACTATCCAGCAATTATCATCAGATTCTTTTGGGCTCATCTGGGCATTAATTTTGCTGCTTTAAGGTTCTCCAATGCCAGTTGAACTCTCGCCATTCTGTCTTGTCAATGTGCTTTTGCATGTACACACTTCCATTACACACAACAGGCACTAACCATGTATGACAAAATGCACATCATCTTCCTATGGAATCCAAAATGTCATGTTGAAACTTTCATCCTCGTATCAATATGAGATATGTGCATGCTGAAGTGGGGCAGGAGCACAGATGGACTCCCTCTCTCGTGTGGGATCACAGCTTCAAGAGAGAAGGTAAAATGACAACCCTCTTAAAATTATAGCATCTATGAATCAGCAATCCAGACAGGATGCCCTGTGTTTTTTTTTAAATGGCAGTCTTAGAGTGAGATGAATACAGATATATATAGGAGTTTCAAGACAGGTTCAGTTGCACGAAACTCTAAAAAATTTATAGGGCAAAATACCAGCTCTTACTGTCTCATTTGCCAGATGATCATATAGGAGGTCTATGTTAACGAACTCATGGTATATGCATCCTGACATAGCAGATCTCCCTAAATCTATTGGTTAAATTCAGACTCTCCCCCTCGCTATGAAAGCAGCAGATACAATCAGCTAGATCTAGATGGCTGGTGGGAGTTTTATCTGCTTTTGAAAAATATATGGCTTATTGGATTAGAATTTGGCTTCTGTGCCGACCATAATGGCAGCCCTGCTGACCAGAGACGCCTTTGGCCTTTGATGTGCTGATTTCATTATCACTTCTTTGTGCTTTGCTGCTCTGCCTGATAAATACTGATGGCTGTTCTGGTCCTCGTCCATTTTCCTGTGTTTATAACAGCTAGGGTGTATGTGCTGTGATGCCACCAGCATAGCTACAAGGCCATTCAGGTCTGGAGCTCTATGCTCTCAACCGTTTAACTTCTCCACTAGTTAAGACATCCCCAGAATTTCCACACTATCTTGAATATGATTTGCCTTTCCCCAAGCACCTCTACAGCGTGTAATGATTTCCTTACAAAAATGCTGAGGTGCCAAATAAGGAGATAGAATCACCAATTCAAAATCACCCAGCGAGTTTCCTAACTTCAGAGAGTTGGACCTAATCCAACATTCCAATCACTCCACCACTAGTAATATGGCAGACCCAGAGCGTGCAGTATCCAGGCTCCAGGACATTCTGAGTAGTGGGGACTATGAATTCACCCACCACACCCCTCAAGCTTCCCTGTTCCCTCTGAATGTCGCTGTAATCCTCACTCTAACTGCAGTAACACGAAGCATTTGGATGTATTTTGGGACTTGAATGAATAATTAAGAGCCATTCACTTTACAAAAGACTTAATCATCTCAACATATCAATTATTGAGAAGAACCAATGCAGCTGCTTGCATTTTTGGACTCAATTTTTATGAGGCAAAGTAGCTTTGGGAACTGTCGTGATGAGTATCTGCACTTTCAAATTTACCATCATGCTACTGTGTACCATACTGGCTTTCACAGTGTCTCCTCAGGAGACGTTTGCATGGACAGATTGGGAACTTAGACATGTCTTAGACAAGCAAGTGATTTTCCCTAATCACATTAAAAAATCTGTTGCAATTGGGAAGCCAGACCTTTCAGACCCTAATATATCAGTCCAGGCCTTGATCATCATTCAGTTATCACCTACCGTTCTTGATTTGGAGAGTACTTTGAACCCTTGCATCTGTTGGATATACGTATTGCACCCCCATTATTAATGCCTTTGAGGTAGTTTTTAGCTGGGAGGGACTTTTCTGGACTGTGGTTGCTGCCAGTAAACTCAGCAGCATACGTCCGTCTTTGCCTCAGAGTTCTTTTCCCACCTTTTTTCAGGGTTTAGTTAGTGTATTGTAAGTGTTAATTACAGAGTCAGAAGTGATGAGTGAAGTATTCTGTCAGCAATGTAACCAGTTAGTTAATAATGAAGTAAATTAACCAGGTAAGTTCAGTAATGTAACAAGTTAACGTTTCCATAAAATGTGATGTTTGGTTTTATATAAGAACTCTAAGTAAATGGAAATGTTTGTTCTTCTAATTTACCAGAATTTCTGGGTGAATGTATTGAAACAAATAACTTGAGGTGAACTAGCAAACGAGGGATGGTCTACTCAGGGAGACTAGGTTCAGTCTGTTCGGTGGATTCCTGGCTGAACCATTTCGTCTGCTGCATAAGAAGAAATTTAATTACTGTTTTAAATTAAGGCCACACAACAATTTACTCACACCAAACTTTGCCAAAACACCACTAACATTGACTACAGATGCAGTCAGGCAGATGAGTGGGCAAAATTTTGAGTTCTCCAGACTGGACATTAAATGAAGAGAAAAGAAGGTGGTCGGATTCATCTCTGAGCCTGGATGCCCAGGTTTTAGCAGTAGCCAGGAGTGCCTTTGCACAATTAAAACCAGTGTGCCAGCTGCACCCATTCCTGGAGAGGTTTGATCTGGCCACAGTGATACATGCCTTAGTTGCATCCCGGCTAGATTATTGCAATGCACTCTATGTGGGGCTGCCTCTGGAAAATCTGGAAACTTCAGAGGGCCCAAAACACAGGAGCCAGATTACTGACTGGGGCTGGTTACACAGATCTCATAACCCTCCATTACACCCCAGATTGTAATCTACCCAGGATGTAACTGACGCATGTGTCACCATGGCCAGATCAGACCTCTCTCCAAGAATGGTTGCCGATCCATTTCTGGGCACGATTCAAAGTGTTGGTTTTTTAACTTATAAAAGCCCTAAATGCCTTTGGTCCAAGCTAGCTAAAAGAAACTTGCCAGTGTGTCTTTCCCCAAGGTTAACTACTTGCCTCACCAGATCCTCCCAGGCCTTGCTCCTCTGGGTGGCCACTTCAAGGGACGTCAGGAAGTTAGCCACAAGGAGCTGGGCCCTCTTTGTGCTGGCACCCACACGATGGAGCCAGCTGCCAGTGAAAGTGCCTGCCCCCCCCCCACTCTCCTAACATTCAAAGGCTTCTGAAGACTTTTCTTTATAAATAAAGTGCTTCTGTGCAATCCACCTTCTGTTCTGTTCGCACATTTAAGTAATATGCCTCTTCTACTTTCAGTGGTATTTGTGATTTGATTCAGGACTTGATTTTAATGTTAATTCTATTTAAGATGTTTTATTATAATATTGTTAACCGTCCAGAATAGTGCTGTGAATGCATGCATGCATGCATACATTTCTTTCTCTTAGGACAGGCTTTCCTTACTGCATTGAATGTGTTTTGGTGTTGCTTATGTCTTTTTGTACAGTAATTGTTTGATACTTTTTAGTATGTGTATACTAACTGTTGTTAGCTTTAATATTATCTTTAATAATATAAGTCACCTTGGGCCCTTTTAAGGAGAAAGGTGGGGTAAAAATGTTTTAAACCTACATAGGGCTTTTCTCATAAGATTAACATATGGAGCTATAGGTTCCATTTCAGACTGTAGGAAATTCAGCTGGAGTGATACAGCCCTCAGTATTAATAATGCATACATAGACCCCAGCACACAAACATCCTTGCATGTCAGCACCCACACAATTACATCCCCCAACCCACACACCAACCTACTGAAAGTCTTCGACATGCAAGTTCTTTTGAAAGTGGTAGCATATCAGAAATAATGATTGCTTCTGCTGAAATAGACTATAATTTACAAAATTACGCCATCAGGAGTGTGTTGGTCTTTCAAAAGTCACAAAGCTCTTGTTTTTGCTACAACAGATTAAGAGTATTACCCCTCTAGAATTTGCTTCTTCATGGAAGCTGCTCACAGAGAATGCATTTAGAACTGGCCTGCACTGGCTCCGTCTTGCATAATAATGTAAGAAGGCTGTGCTGGACCAGACTGAAGATCCACCTAATTCAGTGTCATGTTTTCCTTCACCAATCTAATAGAAGGTCAAAAGGTGAAGATGAGAGCAATAGGCATCTCCTTGTCTTCCCCCAACTGGCTAACAAATAATGGCCAGAAGCATACTGTTCCTGAACTGGAGGCTTCACAGAGCCATCATAACTAGTAATCATGGATAAGTCTCATTTATCAGTTGCTCGTCTCATCCCTTTTTAATGCCATCTCTCATGCCCAGTATCTCATCTTTCCAACAGCAAATCCTGAAAATTGCTTGCTTGTTGCAAGTACTGTTCAAGATGCTCATTTTGCTCTTGAAAAATCTTAAATGCAGAAAGCCTAGCACAGAGATCACCTTCCTTCCCTCTTATGTACCATCATTTACAATCTCAAGGTTAACATTAAAAAGAAACCAGGAGACGTGTCCATTCCAAATGCTTCTCAGATTAATTGCATCCATCCAATCCCCAGAGGCCTTCCCCCTTCGAAATGCAAAAGAGGAGGCTAGCCTAGGCATGTCTTGAGAGTGAAGAAGATTGATGGGGGAGCTGAGCAAGCGCTAACAATCTCATCCTATTTTAAAAGACTTTAAAAATGTGTCATAATTGTGTCTGACACCTGAGCAACTGACGGCTGCAATCCCTGTTCCAGAAACATTTTTTTTTAAAATGAGACCTCTGTAAAGAGTGACTTCCACCTCTAAATTGCTCGTTCAAACTTGTGATGGGACAATTGGACCCATTACCAAGTAGAAAAACAACTGGATCAGCAAATACAATTTTTTGATGTGAAAATTGCCGAAATTGCCTGAGTGACTATCATCCTGCAGTGAATGTATGGCCCTTTCTCTTCTCCTCTCCTCCTCTTTCCATTCTGTTTGTGTTCACAAGCCCCAGCATTTGAAACTTCTGTGGAGTACCAGGCTGCTATTCAATGGTGAGGTAGAATTTTATCTGCTGAGGTGTATTAAAATGCTGCAGGAATCTTTCCTCCACATATCTGGCAATTGTATCTCTGATTCTGCTACAGCTTGGAAGTAACTAGTTGCAAGTACGTATAAGTTACTATGCAATTTGCTGTGTTTTGTTGCAAAGGTGACATTTAGCGCAGTGGCAGAGAATTCCTTTGCTTGTCTTTCAGGTTGACAAATTAGAAGTCTTTTTTTTTCTTTCTCCTTTGCTCTTTACCAGCATCCAAGAGCTCAAATTTCCACTCACCCCATCCTGGCACCTCTCCCTGGGCCCATTCTGTGATTGTTGGGCCGGTAGAGACAGCTGAACGGCTGGAGAGCCAGGTGGCATTTGACTAAGGAAGCTGGTGATGCCTCAGGATGAGACCATCTTCTCATCCTGCCTTAGCTCCCCTCTCTTCCCCCTCACTTTTTATTATTTCCACCTAAGCATTACTCCATGGCCAAGTTTGCTTGGGGAAGCACCAGGTCTAGACAGCAGTCTGGACAGGAATTGTGTTAAATCCCATGTTTGCTGTTAAGTCCCATTTCGATCATTTATACCAGTGGCTCCCAACCTTGGGTATTCCAGGTGTTCTTGTGACTGCAGTTCCCAGAAACCTCCACTACCAGTTGTACTAGCTGGCATTTCTGGGAGATGCAGTCCAGAAACACCTGGGTTACTTAAGACTGGGAACCATTGGTCTATACCACTAGGGTTCTTTCTTTCTAATGCCAAAAAGTAACTAATTTACTATTGAGAAACAGGAAAATATTAAAGCGTTTGTGGGCTGAAGCCATTTAATCCAATGGGCTGCAGTTCACAAAAGTCAAATGTCAAATAAAATTTGCCAGTCCATAAAATACCACAAGACCCTGTTGACTTTGCTGCAACAGATTGCCCCCATCAGAAATTTTCATTTTGTGCCTAGAATTATAACCATGATTACTTTCAAAAGTAAGTTTCCCAGTTGCAAGTACATCTTGATGGCGGAAAAGTTGCCTGCCAGATATGGTGGAGGAAGGAAATGGAATGGAGACAGGAAGGGAAGGCAGGAAAAGAAGAAATGGGTGCTGGACCCAAGATACAGTAAGCAAATATTTATAGCTTGCCTTACTGTAACAATGAGGGGATGTAAACAACAGAGAATCTCCGCTTGGATACCGAACAACCTCATCCAACAGAGAGTAAGGGAGGTAGCATCTCTTTCCATCTGGAGCACAACCATTGTACTGTAAAGGCATTTCAGGGCAAGCTAGCCCAACATGTCATAACCACATTTCACTTTGTGGAACTTTCTATATTCACTAAAACTTCTAGGCACAAAAGTCTGAATGGGAAGTGAAACTCAGGAGGCCATTGGCCATGCAATGTTGTGAAGAGGTGGCACAGAGAATCCTTAAAATTACTTACTTTGTGAATTGTAACTTCCACATGTGTGTGTGTGTGCTGTTTCCATAAGTGCCACTTCTACATCATTTCGGAAGCTGAAAAGAAGCTACAATGGCAGAGGCTAAGGCAGAGCAACATGTGCTGTGTGTCACCAGGTATCTTAAACACAATAATCATTAGTTTTTTGTGATACTCACATCACCATAATTCCATATAGCAACCGTAACAGTTGAAATGAGCGTGCAAGAGCCACAGCATTTTCCCAGAGCTTATTTCATCTCCATCCCAGGAAAAAATGCCATATGGCAGCAACTGAAGCACAGTGGGAAGTACAATAGCTTGCCAATGAAGTTCAATTCAATTTAGAAAATGTACTTACAACTAGTTGTTTTTAAACAAGCCAGACAATAAAAATATTGTGATTTAATAATGGTCTGATCAGTAACACAATTTTAATGAGAGGTTACTCCTTTAAACAAGACATAGCTGGCCGTTCTGTTGTAAACTACAGTAATGTAACTTCTGTGGCATTTTAGTTTATTTATGGTAGTATTCTTAATGTTGTCTCTGTCTGTTTCTTATTCTCTCAGATCACTATATGTGCCCTTTGGGTAGCAGAAGAGCAGGATATAAATAGATTATTTACTTAGAAAAGCTCTCTATTGCTTCCAGTTTCCAGTAATGAGAACAGTACTGCAAGTAAGCATAATTCCTAAGTACATCATGTTTCTATGTGTACAAGTGCATCATGCAACTAGCTGCAATCTCTGGTGTTTAAACTGAAGATGACTGTAGTGCTCAGACATGAATCCTGAATGAAAATATAGTGCTGGTGAGGAGGGGAAATAAATCCATGTTACTGAAATCATGAAAAAGGACATCTATGCTGAATCTCTGCAGTGCTTTTCACATTCCCCACTTAGGATTGCCACCTTGTACATTAACCAAAGAGGAAACACATTAGAGGTGTGCATTAAATTTGCATGTGTCTTACATTTACCAAAGCAGATTTAAAAATAGTTACTACATTTGACATAGAAATGCAGTGCATCTCATCATAGCAACGCATGACTGCAATGAGGTGACCTCTCTACCTTCCCAGTCTGCTGTCCAGGTACTGTTGATGGCCAATTTTAAGACAATGATCCCCCTTCTCACAGCTCTTCTCTTTAAAGTGGACAGACTGGACGGCCCTTCAGACAAGAATCTATGTGACATGTTTCTGCCCTAGAGGCAGGAGGTGGTTGCTAGAGATTTGCCTAAAATAAATCAGTGGCATCTGGAAGGTTAGCACAACTGTAAAACCATGCAGGGATTAAAGGAATTATGGCATAGGTGGTAGAGGTGGCACAGGGTGCAGTTATTGAGGATTTTCAGTCACCAAACCACTTCACTACTTTAATATCAAATCACTCCAAGATCTTCAGAGGGATTTCAGAAATGACTCAGTAATATTTTCCTTAGCAGGCACACTTCCTCATCTGAATGTATAATTTCCAAGATCACAGTCATACACTCTACTGACCTGAATTACTATTAGGACTCCGACAAAAAGTGCCCCCCCCCCCTTTTTCAAATCCAGCCATCTTTTGCTAAGTTAACTATTTTATCCATATAAATGGCAAAACCTGATTATGAGTGGAACAAGTGGTACAGCAGGTTTCTGGCACACCTGGGTTAGGAACAGAATGGCTTCAAAAGCTTGGCTACACCACCATCAGCCCCCCAATCCTGTTTGGCTTGCAGAACTATGCAACTCTGTCTGCTACATAGCATAATGGAATGTAGGTACAAATTTACCACCTCATCTCATACAACTGACTTGACTTGCGACATGACCTCAAAGGTTGGCTGTCACACAGCTACATAAGCCAATTGAAGTCCATTTTTCAATGGCAAGATATGGCAATGTTGGGGCCTCTCTAAAGGTGGTCCCGGATGGTCATTCCTAGTCCAAGCCGGCACACTCACCAAGTAAGTAAGACTGCAACTCCCAGCATGGCAGATCATTGCCCATACCAGCTGGGCAGGGTTGTGGCACTAAAGCTGATAGAAGGGGGGATATGTGCAGATTCCGCTGTAATCCACCTATGCGAGTGGACAGGACCCAGTCTCATGGACGAGGAAAGGATAATTCATTGTGATGTACCATTTTAAAGGAATCCGTTAAGATAAGTTTTAGATCCCAAAATGATGAAAGTGTGGTTTTACATGAGATGCATTTGAAAACCTTTAAGAATTTCAATATAAGAAGCATCTATTTTAGTTAGTGTTGTGAAAACCAGCTGCTTTGCATTATTTCTAGAATTATAATTTGACATGGAGGTGATGTGCAAAATTGCAACCGTATTTGATTTGCCCAAGTCTCTTCAAAAGATGATTGGGACAAAAAGAAAATCCTGCTCATGGAAGTTGGCCAATGTGAGACTTTTAAAAAAATCTTACTGGAAATGTTGAGGCAATCACGCAATTTAAATTTGGCAAACCAACTACTACAATCAAATTTGGGTTTGACACAGTTGCTTTAAACTTCCTCACATTTTTTTTCTTTAAAACATATGGATTTTGAAATGACTTCCATAATCTCTTCTGTTATACAGCCCAATGAAAGACTGGAAACTCATGACCGTCCACATGTTGGATAATTGCCATCATTGTTATTGGTCATGTGATGACAGGAACTAATATTGCATATATGGTGGGTTACAGGTACCCCACTTCCATTCCATCCCAAATTTGTTGCCCCCACTCATGGAATTCACTGCAATCTTGATTCCTAGTTCACAGTATATCATGTTCATCCTAAAGCTTCCAATGGAAGCATTGATATGCTGTAGCTCAGTAGTAGGGCATGCTTGGCCTTCCAGAAAATCCCAGGTTCTATCTCTGGCAATTTAAAAGCGCCGAGGAAGGTCTTTCCTGAAACTTTGGAAAGGTGCTGCTGATCAGAGTCAACAATACTGGGCTAGATGGAGAACAGTCTATCAGCATTGCATGTTCCTGATAGAGCTACAATGCTTTGTTGCCTAGAATAAATACTGTACAGTAATCGATGGAACCATTCTATTTACAACCACAAGTTTGTGCTGCTGTGATTAGTCTTTTTTCCCCCCCTACTGCTATGACAGAACTGATTTTACCTTCTCCTGTTCTTGTTACCTTTGCTGAGGAACACAGAAAGCACCTCCTGGAAGAATATGAGGATTGTGAACACATTCAGTCATCCCTGGGCAGTGAGAGTGCTGCTGGCTAACCCTTCCACTCTGGAAGAACCCCTGGATTCCTGCTGACATGAACAAAGATCTTTGCTTCTCATTGAAAACCACAGCAAGACTTACTGGCTGCCAGTTTAACAAGTGTCACAGTGGCCTCTGGTGGCAGCAAGACATAGATTCAGGCAAACCCTGCAACCTATGTGAAATGGCAACACTACAGCACAACTTTTAAAAACCAGATCATGTTAGGGACACTTGAATCAAAGGAAGGCATATAGGTGTTATTTCTGCACCTCAGTGCACTGACTAAATTGTTTTTAACCTACAACTCTATGGGCCCAAGTTCAATATTCTGTTCAATTAACCACTGCTAACAATTGAGATGGATCGCCCCAGAAGGCTGATGGATCCAAATGGTTTCCTGCAGGCTCTTGGGGAGCTTCCTGTCACCTTGACAGGCAATTCTGTTGAAACGATGGTTGACCTCCGGAGTGGGGAAATGGCCAGGGCTGTTGACACGATCACTGCTTTACTTAGGAGCTAGTGGTGAAACGAGTGGGATGGAGACTAGAGCAGTTGACGGCAGAAAACTCAGAAACAATCTGACCAAACATGGCTTGAAAGGTCTCTTCCATGGAAGTCGTGACAACAAAGTCATCCTTTTCTGCCACCATTGCATCTGCACAGTGTCATCTGGCAAAATCCTTTCATGTACTCAAGGGCCTATTACATGCTGGTCTGCACAAAGAGAATGTCGACCAAACTGTTGTTTGCTGTGAAAAAAATCCCATGACACTTTGCAGGCAAAATCACTTAGATCCGTTCTGACTTGGGATGCTGTAGTTGATACAGGTTATGTGGATCTAACTACGGCTCCTGCCTGTCCTATGTTAATAGGCAAGTTTCAGTTTTTGAGACTGGTGATGTGGACAGGATTCTTGGAGAGGTGAAGGCTACCATATGTCAACTGGACCCCTTGCCCTTCCTGGTTTATAAAAGCTACCAGTAAGGGACTGCCCAAGAGGGGATGAGAAGCAGTGAATGCCTCCTTGCAGCAGGGCAGTATCCCAGAATGCTTGAAGGAGACAGCAGAAAGACCACTGCTGAAAACAAACGGTCTTTGGATCCCACAGTATTGAATAATTACTACCCAATCCCTAATGTTCCATTCTTAGGCAAGGCGTTAGAGCACATTGTGGCTCCTCAGCTCAAGGGATTCCTGGAAAAAAATGGATTATCTAGATCAATTTCCAGGTTGCCTTGGTTGATGACTTATGCTGGGAACTGGACGGAGGAGGGAGTGTGTCTCTGTTGGTTCTGCTGGACCTCTCAGTGGCTTTCAATACCATTGACCATGGTATCCCTCTGGGCCATTTCTCTTGGATGGGACTTAGTCCTTCCTGGAGGGGAAAACTCAAGAGGGTGGTGCTGGGGGAGTCCTGTTCAATGCCCTGGTTGTTGGTTTGTGGGGTCCCCCAGGGTACTGCTTTGTCCTGTATGCTATTCAACATCTACATGAAACTGCTGGGAGTTTTAGTTTGGTGTCACCAGTATGCAGATGGCATCCAATTCTATCTTTCTTTTCCATCTAAATCCAAGGAAGATGTTTCAGTTCTAGATCAGTGTCTGGTGTTAGTAATGGACTGGATGAGGGCAAATACACTGATACGTGCGTCAGCAAGACAAAGGTAGTCCTGGGTCAGCTGAAAGGCAGATCAAGGAATAGGGATTCAGTTTGTGCCGAAAGGGGTTACACTTCCTCAGAAAATACAGTTGCACAGCTTAGGGTTGCTCCTGGGTTTGTCTCTGAGCCCGGCTGCCCAGGTCTTGGAGGTGGTCAGAAGTACCTTTTCACAGTTAAAATTGATGCGCCATCCATGCCCATTTCTTGAGAAGTCTGATTTGGCCATAGTGACACATAACTTAGTTACAGCTGTCTTGGATTACTGTAGCACCCTTTACATGGGAATGCCTTTGGAAAGTTTTCCGAAACTCCAGCAAGTCCCAAATACAACCTGACTGTTGACTAGGACTGGTTAGAGGGAACATGTAACTCTCCTATCACAACAGCTCCACTGGCTGCCAAACTGTTTCCGGGCACAATTCAAAATGCTGGTTTTAACCTATAAAACCCTGAATGGTGTGGGTCCAAGCTATCTAAAAGACTGTATGTCCCTTTATGGGCCTAATCAGGTATTAAGATCATCAGGAAAGGCTTTTCTTTCAATCCCAACACCATCACAGGTGTGGTTTGGTGGGGATGCAGGAGAGGCTCTTCTCTGTTGCTGCTCCCAGACTTTTGAACTCCTTCTCATGTGAGGCCAGGCTTCCTCTTCAGGCAAGCTTTCCTTTAAATGACTGGCGCATCAAGGGGATTTTTTAAGGGATCATTTTATTGTGTATTTTACTTGTGTTTTAAATCTTGCTCTTATTATGAGTTTCAATATATTTACTTAATGCTTTTTAAATACTGTAATGATTTATTATTGGTTTTTAAATTCTTTTCTTTTAATACTGTAAACTGCCTTGGATCCTTTAGGAGAAAGGTGGCATATACATGTTTTAAATAAATAAATAACAAAACTTACCTCCGCCTTTGTTACTCTGATCCTCTTGCCTGAAGATCCAATCAAGGTCCCAAAAAGCAGAGTGGCATTAAGAGAAGAGTGCCAATATAGAGCTCAAAAGGAGCTCTGCACTTGCATAGCTGCAATCCAGGAATAAGAAGCATTTGCCTATACATATACAATTGCATTTTAAGGTCAAGTGTTATGTACTGGTATGGTATAAATGTGCTTCCTTATAGCCCTGAACCTGTATTAAACAGCGGAAGATCTTGCTGATATTAACCCCTCCTAAGGTTCAAGAGGTACCTAAGAAAACCAGCTTTAGTGTGAATATGCATATAAAGGTACATTTTTAAAAGATGGGAAAAGGAGGCACAGCATATTTATCCTCCTGCAGATCAAATCTAGCTTTCATAACTTCTGCATGGCCTCCAAATACATCCACCAGCAAGTCAAGGGCAGATTCAGCCAACAGCCCAGCCCATCATACCGTATGTTATGTAAACTATCTGCTATTTTTCCAAAGTGCTGCATGTACATTTAAGTAATTCAGAGGCTACTCAGGGTTGAAAGGAAGAAAACAAAATCATCTTTCTGAATGTAACAGCAACCTATGGTCTGCATGTTTTCCTTGGTCACTTTCTGTACAATCCCGAAACTCCAGAGATTTTCACCCATTTATATCCACAGTCCAGTTTGCTATACAGAGATGTAGTCTTTTTTTCATTGAGAAAAAGGCCAGGCAACAGCAGCAGCAGGAGAACCATTTCAATTAGGATGAGGGCAGGAGGGGGGAAGGTTAGCCTCCCTGCAATGCTAATGCAGCCCAGATTGTTTCCCTGGTGTTAAAAGCAGCAATTTAGATATGGATGGGAGGGAGGGGCTGGTCATAACTCCAACCTTCTCTCATTGCCATTCATTGTTCCATCTGATGAATATTGTTGATCCCTATTGAAAGCGAGTGAAAAAACTAAATTCTTTATTATAATACTGACGTTCATTCTGGACTCCAATACCAACAAGTACAAAAATCAGTTTGAACAGGAAACTATATAGAATGCTACAGTGATTTGTCCCCTCAAAAGCACATCACGTTTGTTCTCCACCAGCATTTCATTATAACCCTTGACGTTGTCTGCCCATCTCAGAAGCCTGTTGCCAAGTAACAAGACCTGGCTCTGGTTACAGATCAGAGGATCACACACAAGCACACTACAACCACAGTGCTTTCATAACCATGAAACCTTTATTTATTTCAAGTGACAGAAGGGTAAAAAATCCCTTCCTCTTTTGTCTGAAATGCATTATACGGCAGCAGAGAGAGCAAAGGCCTCACCTCTTTGTCTTCCCTCCCTACACAGGGGTGAAAGAAAAGTGGCTGGCATGAAGTTCCTTGACTGATTAAAAATAAAATAAAATAAAAAGACATTATAAAACTGTACTTGGTATAAGATGGCAAAACAAAGCAGAAGGAAACAGCCAGAACAGTGGCAGAGAGAATCTGACCGCCATATGCATGAGTGAATGTGATACAAAGTGCATAAATGTGCCTTATCCTCCCTCTCCCCTCCCAACCTCCCCCACCCACCCCACCTCCCTCAATGTAATTGGATGGGGACTCTGGCTTCAAACCCACCATCCCACCTCCCACCCGTGAACAGCTCACTGGAACGTCTGTTGTCAAGCCCCAAGAGCAGGAGACCAACATCTGCAACAAAAAGAATATGACAGGGAATTACAAAGGTTGCAAGAGAATACGTGGTAAGGGTTGTTTGCTGTAATGCAGGGATCCCACCTACACAGTTAAACATTGTTGCCTGGCTTCAAATCAGAAGCACATGAATGACTTGTCCAAACAGCATAGTGGTGGATTCTGTCAAATCTTTGCTCAACTCACATTTTAGGATTCCCAAGGAACCAATCTCCTTTCATTTCTCCTAATTAATTCTTTAATTAGATAGACTTCATAGCCAGCATAAAATCTTAATTACAGATGAGTGAAATGTACTCCATTCACAACACACTTATCTCAAAAGAAATGGCAAATCATGTATAGCACTACCCCCTGGGGGGGGATTTCATGAAGAAGCAAGCTGCTACACACCCAGGGTCATTTCATACCATGTATTTTCCAGTGGCAAGAAAGGTATCTGTGTAAAGTGCTCACTGACAATGACTCCTGTTCTGAGTATCCCCTATTCAACTTTGTATCTTACTGATAAGGGTACAAGGCAAATTCTAATGGTAGTTCTAATTGGAGTAGATTCACTGAAATGAACAGGACTGTGCAAGAGGCAACTAACAAGTCCCATTTATTTCAGTGGGTCTATAATCTAACTGGAACAGTTCCTTTACATAAAAAGCCAGGCATAAAAATTACCTTGTGTTTATAATTGGGTGGGTAATACCTTTATTGAACTACTAAAATACTACAAAGAGAAAAAAAATATTTTTTAAAAAAATGTAAAAATCACAGCTAGATGTACAGGCCTGGCATGTTATGTTGTGTGACTTGACCTCTGGCTGATGGCATAAGCCTAAGGTGTCCTTTATTGTTGCTGACTGTAGGGTTTCAAATAGCCAGGCAAAAACATGGTCATCAGGAACATGGAGGATCAATCACCTACTGTATGTAAGATATCAGAGGACCAACTTACTCTAAGTTTTGCCATACTGATATAGAAGAGTTTGCCAGAGCAGCTTCCATATATTCACACTGTTCTACTAACTGCAGCAGGGGTAACTTGTGGTTCTCCACATATTTCTCTACTCACAACAGTCCTTGCAAGCATAGCCCATAGTAATGGATCATGAAAGCTGCAGTACAAAAGCACCTGCAGGGTCACAAGTTGTTTGTCCTGAACAACAGTTTTTTCCTGAACATGATAATTCCCTCCTCTGACAATTCTGGGTTTATATTGATAGAACTACACCTGTAGTAGGAAGCAGAGGAGGGAACACTGATTCCATAAGCCCACATCCAGTAGCTATATTTTAGCAACAGCTTGACGAACGCCGAGACACTGACTAAATAGTTGAAATATTGTGACTGGAATGATAATTCCAATTTCCAAAAAGCTTAGATCAGCCAATTGCAGCACAGGAACTCTCTCAATATATCACACATTTACTCCAAATCACAGGTTTTGCACAAGCATGATTTCAAACATGCAATGCAAATACAAGAAGTCAAAAGCTGAATTGAGGCACATGGTGGGAAAATTGGGTTGAGTATTGGCAATGAAAGGAACAAACTTTCTTACAATTCTTTCCAATCCCATCAACTGTGCGCAGAATTTCAATAGAGGTTGAACTGCTTGGTCCAGTAAGAGTGACAGGCACTTCTTTTCTCCTTTAGTGAGAATATTGAGTTACATCTGGGCCAAATCCCACAAACCTTTCTTGCAGCTGCAGAATCAAAGTGGCCAATTTGCTGTTATGTACTGCACTTGGCAAGCAATGGTCAGCTCTCAAGCATGAATATCAGGGATCAGATGCTGTTTGACAAGTGAGACTCAAGCCAGATGTCCAAGAGGAGACACTTGCCTGCATCTTTGTTTTATTTCAAGGCTTCTTCTTTTTCAGTTTCAGCACTTGCAGCCAATTGGGTGAGGATGTTTCTGATCTAAGGAATTAGAAAATGTTTAAAAAGCAGTAAGGGGTCACTTTAGTATATAGAAGAAAAAGATAATTACCCACTTTCCCTGGCCCAAATGTGGTCTCAGAACCAAGTAGATATTTTCAGATGGGCCCTTGTATCTTTTTTTCTTGTGAAAAAAGTGGTGTAGTGGTACCACTATAGCTACAAAAGCAATGGCACTTTGGATAATTGAGATCATTATAGTTTAGATCACTAATAAATATAAGTTTATATCATTAATAAATGCAAATCACTTTTATCCTTTTTTTATCCAACACAATGTTGTTGAGTGCCACCACAGTTTTGTTAAAATTACTGGAGATTCATCATACTCTTCTCTTGCACTACATATAGCACCCACACAGATATGCAGTTTTAAGGCCTCTACAGTATCACCACACACCTACCCTGCAGTTTTCTCTGGCTTCGGTGGAAGTACCAGAGGCTTCCCACCAATCTTGCAGGATTTAGAGCGCTGTACTTGGGCATCCTTGGCCTCACTTTGTGGATCTCCTTCCTCAGCAGAGCGATTTCGCCCTCGCAACTTGGCCTGTAATCAAAGAAAACAAATTACAAGCAGGCACATTGCAGAACATCTAACAATTGCCTACAGCTCTCCTGTGCATTTTCTCCCTGATATTTACTGGCTTTATTCCTGCCCCTACCTGGTCTTTGCACTTAAGGTCAAGGGGTAAAGATACTAACCTTCCTCCATCCTTGATCAATACTTTGATTTCAACTTGAAGGTTTATGTGGAACATTACAATTCCCCTTAAGGAATCATGAAACCAACACTAACATACTGGTTAAATGTCTCACTCTTCAGGCTATTTCACCCTGCTACTTGAATCTACCTTCAATGCAGAGGGGCTGAGGCCTGGGAAGAGTGGTCCTTTAACTCCCTTGGACAAAGGAGAACTCCGTGACTTCCTGCTCTTTGGCTCCTCCTGGACTTCTTCATCAGAAGCTGCAGAAGCTCTTCTAGGCTCTGAACAGAGAGAAATAGCAAAGTAAACATCAAGAAGAATCTGTGCTAATGCTACACAACACCCCACAACTCATGCCACTACCAAGGATGAAAAACAATCTAAAGCACAGTGCCTAGAACATAGTGAGTACAGATAACTTGGGGAATTCCAGCCAAATAAATTTGATATGTTTAGCCAGGCTGCACTTGGGCCATCTGGCAGACTCTGGAACTAAGTCTAAGCAGATACAGCTCAAGCAACCTGTCACCCACTTTGTCCCCTCCTATCTTGTTTGCCCAGTATCAGATCTTAAACTGGAGTAGTGATCCATCTTTTTGCACTGTTTAAGTACCATCCACATTTATCTGGTCCTGACACGACCAGATAGGTGGGATATAAATGAAATAAATAAATAAATAAATAAAATTTACAGGGCAATACAGCTGCAACTAGTAAAGCTTTATTAAAATAAACATATATGAATATATTAAGAGGATCTGATCTTAGCAGTATGGAAAACAGGCTACCTATGAATCACATGCAAGATGGTCAAGACCTCCTTGTGAAGAAAAGTGAGCATCTAACTAATAATAACAAGAACAGCCTCAAAAGGAAGATGCTACACACCAATTGCATAACTGACTGGAATATATGAATAAAACATCCTAAGACACACACATAAAAGATGTGTGTAACACTCAAGAAAAGGATTATATGCTAACTACATGCCAGACTTAGCTTGCAACATCCAATCTTACCTGTGGAATCTCTGAACATCCAGCTATTCCTGTCACTCTCTGAAATAGCACCTCCAGACCGGGTAGCTGGTGCCCGATGACCCCGCTTACGACCCAAATTAGCACGGTCACGGTACACAGTGTTGTCGAGAACCTCTGTATCCTGAATGCATACATAAGAAATGAAGGAAAAGATCAGGGCAACGAACTTACATAAATGCACAGCAATGCCACACAACTCCAGCACCTCTGGTATATCTGCAGACCAGAACAGACAACTTTGGTAGAGCAGGTGGAGGGGAAACATTTTTGCCATAGGCTTTGCCATGGACCAGATGGGGTCTGGAAATGGCCCAACGTGCCCCCCCCCATTAAAACTGGAGTTGTACAGAGGACCATTTCTGGTTTTCATTTTTTAGAACTTGTGGAGAGTTAATCCCTACAGATCTGAATCAAGCAAAGGTTAGTGCTCCTATGGGCCATCAGAAATGAGGAAAAATATACAATTTTCATTTTTTTGACACTGAGAGACATAAGAGATGTCTGTGACATCCTTCAGGCTATAAAAATGGCCTGGGGGCCATACGCAAACCACAGCCTGCACTCTGCCCACCCTTGCTAAAACAACTTTTGTCCTTCAGTTCTTTTGGTGAACAAAACTATGCCATATACACTTCAGGCAGAGATTTACTCTACAAAATCATGCCAAGTGAATATCAATATACTCTCCCCACCAAAACACAATGCAGCCAAAACAAAATGCATCTTGTTGATTCTTTAAAATGTGTTTAGTAATTTAAATTTATTCTGGCCCACTCTAAATATTTTCTTTTCCCTGCCTGTTTCAGAATTATATTCCTGTATTTCACAAACTTCACAGGCTATGAGCAAAAGAAGGCAGAGAACAACCTCAGGCAGGATGCATTACAATACATCTGAACAGTTTGCAAGTGGTTCGTAAGTGTTGTTCCCTGTTGTAATTCACCTGAAGTCTGGGGTGGAGCTTATTACCAGTACCTTGAACATTCTATTCTCTCCCACATAGCATAATGTTAAAAGTGTAACTCGGACCCCACAGGTATGCTTCCAAGCAGTTTGGCATTGAGTGAACCCCATCCCTTGAAATGCAACTTTTATCTTCTGCCTTACTAGATGCATATCTGCTATCCAGTCACAATGATAACATTAGAAAAATACAGATGTCCTTCTTCCCTCCCCAGTCTCCACCTTCCTCCTACATCACCAAGAAGATACAAGCTATTCTTCAAAACAGTCATAAGCCAACTTGCAAAGCCTGGCAATATTGTCTGTAATCAGTGGCCAGACTTGACACTGGGGACACAGAAGGAAGGGCAAGGGCAGCTTTGTATCCACCAAAACAATTCTGTTCAGCAAAGCTGAAGCATGACTTTCTGCATGAAATATCCAACAATACATTTAAATACAGCATATAATATATTGGTTGAAATCTTGTTCAAATCATAAATTTTGGTCCGTTTCTCCCTGGTAAACAATGTGTCCCTGCTTTGATTCTCAGGCATGGCCTCCCCATTACCCAAAAACTGTGGCAAGGACACTTTGTTTTCCAGGGAGGAATGGACCAAAAGTTACAATTTGACTTCTTACACTACAAACAGAATTTCAGCCATGAAATACAGCTTGGCCAGGCTCTGCATGCATATAGTCCACAGCTAGATGAAAGTGCAAGAAGTGTCTGAACAAGTGATCATGTCAGAAATATCCCAAGGAACAGTTACCTCCAAGAAAATGAAGTTTTCTGTTGCCAATGTTTCAGCCCCGTCTGAAGCCTGATCCTCCTGGGACACAGTCTGCATGCCCTGGCTTCCATTTTTCTCTAGATGACACAATGCTTTTGTTTCCAGGTATGACTCACTCTCATTTCCACTGTCCAAGCGGCGGCTGCCACCATCCACATCAGACAAAACCTTTTCTTTGTCCACCATTGGGGAAGGTGATCCTCTAGCCTTCTCATCTGAAGGCACCTGCAGATCAGGAAAGCTGCTCAATCCCTTCTCCCCTTCTGATTGGCAACTGGGGAAAGAGATAGGTCTCTTCTGCTGGACCACCTCTTCAACAGCACTCTTGGAAACCATCTCTTCCAGCAGGCGGCTAGGACTGGACAGCCGCTGGCTATGGAATTTTCTGTTCAGATGTGAGACAGAGCAAGTCAGTTTCTGGTGCTTGCTACTCTCCTCTGTAGGATTACTAACATTCTAATATAGCGCCTTTCCCCACAAGGTTTCCTCATATCAGGAATTTTCCTTCCTATTTTTTCCCTTGGTGTGCAAGGGGAATTCAAGTACACAGAAGACTGAACTGAATTACAAAAGGGAGAATGAACGCCTTCTCATTACAATGAAGAGCTAAAGAAAAATTGCACACTAGCTTGGGAAGATACAAATTTACTACTACAAATGAAGAAGCAGTACAAATACCTCAAACAGGACTCATCAGATAAATAATGGTCTGCCTTAATAAAGAATAATATGATTGAGTGTTCATGGGATATACTCCTGCAGGACTGAAGTGGAGATCCTATAATCCAAGACAGCACCAGGCTTCATTAGAGGAAACTGGGGGAAAAGGAGTACTTTAGCATCAAGAGAAAAACAAGCTAGACCACCTATTGCTTTCAAATGTTAATGATGTATGAAACTAGTTACAGGAGCAGCAGCCTCTATGCTAGATCCACAAAGCTGATGATCCAATAGCCTTCAAGGATCCAACAGCCTTCAAGGACTGGTTCTGCATTACCAAGAGCACAATCCTATGCATATGTACTCTGAAGCAAAATCTACAATTTGTTTAATTAATTTTACGTAGAAAAGGAGAAGACTGTGCTTGCCATGTCCAGCCATACTTAGTTCTCTGGGTTACCAGAAGCACATTCTTGCTCAAAATAGTGACAGAATTTATACTGGTATGGGCAACATGCCATCCTCTGGGCCTTTTATACAGTTCCCCGGCCATTTGCTTGAATCTGCTTCTTGAATCTGCTTATTGTGTGTACAACTTGTCCTTCATTAGGTAATATTTATTCTCTGTCCACCTTGCCCTCTCTATAGCTGCCAAACAACCCTCCACAGCCATTCTTTTTTTCTTGGTTGTGAAGACCATGTGATGACAACCTCAACTAATAAAGGGTAAAATTGGATCTAATTCCTCCCCTGGTTTCTATATATGCATCAACAACACAGTGAGAAGGCTTCATGGATCTGTTCCCATTTCATAACTAGAGCATTATCTGTAAGTTGTCTTCCCATATTTTCCCTTCCACCACATTTCTATCATGATAGGCCAGTAATGACTCTACATTTGAGGACAAGGAATTTCAGCAACCTCTGGTGTGACAAGCCAAAAGGGCCGTTCCAATTCTCCTTTATCTACTGGCTCCTCCCTCATCAAAAGTGTGCCACTTCCAAATCAGACCACTTCTTAATCATCCTTTGTTGTTTTGACTCCCAGTTGGGAAGTTGGTTAATGTATTGTCATAAGAGAGATGAACAGCATGCCCTTAAGTGAGAAGGCTAGTGTAATGCTGTTCAGGATGCTGGTAAAAGGCCCATTGTCTCTCAGGTAGCTCCAAGTGCCATGCCCAGGAATAATCTTCACTATTCAAGAGACCCAGATTACGGACCATATCAGATGGAAGCTTGGCAAGCTCTTCTATTAGCTGTGGGCCCCAGCAAATGCTGCGTTTTACTTAGCACCTTTGTCAGTCCTGATGTCTCACTGATGATGATTCAATGTGCTTTGGATGATCGTGGAAGTGAAAGGTATCAAGGAGAAAACAATAGAAGGCAAGGAAATTAGCAGGAGGAAAAAAAATGATGATTACTGAGAAAATCTCAAGTTGCAAGACCTCAAATTACAAAAATCTGAGGAGTTGCAGAAAAAGTATAAACTAGAAAATAATGTTATAATGTGTTGCACAGCACAGAGTTCCGACTCCTGTCCTCTGAAGATGCCAGCCACAGAGACTGGCGAAACATTAGGAAGAAAAACCTTAAGAACACAGCCAAACAGCCTGGAAAACCCACAACAACCATCGGATCCTGGTTGTGAATGCCTTTGATAATACATTATAATGTGTTCCTTACATGAATAGATTGCAAAGGATCTGTATGCTACCGGCAGGATTCTAAATTTTGAGCTTTTAGAGTTAGCTAAAGAGGAAGATGGACGAGTCATCAAGGTCAGACATGATTTCTATTTCTCCAGTGTCCAAAGTCCTTTAGTCACCTGAGCACAGACTGAAGTAAGAAGAGCTATATATCCCACAGAAAGAAAAAAGATTCTTGAAAGATAAAGCAGTTTGCAGAAAATAGTAAAAAGAAATACAGTGGTGCCTTGCTTGACGACGTTAATCCGTTCCAGCGAAATCGCTGTAGAGCAAAATCATCGTCAAGCGAAAGTAAAAACCTCATTAGAATGCATTAGAAACCGGCTAATGTGTTCTAATGGGCGAAATACCTCATCGTAAAGCGAAAAGCCTCCATAGGGCGGACATTTTCCGGTGCCTCTCTTGCGAAAAATCCGTCCTAAAAATAGCAGGCGGCCATTTTGAGAGCCACCGATCAGCTGTTTTCAGACCATCATTAAGCGAAAAATCGGTTCCCGAAGCAGGAAACCGATCATCGTTAAGCGAATTTTACCCATTAAAGCATCGTTTTGCGACCGCAAAAACCTCGTCAAGTGGAGGTAATCGTTAAGTGAGGTAATCGTTAAGCAAGGCACCACTGTATAGATACTGTAATTCATTCTGCATTTATTACAAGACAGCATAACAGGAAGAAGCAGCTATGGAGCATACTGAATGACTTTGCTGATGCTGTGTATGAAGGACACGGGACAGGATGTTGCTGAACCAAGACAGCTATAACTGAAAGCAAAACACAAGCTGCTGCAAGTCAAAAAAATTAATCAGTCTCTTTGTTTTCCATCCTATTAAACATGGCAGCTATCCAAGAAAAGACACTGGGACAGATGGGTAAATGACCATACAATGGCAAAGAGGGCAACACTTGCAGGGCAAAGAAAGGTCTTGCCTCTAGGCAATTGCCTGGTCACCTAGGAAAAGTGAAAAACATCCTCTGAATGGCCAGATGCAGACTCACCACAGCTGCTGCAAGTTCATTCTGCAACCAGTGAAGTACTTGGCTGTGTTTCAGCAGCCAGGTTTGAACAACTAACACAGACTAGGAATCTGACGAGTACTGAGAAAAAAATCTTCTTCTTAGTGATTTTCCAAGTACTGCCATGCATCAGCAACATTTCTTGGCTTCCTTTTTTATCTATATGCCGTTTTATTTTATTCTTTTGCCTATTATTCTGCACAGGAAACTGCCAAATCGTGCATAGGATTTCAGAGTCCCTGGCCTGGACCCAGAAAGTTTGTCTTCCTCATGTGATCTGTATTGGGCTGACTGTCTCAGCTCCATATAAAACCTTTGGCTCCAAAGCAAATACAGTCATGTTTTAGTACTAGATGTGAAATATATGCCATTCTGCATAGGAGTTGTAACGGCCTTGTACAGCCTGTCATTTCTTCCATGAAACTTACATTTTCATTGGATATATTGTGAAATTTCTTCTGAAAAAAATAACCTTACATAGAACACTCTCACTGTAAGGGAAAAGGAGGATTCTCCTCCCCCATTTTTCTCCAAGAGTGTGAGGTTGTGAGATTCACACTGACAATGCACATTCTGGGTCCGTATACTTTTTCATAGTATCATAGAACAATCGAAGGGGCCTATAAAGCTATCAGGTCCAGCCGCTTGCTCAATGCAGATCTGACAGATGACTCTAATTTTCTCTTGAATGTCTCCAGCATGGGAGTACTCATCACCTCCTGAGGTAACTGCTTCCTCCCAAGGTAACTGTTGTACTGCTCTAATAGTTAAGAATTTTTTCCTGATATTCAGTCTAAATCTGGCTTCCTGTAACTTGAGCCTGTTATTACATATTCTGTAGTCTGGGATGATTGAAAACAGATCCTGCCCCTCATCTGTATGACAATCTTTCAAGCATTTGAAGAATGCTGTATCTCCCTTAAATCTTCTTTTCTCAAGGCTAAACATGCCCAGTTCTTTCAGTCTTTCCTCTTAGGGCTTGGTTTCCAATCCCCTGATCATCCTTGTTGCCCTCCTCTGTACTGGTTCCAGTTCATCAAAATCCTTCTTAAAGTGTAGTGTCCAGAACTGGACACATTATTCAAGATGAAACCTAATCAGTGCCAAATATGGAATCTGGAGACGATACTTTTGTTAACGGAGACTAAAATAGAAACCAGCACTGGCTGTTTTTGTAGTCACAACACACTGTTGGCTCACATTCAGCTTGTGGTCTACAATTCCAAGATCCTTCTTGCATGTAGTACTACTGAACTAAGCATCATGTAACTATGCATTTTAATTCTTTTTCCTAGATGTAGAACTTCAAACTTATCCCTGATTTCTTGACTAGACAGAAGATATCCATGGAACACTGGAATACAGTGGTATGCCATGGCTACTATGTCAATGTTCTCCATCTCTGTCCTCCTAGCAGGGATTGACTTAACATGAATGTACCGTATTTTTTCCGTTTATAAGACACCCCCCCCCTTTTCTAACCCAAAAATTAAGAAATCTTAGCTTTGAGTATTGAGCCTCTGGGCTCAGAATGCTGGAGATTAAGAGTCCCTGTTGAATCTGAGCCTATAGGCTCCACCTCAAACAAGGTGTGTTCCAATTGGTTTATTCAGCATCAGCTGACATCAGTTCCATCAGGCTCGTGCCAGAAGGAAGCCTGTTCACAGAGGAAAGGTATGTGCCATTTTGTTCTCTCCTCAGCTATCTCGGCTTACTTCTGTGTAAAAGATGCCCTTCAATTTTTAGTGTAATGATTTTAGGAAAAAGTAGTATCCTATACACGGAAAAATACAATAAGTGCAAAGTCAATCAGTACTTTAGTTTCATTACCAATTTACATGCATTCTCCCCCATTCTTTTTCCAACCTGTTTTATTAAGGATTCATTATTGGCTTTACCTGTCTACAGAGCCTCCAGATGTTTCTGAGTGCTGCATCACATCACTGCCCAAACCAGTAGCTTTCAAATGACAGCTGTAGTCCTCACACTCCACCAGTGTTGCATCAGAGCAATCCATCTGTACTGGGCCTACCTCCTCAGTCATACTTAAAGCCTTTGGCCTCAAATTAAATAAATCCATGGTTTCAGTACCAAATGGATAGCAAAAATCTGCCTGCCCCACACCAGGCTCTCTGGTCTCCTCTGCCTCTGGCGAGGCAGAAGAGGCTTCTAAGTCCATGGAAGGGAACCACTGGTGCTCCTTCTCTGTAGATTCTGTAGATGTATTTGGGCACCCAGTTTCCAAGTCTATATGTCTAAAGCCAAGGCTTGGAGTACATTCATGCTGCCCCTCTCCAACTCCTCTGAACTCTGTCTCACCCACAGTTCTAAGGGTCTCACTCAGATCCATCTGGCTATCAATTGTTGCTCCCAAATCTACCACTAATCTTTGACCTGGAAAATCTACTGGGCAAAAAACACCATCTCGGTCCTTTTGTGTGGCACCAAACAGTTCTTTTTGTTCAATTCTTGAGGCATCATTGTCTTTAACCCAGTCTCTTGTGCCAGCAGAGAAATCACTTCCTTGTGGGCAAGTTTTTCTCAGACTATAATCATCGGCCCAGACTGGGCTCTGGGTACAAAATTCCAGATCACCAGTCTCAGATGTAGTGGTGTTGCCTTTCTTTATATCACTGAGTTCTTTTTCCCAGCATGCCTGGCCATCATCATGTTCACTAGATGCATCTGTTTTCTCAGCACTGAAACTGCCATCAGAGGTCTGGGCAACTCCCAAGTCATATTTGCTGGGCCAGTCAGACTGCTTGACACTCCATATATGGTCCTGAGAGCAGCTGTCATCAAGGCCATATGTATTAGGTCGTGGTTGCTGTTGGATGCTACCCTGAGATTCCAGAGTGTTGCTACTGTATTCAGTAGGTTGTTTCAGCTGGGAGGCATACAACTCTGTTTGCAGTTGTTTAGCTCTGCAACCAGCAATGGATTCACTAGGCCAGACTGACTCACTGCCACTGACCGGGTCATTGTGAGAGATGACTTCAATAGCATCATCAGAGCCCTCTGAATGTCCAATATTGAGCTTTGTGCCCTGTAGATTGTCAGTAGGATATTTGCTAGACTCAGCTGATGAACTGGTGTTGACTTCTGGCTCTGGGCAGCTGGAAATTTCCACATTGCATTTATTGGGCCAGCTAATCCTTTCAAGAGCATCAACATTATACTGCTTGCTCCATCCTGTCTTCTCAGTTGAATGCTTACTGTTCCCCTCATCATCAACATCAGTGCAAAGTTGGGGCCATCCTGGCTTCCTCACATATGGCTCTCCTTCTTGATGCTCAGTGGTGCTGATGCTATATGTGCTGCTCCAATCTGACTCCTTCATCTGTTGGTCTGAACAGCTGCTACTATAGGCAGTGAGCCATTCTTCTTGTTTGGGGCTCGAACCACCCAACAATGGTGTCCCCTTGGTCCAGTCTTGCTGACTGGCACCAAATTCTACATCCTGCCTTTGCGTGTCACCAATGTTGTATGAGGTTGACCAGTCTTGTGTGCCAGGGCCAAACTCTCGATCCTGTTCTGTTTCACCAGGCCAATCCACCTTGCTGATGTCAGGAGCCCAATCCACATCAAAGGCAGCAGACCGATTAGCTTCCACTATCCCAAATTCACTGCAGAGGTCCTTCCGTGACCATCCAAGGAGATCCTAATAAAGAAAAACAAGGCAAAGAGAAAAACATGGCCAAGGGAGCAAAAATTAAGGAGAGACTGGATTCCTTAAACAGTCAGTATAAAAATACCTAAAAACAACCTGAAAAATGAAATTTACCAGGATCTGTCCTATCATTTGACTTAACCTTTGTAACTGAGGGGAGGGTACATATTTCATAAGCCCCAAAAAATCCCAGGTTCGTATGCTGATACCTCCAGCTACAGCTGGAAAAAAGCCGAATCTGGAATCCTGTGTAGACAAGAGGCATGCAATCTGTTTCCCTCCAGAGGTACTGAACTAGAATTCTTCTAATCCAAGCTGACTATGGTTTATGGGAGTTGTAGTTCACAATAGCTGGAGGATGCTGGTCTTCATTTGCTCAGTCAAGATCCGTTGAGTCAGCCTGATATTACTACAAAATATAGAGTTAAAATTAAGACATTGGTCCCTGGATACAAATGTGATTTAAAAATAGATTCCAGATCTTGAAAGACTGGAGACGAATGATATAGACAATACTGAACTAGCTGGATCAATGGTCCTACTTAGAATAAGATAACTTTTTCTGTTCCTAGTCTCTTTAGGGCCTTTTCTGATGCTACTATTTTTCTGTAAGGAAAACAATTTCTACATTACACTTTTCCTATACGGAAAGCAATTCCAAGTAGAAAAAAATTATGTGTCAAAGTCACATGCAGATTATCATGTGTGACAGTCCTGCCTGTTTGTAGCTAGGCGTGTGCCATACTGAAAAATGATCTCCACTTATGTACAGATATACCGTGCTACATTTAAGATACAGCTACATGTAAGTTCTGCCTGTTCTCCTACATAAAAGTTCTTTTTTGTTAACAAAACTGTAACAAAAAATGCCCACAAAAATATCAGTGTCAGGGAATGATTTTAGCAAGGGTGTACTGGCAAAGAGCACAAAAAAGTTGTATGGAAATTATTTACACGGCCCAAAAGGGAAAGGACATAGGAACCACTGATAATGGAGACAGCTTGCAATACACAGTAACAAAACTGCTAAAACTCCAATCAGCCTGTCTGGTTTCATGGCCTTTCAGAAATACCGCTTATTACATTCACCACTTTGAACATTTAATTCATAGTTCTAGAACACCATGACTCTTTATTAGTCCCTGTATGCAAGCCAGTACAATAATTAACACACATATCAGTTATTGTACTGGCTTATACACAACATGCAATTTTATATATATAGCTACAAAACTAAAGCACACTTCAGGTTGAATGGGATGGAACACAAGTCACAACATCTTGTCAGCCAACATCTAACCAAAAAGGCAAGAGTACCTTTGATGTGCACAGAAGGTTGGATCTGGGGAGAAGAGGGGAGGTGCCCTTCCCAGGATGATTAGAGGATTATCCCATGTGGCACCACCTTCTGGCTCAGTATCCAGGCTCACCTGCTCTGCAGCCATCCAACCTGTCTGACAACTTTGCAGCTTACTTAAAAACCAAGACCTGCCCTTCACAAAGACAGGCCCATCTGTTATCTAACTAGGCAAGAATGTTCAGCCACTTAGCTGTGCATGGACCCATTTAATGCTTTGCATGCCATGTCCTAAAAGCACTAGAAAAAGAATAGCAGTAGCACCTTCCATTCAAGAACTTTTTCTTGGCCCCAGGCAGCTTTCCAGACTTACACTAAATAAAGCACATTTACCTCTGGTCCTATCGGGTGCTCCAACTTGGGCAAGCCTCTCCTCTTCACATCATCAGCGCTGGGTGGAGGAGATGCCAGGAGTTTGTCCAACCAGTGTGAGCCAGGATGAGGCTCAGCTCCCCTCAGGTCAGTGTCCCCTGCCTTGCCTTCCTGTGCCAGTCCCAGAGCATCATCATCCTCCTGGCAGGAAGCAGCCGTCTGCACCTGGGCATGTTCCGAGAACAAGATGCAAGGCTCTGCAGGAGGGGCAGCTGTCTCTACACTTGACAGTGGTTCCATTATCTGTAAAGCCCCCTCCTCATGGGTTGGGGAAAAAGGTAGGAAGCTATCACCCTCCTCTTGAAATCCAACTTCTGCAGCCACTATAGGTGTTGTTAGCTCGAGGCTAGCAGGCTCCTTCTGAACAGAGGGACCTCCAGGCCCTGAAATGCTAAGGGCTGAAGGGGACTCCAGTTGCCCCTCAGATTTTTTCCCATTAGTTTGGGAATCACTGGAGTCACAAAGGCCGGAAGAGCACCCCAAAGCCTCAGGTTCATCTTCCTCCCCTCTCCTGTTCTGCTCTTGTGACCCTGTCTCCTCAGAAGCCCCTTTGTGTCTGAGATTCTCTACCCCTAATTCTGTTTCCAAAAGAACAGTGTCTTCAGCCTCCTGAATGGGAGACTGGGGAGGAGATCCCAGTCTCCTCTCACCCAGCTCAACAGGCTGGTTAGAGAAGGACCACTCAAAGGACTGGGACAGGCTCCAGTTGGACTCTCCCCCTGACGAAAATGGATGGCCCCCTCCACTTGGCAAAACTGCCAAGGATCCTCCCAACTCTTCCCTGACTGTGTTTTTATGCTGTGGCTGCACCACTCCCTCTGAGGCACGCCGGAGGCCCAGCTTAGAGAGTTGGGGGTCTTCATTAAGAAAGGGCATCTGCACTTGATTCCTGAGGAGCTCATGGTCCCCAGAGAGTACAGAGGGGACTTGTTTATTGGTGGGGGAGCCAGGGGGCTGATCAGAACCTACATGGTACTCAGAAGTACTTGGGGAACCAGGGGACTCAGACATTTGAAGCAAATTCTGTTGGGGAGCTGGGCCATGGTCACCATGAGCATGGGTGAAACTGGCAGACTGTCTAGGGAGAAGAGAGACATCAGGGTCTCTTCTAGTGAGGTCTGAAATACCTGAAATTATGGGGTGCCCTGTCAAGGTTTTAAATGAAATGCTGGGGCATTCTGGAGGCACGGGATCTGGAAGGGCTGGAGGAGAACCTGGAGACTGGGTAACACTAAGAGAGCTGCAGACAGGAGATCTGAGAGGTCCAAGAGGTGCATCAGGGGATCCTGGTGGAAACTGAGCTTTAATGCTCGAGATAGCTGCTGGAATATATGGGGAACCTGGGGCTTGGGCTGCTTCAGCAGCGGCACTTGGAGACCCAGGTGTGAATCCAGATGAGAACTCAGAGAGGGGTTGATAGGTCTGGGGGACAGAAAGAGCAAGAGAAGGGAAGAATTGATTTTTTACAAAAATGTCTTCATCCATGAAACATACTAAGCATCCCCCACTTACAACATGGTATTGATTCCTATCCCCAAACTGTATGGAATAAATAAATGCACTCCCCCAATCCTGCCCTCATCACTTGAATCAGCCTGTTCCATTTCTACATGATGGAGGTCAACCCCATAATCTGGAAAACCTGCTTCCACCCTCCCAACCAAATCTTCTCACAATCATTAATGCCAGAACGAAATGAAATGCAAAGAGTGAAGGAAGAAGGGAAAGACAGAAGCCAAAGAAACAAGCCAAGCTGCCACAGTAAAACCAAGGTTGTGTGCCCCACCCCAGGCTCCTTTCCAGCAGACCTACAATAAAGGAGAAACAAAGCCAAGCTAGGTAATCACACTCAATGAGCTGAAAGCCTTTCTCACCCTCTCCTTCCCTGGGAGAGGCAAAAGAAGTTAATCATTACCATCACCCACCTCAAACAAGGAATAAGAAGAGGTTGTGCTTTAGCTGTTTGTGGATTTGGCCCCAGGCCAAGGAGTTAGGAATTGCTTCATACATAGGTCACTGAACTGTGTGCATTGAGTCACAGCTTCTCCCTTGCCTCCAGCTAAGAGCCAGAACTCTGAACTAACCCTTCAAGCTTAGCCTAGGTTAGACTCGCATTAGCTAGTTAACCCAGCTGAAAACCCAAGCTAAGTTGTTTTGTTTGAATGGCTGAAGGATCATGGATCCACATCTCTGGCTTTCTTGCTGGAGATGTGTTTTTTGAAAATAAGCATTGAGAAAGTTATGGAGGGCTACATGCTAGGCTCACTGGCGAGAAGCATTAATAAATTTTCCCATGCCATGTAAGGTGAAATAGGTAAGTTTTCAAAAATCTCATGTTGATCTGTCAGAAACTGACCACCTTTGAAGAGCTAAGGCTGAATATTTCAGATCACAAAGTATCAGTCACTGGGCAAGTGAGTATACTAGATTTTTACAATGGTGTGCCCTGCAAGTTTTAGCCTGAGAAACCCAGTAGAGGTGCATGATTGTGCACTGTTTGCTTAGGTTACCAATCTCTTCTTGACGACAAGCATTAGTAGAGAAAGGAGACACGCACCCTACAGAGGGGGAGCCTGGAAGGAGAGAGGTGGCAGATACCCCTGAGACAGAGGACAGCCAGGAAGGAGAGAGCTCAGCGGAGGAATTGCCGTGCTGCAGATAACTCACACCAGGAGGAGATGATGGACTGCTATTTCCAAGTTGGCCTCCATCGCAGCTCATACTAGGTCGACTGGAGCTGCCGGAAGAAAGATATGCCACCATACAGGTATGATTATAACGGAGAACAAGCATATTTATTTATTTAACTTATATGCTGCCCACACTGCCCAAAGGTCTCTGGGCGGCGTACAACAATTCAAATACAGTAAAATATTAAAATATTCCTAAGGACCCCTGTGCTATATCTGTCACAAAAGGGTTTTCTCCCTGACACATGCATTATCGACAAAAAACGGGCAAAAGATTCTTTTCTACACATGCCCAGTCCAAATGAAGCAACTCTTCCCCTAAATGGAAAAATACAAAAGCTTCTAGACTAGAGATGGTGGTAATCACATACGAATACTCCCCCACAGGTGCAGACCGACCTCTCACCATTCCGCCGCTGCCACAGGCTTCACAATCCCTTCCTATCACTCCAGAGCTCACAATGGATTAGCCACTCTTTGACCTGGCAGAGAGACTCATCATCCAGCCTTCTGCCAGGAGTGGTTAATTTATTGCAAGCTCTGGAGTGATAGGAAGGGAGCATGGAGCCCACAGTGGCAGCAGACAGGTGAGTGGTTGGTCTGGCCCCAGGGGGCCAGACCCTCGTTATCTGCACATGTGGGGGTATATTCGTATTTGTTTATGAATACCCCCATTTCTATTCTAGACCTCACTAAAAGCTCCAGGCAGCATCATGTTCTGTGCAAAAGAGTTCCTTCTTCCTGATAAATTACTCAGCTGCAATATAAGACCCGAAAATTGCCTTGATTCACAATGCTATCCTGGGATTTGGAAAAGACAACAATGAGAAATGGGCCCAATTCTAGTCATGATAGGGCAGAGGAAGACCACACTGAATTGAATGAGATTTACTCTCATGTGTATGTGTGTAGGATTGCAGCCTTCAGTTGTGACATCCTTAGCTTCCATTTTTAAATCACAGGAATAATTAAATCACAGCTCTGTCAGAGCAGTGTGAGAAAAAAAAACAACCATCCTCAAAACACACCTGGCACAGTACTTCCACTTCCCCAGCACTCAAATAGTTAGAACAATGGTGAATCTGTATCCCACATCAGTTGCACTTTGTGATACACCACAAAGCCAACAATCAAAAACTATAAAAATGGCCTATTAAAATTATCTGAAACTCACCTGTCCCTAGAAAGGAAGTCTAAGTTTCTCTCTGTTGCTCTTGCTGGTTGCTCAGGTTCAGGCACATGTTGACCATTTGAATTTGTGGTTTCCTCCTTATTCCTTGACAATCTGCTCTCTTCAACTTCACAAGAGACTTTGTAGACAGGATCCTCTGATTCAGCTCCTCCCTGTTCTCCTTCACTGGCATTTCTCTGGAATGTGGTATAACCCTTTGGCCCCAGATGAACAGCTGTGCCACCATCCTGGCTGAAGAAAGAACGCACCAGCCGAGGCCTTTCAGGGCTGTTCGGCCCCTCCTTGTTGGGCTTCTCTATCTTGGCTAAGATCTCCTCCACCGTGGTGCCAGGAAAACGCTCTGGCTTGGCTGCTACTAGCACTGGTTTCACTTTGAAGGGAGCAGTACTCTTGCGTACAGTGCAAGATTCTCCACATTCTCTGCCAGAAGTTCCCTCCATGGCAGCGGGTTCCCTTGCAGGCCCAGCAGCTTCTCCATCTTCTCCACATGGCTTAACCATAGTGGAAAATGGAGACAAAACCTCCTTCCCATTGGTTGCCTCTTTTGGAGGGGACTTCAGGCTAAAAGACAGGCGTTTAACAGAACTGCCAGCCCCACTGCTGTATGGTTTTGGCCCAGCCAATAAATTGATCTTTTCAGCAGACGGCACCTCAGAGAGAGTCTGACGCAGTCCAGGAACAGGTTTCACTGGCACAGCTGGTTTTGGCAACACACAAGGTTTGGGTTTCACAGGTGGCTTTGGACGGGCATCCCCTGAAAAAAAAGTTGGGAAAGCTTTTAACACAGAGCTCAGCCTCAACACTTAGAAGCTAAATTACATGGATCCAAGATGGGAATCTAACACCTAAACACTAAAATAAAATAAAATAATTTTTTTTGTATTCATTCCAAACTTTTTCTCAAGAGACAGACTGCAGCCAATGCCTGATATTGACAAAGTGTTTACCTATCCAGTGTCTACCTCCTAACAGCACTTTCTTTGATTCCAGAAACACAGAGCCCTACATCCTGTTCCAACCCTTCCTTTTTTCATTTTCTTTGATAGCTAGGCTTGATCACAAGCTAGGTTAGCCTACCATCAAGCATAAAGAACATCAGCTATTTCATTCCAACGCTATAGCCATCACTAGACCAAATTTGGAAGGGGGAATGAGGTTTTGTGAACAGGTATAAAACTGAATGGCCAGTGAGAGGCACTGTGGGAGGTTCACTGAGGTAAGCAAGTCAAACTTCTCTCGAGGAACTCATACAAATCATTTATATTTAATGGGATATGTGTTCAGTTACACTTCTACATACTTATCATCATCCATGTTCACCTCCAATTAATTATGCAAACATAACTTGAGCTGGACTAGAGCAAGCTGGTCTTGCAGTGTTGTGCTGATAAGTAAAGGATCTGACAGCACAGTAGTGACATATGGAGCACAGTCTGGTTCAGCAAGCAATAAAGATGCATTCCTTTTTCTCTTAGGTGGATACACGTTGTTGCTGCAGCAGCATGTTCACTATATGATCCCCAGTTGTCCGCAATCACACAAAAAGAAAATCCCTCATACTGTGCCAAAGCCGCAGCACAGTGTCACTTCTCAGCCAAGGAGACGGGTTGTGCATTGCATTGCACCCCTAGAAAATTCACTTTGATCATCAAAACTGGATTGTACAAACAGCACTGTTCATACCATATATCACTGAATACATAGCCTCATAGCATACAACATATGCTGGTTGGTTCCTGTCAATCTTTCCACAAAAAGCTCTTTTAAGGACTAAACCAAGCCTAGAAGGAAGTGTTTAAATCATAAAGTGCAAGTCACTTAAGTTCTATCACCTTCTCAAGTTACAGACTAATGTCTCAGGACATACCTCTCTCAGGGCTGCTAGATGGCTGTTTGGGTTCCCTGCGGCCATTGGCAGCAGAACAGGGAAACGAGTAGGACTTAGGATCCATCACATCACCAGGCAGAGACTCTGAACTCAGCATATGTGCCAGTTCCTAGAATACAGAAAAAGCAGTTGAGGCAATATGCAAATTCAATAAAGAGATAGCCAAATTTTTTGTACCCAATATCAGCATGCCAGAGTTAACACCACAAAATACAAGTTTCCCCAACTTGCTTTCTTCCCTTGGATCCCCTTACTAACTCGGATGTGAAAAGCCCTTTTTCTCTCTCCCGCCCTTCCTGTGTTCCCACTCTCTCTCGCACACACACACGCACACACACACATATACTCAGAGACAGGGTCACAGTGGGCCACTCCCAGGGCAAGCTGGAACAAGGATGAAGAGAGCAGGTCTCCCACAAGCAGCCAGGCTATGACTCACACTGGTGGATGAGAATCTAGCCTTGCTCTTGCTCTACCCTGCACAGGACTGCCTCTGCTCCACCTCTGCCAAACCCTACCCCTCACTGACAACTTGTTCTCTCCCATCTCATGCCAGATTTGCCTTTCACACTCTCCTGCTTCCTCCTTCCTTTTGTTCATTCCCCACCAACTTCCCCACAATAGCTTTTTCAGTCCAAACCTCCTTTCTCCTTTCTGCTCCCTCCCTTCTTCATCCCTTCAAACAGCCTGATAGTTTCTGCTCTCAATCCGCCCCAGCTGCATATGCTCCCAACCCGGATATGCAGGGAGTAAACATCTGGAGTACTTCCCCCACCCCTCTCGATTTCTCAATTGCTTGGCACTGTCACTGGAATTCAGTGAGGTAAAGCTGGGGCCTGTGCCTGTCACCATGGCAACGGCCTCCCACTAGATTTCTAGAGAGGGCCAAAACCCTGGTTAAGAGGAGAAACAGCCAGCATCTTGGTTACAGAGACTGTGTGTTTCACAAACTGCTTCAAATGGCAATCATAGGGGTAATGTTCAAAAACAGAAGTCAACCCCAGAATAAAGCAAGGGGAACATTAATCAATAAAGCTCCCTGAGTATGAAAGAGATAGCTGAAATTAAAGCACAGCTACAAGGGTGCATATGGCTTCTTTCCTTAGTCTGCCTCTATACACAACAGAAATATATAAAAGTAACCAGAACTATTCAGCTGCACCTCATGAGCCAGGATGAGGGAAATTCAAAGCCAAACAGAGTGTCTTTGTAGGGAAAGGCAGACTAGACATCTCTGTTCTTGCTGCTCACACTCCCCCACCACCTAATTTTAGTAGTTCATTTCTACAAACCAAATAGTATCACAATTCTACCCCCTGACTTCTGCAAAGCTAATTCAAAGCACTGGTACACTGACATACTTGAGCCCAGGTCTTCTGATTATTATGATTATTCACTGTGCCTAACCTGGTGTTGTGCATCATATTGATTTCAACTTATGGAAACCCAGTAGGTTTTCAAAGTACAGTATGTGAAACATTTAAGGACTGGTTTCACCCATGCCTCTGCCCAAAGAATTTCTATGATCAAGCAGGGATTTGAGCTCAAGTTTCCTGAGTCCTAATCTGACACGCTATTCACTAAACTACACTGGTTCTCAACCTACCTCTCAATGCCTAAAACATCTGCCCATAAACAGCTACTGTAGCTCAGTGACTTGGAGCATCAGCCTCTCCTGAGAGGAGCTAGCCAAGCTAACTCAATGTGTGTGGGGGTGATGGGTTTTATGTGCCCTGCCATCTCTGCAGCTTTGGACAAAATGCATGCCCCCAGAGCACCAACAGAGAGGTTAGTAAACTACTTCTGATTAACGTATACTAGAAAACTCTGGGTCACTGCAGTATGTCAGAAACAACTCAATAGCATAAAATTAATATTATTCGTCCATATATGTCTGCCTTCCTTCCCTTGATATTCCTGCTTTTTCCTTCATCTACCTTCTTGTTTTCATATTCTGGTCTTTCCTCATCTTAACTTCTTGCAACCCTAAGACATCATCCTATTTACCCCACTCAGTGCATATAATAGTTGTTTATGCTTTGATGATCTTAAAAATAAATAAATGTTTTAAAAGTTTCTGTAATGCTCTCTAAGGGCTGCCCCTGCAAATAGTACAGAAGCTTCAGCATGCCCGTGATATGGTGGCCAGAGAAATTATAGGTACTAGTAGATTCTATTATATCTCTCCAGTTCTACTCTGTTTGCACTGGCTCCCTGTTTGCTTCCATGCTCAATTGAAGTTGCTGGTTTTGACCAACAAAGACATAAATGGCTTGCGACCTCAATATCTAATGGAACATCTCTCCTGAAACAATCTACCTATCGCTCCTCATTGTTGGTTAGGATGTTAGTATGGGGGTTACATTTTTAATTTAATTATCTTCATTTTAGCAGAGGACATTGTGTCACTTATATTACTATGTTATGTCTATCTGGAGTTTTTTAATCTGTTTAATTGCTTATTTCGTTGTTTTTTTGTAATATCATACCCTGGCTGTTCAAGATATGAGGCAGTATAAATATATACACACATACACAAACACACACACCTGCCATCGGTTTTATAGATATCATTGATTCAATACCTTTTGTCTGCTATACTGTTCAGATAATCTCCAGTAAGAACTTATGTTCTTACTGGAGATTGGAACATAGGATCTGGTAGCCCTGTTACAGAAGGGAGGAAGGCATTTCATGTAGCAGGAAGATGGGAAGGAAGAAAGCCAAGGAAGCCAGAATAACTGACAAAGACAAAAATAAATAAATGGCAGCGTATTAGCCATCTGAGCAGAGGAGATCCTTGTATTAGATGTACAGTATCTATTCAACTAGCGTACCAAACATAAGGAAACAGACGAAGCTTGCTTTCATCAAGCAGTTAGGATAGCTGAGCACAAGCAAGTATTAGTCCCATATGGGAAAACTGATGCATGTTGATTTTGCCATGGAAGCATGCAAGGAAACAACATACATTCATTATACTGTATAGTACATGTTATATTGCGATGTTGGCAAACATATTCATAATATTCATGTAAAAACATTCAAGCATGAAGTAAGCTTTGGATGGAAAATATATATCCCCTCTCCAAAAAAGGAAGCAACTAAAAAACAAAAGGAGAAATAAACACACATATTGTACTTCACTTTAGTAAAATGTGAGAGGAAAAAAATATGACAAGAACTGTCCTGTAGCTAAAAAAATATTCAGACTCCACATATAAAGAAACTCTGCATCACAGAGTAACTTACGTGTTGAAGCTGATAAGATTTACCACATGTTGTAAAAGTTCCCCAAGGGAAACATTTTTTCACAGCTAAGGGTACAGAAACCTGTAATACACAGAGACAGATCCTTGATCCATTTTGCATGCTACTATTGAGTCCAACAAGCAGTGGCTCTCCAGGATTTCAGACAAAAAGTTTTAATCCCTACCTGGAAATATTGGGGATTAAATTTGGGACCTTCTGGGGTGTGCTTTACCACTTAGCAAAGTCACCCTCCCCCCTTGGGTCCTCATATCCGTCCATAAAACAAACTTGCATTCCTTTTATGATTGCTCTCTCTGCTCCCTTCTTGGATAAATGCAAGACCAGGCTCAATGTACTCAATAGCTGGCCTTTTCTACAAAGTCATGTTGCTCCTGATGGGAAAGTATATTCATCCCACCTCATGTTAAATAGCAACATACTACAAAGAAAATGTATGATTGTTTCAAGGAAAAAATAAACACACAGAAACACTCTATTAGATACAAGGAAGCACATCATATTTTCCCCAAGTGAGCCTTGGGCTACAAATGATGAAACAGAGATATGAGGAAAATAACCTCTGAAAGATGTAAAATGAAGCAGTTGAAGCTTGAGAAAACAGACAGGTTCAGTGCATGAAGGAGTGTCTACAGCAGAATAGTTACCTGTCATGCTCACCTTGTTCCCTTACATCCTTATAAAGTAGTATATTATTTCACACTACACAGAACTGAAGCCAAGAAACAGCAACTCAGCCAAGGTTACCCAATGGTTTAACAGCTGAGCAGTTATCTGAGCTGAGGTAAGATACTCTGAATATAAATTTACCTCTCTGTCATTGGTTCCTCAAGAAAGATTTCTTGATTTGTGCAAAGTGACTCACAGCAAGATCTACTTCCAATGGAATCCAGAGAGTTTCAAGTCAGAAGATTACAGAAAGCCATCCACCCAAACTGTAATAGGGATCTGATTGAAGGGGTGGTGGTGGAAAAAGTGTGTGGCAAGATATGAGAGGAAGAAACCCCAGACACCAAAGGTGCACAGAGAAAGCATAAAATGCAAAAGCCAAGGAAAAAAAGTAGAGCTGAAAATGTCCAAAGGGCATTGTTCCAATTTCTTCAGAGGCTCATATTGTGAAGTATTTGCATCTCCAAGACATTCAGCAGAGGTTCACAAGTAGAGGGAATGCTAGAGAAGGCAATACATTTTTTAGGCCTTTGCCTACTCTATGACTCATAATTACCCCTCTCAACATATATCGGAAATGCTGTCTATAAGTACAGAACAAACTTGAAATAATCTTCTTCTGTTCCTACAAAGCTTTGTCCCTTCAGATGTTCTGGATTTCAACTCTCAAGAGCACCAGACAACAGGGCCAAAAGGCAGGAGTGATGGGTGATCTAATCCAGCAACATCTGGGTGGCTGAATCACTGTTCCTGAACAATGCACCACTAATGCAACACACAATATAACAAGGCAATTCCATGTTAATCTCTCTAGTAAGTTATATGTTGCTTAAACATTTGTTCTTGAGAATCCAGAGAACAACCCTCCCAAGGTGTTGTGTTCCTATTGTTCACTACCATCACTTAGTGTCATACTAGATTTTTTAAAAAACTAAAACCATGCTGATTTGGAACAGTTTTTAAAGCTCCCACTGCAAGTGTAGCATAATCCTTTCAAGTCTGGATTGAAGCAGCATTATTGCCTCATTTGGTTCAGAAATGTGGCGTGTACTACAATTGTGCCCCGCAAGACAATGTTAATCCATTCCATTGAAATGGCTGTTTTGTGAAAACATCGTCTTGCAAAATGCGATTCCCCATTGAAATGAATTGAAATCTGTTTAATGAGTTCCAATGGGGACAAATTGTAGTCGTTTTGCGAAAATCGCCCATAGGGAAGCCATTTTGCGAAGTGCTGATCAGCTGTTAAAATCGCTGTCTTGCGAAGCATCGGTCCCGAAAACACCTGTTTTGCTAAGAGCTGATCTGCTGTTAAAATTGTTGTCTTGCGAAAATCGGTCCCGGAAAAAAAATCTTGGGAAGCACGGACCAAAACATCGTATAGCGAAAATCGCCCATAGGAAACACTGTTTTGCAATAGCAATCAGAAAAACTCATCATCATGTGAATTTGTCATTTTGCGAGGTAATCATCTAGCGGGGCACCACTGTATATAATCCTCCCTCCAAGGCAAGCACCCATAGCCCTTCACGTCTCTGTTATGGTGCTCCTGGATTTGAAACTGTTGCAGGGACAATTGCGGGGGGGGGGAGAGAAGTACTAAGGGAAAACTACCTTTTAAAATGTCACACAGATTGCCTTGAAATGGAAGCAAGACTGCAGAGATGATGGGAGTGAAGCTTTTGAAACTCCCTTTTAAGTAAAGGTGGCATGTACAATGCCTCTAGCACAAGTACCCCACTTGTGACATGGAATGGAAGACAAAAAAAATGACAAAGGCTCTCACTTCAACAAGTCAGTCTGAGTAAAAGTCTCAAACCTTTTAAGCAAAATGTAGATGAAACTGACTTCTTCTGCCTTACACAGCATATCAGCAACCAGTGTGGCATGGAACTTGTGACCCAGAAAGAGCTGCAGAATTCCCTCAGAAGCAGCAGAAACCCTACCATGAGAGGAAGGGCAGATATGATGTTTTCTGCAACACAACAATCTTTTTAAAAGAAGGTGCTCTATTGCATGGGAAGTACACCTTGCACAACAAGGGCTGAGTCCGGCCACTGCTTCAATAACTTTATCATCTAAAGCTAAAAGGACATATTTACAAGGCTACAGTTTAAATGGAGTGGGAAGCAGTGATCTAAAGAACAAGGAAGGTAGAAAGATAGCATAAACATACCACAGTATACTGCAAGGAACTCCAAAGGTGACAATGTCCGAGCTACTACAGATGTCTAGGCAAAACTTCTGCTATATGTGGACCATTATTTTCAATGCTATGCTGTTTATTCAAACAGGGAAATGCTTTCAGCAGCCCAAATCTCCCCTGTATATCTGCAGTGTTCATGTACAAACAAGACTACATGCCCACACACTCATCTATATATCATTATAATAAACAAGTAATGTATTTAAAACCCCTTCCGGGAAGAGGAAAATAAAAGGGTGGAGACACCTTAAAGAGAAGCAGCAATATGGACAGACAAACACAGAGAAATTTGTAACAACAATCATATTTCAAGTGACACAACATTGGCCTGTTACAAAACATGTGGATCTTATCCTACAGGCAGATTGATCCGCATCCATATCTGTAAAAGATCTTCAAGCAATAGGCTCAGAAAAGAAATCCCAAACTGGAGACAAGAGCAGGATCGGAAAGAGGTCATTATAGAATTTTGAAAAGAAGGCAGTCAAGGTAGACTATTCAGTAAAAGTTCTTGAATTAGGTAAAGAATTTCAGGGGAATATAATTTCAAGAAAAGGAGAATACGAAAAGGAGAATGCTGACACATGACACCAGAACCTCAAAAGAGGTGTGTTTTCCTAGCAAGGAAGGACCTTCATTAAAAAAAAAAAAGCAACACCAGCCCCTCACTTAAAAGACACAACTTTTGCTTTAAAGAAAACATACTGCAGTCCAACACAGACCACATTCCCACAAGCAAAATGGCATGACTGTGAAAAGAAACAAATGGCCATCATATAAGAGACACTATTTTGTGTTGGCACCGAAGAGTGTGGGTGAAAGGATGTGTCAACAGAAGGGTTTCAGGGGCACTGACCACATCTGTAGTAACCTGTGTTTTTTGTTGCTGTTGTTTAGTTGGTAAGTTGTGTCTGACTCTTCGTGACCCCATGGACCAGAGCCCGCCAGGCCCTCCTGTCTTCCACCGCCTCCTGCGGTTTGGTCAAAGTCATGTTGGTAGCTTTGATGACATTGTCCAACCATCTTGTCCTCTGTCATTGCCTTCTCCTCTTGCCGTCACACTTTCTTAACATCAGGGTCTTTTCCAGGGAGTCTTCTCTTCTCATGAGATGGCCAAAGTATTGGAGCCTCAGCTTCAGGATCTGTCCTTCCAGTGAGCACTCAAGGTTGATTTCCTTCAAAATGGATAGGTTTGTTCTTCTTGCAATCCAGAGGACTCTCAAGAGCCTCCTCCAGCACCACAATTCAAAAGCATCAATTCTTCGGTGGTCAACCTTCTTTATAGTCCAGCTCTCACTTCCATATATTGCTACTAGAAAAACCATAGCTTTGATTATGCGGACTTTGTCAGCAAGTGATGTCTCTGCTTTTTAAGATGCTGTCTAGGTTTGTCATCGCTTTCCTCCCAAGAAGCAGACATCTTTTAATTTTATGGCTGCTGTCACCATCTGCAGTGATCATGGAGCCCAAAAAGGTAAAATCTGCCACAGCCTCCCTTCTATTTCCCAGGAGGTGATGGGACCAGTGGCCATGATCTTAGTTTTTTCAATGTTGAGCTTCAGATCATTTTTGGAAAACTTTGCTGATACTCTGGACTGCTAGAAAGACGAACAATTCCTTCTCACTTTCTGCCATCAGAGTGGTATCACATGCATATCTGAGGCTGTTGATATTTCTTCCAGCAATCTTAATTCCGGTTTGGGATTTTTCCAGTCCAGCCTTTCACATGATGTATTCTGCATACAAGTTAAATAAGCAGGGAGACAATATACAGTCTTTTCGTACTCCTTTCCCAATTTTGAACCAATCAGTTGCTCCATATCCAGTTCTAACTGTTGCTTCTTGTGCCACATATAGATTTCTCAGGAGATAGATAAGGTGGTCAGGCACTCCCATTTCTTTAAGAATTCGCCATAGTTTGTTGTGGTCGACACAGTCAAAGGCTCTTGCGTAGTCAATGAAGCAGAAGTAGATGTTTTGCTGGAACTCTCTGGCTTTCTCCATAATCCTTTCTCTTTAAATCTTAGCAAGATTTAAAGGGAGGCGAACACCGCACTGCTAATTCTGGCGAGCATGGAAACAGGGCCCAGCGAGAGAGGGAGTGGTGGGAGGAGGCAATGTTAGAGGAATCCGGCCAGAAGGGGGTGGAGAACAGCATTCGTTACGCATAAAGTGGCGATGTTACAAAGAAGGGGACACCGAGGCCAGTTCGAAGAAACAAGAAAGTAGGCAGGCAGGCAGGCAGGCAACCGGATTTAAGCCCGGATTCCATCGGCCAGCAAACAATCAGAGCACAGGACAAACCCAGATGCACACCGAGAAAACACAAAGCGGTGTACGTGCGTACCATATGGGACTAACTCGAGCCTTCCCACGAGAGCTAATCCGTCACCCCGGCCCCTTAACTCCACGCTCGAAGCGCCAGACCAGGCCTATTACAAGCCCGGGACATCCAGAAGCCCCACGGCTTCGCCACCGCGGCGACTCAATCCGGCGGCGACTCAATCCAGATACCCACCCAGCACACTTTCAAACCAACGTGCTGAGGGGGGGGGCTGGGGGGGTACTTTCCTCCCTCGGTCTCTTTCCCACGAGGCCTTCAGATACCCCCACCATCCGCCGGTAATAACCTCACGGCCCCTTCTCCTCTTTCTTGCACAACCGTCTATCCCCTCGACCCCCTTCCCCCTCCCGATCGGATGCCCGCCCACTCTTCCCGGGCAAGCCCGGGATTCCGCGCTAATCCCAGCCCCACCGTTTGGGAAGCAGTGCCTACCGCTCTTCGTGCACGCAGGCAGGCAGGCAAGCACGCACACCCCTGGGGCCTGCCTTGAAAGCTCCTTACCGGGCTCCGCGAGGTAGGGCCAGGCGGAGACGCGGCCGATTCTCGTACGGTATGCATATTCATGACGTTCAACTCAAGACCCAGGCTTGCCCCGCCCACTTCGCTGCATATTCATATGACCGCGGAGACGCCCAACCCCACGTGTCACATTCAGAAGGGCGCCAGCGGCCCAGGCTCCGAAAAGGGCGGGGCCCCTGGCGAGGAGGGGGACGGTTTCAACCGAATCCGCTCCTTTCGGCCTTCTGAAGGAAAATGGTGGGTCGGGGGGGGGGGCCGAGAAAGGCTGGTTGGCAGGCGTAGCCAAAGGGCAGGGCCATAAAGAGCGTTTCTCTCTCTCCTCTCCCCCCCCCCCGCATTTGTAATCTAAAACGTTAAAGTTGAAATAACTTTCCCACTGCTGGGTGACTTTGAAACTTACTTGTTTTTTTTTTTAAAAAAATGTGTGTCCTTGGTTGTTTAATGTAATGTATGGTGCTTTGTAAACATGCGATCCTTAAGTATACGCAACAAGAGGCTGGTTCTCATTTTTGTGGTTAGGTTTTGGCTCATGAGCGAAACTTTTCGAGCGCTCCCCTCCACTCGCAGCTACTAACGCAGCCAGAAAGTGGCTTCCTTCTTCCCAGACCCAATCCCTCCGCGTCCCGAGCACCTCGAACACTTTGCTGACCCCTGGCTCGAAGCCGATCCCCCAGTTCGTGAAGCCCTCCCTGCAATGGCAGCTTGTTCATTAATTGGTGACACTGAGGGAAGCTCGATTGCCCCTTCGCTCCAGCCCCGTTCCTTTGGAGCTTGGTGGGAAACTACTGTACGTGTTTTCTTCCCTGCCTTGACAATCTCTTTTAGGTTGGAACTGCATACATTTGCTTTCCTCTAAGTCTTACTGAACTTAACAGGGCTGCCTTTGGAATAAATAAGTAGAGGATTGCACCACCGTTCAGCTCCTTGCTGTGGCCGCATATTTTTTTGAACTGATCCTTGGCTTTATGTCTCTCGTTGTTGTTTCGCCTACAATAGTATACAGTATTCAGAAGCCCTAGAGTTCAGTGGGGGGCCCTCCCCTGTCAGCTGGTACCGGGGGGCAGCCTTAATCCCTAAATGGGCTTCGTATCATATCTTTTTAATTGCAAGTTTTGCCCTTTTTGTACTTCTAACCTTTATGAAATGTTCTGACCCTTCCGGAGTTTGAAAGGCGCGAAACATTCCAAAATCAATAACCTCTAGAAAAAAAAAGATAGCATAAAGCCGGAAAAAGCAAGATCGACAGTTCACTCTGTTAGAGCAGATGTAATGAACGCCAATACTAATAGAGTTTTGTCAAGAGAATAAGCTGGTCATCACAAACACTCTTTTCCAACAACACAAGAGGCGACTCTATACATGGAAATCACCAGATGGGCAATATCGAAATCAGATTGATTATATTCTCTGCAGCCAAAGATGGAGAAGCTCTATACAGTCAGCAAAAACAAGACCTGGAGCTGACTGCGGTTCTGATCATCAGCTTCTCATAGCAAAATTCAAGCTTAGACTGAAGAGATTAGGAAAAACCACTGGGCCACTCAGGTATAATCTAAACCAAATCCCTTATGAATACACAGTGGAAGTAAAGAACAGATTTAAGGAACTAGATTTGGTGGACAGAGTGCCTGAAGAACTCTGGATAGAGGCTCGTAACATTGTCCAGGAGGCAGCAACGAAAACCATCCCAAAGAAAAGGAAATGCAAGAAAGCAAAGTGGCTGTCCAACGAGGCCTTAGAAATAGCAGAGAGGAGAAGGGAAGCAAAATGCAAGGGAGATAGGGAAAGTTACAGAAACTTGAATTCAGACTTCCAAAGAATAGCAAGGAGAGACAAGAGGGCCTTCTTAAATGAACAATGCAAAGAAATAGAGGAAGATAACAGAAAAGGAAAGACCAGAGATCTGTTCAGGAAAATTGGACATATTAGAGGAACATTTTGCGCAAAGATGAACATGATAAAAGACAAAAATGGGAGGGACCTAACAGAAGCAGAAGACGTCAAGAAGAGGTGGCAAGAATACACAGAGGAATTATATCAGAAAGATTTGGATATCCCAGACAACCCAGACAATGTAGTTGCTGACCTTGAGCCAGACATCCTGGAGAGCGAAGTCAAGTGGGCCTTAGAAAGCCTGGCTAACAACAAGGCCAGTGGAGGTGATGGCATTCCAGTTGAACTATTTAAAATCTTGAAAGATGATGCTGTTAAGGTGCTACATTCAATATGCCAGCAAGTTTGGAAAACTCAACAGTGGCCAGAGGATTGGAAAAGATCAGTCTACATACCAATCCCAAAGAAAGGCAGTGCCAAAGAATGCTCCAACTACCGTACAATTGCACTCATTTCGCACGCTAGCAAGGTTATGCTCAAAATCCTACAAGGTAGGCTTCAGCAGTATGTGGACCGAGAACTCCCAGAAGTACAAGCTGGATTCCGAAGAGGCAGAGGAACTCGAGACCAAATTGCTAACTTGCGCTGGATTATGGAGAAAGCCAGAGAGTTCCAGAAAAATATCTACTTCTGCTTCATTGACTATGCGAAAGCCTTTGACTGTGTGGACCACAGCAAACTATGGCAAGTTCTTAAAGAAATGGGAGTGCCTGACCACTTTATCTGTCTCCTGAGAAACCTATATGTGGGACAGGAAGCAACAGTCAGAACTGGTCATGGAACAACTGAGTGGTTCAAAATTGGGAAAGGAGTACGTCAAGGCTGTATATTGTCCCCCAGCTTATTTAACTTATATGCAGAATACATCATGCGGAAGGCTGGACTGGAAGAAACCCAAGCCGGAATTAAGATTGCCGGAAGAAATATCAACAACCTCCGATATGCAGATGATACCACTCTGATGGCAGAAAGTGAGGAGGAATTAAAGAACCTTGTAATGAGAGTGAAAGAGGAGAGTGCAAAAAACGGTCTGAAACTCAACATCAAAAAAACTAAGATCATGGCCACTGGTCCCATCACCTCCTGGGAAATAGAAGGGGAAGATATGGAGGCAGTGTCAAATTTCATCTTCCTGGGCTCCATGATCACTGCAGATGGAGACAGCAGCCCTGAAATTAAAAGGCGCCTTCTTCTTGGGAGGAAAGCGATGACAAATCTGGACAGCATCTTGAAAAGCAGAGACATCACCTTGCCAACAAAAGTCCGAATAGTCAAAGCTATGGTTTTTCCTGTCGTGATGTATGGAAGTGAGAGCTGGACCATAAAGAAAGCAGACCGCCGAAGAATTGATGCCTTTGAATTGTGGTGCTGGAGGAGGCTCTTGAGAATCCCCTGGACTGCAAGGAGAACAAACCTATCAGTTCTAAAGGAAATCAACCCTGAGTGCTCACTGGAAGGACAGATCCTGAAGCTGAGGCTCCAGTACTTTGGCCATCTAATGAGAAGAAAAGACTCCCTGGAAAAGACCCTGATGTTGGGAAAGTGTGATGGCAAGAGGAGAAGGGGACGACCGAGGATGAGATGGCTGGACAGTGTCTGCGAAGCAACCAACATGAACCTGACACAACTCCGGGAGGCAGTAGAAGACAGGAGGGCCTGGCGTGCTCTGGTCCATGGGGTCACGAAGAGTCGGACACGACTAAACGACTAAACACAATGAACGCCAATATATGACTGGACTCTTAAAGCTCTTTGGTCAAACCACTGAGGAAGTACCTGCTGAAAAAGGCAGGGGACTATACAGTAACCCCAATTAATCTGCTGGTGGCAAAGTTTCCAACCAAAAGATAAACAAATCCTTTCAGGCTAGAAACTTCCTCAATTCCAGGCTACCCTATGGAGAAGGAAGTAATCTGCATAATCTCTTCTTTTCCACTTTTTTTTTCTGGAACCTGTTACTTTGCCTGCAACCACGCCCCTGCCATTTACTCAATCTCTCCCCCAAATAAATAGACCATATCCTGGAATCTAAATCCAGCCCCCCGGCAGCCAATCCAGGTCTTCTAATGTTAAACCTTGGCCTCAGAAGCCTTTCAGGCTTTGCTGTCGCAGTTCTTTTCCATTTTCTTCCCTATTTTAAAGCAACTGCATTTCATTCATTTAGTGATTTGTTTTATTCTTTATTGCTTATCATTTATAAAGCTACATCATAATGTTTTTCTATTCCCAAAGATATTTAATTCCTATTGTTCAAAGAAACTCCTTTAAAAGGGTGTGTATTACTGGGATAAATCTGTCTGTTCTCCAGATTCAAAACTCCCATATAGGTTGGTATACTTATTAGTTCACATATATGTTTGGGGAGCATATATGTAATTAGTTCATTGAAATAACAATGCGGTCCAAAAGTGCTATATTAAGGTGCCACAAAGTTCTTGTTTTCTTTTTTTAATTTTTGTTTTGTTTCCTGTTTGATATGCTTGCACAGACTAACATGGCTACCACTTCAATTACTTTCTAATTTTAGTTGGCATAAGCTTTGATCGCTGGTAACCCACTTCTTCAGGTCATTAACTGTTTGAATCTGAAGATCGGGGCTACAGGCCAAGAAAGCTTATCCTAAACAAAACTTACCATTTTTTATGGTGCCACAGGATGTTTTTGCTGCAACTGGGTACCAGGATTATCTCCTTGAAAATACCTGAAAATGAATCAACTGTTTTTAATCAAAAACAAAACTCAAAGTAATGTTTATTTTCCTTTCTGCCAAGTGCAAGCAAAGAAACCCCATTGCTTTAATGAGATAATACTGAAAAGAGCCTTAAAAAACCAGAGAAAAATCTATATCAATCTGCATGAGCACAGGATTCCCAGTATGGTGTAGTAGTGGATAGAGTGACGAACCAGAGTTTGAATCCTCGCTCAGCCATGGAAAATTCCTGGGGGAGCAGAACTGGTAAAACCATTCTTTAAACATCTCTTACCTTGAAAGCCCTATTAGGGTCACTATACTCACTATAGGTGGGTTCCAACTTAATGCCATTTAACAACAACAAAGGTGTGCATAACACATAGGTAAAGATTCCCCTTGACACTTTTTGTCCAGTCGTGTTCGACTCTAGGGGGCAGTGCTCATCCCCGTTTCCAAGCCATAGAGCCAGCGTTTTGTCCGAAGACAATCTTCTGTGGTCACGTGGCCAGTGCGACTTAGACACGGAACGCTGTTACCTTCCCACCGAAGTGGTCCCTATTTATCTACTTGCATTTGCATGCTTTCGAACCACTAGGTTGGCGGGAGCTGGGACAAGTGATGGGAGCTCACTCCGTCGCGTGGATTTGATCTTACGACTGCTTGGTCTTCTGACCCTGCAGCACAGGCTTCTGCGGTTTAGCCCGCAGCTCCACCACGTCCCTTACATAACACATATGTTCTTACAAAACTAACTCTAGTTATAAACTGCTTGTTTTTTAAGCATGTATTCATTAACTACACACAGAACAAAACCTTGATTTTCATTTTCATGGTTTTGGCTGATGATCAAAAAGCACTCCTGTCCAGTCAAGGTTTTCCCACCTGCTCTGCAACAACTAACACGGCCAGCACATGGTTTCCTTCCAGAACCCAGTCACGACCACACCAAGCACCTCAAACCTTCAATAGAAAAAAGCAACAATGACTTGAAATGATTTAGTGAAAGTGAAAGAAGAAAATGCCAAAGCAGGAATGCAGTTGAACATTAAGAAGACCAAAATTGTGACTACAGATGAATTATACAACTTTAACGAAATAGAGATTTTTTTTATACCTTGGTTCAGTCATCAATCCAAAGGGAGACTGCAGCCAAGAAATCAGAAGAAGAATGAGATTTGGAAGGGCAGAAGTGGAGGAACTACAGTAGAACAGATAATCAAGTGTAACAATGTGTGAAAGCTGGACAGCTTTCTTTCTTTCATACTTTCTTTCAAATATTTTTACCCCGTTTTTCTCCTTAAAAAGGACCCAAGGTGGCTTACATCATTAAAAGAAAATATTTTAAAACTAAAAACTGCAAGTATAAAAATGTTTAAAAGGGTCAAGCAAATTTGTTATTGTTTAGTCGTTTAGTCGTGTCCGACTCTTTGTGACCTCATGGACCAGAGCACGCCAGGCCCTCCTGTCTTCCACTGCCTCCCAGAGTTGGGTCAAATTCATGTTGGTAGCTTTGATGATGCTGTCCAACCATCTCGTCCTCTTGTGAGACGGGGGCGAGAGTGGTAGCTCTCTCGCCAAAGTGCCGTCCCTTCCCCTCACAGTCGAGAAAGAGGTACAGACCTTGCCCACCTCATCTTCTGACAGAATGGAGCAGCAAGGGACAGACACGCAGGAAATGGAGGGAGAAATACAGAAGTTAACTGTTGAAGGAACTGAGGGGAAAACAGCAGGAGTGGAGAAAAAGGGCGGAGATAGAGGCGGAGGCAGCAGATATAAAGACGAAGGAGGAACAGGTGCCGCCAGGTTGGGAATGGGTCTGGATGGAGGACCCCTGGACTGGCGCATGGGAAAGATTATGAGTCCTGAAGGAAGAGGCTGATTACAGACAGAGGAGAGATTCCCCCGAGACCCTCTTATTGGGGAGAAGCTGAAGCCAGGGAGTGACGGAGAAAGCTATGAGAGGAAAAGGAGAGAGTGGAAAGAGAAAGGGGAGAGAGAATAGAATGGAGGGTGAGCGAGATGAGGACGAAGGGATACAGGGAGGACCCTGGGCGACCCCAACATCAATCGGACATGCCCGGTGGACGGACAATCAGGACAATGACACCGTTCCCCTGCTGGATGGAGAGGCAGGACAGACGATGAACCCTAATGTGTCAGTGGACAGGATGGGCCCGTGGAACCCGGGTGAAGGGAACCCATTCCTAGTTGAAGGATGGAAGTCCCTGACTGACCTGTTGTTGGCAGGAGAGAAACCTCACCCCTGTTTCAAAATTAAATAAATCTCCTGATTTATTTGAATGAAGAAAGGAGCCAAAAGTTGAACCCTCACACCTCTGTCGTCCCCTTCTCCTCTTGCCTTCACACTTTCCCAACATCAGGATCTTTTCCAGGGAGTCTTCTCTTCTCATGAGATGGCCAAAGTACTGGAGCCTCAGCTTCAGGATCTGTCCTTCCATTGAGCACTCAGGGTTGATTTCCTTTAGAATGGATAGGTTTGTTCTCCTTGCAGTCCAGGTGACTCTCTTGAGAGTCTCCTCCAGCATCACAATTCAAAAGCATAAATTCTTCAGCAGCCAGCCTTCTTTATGGTCCAGCTCTCACTTCCATACATCACTACTCGAAAAACCATAGCTTTGACTATGCGGACCTTTGTCGGCAAGTTGATGTCTCTGCTTTTTAAGATGTTGTCTAGGTTTGTCACCACTTTCCTCCAAAGAAGCAGGTGTCCTTTAATTTCATGGCTGCTGTCACCATCTGCAGTGATCATGGAGCCCAAGAAGGTAAAATCTGTCACTACCTCCTTATCTTCCCCTTCTATTTGCCAGGAGGTGATGGGACCAGTGGCCACAATCTTTGTTTTTTTGATATTGAGCTTCAGATCATTTTTGGAGAACTTTGCTGATACTCTAGACTGCTAGAAAGACGAACAAGTGAGACCTACTATAAATCAAGCCTGAACAATCTCTTGAAGCAACAGTGATGAAACAGAGGCTGTCCTGCTTTGGAGACATCATGAGAAGGCAGGATACTCTATAAAAGACAATAACGTTGGGAAAGATTGAAGGCAGCAGGAAAAGAGAAAGACCAAATATGAGATGGATTGACACTCACCCCACCCCAAGGATACCACAGGCTTGAGCTTGGAAAATTCCAGACATAGGAATTATATCTATGTCCAGTATTACTGTTTCTTGCTCATAGAAGAAAGAACATTATAGTTGAGAGTGGCAGTCCCATGCACATATCACAAATGACAACAACTTTAACTTCTAGATGTTTAAATGAGGTTGAAACAGATAAAAGAAGAAATATAGGTGGTAAGAAAATATAGGTCGTAAATGTTTTGCTCTACTCACCCACTTACTGGACATTGTATCAAGATGCTTTCAGAACTCCATAAAAGGTAATTTTGCTAGATAAAACTTTAAAATCAATTTTAGCCACTAGATGGGGACTTACACCAGATCATACTTACGTCTCAGTGTGTGTTACATGTTATTAATTTTTAGTAACCCTGACTATTCTTTCTGGCAAGTAAATCCCCCTCCCCACAATTTAAACACACAAATAATTAAGAAACATGGCTTATTTTGAGCAATACCTATTATAGGACTTACAGAAATCCTTGGCTACTAGTGTCATTAATGGTGGAAAATAGAAAGGAAGATATATGTGTTAAAGGGATTTTAAAGGAATATATGTGCTAAAGGGATTTTCTGTCCTCTTTAAGCAAAACAGTTTTCTTACATATGAAAATATACATTGCTGGAATCTGGACAGCCACCAGTTTTCCCATTTTTCAAATGTTTTCTTAAAAAAACATTCATCATGCTACCTGAATCTAGGACAATGGTGATGATCAATTTACACAAGCTTTCAGGAAAAAAACACACTTATTTCTGTACAAAGCTCAGCATCACTGCAGGCCAAGAAGGACCACGAGACTTTCAGTGCCAAAAGGTCACATGCTCAGAAAAAAAATCTTTTTTTTAATGACAGCACCCAAGTGATTAAAACGTCTTCATCAGCAAGCAGGGTTAAATTCTCAAGGATTGTACTGTATGGCATTTTTTAAAGGGTGAGGAGGCACTTATCTACCTGGTATAACAACAAATGACACTCAGGGAGCCTAGTCTCACTCAGCAGGAACTTCAGAGCTTGGAAACTGACCAAAAGAAAGCCTTTCTCACGTCTGTGTTCATATGTTCTGTCTGGTTTGACTCTCCTCAACCCCATTATCAACATTGAGACCCTGTTTGAGAACCAGAAGAATTTCCTTGGACTTTTGTAGAAAAGAGGGATGAAATTGTCTCATCAGTATTTGAGTGGCACTAAACCCCAACTTTCATAGAGCACATCCAGACCCAAGAAACTGGAAGTTGTGACAAGAGATCTGGGGCGAGGGTGGACCAGGTGGTCAGGAAGAGCTTTGGGCCTTGACTTTTCCCTCTCTAATTCACACCCTCTGGAAAGGCCTGGATGGGATCCCCCCCCCTTTCCTCCAGCTGCTGGTCTCTACGCCTCAGCCACCCCATCTCATCCAGCAAAGGAGTGAGGTGGGGTGATCAGCGAGAGGCAGGATAACGCCTGACATCCATAGTAGTCATACTGCGGTTCCTTTTCCCCACAATGCCCAGAAACCCGAGCCCTTTGCAAAGGAAATAAATTGATAGCATGCACACATGCAGCACCAGTACAGAATAAATCGATATGTCATCAGTGCAAAATAACACCACACTCCCAGCAAAGGGAAAATTGCTGGCTGGGTAAATGACTCAGCCATGACTATGTGTTGTGTAAGCGGAAATTTTTGCAATAACCTAATGGGTACATTTCGCTGGTGTGATCAGGCCCTGCGTTTCCATAAGTAACATATTAGTTCACCTGTAATTCATATTGTAAGTACAGTACTCATGTTTAGTAGTCCAGCCATGCATAGTGTATTTAATTCTTGGGCAACAGATCCTATACATGCTTAGAAATAAGTCCCACCAGACTTTTAATTTGCACACATTCATAGAACTGGGCTGCTGCCTTACTAACTGGTTATATCCTTCAATATACTTTTGTTCAGGTGTGTCACAATATCTACAGAGCCATGCCACAAAACATTTTCTCTAAATAAAAAAGAGGTAGGGAGAAAAATACAAATGAAACATGAGGGAAACATGGAGAATCATGTTTCAGTGTAGGAACAACTAATGCTGGCATAAGCTCTGGGCTCACAAGACGGAAGCACTGGAAGTTTTTGATTAGCAGGGGTGATAATGTCATCTTCCACCAATACATCACTGTCAGCTATCCCTCTGGCAATTTACCCCATTCAAGGGTAGCCTGGTCTTGAGTGGGCAACTGAAACCCATGAGCTTTACAAAATATCTGTTCTCAGCAGAAAAAAAGTGTTAGAACCAATTTGCTGATACAAAATAGCACAATTTTGGGATGTTTGGATTTTCCTTGGGATGTATGGCTGTGTGGCGTTTCACAATGAGTGCCTTCATTTTTGTGTTTACCAGTGCATTGCTTGCAACCACCTGCTCATATGTATTGACTATCTCCACAAATCAGGACCTGCTGTCCACGTGGCACCTATTAAAAAAAGAGGAGCCTTGTTCTCTGTTGTGTATAGTCACTGTACTAGCAACATTATTAGGCTCATAAATGGTAGACTAACTTCTTCCTCGCACTGAAATTCCTGCCCTCTCAAAATCTGGAAGAGATGAATACTTCACCAAGTAAGATGGCCACTTTGATGACAGAGCAACATCTCTTACCTAGCCTTGGCTGTTTGGCCAAAGCAGGAGCATAAGAGTATGATGCTATTGTTGTACTAGACTACAGGTAATTGAAACATGGCTCCACTTGCTCTTGGCAAACTCGTTGTACACTTCCAGTAAACAGCTTGCACAAACTTGGCTGAAGAAAATGTGAGAGCCTTGGGGAATTTTACATTCTGCTTTGCTTCGAGATAGGCAAAGAGGAATTTGCCTTCCTGGCTTCCCTCGCAAGCTTCTACAACAGCCTTCAGAGCACTTAGTCCTTGACGTTCAAGCACCATAACAGGAGAGGGACTCTTCCTTGCCAGGCTTAGCAAAGCAATCCAGTGCTTATTAAATTATCCCAAAGCAGGAAATGCTGTCTGACTCATGGGTGATTGGGAGATGGCCTCCCAAAGGTTCCCATCACCATTTAAATGGATGGCAGAGGAGTGGTAATCCACACTAATAAGATTACAAATCAGTTCCCTAGCTCACATTAACAGTGGCAGCAGCAACAAGCTTCAAGATGTTTTATTAGTAATGGAGCTAGATAGAAAATCATACAAAGAGCTACGTAGCCCTTAAATTTACAAAAGGCAATGGGTTACAGGGAAAAGAAGTGACTATAAAAAGGTGTAGGAAAGTGCATATAAAATCTCAACTTTTTTGCAAGAAGGGAGCAAGATCTGTTTCACATCTACATGATTAGGTAGATTTCAATCTTGCGAACACAGTCCCTTAAACAGACACTTCAGGGCCTAATTATGCTATAGATCAGTGGTTCTTAACCTTTGTTACTCGGATGTTTTTGAACTGCAACTCCCAGAAACCCCAGCCAGCATAGTTGGTGGTGAAGGCTTCTGGGAGTTGCAGTCCAAAACTCCTGAGTAACCCAAGGTTAAGAACCAGTGCTATAGATGGCCCATCATAACCATAATGTAGTAGTGTTCCAGACAGTAATTCAGGCAAAGCTTCATGTCTGAGCAATTATACTTGCAAGTTAGGCATGTGCTTACTTCTTGCTCACAAGTCAAACAACAAAGGCAATTAATTTGCAAGTAAAGGTGGTACAAAAGGCTACTGCTGTGGAAGGTTTTTTTTTCAGCACTTAAGGGATTTGTCTTTTAAGGACAGGTTATCTCTAACATGTAATTTAGCCCTGATGACCAATCAGATTAATGAACAGAACAGTTTAGAGGCTAATTTAGAGCCAGCAATGGAGCATGTGCATGTTTAATATGGCATAACCCTGATCACAAGCTGATTGGTTGTCTGGTTTTAGCAATAAAATTGTAACATGCCTTTGAGGGGTAGATAAGCCCTTCCCCAGGGAAACTGGCTGGGTAGCTCAGAGGCTGTGGAGCCAGAAGTTGGGAATTCAGTTCCCCACCATGCCTCCTGCAAGTGGAGCCAGTCTTGGGCAAGCTGCACAGTCCCAGGATGCCCCCAGAAGACAGGAATGGGGCTGCCACCCCTGAATATTCTGTCTGGAAAGCCCTGAAAAGTATGTTGTCGTAAGTAAGAAGTGACTTGACAGCACATCATCATCATCATCATCATCATCATCAAACCCTTCCCCTAAATGACTTCTACAGCCCAACCCTCCCTTTTTTTACCCAACTGAGGTTACTTCCTATTTCAGATACATTATGGAGAGAAGAGTTCAGGGGGAGCCTCAAGAGGTAAGATAGAGGTTAATGCTCCACTCTTCACCCAGCTTCCGTTTACGACTGAAGCTCTTTCTCTTGCGCAGGTGCACACACAACCCTTCTTTGGTATCAGTGGAGAGTTCTTGGCTTGAACTTCAGCTGTGTGCACAAATGGCCTTAACATTTTTTTTCCATCCCATTTTGCTCAATTTGTCCAGAAGAAATTATTCCAATAGTGTCTCAAATGTGGGGCTCACTGGTAGCAGTAGCTGGTTGTTATCATAGCAGTTGTTTTTCCCCCAAAATGATTTTGGTAACAGGGGTAGCCATGCTGGTACAACAGTACCAGGAGCAACCATACAGGCCATTTGGCCCTAATTTTAATTCTTCTGCAAGGCCCTTCACTAAATCTCACTTTAGGGTGTTGTGGTGGTGGAAGTGGGGAAGCAGTCACTGAGCAGCAACTTGTTGAAATTTGGGACGAAATATGCAAAGTGGCCGTCTATTTATAGGGGGATCTGAGAAAAGGGAAAATCTCAGGGTGTTTCTCATGAAAATGCATTCTCAGAAATCATAGCTGAAGAGTGATCTTCAGTCTTAAAATATCTTTCCCAGTACCTCTCCAATTTTTAGAGGCTCCTTGTAGTTACCTTTTGCCTCTGCAGAGGCTTGTTAAAAAAAAAGTTCCAACCCCAATAAAGCCCTGTAGCAGCTGGAGAAACAAGTGTTGTGTATGGTTCCAAGGTATGGTAATATTTGTCTTCTCTTTTCCCCAAAGTTTTATTTCTCTGTAGAAAAGCTTTCCATTTTTCTGCTCCATTTTCTGTCAGGACCATTCTGTTTATACTTTTGAGCTTACCAAAATATGCCATGGTGGCCAGAAGTGTTTCATTTGTTGTGACTTCCCCCTTTCTGTTACAAGTCTCTTCAGCACTGTACAGCTTCTCAGGCTGCCCATGTCTGAAAAAGGTCTGCGGACATTGTTACACTATGATATGTTCTCCCCAGATCTGGCTTAAGCATGGAAAGCTGAATTGGGGGGGGGGAGAGATAGGGAGGATGCCACAGAGATGATGTACAATAAATCACAAGACATGAACACAAACTACTAAGACACCTCCTAAGAGAAACAAAAGGATCTGAACATCATCTATAGGAATTTCTCCAACATTTCTTCTTCAAAATTATTTTCAAATGCTTTTTCTTGACCAAATATCTCAAGAGCAGACATTCTGGCACAGCATGATAAACACACTGAACTTTCACTATCCTGTTCAATCTAACTTTGACTGCAATATGGGTTGTCAGTGTCTAAAGTTACATTCTTATTAAACAATAACAACAACCAAAGGCAAATATATTCTTCAGCTATTTTTGTAAACAGATGAAAGGTCATTTAACTTCTTATGCCAGTGAGTTTGTATTTCTGTTTTAGGATACTGATAAAACCTGGAAAGGAAAGGTGTGGGGAAGAAAAAAACTGGAAAAGGAAAGAATGACAGCAGCAAGAATGTGAGTAACCTGGAGAAATGAGCCTTACAGAAAGACATTTTGGACTAGCAAGCAACTGCACTTCAAATAGGACCAATTACAATTTGCAGCAGGTTCATCCATCACTGATATTACTAGTTTGGTTCACAAAAAATTATCTAAACCAATTCATATCAGGTTTCTGTCATATAACTCCAATATTCACATTACAGAGGTGTTCTGCGTGCACTACAAAATGCCTCCTAAATTTAACTGTCTTGGTTATGTCAAGATTTATCCCTCCACTCACAAAATTGTTAGCAAGGCTCCTGCTGGAGGAAGGACATTTCTGCCAATTGCCTCTGCAGCACTTCCCACACATGCCACTTCCCACAATGTCATAGAAGTTCCCCTTGCCCTCTGGAGCAGTTTTTCAGGGGGTGGGAGGGCTTCAGAGGGAAGGCGGAAATGAATAAAACTGCCTATCCCCCATTTGCATAGTGGATGTATCAGATGAAGTGCTTCCTCCACAAAGAATCTGGATCCAACCTAGGATCTAAGCATATTTGATTTCTTTAGAAGTCTGTATTAACATGGATGCTGAAATAGAAGAAAGAATGCTAGAAGACTGGAACAACATATGTATTGCCTTTGGATTGTTACTTGATATTGAAAGTAAAATATCTTTAACATACTGTTAAAGGACCTTTCTAGAGAGAAACAGATCTATAGCAGGTCCTTTTAGGAATATGTGCAAAAAACATGCGTCTCTATCAAAACATGTTGGGTTCTCGTATTCAGATTTCATCTGTTAGATTAAGCATGGAAGAACCCTGCTAGATCAGGCCAAATGCCTATCTAGTCCAACTTTCTGTTCAGTATTCAGTTAGTTTAATGTATTCGCAAAAGCTTTCACGGCCGGGATCTAATGGTTGTTGTGGTTTTTCGGGCTCTTTGGCCGTGTTCTGAAGGTTGCTCTTCCTAACGTTTCGCCAGTCTCTGTGGCCGGCATCTTCAGAGGGCAGCACTCTATGCTCTGGTGTAGTTGGCTTGGGAGTGCAGTATTTATGGCTGTGAGATAGGCTTTTGTCTTTTTCTGTAGATTGGTGATTAGTGTGTCTTGTTGTGGGTGTATTGTTGTGCTAAGGAGAAGAGATTATCTGTCACTGTGGTTGATGGGTGTCATTAGCTGGTCTTTTGTGTGTAGTGATCCCCTGTCCTTGTGGCTGGGTAGAGTTTGTTGACCTTTTGCACGCTGTATTTTTGAGAGCTGGGAGCCAAGTTTTGTTGAGCTTCACACTTTCCTCTTTTTTGTTGAAGTTCTGCTGGTGCTTGTGGATTTCAATGGCTTCCTTGTGCAGTCTGATGTAATGATTGCTGATGTTGCCCAGTATTTCAGTATTTTGAAATAGAATCTCATGTCCAGTTTGTTTTAGGGCATGTTCAGCTACTGCAGATTTTTCTGGTTGTTTTAATCTGCAGTGTCTCTCATGTTTTTTGATTCTGGTGTGGATGCTTCGTCCACACCAGAAAAGAGCCTGAAAAACCCACAACAACCATTCAATTAGTTGCTTATGGGAAGCCTGCCAGACTGATCAAAATCATAAATCAAGTGACTGCTCTGCTAAAACCTTTTGAACAGAGCACCATAATTGCAATGCAGGGAAACAGCTTTTAAAATAAAGACCATCTGTGTTGTTACCAAAAGCTACTGGCCCCTTTAAATTATTACTAATTTTTGGCAACAAACTGCTGTACTGCTTTTAAAGCAAGTAAATGTTTGCTTTGAATATTTCCTCCTGCTAGCCTGCAACAGGGTTGTGGGGAAACAAAATTGGCTCCTGGGTCTGCTGAAGTTTCTTATCCTTGCTCAAGTACTTAAGACACCGGAGACGTAAAAGCAGGCTGGCCTTACGGTCTTATGCTTATACAGTACTGGTTTGAGGTCAAGCATTGAAAGATTTAACTCCAGCAATTACAAGTTTATATGAGCACCACAGCAAAAAAACAAACAAACAAACAAACAAAAAAACCAATAACACTTCGCTAATATAAAACTATTAAACTCCTTAACAAACTTTTAGACTGCCTTGCAGACTTAATCAGCAGTCCTAGGCTATTGCTCTCTGGGAATGAAGCATATAAAGATGATTCAAAGCTTTGTTCTGAATAAGCAGTAGTCCTCTTTTGTAAAGGCTGTGCTCTGGTTGGATTTCATTAATGAATTTTAATTAGTGGTTCTGGCTCTCTTCTGTTTTGGAAGGAGAGATCGGGAAGCAGTTTGAAGATTCCCTGAGCACCAGGCAAGTCATTAGGAGCTCCAAATGGTACCATTACAAAAGCTATCCAACAGCAATGTAAAAATTCTAACCAGTCTGCCCACAGAGAATCTAAGCAGCAAGCTTTTAAACTTTGCTGGAAATAGAATGGGAAGAAAGACTTTAACTGAAGGTTCCAGTCTGAGCAGAAGGGCAAACAAGAATGATCAATCATTTGAATAGGCTTCCAACTTCCATCACTTGCTGCTGTTCACATGTAGACCAAATGCCCTTCCTGAAGACACCACTCTAATGCATATTAAAGGAATTAAGACATTCTATAATTCTAGGCTGCTTTGATGACACTGAGATGGTTGGACAGTGTCACTGAAGCAGCCAACATGAATCTGACCAAACTCTGGCAGGCGGGGGGGGGGGGGGGCTGGCGTGCTCTGGTCCATGGGGTCACGAAGAGTCGGACACGACTGAACGACGACGATAATTCTAGGCAATATTAACAAGAGCAACAGCTAGACCAGACCAGGAAACCTGCACAACCTCCATAGCATAGGACTGAGTAAGAAAATGGCAAGTGAGATTCAATGGTGAAAAACATCAAATTATCTTGTGGCATCTTAAGCATTAAGAAATCTGAATCAACAAAAAGGTTTTCTGGACTGCATCCCACATAATCAGGTAAAGCAAGCACAGCAATTAAAAACAGAAGCTAGAGAGTTTTAACTCAAGTCTCGGCTCTGACATGGGCTCACCGGGTAACCCTAAACAAACCACACAGCTACTCATGATACTAGGGAGTTCCCCTACGAGTGAAAATAGGTTGATATTTCCATGCAGTTCCTACGGCTGGTGATCCTGTCCCCAAGATACAATCCTTTTGGTTGAAAGTAGTCAATCACATTCAAGAGACTGTAGGGCAAATATTTTATTAAGATCCGATTTAGATTTCATTGAACAAGTTTGATCAAGATGATATTTCAGCAATATAGAAAAATATTTGTTTACATGGACCTCCTTCTGATAATAGAAGCTTGATAGAAGTTGTGGGAAGCTTTTTAAAAGAAGTTTCTAAAGAAATGAAAACTTAAATAATGTTTTTTCTATCTTTCACACCACAGATATCATTAAAGTCATGGTACATCACACACAGTGTAGAGTAATGGACTCTGACTCAGACTTGCATTCAAATCCTTGCTTGGCCACAGAAACTCACAGTGGCAAATCACTCCTTAAGTGTCTTACATACAAGTGGTGCCCCGCTTGACAATTACCTCATTAGACGAGGAAATCACTTAATGATGAAGTTTTTGCAATCGCAAAACGATGTTTTAATAGGGAAAAATTGCTTCACGACGATCAGTTCCCTGCTTCGGGAACGGATTCTTCGCTTAACGACGATCAAAACAGCTGATCGTCAGGCTTTGAAAATGGCCGCCCGCTGTGTAAAATGGCTCCCCACTGTGTTTTATGACGGATTCCTCGCTTTACAGGTACTGAAAATGGCCGCCCTGTGGAGGATCTTCGCTGGACGCTGAGGTATTTCGCCCACTGGAACACATTGAACCGGTTTTCAATGCATTTCAATGGGAGTTTTACATTCGCTTGACGATTTCGTTCTACAGCGATTTTGCTGGAACGGATTATCCTCGTCAAGTGAGGCACCAATCTGAAAACCCCATTTTAAATTGCCTAAGTCAGATGAGACTAGATGGCACATAACACACACATGGCTTACTGCCACTGACCCACCCACCCACATTCACTGGATTTACTGCAAGCTAGCACAGAATTATTTTGTGGTTTACTTTCATAAGTACAGTAGATAAAACCACCTGGCCATTTAGCTGTAGACTCATAAACATGCTTTTAAGTGCAGCCCTCTTTCTACAGGGAAAAAGGAGAGGCTGAGTCAACCTTTTTCTGTGCTGGAGGATGGAAGGTAGACATGTCGTTTCCCCCTTTTTTACTGGGCATTTTTGAGCTTTTTAAAAAAGAGTCCATATCCAAATTGCCGCTTCCAAAGATCCCTCTCTCTTTCCCAGAGGCTTGGGTGGGGACTCTGGGGCTTTTGGATCTAATGTTTCTCTGAACAGGCCCTCAGAAGTAATTTGTTTCCTTGTCTCTGCCCTGAAAGAGGAAGATTCTGAAAATCCGACAGCCTTTGAGACCACAGAACTATGACTATACTTCACTTGATTTTTTTATATATACATTTAACAGTCGTAGGGCTATCACTTTCCTGATTTCTAATTTTATCTGTAAAGGTTGTGGCTTTTTCAGGCTCTTTGGCCGTGTTCTGAAGGTTGTTCTTCCTAACGTTTCGCCAGTCTCTGTGGCCGGCATGTCCTCTGAAGATGCCGGCCACAGAGACTGGCGAAACGTTAGGAAGAACAACCTCCGGAACACGGCCAAAGAGCCCGAAAAACCCACAACAACCATTAGATCCTGGCCGTGAAAGCCTTTGCGAATATTTATCTGTAAAGTTTAAAAATATACAAATATGCAGTATATGTATTATTTTGGGATATCCAGTGTGGTGCAGTAGATAGAATGATGGACTGGGGCTCGGGAGGCCATGGTTTGAATCCCCGCTTAGCTATAGAAGCTCAATGGGGGAGTGGAACTGGTAAACCCAATCCTTAAACATCTCACTTACCTTGAAAGCCCTTTTAGGGTCATTATAAGTCGGCTCCGAGTTAACAGCACACAACATGTATTTTTTCCCAGCAGTTATTGAAACAATGTGAAGTGCTTTCACTAACAGATCTTAAATGTTTCCCAACCTTGGGTAACCTAGTTGTTCTTGAACTGCAACTCCCAGAAACTCTGAGCAGCACAGCTATTGGTGAAGCCTTCTGGGAGCTGTAGTCCAAGAACACCTGGGCTATCCAAGGTTGGGAACCACTGCTTTAGAGCAGCCATCCCTAGCACATTTGAAGGGACAACAGGCTGGAAACAGTTATTCACACATCACCTTATAAGGTTTGTTATCACAATCCTGATTCAACCTATGTATATTTCTTTCATATTGTGTTTATGGTCATGGCCAAAATAAGGTTAAGAATGGCTGCCTTACAGCAGGTTTAGGGAACTAAAGGGAGGGGAGAGAACGTTCATCACTATTATCTTAAAACTCCAGAGCTGGAGAACCCTATGAATCATCAAGTCCATCTCCAGTCAAAGAAGCACAGTGGGGAATCAAACTCCAATGCCTAAACCACCTAAATCCAGCAATTCTTTCCTCTGAAAGAGACAAAAATCTATCTATGGAACTTGGCACTGCAAAAATGTTCTCCATTAATGTGCAGAGTTCTGGCTATTATCTCATAAGATGTACTATACATCTAAAAAGGAAGAGGAAAAATAAAATCTTGAAGGCTATCATCTTCTTTAGAAAGAAAATCTGACTCTGTTGGGCATGTTTGCTGGGAAGAGAGTGCCAGATAACTGAAACAAGGCAAGATGGGTTCATAAAATTATTAGAAATATTGGACAGTTCCCCCCCCCCCAATAAAAACACAAAAGCTCATAGTTCTCCAGTGGGATATCCAACTATTTGGTTTGATATAACATATAAATTATTCAGCAAAATGTGTGATTAGCATATTGAACCTACTGCCAGCACTGTGACAGCACAGCGTAATACAAATTCTAAGGGCAAGGAGGATTTTAACCAAAATAACAAATACCATAATTAATTAAAATGCATCATGCCATGTAAGTTTCCTCAATGGCTTTTCTGTGTCTAAGGAACAGAATGCTAAGGCAGGTGGACCCATTCTTTAGCCCAATACGGTTAATGAATTTCATGGGAAGAGCCATGAGGCCCCAACTCAACTTTTACTCACCCACATTAACTCCAGAAGTGCTAATGAAGCCTTAGACAGCTACCTAGACAAAAACACCTCTTCCGTGGAAAGAGCCAGAAACATATATTCAGAGACCAATGCAGGTCCACCACTATTCATTCCATAGGCATGCACACAGAGGTGTAAGTATCCACGCTAGTTGAGACTAGGAAACTGTACCACAAAGGGGGAAAAGAGAATTGTCTTCAGCTTCTTAAGAAAAATTCCCCTTCACAGGAGAGCGAGCAAGCACGTGTACATACAAAAAATTACCTTTTAGGCCATCACTGACAGCTATGGGCAAGCACAGGAACCAAACCCAGTCCCAAGTGTTAATACTGGTGATGCTCAGAGGTTATTGCTGATGGAGTCTTCAACACAGTAAGACTTCATAACTATTGACTGCTTGCTTGCATTAGCCAAGTCCCAGCAGTACACATAAGCCCTTTAAACACAATTAGCAGAGCTGATAATGGAAGGGAATACTGTTAAGCTGTTGGTCCAAGATGTAAGATGCAGTTCCCACTCAAAACCCTATGAAAAAAATTACTGGCTCGAATCAAAATGGGGTGGGGGAGGCAAGGCAAGTGTTGCTGTGAAGCAGCTGATGTAGCACTCTCTGTGGTTTTTAATTCTTCATGCATCTTGGTTCAAAAAAACTGCTGTATGTTTGTCCAATCCCTACTTTGGGTTACAGAAGAATAAATCTGACTCAAATTCACTTGGTTTTTATTAAATCAGCCACAATAAAACAGAAATACAAAGAGAATTTTGTAAAAAGAAAGGGAAAATAAACGGGAGGAACACCGTTTGAATCTGACTGGTGAGGCTGCATAGTGTCCCAGCTGTATGCCACATGCTGCCCAGAACACCCTCTAACAGGATACAGTGCATCTAGAACAACATAGAGATTTGGGGGGGGGGGGATGATTGGCTTTCTCCATCCTCCCTCTCTCTTAGTAGCATCCTCCCTCTTCAGATGTAACAACTGGCCCTGACTACAACCTGCAATACTGAGACAGGGAACGAGCTTAATAGGCCACTGAAGCATGGCTGATACTCCCACATGGCACCAGCTCTCCAGCCTACCTCTCTGGATGAAACTGTGTCCAGTAAGTCCCACCTCAGCAACATAACAACCACACCACCTGTAATGAGGATAAGGGAACCCAAGTGGTCGTGTGGGTAATTTCCTGCTAATCTGATCCAGAGCCAGAATCTGCTGAACTAGGTGGAGTGCTGGCAATCTCTTCTTCATCTGAGTCCTAGGAGGGAAAAAGGAGGAACAAGTTAGGAAGGGAGAAATATTCAAAATTAACAGTGTATCTTCAAGATCTCTACTAACAGAATCAGCTCTGGCAGATCAAGGTAGTGATCGCTAGGACTGGCTCTATTGACTCAGCTCAACACCCAACTGCAATGAAGAATAAACAGGACGTTTAAGCTGCACGAAGAATGGAAAGTCCAAAGAAAACTGAAATTCCCTTATGCATCACAAGTGTTTTGCTACATGAGAAACAGTATTGTGCAGAACACAGTTGAAGTGGATAGAGATCAGCAAAAGGCAATCAAAAACAGGCAAGAGAGCAAAGAAACCAAAAGACAGTGGAAATATTGCTTTAGTGCACGGTCTCTCAACTTTTGTTCCCCCCCCCCCCCCCATCTTTCAGTGTTTATATTGTTCGTTTCAATACTGTAAGCTGCCTTGGGTCCTCTAGAGGAGAAAACCAGGGTGGAAATATCACAAATAAATAAATGTGTGTGTATAGATTCCTAAAGAACTGGCTTTAGGAAAATCTCAGGTCCCACTTCTGGAATACCTTGTTACCAGCTTTCATGGATGCAACAAATATATGGATACGGAAAACAAAGAAGGCTTTAAACAGGATTTGCCATTTGATGGGATGTGAAATCTACATACACCACAAAGCGAAGTTCCTCCCTGTGACTTCCTGTCTTTCCTATCCTCAAGCATCTGACGAGTCATACTGCCCAGTAAAACTGGTCATTGCAAAATAATCTCAATTCTGTCAAAGCCCAAATACTACCAATACATTTTCTGGAGAGTAGAATGCATTGCATCAAGAGTGCAAGTGAGCAAATGTAGAAGTGCTGCAGAATGTTGCATTCAGGGTCAGAGGCCAGCCCGCAACTTTCAGGAGGTTGTGGAATGGGCATTAATGAAGGAAAGAACTCGTAACAAGAGTTATGTCTCGGATGGAGCGCACACACACACGCACGCACGCACACGCACGCACACACACACACACACACACACACACACCTCTCCTCTCTCTACTCCACTGGTACAACAGAACACCCACCTCCTTCTTGTCCTCGCCCGAGGAGCTTTCATCACTTGAAACAAATTCCTTGCTCTTAAAGCTCTCGCCGCCTAGCTGCTTCAAAGGACTCTTGCTGGTAACAGATTTTGGAGGAGGAGCAGCCTTCCTCTCTGGTCTGCCTTTCCCTGGCTTCTCTGGCTTCTTTTTCTTCTTGGATTTTTCTCTGCACATGTGAAAAAACAGACAAAGCCCTGCAATGACAGAATCCTCGGGGGGGGGGGAGTAGAGACAGGGAAGGGAAATCCAAGGAAACAGGGCTACTCACTTTTTGGAGCTGTCCGACTTGCCCCCCTCACTGTAGTCTTTCATGGCCTTCTCATAGTCCCTCTTGGCTTCTTCAGCTTTACGTTCCCATTCCTGCAAACAGATCCAGTTAAGTTGTACTTGTCACTCATATAAGAAGAGGCACTGATGCTCATGTATCAATGTCCTGTTACAGAGTCCTAAGGAAATCAATTATGGGGTGTTGTAAAGCCGCAGGAAAGCATGAAGATCAGGAAGAGACTGCTGAGTCCTGAAAAGCTCTGGGTCTTTTGTTCAGATTCTTTGATCTTGTGTGAGCATAAAGGCAGCAATGCTAGATTTAACCAAGAGTCCTTCTACTCCAGGAAAATATTTCCCATCTTAGCCATTGTGACAGGTACACAGAACACTAGCTTACGTATGACCATTCAGACTACTGCTCGATCTTGCACTGAATGACAACAGTTCTATGGAGTTTTAGCTATCCTTCTGGTTCTACCCAGAGATGCAAGGGGTTGAGCATGGAGTGTTGCATATGCAAAGTGTGCCCTCAACTACTGAGCTAAATCTAGCCCTCATAGTACTTCTGAGAAGGCCACAAACAGGATAATAAGGTCTCTCTCTCACACACACACACACACAGTTTGATCTCCAGCAACTGGAGTCATATGCAATTTTTTAAAACTATCATAATCCCCATTACCTTTTTGCCTGAATTACAAAACCTTAAAAACCACAAAGATAAATATACTGGACAGTGTTTAACTTACATTTCAGCGAGGCAAAGTCTGAATTTATGGTGCAGGCTACAAAGCAATTTGATCAAAGCCTTTCCAAGAAAGGACATAACCCTACACTACCACCGACATAAAATAAGAGTACAGCTGTCACCGTCTCCGTACCCACCTCTTTCTTCTCCTTGGACATCCCCTTCCACAGTTCTCCAGCCTTCTTGGACACATCAGTGACACTCATGCCAGGACTGTCTGACCTGATCTTGTCACGATTGGCATTCAGCCAGAGCATGTAGGCAGACAAAGGTCTTTTGGGGGCATTGGGATCTTTCCCTTTTTTACCCTGGGGGTAGGGTGGGAAAAGAATCGAAAGAGAAAAAGCACAATCCATCACATGGTAAAAACAACCCCCTTCTCTAACACATCCTGCAGACTCCTCTTGACCTACCCTCTAATGTGTAAAGACCTCTGTTGTGAGTTTTGTTCATAGCCAAGGATAAAAATTTCTCCAACAACCAGTGTTCCAAACCATCCAACACAGCATCTGCTCCTCCTCCAAACCCATGTCTATTGGCTGGGCCCATTAAATCACGGGTAGGCAAAACAAAAACTGGGATCTCTGGACGAACAAAGAAGCTAAGTAAGGACCCTTGACAGTAAGAAAAATGACTCACTTCTTGCTCTAAATTATAATGCTGAAAGGAAAAAGGTGTGTGTAACCAGAAATAGATTTTTGTACAGAAGATTGTAACTGGTTTATTATTATAGTATTTCAAACTGAGGGCGAAGGTCAGGTCTGTTTGCATGGATGCCTTGCTGAGTTTTTTTTCCTGGGCTTTCTTTTTGTCTCCTGACCACATGGCCTGGGGGTGGGGCCTAGGGGTGGGACTTCCTGCTTTAAAAGAGCGTGTCCCAGGACCCTGGACCCTTTTCCCTAGGAAGTTGGGCTGAGGGCGAAGGCCAGGTCTCAAATTTTGTATCTGGCCTTAATATGGTAAATAGGAAAGCCAATTAGATTTGCATAAGCCAGGGAGTCAGGAAAGTTTTAAGGATCAGATCATACTTTTGCAATATTAAAGAGCAGGCCGGGTATGTGGGGCTCGTCAGCCAGGAAGGCAGCCCATCTAGGAGAAGGAAAACTCCGATTTCAAACCTCCACTGCCTTGTGGCTATATCCACTCATGGAAAAGGCTTCAGGAGTTAACCTTGAGGCAAAATCCAGAGCTGGAGTCCCGAAGGCAGCATGTGTCATTCTGCCAACTCCTGCGACATTGCTGGAACCAGTTGTATTGGCTCTTGCCTTTCCATTGGACCATTTCAGCAATGTGGAGAGGGGGGATCTGCTGCTTGGGTAACAGCCTATCCTCAATATTACCTTACCCGGGCTTCATGCTCTGGAGAGGACACTCCTCGATTCAGAGCATGTTACCATAGTCTCTCGAGACTGAAGGATGCCTATGAGTATGATGATTTCAAACAAATTTCTAGACACGGGACTCGTTCATTCTTGACCTATGTTGCTGGAACAGATTACGTTAGTGATGTTGCAGAGTCAGGGTCTGCAAAATGGGAGCACTAGGATTTTCTTCTTTTTTAATCAGCAAAGCTAAGGACTTTCCTCACAGGCATTTCTCCTTCCTCTGAGCTCGGCTGCAGTCCTCACAGTGGGAGTGAGGTGGAATGAATTTCCCTCCAATCAATATAGTGCTGAAGTATTTTGGAGTGGATTGCTCTTCAGTAAGCTGTAAAGTCCCATTAGCTTTAACAAGACACCTGTCTCTAGTGGAGCTGAAAATTGCCAGAAGTGGCTTATGATAGGGATCAAAACGGTCACTACTATGAACAGTGTCATGATGAATCCCCGTGCTTCAAACCTGGTTGCAACATCATCAAATGGATCTCATTATTCATCTTAAGAATATAGTAGATCTTACTAAAACCTGCTTAGCCCTGGATTAAAATACTGGCAAAAATTAGGCAAAAGTCAATAAAGAATGTGGCTTCTCTTTCCATTATGTGCCCAATACTGGTTCTTATTTTGGATTCACAATACACTGTTAATAAACAAGCAAATCGGGTGGCATACAAGTCAAACAAATATTTATTTCCCATTTTCAAGCCCATCTCAAGCAGCTTTCTTCTGTGTGAGCTGAATGACATGCAACAGTATTTTATTCCATTCTCCCAACTATGTGTGTGTTCTGTACCATCAAGTTGGAACCAACTTACAGTGACCCTAATAGGGCTTTCAAGGTAAGTAAGATATTTAAGGTGTGGTTTTACCAGTTCCACTCCCCCAGTGAGCTTCCATGGCTGAATGGGGATTCAAACCATGGCCTCCTGAGTCCCAGTCCATCATTCTATCTACCGCACCACAATGAGTATCCCAAAAGAATACGTATCCTGTATATTTCTATATTTTTAAACTTTATAGATAAAATTAAAAATCAGAAAAGTGCACCACACTGGGAATCGTTTCTCCCAACTACCACTCCTTGAAAGAAGAACTAAGGCTCAAGGAGTCTTCTCCTTACGTATCCTCAGCAATTCAGTTAAATCCTCTTCAGAGAGTTTTAAAATAGTCCTTGCACTATATCAAGGTCTTTCTCTGACATAATTCAAAATTAATCCACTGTCAAAAGTAAACTGCTGATCAAGACCACCATACTTCCACTATACTACCACTGATTTATATAGGAAAAATTGGGATGTGAGACTACATATTTAAAGGTATGTGCACATCAGCATTGTTCACTGAAGAAAACACAAAAACCCATTCAGATCTGTGCCGGACCTTGCTCCACGTTTTGGGATAGCTCACCAGACATTGTGAGGGCTGCTTCTAGAAAGGGGTACTGATGGATGCACAGAAGCCCTCCTGGATGAAGTTACATCTGAATTAACTACATATATGTGCCTATAACTGCCGGTGAAATGAGCAGAAGAAGAGGGAAAATATGCATGGCTAGATAACAATACAAATTTGGGTGTAAACTGCTAGCCAATTCAGAACTGGCAATGAGGTTCTGCGTTCACATAATGCAGCTAGGTGTAAAGTACTTAAAAACACAGTAAATGTGTAACAGTATCCCCGCTCACTAGCTTCCTTTCTCACAGATACTCCCAGCCCTAATGGCAAGTCCCAAGAATGGTTTCTCCTAACCACAGAATAAATCAGGAGCCAAATGGCCTTGATGTTAACAAGGTGATGTTGCTCTCACCTCAGATGGCTTCTTGCGTGGCTTGCGTTCCTTGACAATTTTGGCTTTTTTGGCAGGCTTCTTCCTCTCATCACTATCTCCTTCATTGCTAGATGAGCTGGCTGAAGCATTGCTATCAAACCTGTCTCAAGGAAAAGTAACTGAAGAGTGACTGGTTCAGTTTCTTGTCCCTACTAACAAATCCCAACTTCTCTGTAAGCAAGTGTGCATGATCAGTCTCTCTCAAACTTGAGTAACATCCTACACTTAACATATCTTCAATATCTTCACTACAATTCTCATATTCTATAACTAAGCTTTATACCACAAAAACACTGAACTAAAGAAAAAACCAATGAAAACAAGCCATTCTACATCGTCAAAGTAGAGTAGAAAAGATGATATGCATTGGCAAACACAAGAGTACCATTACCATTGTTGCAAAGCATTTGTTAAATACACTGCAAAGAAATATGACACACCGTTCTACAGATATACCCAGAAGCCATTCCAGAAGGAATACAGAGCATTGGGTGTTAAGTGACTTAACTGTGATGTGAAATGATGGAGATGAAAGCAACCCCTTGTGTTCTACTCTAACCTGCTCGATTCTACAAAAAGACGAACAGATAAGCTTCTAACAAGGCAAATTTTACATACACGGGGTGGACTACTTAAAGGATCAGCACTTCAGATAAATCTGTCTGAGATCCCAGATGGATGCATCATCATTTAGTCGTCTCCAACTCTTTGTGACCCCATGGACCAGAGCACGCCAGGCCCTCCTGTCTTCCACTGCCTCTCGAAGTTGGGTCAAATTCATGTTGTTTGCTTCAATGACACTGTCCAACCATCTCATCCTCTGTCATCCCCTTCCCCTCTTGCCTTCACACTTTACTAACATCAAGGTCTTTTCCTTGATAGAGTATTCTCCAGATGGATGCACCTAATCACTTAAACATCTATTTAGTTATGCAAGACTTTTGGTCTCTACCTGCTTCAGCTGTTCTGAACAGTGTGTGCTGTATCCAAGGTGGCAATAACAGAATGCACAGGAATAGTCCAAGGTGGACATTAGGTGTAGTTTTATGCATACACATGCATCTTAAAGCTTATAACTTGATTAAATATTACATCTAGTTAATTATACAATAACTGTAATAAATTATAAAATACTTCCAAATCAATACTGGAAACTACAGAATTTAAATCTGCTTTACAGCAACTGCTGCTTGAATAAACAAAACCCTTGCAAGGGTTGTTTAAATAACAAAGGAAGGCAACTGACTCAGAGGGTTGGAAAAAAGAGACTTAGTCCAAAACACACTTAACACTTCCTTCAATAAACACTGCCCTTTTTGAAATGAATGGCTGATTCAGACTGCAACACTGTTTTCTTCTTCAAAAAAACAAACAGTCTGAGAAGTGTGCGGAGGTGCAAAAAAGGGGTTGAGGACTGTGTTTTGCCAAGACCGACACACATTCTGAACAGCAGAGGTGCACTGCTGCGTCTGTCACTGCCTCCATATCTTCTCCTTCTATTTGACAGGAGGTGATGGGGCCAGTGGCCATGATCTTAGTTTTTTTGATGCTGAGCTTCAGACCATTTTTTGCACTCTCCTCTTTCAACCTCATTATGAGGTTCTTTAATTTCTCCTCACTTTCTGCCATCAGAGTGGTATCATCTGTATATGGGTTGTTGATATTTCTTCCAGCAATCTTAATTCCGGTTTGGGATTCATCCAGTCCAGCCTTTCGCATGATGTATTTTGCATATAAGTTAAATCAGCAGGGAGACAATATACAGGCTTGTCAGACTCCTTTCCCAATTTTGAACCAATCAGTTGTTCCATATCCAGATCTAACTGTTGCTTCCTGTCCCACATATAGATTTCTCAGGAGATAGATGAGGTGGTCAGGCACTCCTATTTCTTTAAGAACTTGCCATAGTTTGCTGTGGTCCACATAGTCAGAGGCTTTTGTGTAGTCAATGAAACAGAAGTAGATGATTTTCTGGAACGCTCTGGCTTTCTCCATAATCCAGCGCATGTTAGCAACTTGGTCTCTAGTTCTTCTGCCCCTTTGAAATCCAGCTTGTACGTCTGGGAGTTCTCAGTCCACATACTGCTGAAGCTTACCTTTTAGGATTTTGAGCATAACCTTGCTAGCATGTGAAATGAGTGCAACTGTACAGTAGTTGGAGCATTCTTTGGCACTGCCCTCCTTTGGGATTGGGATGCTGAGGAAAGTGATGACAAACCTAGGCAGCATCTTAAAAAGAAGAGACATCACCTTGTCGACAAAGGTCTGCATAGTCAAAGCTATGCTTTTTCCAGTAGCGATGTATGGAAGTGAGAGCTGGACCATAAAGAAGGCTGACCACCGAAGAACTGATGCTTTTGAACTGTGGTGCTGGAGGAGACTATTGAGTGTCCCCTGGACTGCAAGGAGAACAAACCTATCCATTTTGAAGGAAAACAACCGAGTGCTCACTGGAAGGACAGATCCTGAAGCTGAGGTTCCAATACTTTGACCATCTCATGAGAAGAGAAGACTCGCTGGAAAAGACCCTGATGTTGGGAAAGTGTGAGGGCAAGAGGAGAAGGGACAGTGTCATCAAAGCTACCAGCACGAATTTGACCAAACCCCGGAAGGCAGTGGAAGACAGGAGGGCCTGGCATGCTCTGGTCCATGGGGTCACAAAGAGTTGGACATGACTTAATGACTAAACAACAACTGTTATGCCTGCTCTCCTCCTACCTGTTTTTCAGCAGTTTCAGTGAAAATATTCCCAAATTTCAAGTTCCCAATGTCTTTCTGACAGTTCAGACCTCAGCATACAACATTACTGTATGCAATTGTAGTATTTATTTTCCAGATGAAAGCCACAAATTGTGAAGATTATCAAAGTGGCACTTAATGATAAAACCACTTCTTTCTCAGTTATTTTCTCAGATTCACCCGTTGCTCCTCCTGGTACCCACACAACCGGGTCAACTGTTTTCTCACTCCAATTACACTGGTACTGGAGTCACTTTTAAGACAAGCATCCCCTCAAAGGAATCCCATTGATGATGGAATATGCCTGCTTCCAAACTCCACCCATACTCCAACACTTCAGGAGACCTGGCCAAAGTGCCCAAGACATTGCTCCAAGCACAAGCAACTTCATTGTTATACCAGTCCCTTCCAGGTTCACCATATTCCCTTGTCATCACAGAATGACACTCTGCCTTTTGGACTTCCACCTCTGCTGAAAGTCAAACATGGCATATACACAGTGATGTTTTCTAAACAGTTTCCTCTCTGGCAAGCTAAAATATTTACTTACTCTTCTGCCACATCTTCTTCCTCCTCCACAGGATTGAATGATTCATCTAGAAGAGAAACCCACAGAAATGAGACAAAGACATGAAGGAAAAGTGCAGAGAGAGGTTTGTCCCAGCTGGAGCTGAGAAGGGTCCAACAGAAAAGACCAGCCTCTACTCTGAGGCTGGAAGAAATGGGTCACCTGTCTCCTCCCCGGAGTCTTCGCTGCTGTCATTCGCATTCTCCTCGCGAATCTTGCCCTCCTCCTTCATACGCTCTAAGTAAGCATCATGGGAGTCTTCATCTGAGCCAGCATATTCATCATAGGGCATATTCTTCATGCCCTAGAAACACATACAAGGGATCCCATGGGAACTGGAATAAAGCTTCCCGTTCCATTCCCTGGGCCGACAAAAATCTGTCAACACTTTCCACACCCAAAGCATGCACAGATTCTAAAGCTACAACTCCCCCCATGCTCCTAGGCACATGTACTCCATATGTTTCTTGCAGACATACACACCACGCCACCACCTCCCAGCAGATTCATCAACTGAGTACATGCTGCTGTCCAGGTCTGCTACAACATATTTTCCCTCCCCAGGGGAAGGAGAAGACCATGCGAGTGACTTTATGGTGGATTAGGTAGCAGCCACTCCTGGAGCAAAGCAGGCTACTGCCCATTTCCCTGTGGTTCATGCAAGGTTATACTATGGTGATTAGGAATGTTCACCACAGCCATGCAGAGGAGACCTGAACCAAGAGGAGGAAGAGGAGGGAACAATCGCACAGACCTTTTTCTTCTACAAGGAGAGAACAGAAATTGAGAAGGGAGAAAAGCTCTGAAGAGAAAGAGAAACCCCATCCCGCCCCAAGCAGATCAGGCACAGGACTAGACAGCAATTGCCTTTCCCTGTCCTTTCTCTTGTACAACCTCACACAACACATACCTCTTTGAGTCCTCGGTTCTTGATGTTCAACTTCTTGGCATTCACAAAGTCAAACAGCTTGCCATATTCCTCTCTGTAGGGAAGAAAAGCCACAGGTGAAATCACCAAGCACAGCTCCTACATTCACTTGCCTGTGCCAGAACTGGATGTGCTAGCAGTAATGCTGCTCCTCTTAAAGAAAAATCAGCCTTATGTTGTGGTAGGAGGGTGGAAGAGGAAGACAAGAGTAGTGTGACACTTCAGCTGAATCAAGACTCAAAATGAGAAGCCATCTAGAAATTAAGGATCACAATAGTAGGTAGGTAGCATAAAGAGTACTGGTTGGAAAGCAAAACAATCAGTGGCAGCAGCACCTCTGTTTCCTTCCTCTGCAACAAAATATATTTTATATCTAGAAGAGATTGTCACTCTCGAATTGGCCTTCTCAGCCACACTAGATGCTGTTCCAAGACCTCCATACAGAGCACGTTACCATAGTCTCTCGAGACTGAAGGTTGCCTACTGATGAGTAGGTCAGATCAATGGCTAGCAAGCACATTGCATACATTCCTCCATGGTTCAATTGGGTTAAGTTCACTCACCTTTCTATGCTGCTGAAAGTGTACTGTGTCCCCTGCTTTGTTTCTATCTCAAAATCGAAAGAGCGTGTTGTTGTGGTCCCACGGGCAAAATTTACGAAAGAGATTTCATCAAAGCGGATGTGAACAGGTGGCTTATGCACATAGATGAAGCCCCGTTCCAAAGGGTACAGGAGTCCAGAGCTAGCCTTGTAAGAGCATGTGATACACTGGGCCCCAGAATGCCTTCAAGAAGTAAAGAGACACCATGTTGACATACATCTGGTTCACCCACAAACAAGCAATTATCTAACACAGCTGAAAAGCTGACCCATCACACAGCCCACCTACACCAAGTCACTTCTACTACCAGTCAGCTCCAGCTATTGCAACTGAAATGCGAAGATATGCGTCATACACAAGCCAAGTGCATTTATTCAGTCACAGAACCTATTACAATAGCTATTTTTCAGTCCCAAAAGCAGGAGCAATTTCAACTCAAACCTTGATCAATTTTGTCAGTTCCAATGTGGGCAAATCAAGAACTCTCTATATGACAACTTTCTGAAAATCACAATTGTGTAAAACTACTGCTGGAGAACAGAAAGACAACGTAAAATGTATAGACCAAAATCAACATTCCCTTTAATTTTCAGCCCTGCTGGGCTGGGCTCTGCCCCTCATGAATGTGACTCCACACACACCACGTAAAGGTTGCGACCGGAACCAAAAGGGTGTGAAAACAATCACTGTGGATGCACACAGGAGGAGGAATGCTGCATGGCAGGGAGGGGAGTCATGCACATGCAGGCACACACCTTAGAGGGAACCTTGACCAAAATATATAATTGTTAAATTAAGGTTGAAACAAAGAAGTTTTAAAAATTCACTGGAAGACAATGACAGCTTCAGAAATCAGTGAAAAAGGATAAAAACTATTTTTCACGAGAGGAACAACCAATTCATTGCATGCAAATTTAAAACACAACTACCATAAGCTGGTATGCTACTGATATTTTATACTTGTTAGTTTAAATGATTTGATAGAAGTAATTGTAAACTGACAGTATGGGATGCGATGGCTGATTAAATGTACATTAGGAGCTTTGTGGCACAGTGGTTAAGCTGCAGTACTGCACTGAAGACTCTGCTCATGACCGAAGTTCAATCCTGAGCTCAGGTAGCCAGGCTGAGGTTGACTCAACCTTCTATCCTTCCAAGGTTGGTAAACTGAGTACTCAGCTCAGAGAAGGGAATGTGTAACCTGCGTAATACAAACTGCCCAGATAGTGTTTAAGCACTATGGGGCAGTATATAAGCAGCACACTTTGCTTTGCTTTTTACATACGATGGTTGTGTCTAACAATTCAAGATTTTTTTTGGAAACAAGAGTGTGGTAGCTAGGACAACTATGCACAATTTATCCTTCAACTCAGATATAATGTTACCAGAGTTCTTTCAATCTCAGTTCTTAAATATTCCCTAGCCAATGATATCCAGCTTGCTACCTAATGCAAAAATTATCCTAAGGAACAAAAAACTACAAAATCAATTTATGTAAAGAACCATTTGCTAAAATTTGTGCAAACAGCACAATTACTGAAAATCAGTGTGATAACTAAGATGGACAGCAGTTGAAAGAAGCCCAAACATACAGAGCAACAGAAGCTTTTTACTGTACATTAAGAAAATGATATAGAAAAAAAATATTTTTATTGTGTTACTTTCTAAATTACTTGTGTAACAGTATTTCATGCTCTGCGCTATTTTTTCCAATTGTTTACTTAATGATAAATTTGAACATATAGGATTTGCTCTCTCTATTTGGTTATATAAACTGATGTGACAATTGGGAAGCAATGAATAATTTAATGTATTAGTTGCAGATAATGTCTTCTGTATACGACATGTGACATATATTCAAACTAATAGTTCATAACTCCTCCATCCAAGCACTCCTCACCCTTGAAAGTTTCCAGGCACTGTGATCTTGCGGTTTACAAGGGCTTTCATAACACGACTGACCATCTCATACAGGGAACCAGACATATTCTTAGTGAGCCGTCCCTCAAAGCGTTTCTCAACTTCATCCCTAAACAAAAAGAGACTACAAGTCAAGAAAAGGCAGAGTGCAAAAACTCTTTAAGATGCTGAAAACTGAACAACAGGACATTGTTGAGGTGCCAACAGTACTGGAATATTCAGTCCGGAGCTTAAAATCTTGTGCTTGAGAAAAGGACTTAGGTTCTCATGTAGCTCCCTCTCAAACACACCCAAAACAAGCTCCAACACAAATGGAAATGCAAGCCCCCTGAGGATTACTGCAACCATCAAGCAAAATACTGTATGTATGATAAAAGATCTAGAATTGATCTTTAATATCAACCTTCTAGGATAGGATTGAACACCATCTGAGAAGAGCCAAATGCAGATACATTATAAAAGGGCACAAGATGGTGAAAGGTACTTACTCATTCATGTTGAGAGTCAAAGAGATGTCCTCATCCTTAGAGAAGAGCAGGATAAGAAAGTGGTAGCGAGTTTGGCCTTGTTTTATGGGAGGATCTAAGCTGATCTAAAAGAAAGCAAAGAAAACAATTATCGTTATTGCAGGTTCTGCTCCTAAAGAGACACTCTCATTGGGTCCAACCACACCAAGATCACAGCCAGTTCCCTCACATGTGATCTTCCCCCTCTACTTAACTGCACATACCGAAGATATCTCTTTGCAAGCTACTAGTGGGACAGAAACCTGAATAACAACTGTAACAATTTCAGTCTCATCTGGAGAGTCTGAACAGTTTATTCCACCTCAGAAAATCTACGTTAAGCAGTCTACAGACTTGGGGTGTTGCAACCAACAAAGTGTAATTCACATACAATCTTTTGGAATTACAAAAGCTATCTTTAAAAAATAAGCAACATGGTGAAGAATAGAAAAAAGGCCCCTATAATAACCACCAACCCTACCTGGAAGATCATGATCAAAGCTGGGATACCTAAAGCAGGAAAGTGGAATGTGTGCCCTCAAGATGCATTTGGACTACATATCCCATCATATCTCACCACTGACTATCCTGGCTAGGGTGAATGGAAGCACAGAAATAGCACAGAAAATCATTTCAAGGCACTGCATTCAGCTACACAACAATTACCGCTGTCCACATATCAGCAACCCAAAACATGTCACGGCTAAGAGGAGCCATGCCAGGATATGTAAATGGCAACCTAATTTTGCTGTAGGGCCGGTGGTTCCCCAATCAACAAAAAACAATCAACTGCGCTTCTCAGTTACCCTGTAACACCTCTACTAGGACCTGCAACCCCAGTATAGGAAACAAACTGTAGCTGGCAAAACACATCATTACTTCTGAAATATTATACTATTATGTATCTACTCTTAACATGAAACCTGCTGCTCCTCACCACAAAGAACATCTGGCGTTGGTCTTTATGGGGTAGCAGGAAAAGCCGCAGAACAGTCGTATAGGGGATCTTGTAGTCAAAAGTCTTGCCATGGAGGTGAAGGAAGGTGGGGTAGATGCGTATGTCATAGCGCCCACGTGGTGTCAAGCACTGCAGTTCCCGGAAAATGCAGATGGCATCTCCAGTGGCCTGGATGACATCTGCCTTGGATAACACATTTTGTGCAAAGGCCTGCAGAAACAAAATGGAACAGTAAGTTTCATGAAATAACCCTCACTCATCCAACATTTATATTCAAGCAGTGCTCACCTCCACAGGGTCCACACCATCCTCCTGGGTGGGTGGCACATAGAAGCGCACCTCCATGAGTGATACCTCAGCATCATCATTCTGGTGGAATTCCAATGTCACCTCGTTCTTGCCAGTTGTGCACTGAGATACATTACTGAGCGGAATCTCAAAAACTGGCTGTTCCCCAATGTCAAATGAGAGAAGCTGCCCTGCAAAAGATCAACAGGCTGTCTTCCCAGAGAAAATTAGATATTTCCTTCTGCCAGCAGTGTCTCCTAGACTTCCATTCCATGTGCCAATTTCTCACTCACCCAGTACAAACTCACCTCCAAACTTCACTGTTCCCCAGTTCCACCCCTTAACACACAGGTCTTTTTCAACCAGCTCCAAGTGGAAGTGAGTCTTGAAAAAATCTGAGAGTTTGTCGAACTCCTAAAAGGAAAGAAAATCTTAATTAGGGAATACAGACTTAATGCACTGGAAAATCAATGGTACAAAAATCAATACCACTAAGTAGTTTGTCACTAGTCACAAGTAGCAAACAACACCTGGGAGGAAAATTTATCCTGTGTCAAACATCATAGACTAAAGAAAATAAAGATAATATTAACACTTTTTTCTAATGTAGGTGAGCACTAGAAAGAAAGAGTTATGTATTGTATTCCTTGCCAGCATCATTTCCTACAAGCATAACACAACAATTGAAATTTTCTAGACACAATCCTATATAAAACTGGCAGCTCTGCTATCAGAGCCTGGAACTAATGTAAGGCATGGAGAGGAGCATAAGGCACAGCCGTATTATTAAACCAGATAATCATCTTAAGAATCAACCTGCCCTGATTCTTAACACTGAAACTGTCCGCTTGCACCAAGCCCTGGAGATCTGCAGGAAAATCCAAAAGGAATACATACGCAAAAGGAACCTTACCGTCTCTCTGAATCCATCATACTTGTAGACATGACCACTCTTCGTAACTAGCTTGAGACCATGACCCAATGCCACTCGGCGCCAGATGCCCTCTGCCAACTCTGAGGCCTGAATGTTGTCAACTTTTCCTGTTTTGCTGTTCTTGAAAATCACACCTTGACGGCTTAGCCGGAGACGGCCATCATTCTAATACCAAAAAAAAGAGACAAAGAATGCTCACAACAAAAAGAAGGGTGGCCATTCTTGCAAGAGAACATGGAATTCAAAAGGATGTGTCAAATTCCCATTAAGAACTAACTGCCGGAACGGCATCTGGTTAGAGCCAGTGGTTGGGAGTTCAACAGGAGCTGAACTCAATGATCCACATGGTCCCTTCCAGTCCTACAGTTCTAAGATGATGATGATGATGATGATGGAGTAGGGACAGAATATTTCAAATGTGAAGAACGATGAGTTCTGACTCCTGTCCTCTGAAGATATCGTCCACAGAGACTGGCGAAACGTTAGGAAGAAAAACCTTAAGAACACAGCCAAACAGCCCGGAAAACCCACAACAACCAACAATGGGATTTTCTTCTATACATCTTTGTTTCATTAAACATGCACAAAGACTTCTTTTATATTACTGTTCAGAACCACTTGAACACATAGCTGGACATAAATGTTGTATTCTTGACAGCTGCCTCAAGTTGTTAGAATTCCTGCTTCTAGAATTATTTTTACTCAAACTCATTTGGGCTGGAGCAAGCTAAACACCCAAATTAGAGATGGGATATTTGTATTCATGTCTCAGGGGAGACTAATTCAAATATTGCCACTAGTGGCCGGACTGATTGGACCTTCTACTTATGGCTGGAACCAGGCTATCTACTTATGGCTGCCACTGTTCATGCCTTGCCAGTCATCGAAGAAGCCTGGCAGGGGCTTCCCTGCCTCCCTGTGCTGCTGACCAATCTGGCAAGAAGGCAGGATGATGAGTCTCCCTGCTCAGCTGCTTAGTGGTCAGCAGCACAGGGAGGCAGATAAGCCCCAGCCAGGCTACTTCTGCAACTGGTGCAGCATGAAGGACAACAGATGCAAACGGTAAATGGACGGCCCAGTTCTGGGGGGGGGGGGGGTCCAATCTGCCTGGCCACCTGTGGTGGTGATGTTCAAATTAATCTACCCTGGGAAATGAATACAAATATCCCATCTCTAACCCAAATACAGCTCATATCAATTTATATGCACACTGGATATTCAGTATTCGGCACCCAATTGAATCCACAGGCTAATATACAAACTCCATACAAGTTACCAGTTTCTGGAGAGCAAAAAACCAAATGCACAAAATCTGCGGATCAACCTTTGGTCTGACACAGCAATCTGCATAATCTTATAGCATTAATACTTCATTATTTTATCAAAAGATCAAAGCTAGTGAGGGGAGGGGAGAACAGCTATTTACTCCATTGGAATTCCAGATGTCAGTTTTCTCGTCTAGTTTCTGTCTCCCTCATTTGTCCAAGAACATCTAAAACTGTGATTGTGGAATCTAATGAGTACTGTATTTCTAAATCTAAAGGCTGATCATTGGTCTTCATCCACCTTGATCTTTTTGCTGCCTTTGGTACAGCTGATATCTCACTCCTGCTTACCATTCTTCACACTTCTACGATTTTTAAGATTGCCTTCAAACAGCCTCCTACCTGTCTCATCACAATAACTGTGTCTAAAGGGAGAAGTTCTTTTTCTCCACTTCCCCCTCTCTGCTTTGATCCCCAACTCTTATTTCTATATGCTGTCCTTGGATGATTTCATCCAATTGCTCAGGGAACAACCAATGCTAACCCAGAATTTCCTTTTTTGTCCAGTTCAGTATCACCAGCTGGTGCTCAGGACTGAAACACTCATTTAACACCTCAAGTCTTCATCTTTCCATAACACTGATGTTATCACCACTGTATTGATCAGGCACAAAACACTGATTTTCTTTGAATTTAGTATACACCTTTTCCCTACTAAACACAAAATATATACAGTGGTGCCTCGCTTAATGGCGACAATCTGTTCCAGGAAAATTGCCATTAAGCGAAAACATCGTAAAGCAGAAAAAAACCCACTGAAACCCCTTTAACGCATTCCAATGGGGTCAAAACTCACCGTCCAGCAAAGATCCTCCATAGGGCAGCCATTTTCGCTGCCTGTCTTGCGAGGAATCCGTCCCAGAAAACAGTGGGGGAGCCATTTTGTTTACCTGGCAGCCATTTTGAAACCGCCGATCAGCTGTTTAAAAATCGTCGTTTTGCAAAGAATCTGTTCACGAAGCAGGGAACCGATCATCGCAAAGCGAAAAAAACCCATTTAGACCATCGTTTTGCGATCGCATTAAGATCGTCGTAATGCGGTTTCGTCGTAATGCGGGACAATAGTAAAGCGAGGCATGACTGTAGTTCTCCCTTTTCATATGCTTAACATAAATTGCAACTCACACTATGTGCTTTCTGTTTGCTGACTCCTAATACAGCACAGCAGGTTAATAGAATTGAGACAGACCCCAGGGAGCAATTGACCAAGGAATGCTAAGAGGAGTTTGGCAGGGGACAGGTAGTAAGGAAAGACAGTAAGGAAATGGTCTACTGGAGGAAGAGACAAAAGAAAGGGAGACTAAGAACACAAAGGCAAATAGGTGAGTGATTTAGATTAACATCAAGAAGTGACTTGGACTAACCTCTGGGAATTCCCCATTTAGAAGCTCACTGTGCTCAACTTAAGAGGAAGGGGTGTATCCTGGCAACTGCTGAGAGCAATAAGTAGCACCTGTGATTACTGGGTGGGAGGCCTTTCTGTTTGCTGACTCCTAACAGAGCACAGCAGGGGAATAAAATGGAGACAGACTGCAGGGAATGCCCACACACTCCCATCTTCTTTTGCATGTTCTTTTATATGCACGTACATGCAGACAACTTTCTCACAAGAGGGTTTGTCGCTTCCTTTCATGCATGTACAGTGGTGCAGTTCAGTGTTTCTGGACTGCAAGTCCCAAAATTCTGCCTGGGGAATTCTTGGAGAATTCTGCAGTTAACACTCCAATTTGGAAAGGTGCTACTTTGCTAATTCTAGGAGATGCATTTCAAAAACACAAATCTGCACACACATAGAATCCCTAACACCTTGTCTTCCATTCCATGTACAAAGTCCATGGTTGGGTCTTACACCATTGCTCACAGATGACAGACCCTTCACTACAACTGAAATCAAGAATATTTATATATTTACATATTACTTAAATTTCACTCTTCATTATTGCTGAAGCACTACTACAACTTTGACATAATATACCCTTGAACTCAGGTGAGGTAGCAGGAATGGGCAAACTACAACCACAGGATTACATGAGCCTGTCAAAAATATTTTACTGCTCCACACCCTATGCCTGACAGAAAAAGTTTAAAATACAGATTCTGGAAGCCTTGAGCAGTGGAAATTCACCTTTTAAATAGACCACAGGGGGCCCTTCACTACACTCCAAATACAGTGGTGCCTCGCATAGCGACGATAATCGGTGCAGCAAAAATAGCTGCAAAGCGATTTTGTCGCTATGCGATATTAAAAAGCTAACAGGAATGCACTGAAACCCCTTCAATGCGTTCCTATGGGCTTCAGACTCACCTTTAAACGAAAATCCTCCATAGGGCAGCCATTTTCGCTGCCCTGTAAGCGAGGAATCCGTCCCAGAAAACAGTGGGCGGCCATTTTTTTTAACCGGCGGTCATTTTGGAACCGCCAATCAGCTGTTAAAAATCATCGCTTTGCGATGATCGGTAAGCGAAACAGGGTACCGATCATCGCAAAGCCATTTTTCCTCATTTAAAACATCGCAATGTGATTGCTTTTGCAATCACAAAATCTTCATTGCTATGCGATTTCTTCGTTAAATGGGGCGCCTGTTAAGCGAGGCACCACTGTACTCATTCACCAAAACCATGAGTGGACTTCTAGTCACTTGTGATTATATTTGTCATATTTTTGGTGGCCTGCATAGGCCTTGAAGAGTCCTAGAGGCACAAAATTAGTCCCTAGACCTGCTGAAGTTGACTGCCCCAGCTTTGAGGATGGACAGCACAGTGTACCACAGAGTGCTATTCTCTCTAAAACTTTAATGCTGTTCCTGATTACCCTTTCACACACAGGGAAGCACTGGTCATGCTCAAAAGTCATGAAATTTAATCATGAAACACTTCAACATTTTATGGACATGTGGCAGTGCTTAAAGCCCCTACGCTACACACAAACACTTCCCAAACAAAACATAAAATCTGTTCAAGGCTACTGAAAGGACTGAGAAGGGCAACAAATCTACTGCAGACTCAAAGTAGAATGAATGAACATAGTAAATTGGCCACTAGAAAAACCACAGCAACATTATCACAGAAAAGACTGCAACACAAGGCACACAGGAATTCTTCCAGAGATTCAGATTTTAAAGAGTTATTTTGGTAGCTTTTTAAATACTTCATATCACATAGTAAATTACATAGATTTATGGCTAGAAATAACTATAGTACCCCAGTAATGCAAGCTTACTTATTTAGAAATAACTCCAAGTGATATAAACTAGGCTGCTAACTGATCTCTCTAACACCAATTAATGCTAGCAGAGATCAACAAAAATATCACATTTAGCTGTAACCTGTTGCATTTTAGTGATCAAACAATATGCTGCCCTAAAAAGTTGTTTGTTTGGCACTTTAAGGCATAAATACAGAGTTCAACAATCATTACTTCAAACAGAGAGAAACATCTTACTGTTTGTTTGTTTTTTAATCTTTTCTTCCCTTGTCTTTAAAAACTGATCAAGAAACTGCCCACAGCTAAAATCAACTACAGTGGCTTTCTTATTAAGCTACTTCACAATGTCAGAAATTTCCCCCTAGAAGAAGCCTTGACAACCAGAAGGCTTGTGTTTGTCTCAACTCCAGGAATCACACACACTGGAAACAAATCAAACCCAAGTCATTCTACCCGCACCAAAAAAGTAGAAGCTACTGATCGGCCTCAGAATGGTGCAAATAGGACTGTTCTGGCTTGCTCCACTGATTACATCTACGGCAAGATACTGTGTTCATTTCTGGTTTCTCTGTAGCAAGACAGCATTCTATTAATGTCAATCTCTTTCCAAAAATGCAACTTATTCCTCAACTAACACCATCAAAACAGGTCGAATTTCATCTTCCCACACACCAAGTCCCACATCTCCACCGCATCACTCACCATAGATCCCTTCACCTCCTGGTATATTTCATTGAATTCCAATGTATCTGCCATGCTGACAGCTCCCTCTCAGCCCCTTGCCTGCTATGGCAGGGGTATGAGCCACACCAAAATGTTGCTGCTCTGGAAAAGTTTTTATGAATACAATCAGACAAGACAGGGAGACAACTCAGTCCTTTTTTGAAGCTGACATATTCCAGTCTCAACAGAATCCAAAACAGACCTGAAATATTCAGAATATTCAAGCAGTCCTAAAGAACCTGAAAGAAAAAGAGAAAAATAAACATTTAGAAACAATTGGGAGGGGGGGGGGACTACAAAAAAAAATCCTCTCCCATATGCTGCTAACCAAACAACGTCAGCACATAGATAATAGTCCCAGACCCGATATGGACTCACGGCCCCACACTACGTACAGCTTCAGAAGAAGCCACACAGAGCTATGTAGGAATCCCACCGTTAAAGATGACAGCAAACCATGCGGTGTCACTAAAAAGGAAAAGCAAAGAGAACCGTGTTGGCTAAACAAGCGGGAATTCGCGCACATGCACGTCAAAAACACTGCCTGCCTTACAGTGCATACCAACCTTTTTTACCTATTCAGAAGAAAGCCCCATTGAGGTCCATGGGCCTTCCGCCTGAGTATGTGTGTCTACTAGAGTTGCAAACTTAGGAAACTAAAGCTCCCCTCATTTAAAAAAAAACCAAAAAAAAATACAGTTTGAAAAGAAAAAAAAACAGCGGCAGCCCCGGCGAGACTGGAGGCTGGCTAGCGAGCCGCAGAGAAATCCCTCACCCCAAAAACCATCACCCACTCCCCTCTCACCAGATACAGTTTCCCGCCTGCGCAACACGAGTCTCATCCCCCTCTACCGGAAACCAATCCTCACTTCCGCCTTCCGGAGCAACATTTCGGCTGTACGGAGCGCAGAGTTAGACATAGAGTAGACTTCCGGTAAAAATAAAACGGCGGGGCCGCCATTAACTGCGATTCTCGCTGGAGGAATAGTGGCGTCGCTCTATCCGTCGACCGTCTATGGTGATTTTCTGTGGGGGGGTTGTTCTCCTTTGTATCGAGAATTAAGAACAGAAATCAGGTCCGTTTTGGACTAGGCGTGCTAAGAAGTACGTCCATGGGAATGCGCTGGCGCTCTGGTCGGCCGTGGACAGGGAACCACAGCTTTTTACTGATTTTTTTCCCCTGAACTATGGCGGAACTGTGGGGATCAAGCAGAAACTCCTCTTTTTTTCTGTGTAACAAATGCTTGAGGAGGTGGGATTTGTAATCACACCAAGGCTGGTGTTGAAATAAATCTGTTAATTTTTAAGGCGACACTATAAGGTCTGTTTTTTATTTCTGTTATACGTACTGAAACAGAGTGACGCGGCTATCTCGTTGGAAACATGTCCCCGTCTAAGGTAGACATTTTAGGCGCCTAGAAAGGACCGTCCTTTCTTCGCCTTAATATCCATGGCAGGGCTCGAACAGCCTCCAGTCTTGGAGGCGGGAACGGGTCCAAGCACGGCGGACAAAGGCTCCTACTTCCACTTGTCGCCGTGGTTGGTTGGCTAAACCTGGTTGCCGCTTTCCGTCTTCAGAGTCGGGTCGCTGGTGCGTGTTTTTGCCGCCTGGGTTTATATTTGATGTCAGCCGTTTTCTTCTGTTCCCCCCCAATAAGCCGTTTATGGTGTTAAAAATGACACCTCCTCATAGGAGGGAATGGGGACATGACCAAAACAAGGTTAATGAAGTACGACACCTTTAATTGATAAAGAGTGCTTCAACATGCGTAGTGTATTCCTTCCAGGTCTTTTCCATCAGCCAAGATGTTATAAAAATAGGTTGGGGAGATCTAACTGCTTTATTTTATACACATGCATACATAAATAGGTAGGTGCACAGACAGAAATAGTTAATGCTATTTACATTATTCTTGCATTTTTAAAAAAGCCCAGTTGATGCCTCCTGTTACAGGATGGGAAAAATTAATCACCTGGTATTATTTCCTTGTCACAACTCTCTAGAGAGGCATTGCCAGGCAAAGTAGATCTTAATGGACTCCATGGATTTCATCAGCTTTGAATGTATTCAGTTTATGGTCAACTGTTGAATTCTTCTTCAGACTCTGTTCATCCAACTGCGTCAGTTCTGGAAGCAATTTATTTCGAGAGTCAGAAATATTTATAAGTCCAAAAATGTTTTCTTTAGTATTTGTAAAACTCCCCAAACTCTGTAAAGGAAAATATTTAAATCTTTTACAATGTTGCCAACTATAAATATAAGGAAAGTTGTTGTTTAGTTATTAAGTCATGTCCAGCTCATCGTGACCCAATGAACCAGAGCATGCCAGGCCTTCCTGTCTTCCGCTGTCTCCCGGAGTTGGGTCAAATCCATGTTGATCACTTCAATGACACTATCCTTTGTCATTCCCTTCTCCTCTTGCCTCCACACTTTCCCAACATGAGGGTCTTTTCCAGGGAGTCTTCTCTTTTCATGAGATGGCCAAAGTATTGGAACCTCAACTTCAGGATCTGTCCTTCCAGTGAGCACTCAGGGTTGATTTCCTTCAAAATGGATAGGTATGTTCTCCTTGCAGTCCAGGGGACTCTCAAGAGTCTCCTCCAGCACCACAATTCAAAAGCATCAATTCTTCAGCAGCCAGCCTTCTTTATGGTCCAGCTCTCACTTCCATACATCGCTACTGGAAAAACCATAGCTTTGACTATGCGGACCTTTGACGACAAGGTGATGTCTCTGCTTTTTAAAATGGTGTCTAGGTTTGTCATCACTTTCCTGTGACACCCGTACCCCGGGTCGTGAGGTAATGTTGGGAGTGTCGTCCCGCCCTAGAGCCTCCGTGGGCACCCAGACAGCTCCCAAGCCTTTCCCACCCCGGATGTTACATCAGGCCGTGGACACTATGGATTTAGAACGGGGCCTGAAGGGGTTAAATATATCGACCCAGACTCCTCAGGTTTGGGCGGGAAGAGCTTGGAAGGATCCTGAGGAGGGAGCTGTGGGGGAGGTCAGTAGGAGGAGGGACAGAGAGGAAGAAGGATGAGAATGGGTGTCCATCCAAGATCCTTGGACGGGCAAGTGGGAGCAGGTGCGTCTCACTAAGAGGGAGGCGGAGGAGAAGAGAAGGAGGGAAATGACAGTTAGACCCTCTTATTGGGGAGAAAGGGAGACGAGAGAGTGGCGGCGAAAGCTGGTTGAAGAAAAGAGGCGAATAGAGAAAGAGAGGGAGGAGAAGAAGTTATGGCATCTAGAGGAGCTGAAGAAGCTGGGTTATTACCAGGACCCTGGGATGCCGACGGGGCAGAGAACCACGTACCCTGGGGATATACAGGGTATGAAGAGACAACACCGTTATTAACCATAGACCCAGAGGACTTCGCTCCCGAAGAACCCACCCGGGTTCAGGCTGGCCCATGGGCGGCGAGGTCAAGCAACCCGTTTGATGAAGATTGGGTGCCCCTGTATGAGCCGTTGCTCACACAGGAGAAGTTTATTCCCAAGTTGGTGGACATTTCCATTCCCTTACCCAAGTTAATAAATGAAGAAAAGTTTGATTTAAAAACGTCTTCTGTTTTATTTGGTTCGGGGGAGGCGAAGACTAACGGACCCTCACATATTGGCGCCCAGACCTTGGGACCTCCCCTGCAACCTACCGACGCGGAAAAATGGATGAAACGTATAACAGAGGGACAAGAAGCCCTGTTGAAACAGCTAGCCGATCAACAGCAGATGTTAATTGAACAAATAAAAACACCGCAACCCAGTGGAACCCCAGAAGGTTTAACACAGAAACAACAAATAGCTATGCGTCCGCCCATAAAGCTTCAAAAAATGGGTCCGAGAGACGACCCAGCTGCCTTCCTACACACCTTCGAAAGGGTAGCCACCTCGGCCCAATAGCCAAAAGACCAGTGGGCTCCAATATTGACCCCATATCTCACGGGATTGCCTCAGGAGATAGTGGATACATTAGACCCAGAAGAGGCGGGAAAGTACGATGTAGTCAGAACAGCCATTTTGAATACCCTGAACCTAAACGAGGAAGCGTATAGGAGGAAGTTTCGAGAATTAAAACTAAAACCGGGCTTACATCCCAGGACGCTGGCCCAGAAGCTCAGAGTTAACGCAACCCGGTGGATTCAACCCAAAGGGTTCTAGAAATAGTGATTATGGAACAGTTGGTTTCGACGTTGAGCAGTGGCGCGCGGAACTGGGTGGTTAAGAACAAGCCCTCCGACCTAGAGGGCGCTGTGAAGCTACTAGAGGACTATTTGGAAGCAGAAGAGACATGGCAAACTCGAACTGCGCCACAGGGAGAGAAGGTGAGAGCGCGAGAGAAGATGGCGGAGCAGAGTGGTCAAGCGAACTCCGGCGGGGCCAACCCGGGGGTGAAGAAGACGCGTCCTGACCGGATAGAGTATGCAAACCCGGTGGGAGCGCGGGTGCCCAGCCGACGATAACCAGTGACCCAGCAGGCTCCAAACAGGCGGCGACATGGAACCTGGGGAAGGAGAAGATGACCGCCTGCTTCGGCTGTGGCCAGTTCGGCCACATCCGGAAGTACTGCCCCGTAACGGAGTGTGCGTGGGCCGAGGCTTGTACCGGGATGACCAAGGTGGGTGAAGAAAACCACCCGGGTTGGGTAGTAGAGGCTAAAGTTAATGGACAAACGAAGAAGGTTTTGGTGGATACCGGGTGCAGTAAAACGCTGGTAAAAGAGCTAGAGGGAGAACGTTTGCCTGAGATTGCTGTAATCCGTTGCATTCACGGGGATGTGAAAGAGTATGCGACTACTATGGCCGAGGTCGAGGTAGACGGCCTTAGAAGAGACATGGAAGTGGGGATAGTTCCCGGTATGACCTGTGAAATGCTGCTAGGGAGAGACTGGCCTGGACTGAGCAATTTAGCTAAGGAGCCCGGGGAAATAGGCTGGGCCCAAGAAGAAAATGAGGCCAGGGAGTTAGAAGTTATGAATTTGTCTAGAGACCAGATACGAAGCCTACAACAAGACGATGCAGGACTTAACAACTGTTTACAGCAAGCGCTGGCAGAAGGGACTACCCCGGAAGGGGTGAAAGGATTTGAATTGAGGGGAGGCTTGCTGTATCACATAAACAAGGCGTCCAACGAAGAAGAGTCCCAGCTGGTAATTCCAGAGGGCTTGCGGGCTTGGGTGATGCATTGGGCTCATGACTTACCAGTGGTGGGACATTTGGCTGCACAAAAGACTTTGGCCAGAGTGAAACAGCGGTTCTGGTGGCCAGGGATGGCCCACGACGTGGAAGAGTTCTGTCGTTCCTGTGCTAAGTGCCAGATGACCCAGCCTAAAGCAGGACCGGGGGCAGAGCTCATACCTATGCCTCTGGTAGATAGACCCTTTGACAGGGTTGCTTTGGACATTGTGGGACCGCTAACCAAATCGGCGGGTGGGCATCAGTATATACTGGTAGTCATCGATTATGCCACCCGGTACCCAGAGGCAGTGCCCCTAAGGTCTACAACAGCCAAAGTATTGGCTAAGGAGTTATTAGAGATGTTCTCCAGAGTGGGCTTCCCAAAAGAGGTGTTAACCGATCAAGGCTCTAATTTTATGAGCCTGACATTCAAACAGATGTGGGACCTGTTAGGGGTTAAGCCTTTGAGAACATCTGTCTATCATCCCCAAGCTAACGGGCTCGTGGAAAGGTTTAACCGGACGTTGAAGGGCATGCTCAGAAAATTGTCAATGGAAAAACCCAAGATGTGGCATACCTTTCTAGCCCCGTTGATGTTTGCAATCAGGGAGGCTCCCCAAGCCTCCACTGGTTTCTCCCCTTTTGAATTATTATATGGCCGAAGACCTAGGGGGGTCCTTGATTTAATAAGAGAAAGATGGGAAGAAGGGGAAGATCATTCCAAGGGTGCACTTCAACGGATAGTTGAAATGAGGAATAGTTTACAATTGGCTTGGGAGATGGCTAAAGAAAATCTAGGACAAGCCCAGGTTAGACAGAAGGGGTCCTATAACAAGAGGGTGCGCCCTAGGACTTTTGAACCTCAACAAAAGGTGTTGGTACTATTGCCCACAGACACCTCCAAGTTCTTGGCTAAGTGGCATGGGCCTTACAAAGTGCTAAGAAAACTAAACGAAGTTGATTACGAAATAGAGACCCCAGACAGAAAAAAGAAGACCCAAGTGTTCCATGTGAATCTGTTAAAAGAATGGGTAGATCGAGAAGTGTTGTTCGGGACTGAGGTGGATGATGAGTTGGGTCCCGAGAGAGAAGACCTGACTTCAGGAGGTGACGTAGTTGTGGGAGACCTTTTGTCTGGGGAACAAAAACAACAAGCTATGCAGTTGAAGGAAGATTTTCCCCAAGTATTCTCTCCAATACCTGGGTGTACCCAGTTGGTGGAACACAATATAGAAACACCTCCCGGAGAAGTAGTGAGAGTTAGTGGGAGGTCATGGCCCAGACATGTAATGGGGGTTATTAACCAAGAAGTAGAGGAAATGCTTAAATTGGGGGTGATCGAACCTTCCAATGGACCTTGGAGGAGCTTCCCAGTAATGGTGCCTAAACCTGATGGATCTCTAAGGTTCTGTATTGACTTCAGAAAGGTTAATGCTATATCAAGGTTCGATGCCTATCCTATGCCAAAGGTAGGAGACCTGTTAGATAAGCTGGGGGGGGGGGCAAATACCTCAGTTCAATGGATTTAACGAAGGGATATTGGCAGATCCCGTTGAGACCTCAAGACAAGGAGAAAATGGCATTCTGTACCCCTAAGGGGTTATTCCAGTTCAAAAAGATGCCGTTTGGGCTGCATGGGGCGGCTGCGACGTTTCAACGGTTGATGGACCGGGTGTTAGAACCCCTACAAGACTGCGCAGCCGCCTACATTGACGACATTATAATTTTTAGCAGCTCGTGGGAAGAACATCTATCCCACCTCAAGAGGGTGCTAGAGAGGCTACAAGAAGCAGGTTTAACTGTTAATCCTAAGAAGTGCAAGATAGGGCTGCCCAAAGTGGAATACCTGGGATACAAAGTAGGACAAGGAGAAATACAACCCCAAGAGGAGAAAGTAACAAAGATTTCTAAGTGGTACAGACCCAAGACTAAAAGGGAAGTTCAGCAATTTTTAGGTCTGGTGGGTTATTACAGGCGGTTCGTGCCAAACTTTGCCTCTATAGCCGCCCCACTAACTGATTTAACGAGAAAAAAGGCCCCAGTGAAAGTAATATGGGGTCCTTCCCAAGAAAGGGCGTTCAATACCCTGAAAGAGATCATATGCGAATTACCAGTTAAGTTTGCACCCGATTTTGACATACCATTCACCCTTTTTACTGATGCTTCAGATCGGGGTATAGGTGCAGTCCTATCACAAGTTAAAGAGGGGGTAGAATACCCGGTGTTGTATTTAAGTCATAAGTTGTCGCCCCGGGAACAAAAATACGCGGTCATTGAGAGGGAAGCTCTAGCCATCAAATGGGCTACCCATAGTCTTAAATATTCTTTATTGGGAGCTCCCTTTGACCTGGTCACCGATCATGCCCCGTTACAGTGGTTAGAGAGAATGAAAGAAACCAATCCACGATTAACCCGGTGGTATTTAGCGTTGCAACCGTTCTCTTTTCGAGTAAGATACAGGAAAGGCAAAGAGCATACTAATGTCCACTATTTTTCTCGGCAGGGTCCGTGGGCGCGCAGCGAGGAAGAGCGGACGGCACTCTTGGAGGGGGGGATGTGTGACACCCGTACCCCGGGTCGTGAGGTGATGTTGGGAGTGTCGTCCCGCCCTAGAGCCTCCGTGGGCACCCAGACAGCTCCCAAGCCTTTCCCACCCCGGATGTTACATCAGGCCGTGGACACTATGGATTTAGAACGGGGCCTGAAGGGGTTAAATATATCGACCCAGACTCCTCAGGTTTGGGCGGGAAGAGCTTGGAAGGATCCTGAGGAGGGAGCTGTGGGGGAGGTCAGTAGGAGGAGGGACAGAGAGGAAGAAGGATGAGAATTGGTGTCCATCCAAGATCCTTGGACGGGCAAGTGGGAGCAGGTGCGTCTCACTAAGAGGGAGGCGGAGGAGAAGAGAAGGAGGGAAATGACAGTTAGACCCTCTTATTGGGGAGAAAGGGAGACGAGAGAGTGGCGGCGAAAGCTGGTTGAAGAAAAGAGGCGAATAGAGAAAGAGAGGGAGGAGAAGAAGTTATGGTATCTAGAGGAGCTGAAGAAGCTGGGTTATTACCAGGACCCTGGGATGCCGACGGGGCAGAGAACCACGTACCCTGGGGATATACAGGGTATGAAGAGACAACACCGTTATTAACCATAGACCCAGAGGACTTCGCTCCCGAAGAACCCACCCGGGTTCAGGCTGGCCCATGGGCGGCGAGGTCAAGCAACCCGTTTGATGAAGATTGGGTGCCCCTGTATGAGCCGTTGCTCACACAGGAGAAGTTTATTCCCAAGTTGGTGGACATTTCCATTCCCTTACCCAAGTTAATAAATGAAGAAAAGTTTGATTTAAAAACGTCTTCTGTTTTATTTGGTTCAGGGGAGGCGAAGACTAACGGACCCTCACATTTCCTCCCAAGAAGTAGGCATCTTCTAATTTCGTGGCTGCTGTCACCATCTGCAGTGATCACGGAGCCCAAGAAAGTAAAATCTGTCAGTGCCTCCAGTTGGTTTGACAACAAGACAAACTACAAAAGCATCTCTTGGGAATATTCAAGAATTATTATATCCAGAATAATCTGATATAATAACTGAGTTCAGAACCATTTTGCATGTATTCATTGCTTCCCAATTTTCATTACTCATTTCTGTAATTCCAGCTAATAAAATGACCAACTTACAGTGTGTTCTTGTGTTTGTTTTAATTTAGTGCTTTTACGGAATTAAATTTGGTGGACAGTAAATTTTTATTTTTTAACAGCCAATGTAATGCAACTGTTGGACTATGACTCCAGAGGTAGGCGTTTGAAACTCCACTCAGGAAGTTCACTGGGTGACCTTTGGCCTGACACACATACTCACTTTGTCTCTCTCCACCCAGCCTACCTCACAGAATTGTGGTGAGGATAAAATAAGGTGGAGCAGAAAGATACATATACTAAGCCATGATCCCACTGGAGGAAAGATGGGATGTAAATAACATAAAGAATTAGTAATAGTGAATTCTGCAAGCTGAGGGCCTTAGTGTGTGTGATGTGTTGTCAAGTCATATCTGTCCTATAGCAACCCTAATAGGTAAGTGAGGTATTTAAGGAATGGTTTTACCGCTTGAACTTCAGTAAGCCATTTGGTAAGGTAGACCACAATCTACTTCTGTGTAAGATAGAACAAAGTGGGATAGACAGTGCAACTGCCAGGTAGATTTGCAGCTGGCTGACCAACCACATGGTCCTCAATGGAACCACATCTTTACAGAGGGAAGTGTGCAGTGGGGTCCCTCAAGGTTCTGTCTTGGGCCCAGTGCTCTTCATCATCTTCGTAAATGCCCTGGATGAGGGGATTGAAGGAACACTCATCAAATTTGCCGATGACAAAAAGCAGGGGGGGAATTGCTAATACTTTGGAAGATAGACTCAACATTCAGAAGGATCTAGACAGACTTGAGCATTGGGTCCTATCCAATAAGATGCAGTTCAGTGGTGGAAAAAGTAAGGTCCTGCACTTAGGCAGGAGAAACCAGGTGCACAGGTACAGGATAGATGATACCTGGCTCTACAGTAGTACCTGTGAAAGGGATTTAGGTGTCCTGGTGGACCACTGCCTCAGGATGAGTCAGCAGTGTGGTGCAGCTGTCAAAAAAGCCAAATAGGATTGTGAGTTAGGGTCTAAAGAAGAGTTAGAGAAACAAAATATATATATAGACTGGTGGTCCAGAGCACAAGTGGAATCTAGGTATAGAAAAGACAAAATAGAAGGTTTTTATCCAGAACAAATGATATTTGACAAACTTCTGCTGAGCTCAAATGATAAAGTAATTAAGAAAATGTATGATTATTTGTTAGAAATTAAAATGCAAGATGAGACAGTCAAAGAATGTATGATTAGATGGGCACAAAATATAGGACATAATATTGATATTGATCAATGGCTGCAAATATGGCAAAATAATATAAAGCTCACAAAATCAGTTAATTTCAAGGAGAATATATATAAGATGTTTTATAGGTGGCATATGACTCCACAAAAACTATCAAAAAATTTATACAGATGTATCAAATGTTTGTTGGAAGTGTGAAGCACATGAAGGAAGTTTTTATCATATGTGGTGGACTTCTGGAGTAGCGAAGCAATTTTACATAGGTGTACATACTCTGTTACAAAAAATATTGCTTGGTAAGGTTCCACTAGCCCCAGAACTGTTTTTATTATTATACCAGATAATATAGATAAGACAAAGAACTACTTAGTTATATACATAGTCACTGTAGCCAGAATTCTTTATGCCAAGAATTGGAAGAAATTGGTGATACCAGAACAAGAGGAACTTATTGAGAAGATACGGGAAGCAGCAGAAATGGATATCTTATCAGAAGTGATGAAAGACTGTCCAATACAAAAGGCAACTGAATTATGGGTTTTATTATATAAATGGCTTGAGCCACCAGATAGTACTTGAATAACATACCGTATTTGCCGGCGTATAAGACGACCCCAACATTTCCACTCAAAATATAGCATTCGTTATATACTCGCCGTATAAGACTACCCCCTCCCTCTGCCTTTCACCCTGCTGGAGGGGCCAAAGAGGGAGGAGAAGGAAAGCAAGTTTCTGGGGCGGGCTACCAGCTGGCCCAAGGCAGAGGCCAGCACCTGCTCACTCACCCGGCCTCCAGAAATCTCCTTGGGAGCCCGGCACGGCGGTGGCGACGAGTGGGGCGGTGCTGGCTTGTCGCAGGTGCCGTTTGCTTGCCAGCTTCTCTCTGTCCAGGCAACATGGTGGTAGGTCATGGGGAAGAAGGAGGCGGCGCTGCTGCTGCTTTCCATGAGGGCAACTGTGTGAGGAAGTGACTGAGCCAGTGGGAACTGAGCTCCGCCCGCTTCCCGGGCTAGGCTCGCCTCTCCATGCTGCTTCCTACTGAGCCATGCGGCGTCTGAGAGTTGGAGCCACCCGCTGCCTCCTCAGGAGAAGAGGTGCCTCCTCCGCCTCCTCCTCGTCTTCCTCCTCCTCTTCCTCATTCACCTCTCCTCTTTCCTCCTTGCGCTACGTGCTGCCCGCTCTGGGTTCACCCAGCGTATAAGACGACCCCCCCACTTGGAGGCATGTTTTTCAGGGCAAAAAAGTCATCTTATACGCCGGCAAATACGGTACATTAAAACTTGGATGTAAATGTAACTTATAACCTGAAGGGCAATCATATAGCAGAAAAGCGGAAAGTCGAGTTGATATGGCAACATGAATACATTGGATGGCAATATATTTTGTGTTCTTCTCCCCCTACTTCCCCCCCATATTCCCCCCTTTACTTTTTGTATCCCCTACCTTATCCTAAATTGTTAATTAAAAAAAAAGAAAGCCAATAGAGTCCTAGGCTGCATCAACAGGGGGACAGCATCAAGATCATGGGAAGTGATAGTACTCTCTATACCAAGTTAGTGAGGCCACACTTGGAGGGCTGTGTCCAGTTCTAGTCAACACAATGCAAAAAAGATGCTGAAGCACTGGAAGGGGTACAGAGAAGAGCAACAAAGATGATAAGGTGACTGGAGGCTAAATCCTATGAAGAATGACTAAAAGAACTAGGTATGTTTAGCTTAATGAAGAGAAGACTGAGGGGAGACATGATAGCATTTTCAAAAGCCAGCTGAAAACTTGGTTATTCAAGCAGGCCTTCCCTTCAGTCAATTAAGTCATTCTTATTTTTCTTCTTTTATTCTTGCCATCTTGGGATTCTTTGCTTTAAATTAACTGTTAAAATCGTAAATTTATGATATTATATTTTATATCATTTTGTTTTTTAATGTAAAACTGTATATTTTAAATTGTTTTTTCTTCTAAGTTGTGAGCCGCCCAGAGTAGACTATGTCTAGATGGGCGGCATATAAATGCAATAAATAAATAAATAAATAAATAAATAAATAAATAAATAAATAAATAAATAAATAAATAAATAAATAAATAGCAGCCTTCCAATATCTGAAGGGTTGCCACAGGGAAGACGGCATCAATTTATTCTCCATTGTGCCTGAGGGTAGGACAAGAACCAATGGGTAGAAACTCATCAGAGGGAGATCAAACCTGGAAATAAGGAGGAATTTCCTGATGGTGCGAACCATTAAGCAGTGGAACAGCTTGCCTCCTGATGTTGTGGGTGCCTCATTGCTGGAGGTTTTCAAGAAAAGATTGGACAGTCACCTGTCCGGGAAGGTATGAGGTCTCCTGCCTTGGGCAAGGGGTCAGACTAGAAGTCCTCCAAGGTCCATTCCAACCCTACGATTCTATGGCTCGATACTCCCAGTGAATTGTCATGGGTTGAATGTATAGGAGAAAGAAATTATTAAATGTATGTTATCAGAAAACTGAAGTTCTTAGGACTTCTACACAGATGAGGGACCCTTACCAATGAGATTCTGAAATTCTTGTCATAAGGAAATGTGGTGCTAGGTTCCAAGAATAAATACTATATAGCAATTGTGTGGTTCCTCCCATTTTTCCAATACATACTAGGAGTCTATTGTGTTTCAAGACCAACCTGCTTGAGCTTCTTGAGCTGGTGTTTTTGATTTGCTTTGCTTTGTTTAGTTTTTCTGCTTTTTTTGGTTTTCATGTCATAGTAAGCCTTTCTTTTCTTTTCTCTTTTTTTAGCACTGATAATATTGATAAGTTTACTTCAAATGTTCTAAAAGTTAACTGTGGTTCTGGTTTACAGAGAGTGAGATGAATGAAGATTCTGGATAGGTCTTTAAAAACAAAAGAAAACCAAGCCATTGTGAAATGAGATTGGGAGTCATCTCAGAGTTGCTTGCAAACACTAGTACATGCAATTTGAATCCATGGACACAATTGCATTCCAGCAGAAGACAAATGCATGAGTTTTAGTTCAATTTGACTGAGGAGGCACCACTGATAGGTTCCACCAGAAGTACATGGAGTCAGGCAAATATGCAACCTATGATATTTTTCTGTCTAGCTATTAGGAGCTTCTGGTCTTGAAACCATTGCTTTGGAGGTTCATACAAGAATGAGGAGCTCCAGGAAGTGTATTTTGCATTTTTTGAGGGGGAGGGCCAACATCTTAATATGGCTACTTCTTTGGAATAAGTCTTCATGTTTTCTTAGAAAGAACTGTGGATGTAATTCCTTTACAAAGGGGCAATTGTGTTTAGGTAATCATTCTGAATGTCAAAGATATGAATCAAAAAATAAAGATTGCTTCTATGCCACTAAATGCTTACTGTCCAACATAGAGAATTTTTTGTTGTTATCTGCTGTTAAGTTAGAACCACCTTATAGTGACCCTCATAGGGCTTTCAAGGTAAGTGAGATTTTTAAGAAGTGGTTTTACCAGTTCCAATCCCCAAGTGAGTTTCCATGGCTGAGCAGGGATTCAAACCCAGGCCCCCTGAGTCCTGGTCCATCACCCTATTCACTACACCACACTGGATATCTCAGGGAATAAATGGTTAAAATGCTTGTTGTTGTTGTTGTTGTTGTTGTTGTTGTTGTTGTTGTTGTTGTTGTTGTTGTTGTTGTTGTTGTTGTTGTTGTTGTTGTTGTTCTGTGCCATTAAGTCACTTCCAACTTATGTCAACTCTGTGAATTAATGACCAACACCACCTTAGAACTGCAGAGCTGGAAGGTGTCATGAGATGGGCTATGTGGTTTAAATCTTGTACTGAAGATGGGATATGTGGTAGTGAACAATGTAAGATGGATTCCATTTTGGTTCTCTGTATAAATGATTTCTGCATGCTGACAGTGTATTGTTCAGAAAAAGGTGGGAATGTTTTTCTGTAGGCCTGAGGGAAACATTCCTAGATAAGAAGGATGGACCTTGTTGTGGCGTGGTTGCAGACATGCTAAGACAAACAACACCTGTTACCCATGGGAAGAGAACAAAGCCGAGAAGAAAGAAGATAAAGAGGGACTGTTTACCTGACTTCATGCCGTGATTGGATGACAACGTGAGAGATGGGAGATAAGGGATGTGCCAGCGAAGCTTAAAAAAGGAACTTTTACTATGGACAATATACATTCTTTCATACATACATTCATGCATTCATTCTTTCTTGGATTCTTTCCTATGGATTACCTAACTCTATCTTTTTGGACTATTTTGAAAATGTAGTTTTTCCAGGTCTGTTTGCCTGCTGCTCAGTGCGGGTGAAAGACTGGGAGAGATGTAGGGAATTTTAGAAGAAGGGGGGCTTTTGCCTTTTGCCCTTAAATAGATTTTTACATATTTTTATGGATTTTTAGTATTTTTTATTGTTTTTGTATTTTAATGGAATTATTGCTTCATTTCTATTTTGTAACAGAGCCCTGAAAATAATCATTTGCTTGCTTATGCATAAAACTGACTTTATTTTGTGAAACTTTATTTCTTTTTTTAAATAAAATAATAATTATAAAAATCAATTGGTCTCTTGAACAGAGGAGCTGTCTTAGTGTTACCCTGAGGGGGAATTTAGGCCACACTGAGTCCCAATCTGATTGAGTATTCTGAGTCTACTGACTACAAAGCTCATATGTTTTGCTTTTTGAATTTTTCTAAGGTGACAGAGGTGTTCTTTTTAGGGCAGACTTGTAAGCAGGAGTTTGGCGCAGGCCTTTGCTGGTGTTACCAGGACTCAACCCAGCTACATAAGGGTGCACAAGCTCCTAATTACTCTCTGTCTGAACAATCAAGCATCCTTTAGGGGATCTGATTGCTTACAGAAGGGACCCTATGGATCATCATGTCCAACCCCTGTCACGGAGACATAGTGGGGAATCAAACTCCCAACCTCTGGCTTCACGACCAGAGACCGAAACCACTGACCTCCAAAAAGTCCTATTGTCAACAGCCCTGTTCCACTCTTGCAAACTCAGGGTTGTGGCTTCCTTCAGTGAGTCAATCCACTTCTTATTTTGACATCCTCATTCCCTGCTGTTTTCAACTTTTATCAGCAAAATTGTCTTTTCCAATTAGTCTTGTATTCTCACGATGTGCCTAAACTCCAATAGCCTCAGTTGAGCCATTTTTGCTCAGACCTCTAGATCTGCTTTGATCTCGAACCCCCTGCAGGATGGCTTACCATTTCGAATCACCTGCAAGCCCTGGATTTAACATCATGGTTTAGATTTACAACATTAAAACATGGCGGCAATCAGTTCTCTAGCTTCTTCTTTTTCTATCTAATCAAACAAATTTTTAAACCAGCTGTGGATGCCTTCCTTGGCTTCTTGGGAGAGCAACAGTCCAGATCACCCATTTCTGCTGTGTTTAGGTGAACAATCTTCATGGTTTGTGTAGCTGCTCCCACTCTAAATAAGAATGATCATAAAATGCAAAGCAGCACTTTAGATCATGAAGTAGGAACTTGCTTTTCCCTGACAGGCCAGAAAGCTGCTGAACTCCTGTTTGTTTTGATGTATAAGCTCAACTCTAAAAAGATATTCAGGATTTACTTCCACTATCACTGATTTGATGCTGTTAGAAACCTAGTGGTGAACAGCACCATGCCAGGATATTCCCATTTTCCACATCTGTCTCCAAAGGAAAGCACTCTTCAAACCTCTCTCTGTGCTGATCCCTTCCCCCCATTCTGCAAGTGCAAAGGCCAGTGCTGCAGAAGTGGCGTCTGTAGGACCGGAACACCACTCAGAGAAAATGCATCAGTTGCAGATTCATTATTTAATGCTAAGATCTCTTCCGTCTACACACTCAACTATACAGTAATCCAATTTGTAATTGATGAGCTGGGAAGCCCCACCTTTCTTCAGAAGCATCACTACAGTGTTGGGTGGGGGAGGAGAGATCTTATTAAATGGGGTCTCTGCCTGCACTTCAGGCTTACCCAGAAGCCACAAAGAAGAGCAGGAGAGAGAGCGAGAGAAAGTGTGCTTGCCATATGCGTTTTAAAAGCCACTTCTGTCAGCATATATTGTATCCTTCTGTCTGCTCTTGGACTCATCAGTCATCACAACTCCTCATCCGGTTTTCAGCTCATCCTGGACAGACTCCACGGTGCCCATGCTTTCCTCCAGTATGGCCTGTGTATCAGACTTCTTCACCTACGAAACCACAAAATCAGTAGTGGTGAAGAGTTGGACCATCGGCGTGATCAACCGGGCTGTCCAGTTGCTCATCATTTCCTACTTCATTGGGTGAGGCAACACAGGTGAATGGGGGAAGTAATGTGGGGCACATGGGCGAGGGGAAAACTGGGTAAGGGTCTAAAGCCCAAAGATCACTTCCAAAAGGAAAGGAGACAGTACCATTGAAACAAAGAAGCTGACAGATGGACGTGGAACAAGAAAGGTGGAGCAGAATGTGACCAAGCAAAGCTTGATGGTCTTTTAAATATTGTGTGTGTGTGTGTCTGTGTGTGTGTGTGTGTGTGTGTGTGTGTGTGTGTGTGTGTGTGCGTGTGTGTGTGTGCGTGTGTGCGCTTTGTGAAACAGTTACATTGGTGAGCATAAGATGTTATTGAATAGTTTGAAAAGCCAGGCAGGAGGTGGTAGTGAAAGCTATGGGTCATAAATCAATAGTTCCTTCCTGACAGTTCTGGGACATATACAGATTTGTTTTGGAATATTCTTGAAACTTCAAAGACTTGCAAAGATCTCTACATGTTCTATTCTATTTATGTGGGAAAAGAACCAGCAGGAAGTTGTTGATGGGACATTTCTGAGATATCATGGGACTGTATAGAAAATTATTCTCCCTGTCAGGGGCGGGGGGGGGGGGGGAGGCTGAGAAGTATAAACTTGCTCCAGTGCCTCTTAGGTCGGCTGTGATAAGAAGGGTTGGGAGATGCTGGAGAATCGGGTTCATGTTGTATCAACCTTCCCCAGCCTCCCACAAAGAGGCTGCTTCTTCATTTAGTAACTGTCTAAGTTACTAAGATAGGGTAATTCCCAGAGAACGCTCCAGGAATTATTGGGCTTTTGCTCCTAGTTAGTAGGTAAATTACTCTGAGTGGTTAAAGAAAAGTCATCTTCCTTTTGCAGTTACTTAACTGTTAAGCTAAGGTCTGAATTTGGCTGAATTCAGGTGTATGGTTATGCACTCACCACCATACACTCGCCAGCTGTTAGTAACCTGGAGACCTGCCATACTGAGCCACAGAGTGAGGCAAACATTAGCCTATCTCTCTTACTTCAGTTTATAGAGTTGTGCTAAAATCTGCTTCAAGTGTGGCTGTATGTTCTATTTAGTTTTGTGAAACCACCCTGCATGTTGCTCTGTGGGGCAGGTATTCAGGTGGACATGGTACAAAGTAGAAGGAAACAGGCATGTTTGAACACATGGAAGTAAAAACATTTGGTGACTGTGTGTCGTTCCTTAAAAAATAAATGTGGCAGTTGCTAACTAAACTGAAGAGGAGAAATAATTAGAGGGAGACTGGGAAAAAATGGATGAATGCAGAACACAGGTGAGGGTGTGTTCCTATGGCTTAATAGCAGAACACAAACATTGCACACAGAAAGTTCTCCATTCAAATCTCTGATGTCTCTAGAGAATTGAAAGGACCACAACACAAGCAATGAGGCCCTGGAGAGGTCCTGCCACTCACAAAGTGAACAATGCTGAACTTGAGGAATTGTCTGGTCTGATAAAAGGCAAATGTTGATTAGTGATGTAGTTGTTCTAGTGATGTAGTGATGTAGAAGTGAAAGGAAAGTGCAAAGAAAAATACTGCATAGAAACCTGGAATGTAAGATCTATGAACCTTGGGAAGTTGGAGGTGGTCAGACAGGAGATGGCAAGAATAAACATCGACATCCTGGGCATCAGTGAACTAAAATGGACAGGAATGAGTGAATTCAACTCAGATGATTATCATATCTACTATTGTGGGCAAGAATCCCGTAGAAGGAACAGAGTAGCCCTCATAGTCAACAAAAGAGTGGGAAAAGCTGTAATGGGATACAATCTCAAAAATGATAGAATGAGGTCAATACGAATCCAAGGCAGACCTTTCAACATCACAATAATCCAAGTTTATGCACCAACCACCATTGCTGAGGAGACTGAAATAGAACAATTTTATGAAGATTTACAACACCTTCTAGAACTGACACCAAAGAAAGTTGTTCTTAGTAGGGACTATGAAATCATCCACCAACCTCTTCAAAATTTCCTGTTTGCTTTGACCTTAGTTGTTCAGTATCCTTCCACTGCATCTTCATAGTAGCCAAGAAAGAAATGCAGTTTATCACAGCCTATTGTTTTAACCCATTCCTGCTGTAATGAAAAGTATTTGTGGGTGCTTTGGTCTTGAATAGAGAGTTAAGAGTCATTGATTTTACAAAAGACCTGGTTTTTATTTGCTGTTAATGGAGTGATCCAAATAGCTGCACTTTTGGACTCTTGTTGTGAAGGGTGTTGGCTGTTATGATGAGTAACTTCACTTCTAGATTTACCTCTGCACCACCTTTTCTGACTGCCCAAGCTGAAGGGAGCATTGGGGCATGTGGAAAGCAAGCAAAGAACTGTTCAGTGGAAGAACTGTTCAGTGGTCACTTTGGAATGGACATCCCCCTCTCTTTTTCCCTCTATCTACCTTTATCTGAGTGGTCCATTAATTCCTGAGGGATAGTTTCAGAATAGTGTACCAGCACTCTGCTGGCATGGGGGAGTTGGTGATTATATGCAAGGGGAGGAAATCTGTATATGTATTGCCACATAGAATGGCAACTCTGTTAGAATGTATACGGTATTAGTTAATGTTAAACAACTTACCACACCTTTGAGCTAGCTCAATTGCAGGAGGTGTATATGTATGTGTGAAAGAGAAAGAGAGAGAGAGAGAGAGAGAGAGAGAGAGAGAGAGAGAGAGAGTAGGGGAGAGCACTTAGGATTATACACATGGAGGTAATAGCTATAGAATAGTAAACATATTTGGCGGAACGCCTGCTCCCACCTAGATCTACCCAGATCACCCGCATGAGCCAGGAGGTGAGGCTGGGGAGCCTAACGCCGAGGGAGGCCCGGAAGGAGCGAATACGAAATCGGGCCTTCTCGGCAGTGGCTCCTCACCTCTGGAACAACCTTCCTCCAGCGATTCATGCAGCCCCTACACTGGGCACATTTAAGAACCAGCTAAAAACATGGTTATATGTTCAGGCCTTCCCTCCTGTCAATACTTAATTTCCTTTCTCTTTCTATCTATTTGTTTTATTATATGTGGTGTTGTTTACTTGTAATAATTTTCATGCTTTATTGTATATTTTTTATGGAAGCCGCTCAGAGTGGTCAATCTGACCAGATGAGCAGGATATAAATCAAATCAAATCAATTCAAATCAAATCAAATCAAATCAAATCAAATCAATTATTATTATTATTATTATTATTATTATTATTATTATTATTATTATTATTATTATTATTATTATTATTATTATTATTATTATTATTATTATTATTATTATTATTATTATTATTATTATTATTATTAATAATAATAATAATAATAATAATAATAATAATAATAATAATAATAATAATAATAATAATAATAATAATAATAATAATAATAATAATAATAATAAAAAATTCAATAAAACTTAAATAGAATTCTCTCATGAACTGAATGTCTTTTTCCTTTTAATGTCCACAGATGCATGCAATCCGTGGTGTCTAGCACGCACATGAATTGTGCCAACATGTCACTATGTAGCTTTGCTGCATTCTCAGAAATTTTTTTGCAGGCACCTGATTTATTGCAGAGCATAATCCCTGTTGCTTTGTCGTCCCTTGCAGAAAAACCAACAAAGAGTTCTGTGGTCTCTTATAGACTTACTCATTTTATTTGGCTCAAGCATTTTAGGACTAAAACCATCTCTTATGAGTGAAGAAGTGGGTGGCAGTCCACAAACACTTGCACCAAATAAAGTCCATTAGCCCTCAAGGTGCCACAAGACCCTTTCTTGGTTATTTAGGGGAGTTAATGATTAAGGTGTGGGTAGCTCAATGGTTTAGGTAGCCGTTGGGAGTGCAATTTCCCCACTGGGCCTCCTGTGAGTAGAGCCAGCCTGTGTGGCTTCAGGCAAGCTGCACAGTCCAAGGGTGGCCCCGAGAAGAAGGGTTAGGTCAACCACTTCTGAGTACTTTCTTTCTGGATATCCCTGAAAAGGATCGCTGTAAGTCAGAATTGACTTAACGGCATATCATCATCATCATCATCATCATCATCATCATCATCATCATTGATTTGGATACAATTTCTTGTCAGAAAGGTGAGTCTCCAGTGTTTGGAAGGAGAGTGTTGTCAGAATTTCTAAAGTGTGACCCTCTACCCGCAGGCAAGGAGAAACGATTATTAAAAGGGGTGGTTGTGTGTAGGTGAGAGAGACAGAATGAGACCTAGTGCTAGCAGAAAGACCTTAAGGTGGGAACAACCTTAGGGATAGAGTATCTCTGAGACCTGGTGACGGGCAGCAGATTCCTGTTTGTTAAGGACGTGCTGCGACTTACTTGTATACCCGTAAATAAAGTGTTTATTCCCAAAATTCCCCCAGTGTTTGCTTCTCCCAAATGAAGCCAGACTTGAGAAAAGCAGCCCTGGATCCTTTTGCCACTGCAAGGTATAAGGAATGAGTAATACTACGTTTATTTTGGAACATCCCAGTCAGTGTCATTGTTTATGCTTTTGATCAGGCAACATCACTTGAGTGTTGATAGTGAGGTGCGCACTCACACTATGGAAGGAAAGTGGGGATTGTAACAACCATACAATCTAGCGAGCAGAATGTCATACTTCAAACAGTTTGTACTATGCTGCAGAGAGTCTGTAATCAAAGAGACACAATATATACTTTGGTTATATAATCTATTTGTGACAATGCCATTCTGCCCCAGGAAAATAAAAGTTCCTAACGTTAATGTTTGCAGGAGGGGTGAGGATTAATTTGAATTGCTTTTCAAAGCTATCTGGGAATGAATGTCTTTCTGTAGCTAGAGCAGTGACCTCGAGTTTTAAAGCAGAATGAATGACAGTTGCCTAATTACTTGAAGGATCCATTGAGATGAGCAGGACTTTCCCTGAGTAAACGTGACTGGGGCAAGATGGCAGAAGTGCAAGATCAAATGATAATTATCAGGAGTCTGATGATGTGGAAGGGTGATATTTGTGAGAGAGGCTGCAATTATCGCTTAGCACTCTGCTGGCATGGGGGAGTTGGTAATATACCATACGTGAGGTGATCATGTGTGGGAGCTGCCGCAATATCAGAACAGTTGAGAGTGTTCACTTGCTCAACTGTGGCAGGGACTTTGCTTCCTGGGCACCATTCCAAAGAGTGATGGCAGGAAATGGTGGGGGCCTTGGCACAGCCCCCCAGTGCCCTCTGCCAGCTCTGCTCAAGTGCTTGGATAGCACTCCTCTCCCCACCACCACCAATGTTGTTAACTAGAATCCCCTTAGCATGAATAGCCATTTTACCCTTTGCCATCTGTTTCCACCCCACACCCTCTCCCTACGTCTTCTCCTCTCTAGGGAGGAGCAAAATTTCTTCTCCGATAGAGCACTGCCAGGAGAACCTGCCTGTTAAGTCCTCGTTTCGCACTCTGCTCCCAAGGGTCAAACAGACTAATGAACCTCCCCCCCCCCTTTTTTTTTCTACTCAGGACAATTACTTGATAGTGTAATAATAAGTGCACATGTCCCAATTCAGCTGAGCTTATTTGTGCCTGTAGTTCTAAACACACTTGTACACAAGTCTCAGCCAATGGCTGTCATCTCAGGGAATGGCTGTGCTTCTCTAGGCCCCTGAGCAAGGAAATATATCTTACAATTTGGAGGGAAGCGTGGTTTCTCTGAGTGAGGTGATTTTAAAGTCCGAGGACCTGTACTTGCTTATTCCTGTCTGCTGCCAGGATTCACAGCCCACTGTTGGGCCACTGTTGGGCCAGGTTCGCCCACTGTTGATACATGAAAAAAAATCAAGAATGAGGGGAGGGTACAGTACTGGAGAGAGATCTGAGAGACGGCCACATCTGGGTCCATCAGACCAGTTGGAACAAGGCAGGGGTGTGGCAGGCCTTGCGCCTGTTTCCCAAATAAATTGACCCAGACACTGTTCTAAACCCCTCTTATCCTTTGTCCGCCCTGGCTCAGGGACAAGACAACAGCTTCCCTACAGCATCATGAAGGCCTGCTCCTGGGTCTCAGGTTTTGGCCCTGAAATCTTAGTGAATGGGGTGCTGTGGATGACCCCTCAAACCTACTTACCAAGAAGAAAAGCCCATTAAACACACAGTGGCTTTATTTGGGTTGCCATGCCTCAGAGGGCTGCCTAAAGTCTCAAGGAACTGCTCTGCTTTCCCAGGTCTACAGGCATGGAGGGAAAATGCAGACCGAGTGGCAGTATGGGGAGGAGAGAGTTTTGATTTGGGGGAGTAAGGTGGCTTTAGGGTGTGGGCACCCATCTCTATCCCTTCTTGGGTGGTGCCAGGGCTCACAGGCTCAGCCTGAAGGTGTCTGCATGTGTCCCTCTGCTTGCACAAAATCTGCATGCCAAAAAGGCCCATAGTGAGGGAAGGGACTTCCGTACAAGTTGTTTATTCCATTGGTTTCAAGGATCTATTACTTACTCGGGAGCAAATCTAGTGAACTGTCTAGTTCAGATGCACAGGGTTCAGCTGTTTTGTTGCAACCAAGGGACATGGGCATTTGTCCCACTGTTTGGTCCACTGTGGGGAGAAGCCATTTTGCCCCTTTTGCCAGCAAACAGACAAAGTAAGTGCCAGAGTGAACCAGCCCATCCGCAGGGCATTTTGACTTGTTCCTCTCTGGGTCTCTGTCGGGGGGCTGCTATTTTTTAGGTGAGGGTAGGATCACTCCATTTTGGTTTGTTTCCAATGTGTGCAATCCCTGGTGTCAAACCAAATCAGAGTTTCCTGCTTTAAATTTCCCTTCTGCTTTCCATGTTCTAGTAATGTTTAGTATTTTAAGAAGGCAGTTAGCCAATTCACAGTACAGTACTAGGAAATTAAAAACTTCTACCGCTCCGTGGAAGCTTTGCTTCAAAGCTTATTAGGAGAGAGCTTTTGCACTATACCACTTATATATTTTTTCTAAAAATTGAAAGCTTCCTCCCTGAAGTAGGAGAGAGGAAGGGCAAGGAGGATTTTCCCCCTTTGTTGTCTTTCTTTGAGAGGTGGGCCAATTAAGTCACTTGAGATGTATATGCCATGTGGGTGCAAGGATTGCACCCAAATAGCCTATCAGATCTATATTTGATCTGAAGTTATCCTTTTTTAGCCCAATTCAACGGAGCTGCATAGCCAAGCCCTAGTTTTAGCCAGATCATGGCCATAGTGCTTCACTCAAGTTATTTTTTTCAACTACTTTAAAAGTTGCAATGTTTTGGCTCCGATAAAATGTGTCTTCGATGGAGCTGGAGGACTGGAACTCAGGACTGAAGTTCAAGACCCCATCAGTCAGGGGTCCCCAAAAGGCTGTGTGCAGATAGATGATGGGGCAGCAGCAAACAGGCCTGGGATTGGCATAGCCTATCCAGGTTGGGCAGCCAGGTCTATACACAGTTACAAATACCATTTTCTCTTCTTCTTTTTATTTTTAGCACATAGTATTCCCATTTCTTTTTTCTTTTCTTTTTTTCAAAATAATGGTGCTTGTGGCAAGGTAAATGCATTTGGCATCACGATGAGCACAGAAGTATAGTACTCTCTATTTTATCTCTGTGGATGTGAGTTAATAGGGTTTAAAATGTCAGTCTGCAAGGACTCAGAGTATTTCTTTTTAATCAAGTCTGGCAATGGCACCCTGTCTTTTGTTTGTTCTGATATGCCTAGAAGTCAGGAATGCAAAAGCCATTGTAAGCATAGATTTCAGAGGTGAGGAAGAGAAATGCAAATTGTGTGATTCACTGCTGAGACAATACCCTTTTCAAGCTCAAGGGATGGAAGAGGGATTCCATTCTTAAATCCAGAGTCTACTCTCCCCTGTTTGTGCCAGGGCTGCCTCCCACCACCACACCACTCCTCACCCCAGTCTGCACAACTTGCTTGTGCCACTGTTATGTGACTTTCTGGATATTGGATGGAAATCTCTTGAATGGCAAACATCAGTATGGTTTCACCTCCATGCTATTTTCATGGGTATCCATTGAGGAGGGGGACTTATCCTGTCAAATCCTGAATGTATTTATTTTAATGTGCAAAACCACCTTGGTTTCAATAGCACACCTTACGTGATCAAATACTGCCAACATATCTCCAGGGAGCTTCCTCCACTTTCCCATAAGCATTCCTGCAGATACCCTTTGTGATTTGGTGAGCTGGAAGACAAGCAAAAAGACAATGGGGGAAGGAGAAAAATGCTAGTCTCAATTGTCAATAGTCTGCTTTTTGAGCCTGAAGAGTCAAAAGTGTTCCTTCTTTAGTGGAAGAGGAGTGTGTGTGTGTGTGGGGGGGGGGGTTCGGGCTCTTTGGCTGTGTTTTGAAGGTTGTTCTTCCTGATGTTTTGCCAGTCTCTGTGGCCGGGCATCTTCAGAAGACTGGAGTAGCATTCTGTTTATGCTCTGTCCTACTCCTGTTCCTCTGAAGATGCCGGCCACAGAGACTGGTGAAATGTCAGGAAGAACAACCTTCAGAACACAGCCAAAGAGCCTGAAAAAACCACAACAACTTTCGGATCCCGGCCGTGAAAGCCTTCGAGAATACAGAGAGAGAGAGAGAGAGTTGTTTTATTTATAAAATATATTACTTAATTTATTTAATTAAAATCTGTAGCCAGTACTACCAGCAGTTGAATCATTAGGTGACAGATATTGGTCTCCTCAGAAATAAATTGTCTGCTCAAGAGTAGGGGTTTCTTCAGAAGAAGGAAGCCTTAATCTTTAGTTCACATTTTTGCAATATATTATGGATGAGACTAGTATAATCTCACATAAACTTTCAGTTGTAACCTGTCACAGCCACTTCACTTCTACTGGAGGAACACAGGCCATTCTGTGTAATACAGTTGTCTGGTCAACTTTGCCTGTTCCTGAATTTTTTGTGTGTGTGTGTGTGTGTCCAGTTGCCATATTGCCCACTTGGTCTTGTTTTATCTGCATTTTAGCCATACTACCTGATGCCTGTTTAGCATTTTTCATTGTGCAAGCCAAAAAAAGGTTATAAAAGAGAGTAAGAATTATATATCTACACCACACAATTAAATCAGTATCAGAACACTATAATTTTCATGGTTCTATGATAAGAAATCCTGGGATTTGTAGTTTGGTAAATTTGCAAAGTACTCCGTAAAGAGAAGGATTGAGGATTACTCCAGATTAAATCTGTACTCTAGAGAACATTCAGAAGAATTGTAGCTCAGGAAAGTGGAGTCAAGCCCTCTGACACAGAGCAGTGAGTAAACTCTAAATCCTGAGTTTCCTTACAAAACAAAGAGCTTGCAAAGCCATTTTCTTGTATTATCTCAAGGATTGTTCAGACAGACATTTGACCCATTGTTTGGTGCATTGTGGGGACAGATTGGCTCAATCTTCTTTCCAATAATCACACAACATAATGCCTACAGCAGACCAATTTGCCCCCAACCCACATCTTTTTGAACCCTTGTGAGGAGACTCTCAGTTTTTCCTATAGGTTGGTGTGTGATAGCCTGGAACAGACTAAAATTGGGTCTTGTAATTGTCAAAGCTGATGCGCTGAATCACTTAGATTAATTTTTTTTATTTGCATTTATGTGATGTGTCGATCAAAACTGCAGCAGTGGCCAATTTCTTCATTGCTATCACATGCAAAACAGAGGGGGGAAATTAAAATCTAATCTAAGTAATTCAGCACATCAGTGATAATCCAATGTGACACACACACACACACACACACACAAATTTCGCTTCCCCTGACCCTCTGCAGAGGAGCGGAGGAAATGTTCAATTGACAGTGGAAGGAGCCAGAGGGTCACTTGAAGCTGATATACCATTTGGACATGAGGATCGCACTAAATGACACATTGCTCCTCCCACCCCCTGAACTCATTCAACTGTATTTAGACTGTAATAGCCCACACCAAAAGGGCTAGTGTAGATAGTTACCCTAATCCTGAGTCAAATTGGTTTGATTATTCCCATTATGCAGATGGGATATGTAAAGGACAAGCCTGAGCTTAGGCCCAGTTGGGTTAATTGCCTCAAAGAGATGTCAAATGTTGTGGGATTCCTATTTGCCTGTTTCTGGGAAAGTACAGTGGACCCTCTACTTAAGGAATTAATCCGTATTGGAATGGTGGCTGCAAGTCGAAAAGTCTGTAGGTTGAATCTCCATTGACCTACAATGCATTGGAAACCGATTAATCCCATAACCAGCGTTTTTTATTCTGTTTTTGTTCCATTTTGGGGTTTTTCTGGTCTGTAAGTCGATTCTCCGGCTGCAAGTCGAATCTAAATTTTGCAGCCAGAGGAGTCTGTAACTCGAAAAGTCTGTAAGTCAAGCCGTCTGTAAGTCGAGGGTCCACTGTAACAGAAGGAAATATCAGCAGCTCTGAAAAGGCACAGGAGCTCTTTGAGAACAGAAATCAGAACTTTCTGTTTCTGATATAGAAACCAACTTTGAAAATACTGTTTTTGAGTGGGTAATTTGCAGTCCATGCATGATTATTAATGCTTCTATGGTTCACTGTTTGATAGAACTAATGAGAAAATAATTTGCATAATTCACAAGTGTGGCTGCTTGGATTTGGAGAACTATAATATAGCAATGGAGGGAAAGGGAATGGGCCTAGTAAGGCTGGGTGGGAAAGTGGGGAGGGAGAGAGAGAGAGGCTAAATGAGCACCAAGACAGAAAGAGAAGGAAAGAGTGGGGGCAAGGGAGGAAAAAAACTGCACAGTGTGAAGGGGTCTAGAGGTTTCTAACCCAAGTAAAGTTCATATATGCTGAATTCAGGAATGGCTCGTAGAATCCAGTGGGTTGGGTACCAGAATTTCCAGATGGAGCCTCCATCCTCTTTTCAATGGGTTTCAATGGATGGATAGAAAGACCAATACAAAAGAGAGAATTTGGAGATGGGAGAGTAAGGATGGTATGGTGAAGGGAAGCAGAAGGGCCCAAACAAGCAGCTTTCCCATCCTGCTGCTCCTTCATTGCTGGAGTCCTGCCGTTAGGCGAAGGAAAGTTAACATCAGTATAGCTCTATCAACAGTTCACCTACAGTCCTTGAGTCAACAAAGGTTATGCTTTGTTCCGGGTAATGGCATTTTCTTTCAAGATGCCAATGGACCAGTGGTGATGGACATTTTGGAGAAAGAACTTTGTGAAAAAGCAGATTTGGGACAGGGGGAAGGGGACACTAAGGTGAGGGTGCAACTCAGGGGTTTTCAACATGGTTTTTAACCTGGGTTGATTCACAAGTAGCGTCCTAGGTAATTCATATCATTTATTTACTTTTCTCTTTGCTACTAATAACATCCCTTCAAAGACTTATGAACCACTACTATTTATAGTATGCCTGGAGTCTCCTTGTTCACCTGAAGGAAAAAAGGAACCTAGGTTTTGATACACACATCAATTGTGATAGTCCCTCTGTCCAGTTATGATGTCAGTTTTTCTGACTGTGTGATTTCCCATATTCTTAATGACCACCCATTTATAGCATGTTAGTTGACCAAATAAACATTAGAAGTTAGGCTGACGATTATATTGCTTCTTCAGGACTAACTGGCTTAGAAATATACCCCTCATTCTTTTAGTATAGAGTTAGACTGTCCAAAGGGGCCAACAGTATTCATCATAAAGCAAGAAATAATGAAGAATAGTTTGTTGTGTTGCATAATTTCAAAGATGGTTAGAAATGCGTACACTCCCATTTTTGCAGATTGCTGGAGAGGTCTATCTATATTGCATTTGTGCCCAGTTGCCTTCTAATTAAAGCACCTTTGTGAATTACACATCAGATAAATGTACACAACTCAGGGGTAGCATCACCGGACCTATTTTATGGTATTTCCCTTTAGAATCCTCTCTGTGTGATAGGGAGCATTGCAGAAGTAGTTGTGAACAGATATGCCTCTGCTTTTGATACTGGGACCTCTCCTTTTCAGAAAGGGCCCATTCAAGACATTTAGATATCTGAAGCAAAGCAGCAAAGAGGCCCCCACCACACTCCATTCAAGTCAGAGTGCAGAGCCAAGCCAATTCAATTATTTTTCAGGGTCTGAGGCAGAACATACTGCAAGGCCCTTTCCCCATTTCTTGTAGTTTTTTTTTAAAGTAATTAATTACAAGCAGTCTGCTGCCTAAGGCAACAGCTACCTTGCTCTCCCTAATGGTAAGGCCCGCCCTGGTTTCACGGTTCCCAGTCACACAGAATTTTTGTTCCTACAGCACCATCCATGTGCTTGGTGCTTTTCAGAGGAGTGTATAATCGAAAACAAACACAGCAGTTGGTTCTATATAGATATTCAAATAGGCACATGGAGCTGGTGTGTGAGATCTGTCACAGGGTGCCCAGACCTCATGTAGTAACCAAAAATGTTATAATTTTAAAAACTTTTGTGTCACGTAATACACTCCTGCCACTGTCCCCAGGGGCGAAGCTAACAGCGCTTGCCCCTGCAAAGCCACAGTTTGTCCTGGGCGGTGTGGCCTCCTTCAGTGGATGTCTCCCTGTGTGACTGAAGCTGAGAATGGCTGAGGTTCACTAGGGTTGGTCACTGCAGTGGCTGCCACTGCTGCCGCTACTTCTTTTGCCTTTACCACCTCCAGCATCACCTTTGGGTGGGCATGGGATGCACTTGGCCCATGTAAATTGTGGGCAACAGTCTTGGTGAGAGGGCAGAAGGTGGTGGACTGAGTCAGGTTTCTTGATGGGGTTGCTTTGTCCCTGAGGTACTGTCCAGGGGTCCTCATGACAGATGCAGTCCCTGTCTCCTTCTGCCTCCCAAACCTCCTCTGCACTCTCAATTGTTGCTCCAAACACCTTCTTCCTCCTGCTCCAAAGTCTCCCTAGCCGGGTATGGGTCTCCCTTGTCTTCACTCCATTCCACCTCCAACCTCTTCCAAGGCCTCCTTTATAGCCCCCCCCCCCCGCTGCAAAGCCATCTCTCCCACCCCCTACCCCCAATCCTCAGAAGCGTGGCTCTCATCTGAGGCAGCCGCCTCCCCCTTCTGGGCCAGTCAGTCCTAACCTATACATGTCTAGGATCCAGCAATAGCTGGGCCTGAGAACCTTGCTCGGGGGCCTGGGATAGGGGCCGACAGCCTGCCCGGGTGCCATCGATGAGCCCCTCACAGTATTTGTGAGGCCCTCTACAGTATGTTGTCTGCTCACAGAAGTTGATTTCTTTTCCTAGTGAAGCAAAGCGAAATGCTTGATCCCATGCTAAAGATGTAAATTCAGAGACTGCAAATCGAGGATTTAATTCTGGAGGCAACTGAAAGCACTACACTCAGGCAAGCTCTGATCCTGCATCAGGAGCATCCTGTGTCATCCCTACATTGCCATCTGATGGTAATGGTGGGAAAGTCAGGATAGCTGGAGAGGGAAAATGCCCTTACAGGTGCTTGTGTGTTTGCCAGCAGCAACTGGATGATGGCTGCATGAACAGATGTTTGGGGCTCAGCAGGGTTTTACTCTGAGCCAACACAGCTTTAAAAAACATGTTCTGATGACCATTGTAAGACAGACAAGTGGCAAAGATATCATTGCCGGAGGATGTCATCTTTCTGGCATGTGGGCCCTTTTTGCAATGAGTACATGCCTGACCCTGCACTGGCAGTGTTGTAGGATTGTAGCCAAAGAATGGATCCCATAAATTTATAGCTGAATGAACTGGTGGTGTTGGTTAGTAACAAAGAACAGGTTTGCGAAGGTGGGGTATCCTTTCAGCCTAAGAGCTTTATTCAGTGACAGAAAAATTATTGAGGTGTGCTTTTCAATTATAGGACGGGCTGAAAGCATGGGGCCAAAATACCTGCACCTTTTAGCTTGAAGCTCTTAATACCAGTAACTAAGTCTTAGGGGAGGCATTTCAGCCTCCCCTAAGAAAATTCACACAAATGCTTGGAAACCACCAAACGGATTTCACAAGAAAGTAGGAATCCTTTCAGAAACTGGATTGGAGTGCCATTCTTTATGTCTGGATAAGCACATGAAAGGCTGTTAAATAGTAACGGCACAGAGGAAGAGAAATGGTGCTGTTCCCACACAGCATTTACATTGCTAGCAGCGGATGTGCTAGCTGGAGGTGGGGGGGGGAAACCACTTTTCCCCAATGACAAAACAAGGATGGTTTGAGTGCTGAGAAAATGCAACATCCTTTGAAGGAAATGCTCATGCTAGAGAGAAGAATTCTGGATCCCAGGCAAACAGTAAATAACATCTGACTATTTGTTACAGTAATCTTTATCATCATCACGGAATGGCCACTCTTTAGCAGTCGGCAGGAGAGGAGACACCAAAATGGAGTAACATTTTTTACCTCTTTTGATTTAATAGAGGAAAGTAACTGAACCGCTGGCTGAAACAATAGCTCAATTTAATGATAAGTGGGCATAACACTGTGAGCAATGAGCATTTTACCAAGTTCTAAGCACAAGCTGGAGGCAAAAAATAATTCAATTTAATCCATTAGTGCCTTCCACCCTCGAATGTGTTGGCACCTGCTACTTTGCCAGGGTTTTATTCTTCCTTGTGACGTTCAAAGCATTCCTTCTAGCACAGATCCAACGGCATCAACTGTGCCTGAGTGAGATCCAGCAGTGTGAATCAGGTTCTCTGACTGGCAATCCAGTGCAAATATTTCACAGAGGAGCTAATTGGCAATTGGAACATTTTCACCAAAGGATGTGGTTGAAGCAGGAACAAATCTCTGATGTTCTATAAAAGATAGAGATATTGTCTAAGAATTGCTGGGGCGATCATGTAGGCAGCCTGTTGTATGGAGGAAATCAGACTAATGAAGGAAAGTGTTGAAGCCTGGGTACATTTTAAGAATACATTTTAAGATTACATGTTACATTTTGCAGATTTTTTTTAGGAAAAAGGTTAATTGAATTCGGTGAGATTTACTTCAAGTAAGTGTGTGCAGGTTGCAGTTCTGCCTTTCCTGTCTGTATCTCTGCTTGTTCCAGGTGAAATCAACACCACTAGTTTTTACACTCCTGGAGCCTACTCTGTGGCTGCAATAAGCTAAACTACGTGTGGGCACTAGAGGGCAGCACATAACAAGAAGTGATGGACAAAAGAATTGTCTAATTATTTGTTCAAGACAGGAATATTCCAATATTGTCCATCTGGACCAACCTTCACTTATTGCCTTATAGGTTTCAGGGAATACTATGTATTTCTCTGGAAGACATTTTCTTCTAGGTAGGCCAAACTACTTATTTATTTTTATATATATTTATTTATTTCCTTTATACCCCGCCTATCTAGTCAATTGTGACCACTCTAGGTGACTTACAACACACACTATAAAACAATTAAACATATAACATATCGCATAACATAATTCGTATAAATTTAAAAAATAATTTTTTTCCCAAAGATGGCGAGAAGCAGGGTATATTGTAGCAGAAAAAGAAAAAAGAATAATTAGGAATTAGCTGGAAAGGGGGAAGGCCTGCCTAAACATCCATGTTTTAAGTTGTTTCTTAAAAATACCCAGCGAGGGAGCTGCACGAATCTCAGGAGGTAAGTTGTTCCAGAGGCGAGTGCTGCATATGGCAGAGTGAGGCAGCTGCCTGGGGAGGCACTGGTGGCAGAGGAGTGTGGTGGGTTACAGCAAGAAACAGTGAGGTGATAATGGACAAACTTGCATGTGCTTGTGTCCTCAAGATAAACTTGTACCTTCACCAATAGTGGAAGACGCTGCCCAGTTGCCAGGGCTGAAGTAAGGTTCAACCAGCACTCCAATAGACTTTTGTATATAAGATGGGGAGGGGAGGGCCAGTGGTCCTTTTTCTCAGATGGTAAAATGTGGTGGGCCATCCTCTACAACTCAGGACATTTTTGGCTCATGCTTCAGCGTCAGACATTAATTCCCCAGGGAGTTGGGACCTTTGGCACTCCAGATATTTCTGGAGTATAGCTTAATTCCTACCAACCCATCTTTGTTCATGCTTTGAATCATACACCAAAACAACTGGAAGGACACATTTTCTCCATTCCTGCTTCAAATCACTACATCCTCAATCTTAGCAACTTTGTAAAGATAATGGCTGTATATTAGAGTAATATCAAGTGGATTAGATTTAAAGGAAGGTTAAGTTTCTGTTCCTTTAATAATTGCATAGAAGAATGAATGTCAGTGAGTGCCACTTTTAGTTTATATAAAAGTAAGCTGCCCAGAGTAGTAGCCTGGCCACTATATGGGTGAGGTAACATTTTAAATAACCAACCAACAAATAAATAAATCACATTGCCACTCAATGCCATACATAAAAGGTAGATATTAAAAACAGTAAAAAAAACACCTCTCAAAATAGAAAAGGAGACAATATCAGGAACAGTTAAAGGAGAATCTGAAATCTTCAAAAGCCCACACCCAACCTATACAGCAGCCACAAATTAATAAGAAAAAGGCAGACAATAAGTTATGTCTTCTTCAAAGGCTAGATGCCAATGATCTGCTAAAATCTGAATGTCAACATTTAGGTGTGAACAGAACCCCGGGGAGTTTGTATAGGACAAAATGTCACCTAATTTGTGTAAGTCTAGACTGCAGATTTTAATTATTCTAACCATAACCAGAGACCTTCGGGTAGTGTGGGCGGCATATAAGTTAAATAAATAAATAACCTTGCTGAGATTTGAATACATTGCACCTGGTAAAACTCCCTCTTCACTTACAATGGCTTGGCTTGGCTTGGCTTTGTATGGGCCAGAATCCTGTTAGAATTGCACAGCATAAATAGGTGGTTGTGCAAGCTGCACTGCCAATTGTTCGTCAAGCTCCTCTACTTTCTCTATTCAAGGAAGCAGTATTATGCCTCGCCATGTGCTTGGTTGTGTGGTGGGTGACAAGCCAGAAGGATGATTGCTCTTCTGCATGTGTTTGTTTTTTCCCCCAGAAGGATTTTGGCCATGGATAATGTCAATATGGTACCTTGGTTTTATTGACTGCTCTTGTATTGTAGGCTTCATTAATGTTGCACACTCTTTGGAAGTCTTCATATATTGGTCGGTGACTTATATATAATCAGAAGCAAATATGAATAAAATACCTAAACTGGGAAAACATTTGTGCAGGACTGACCCTACCATGACGCAGAGGGAGGAAGCAGGCTGGAGCAGCTGCTAATACTTTTCTGTGTTACAGGTGGGTGTTCCTCCATGAAAAGGCCTATCAGATGAGGGACACGTCCATTGAGTCTTCTGTGGTCACAAAAGTGAAAGGCTTTGGCAAGTACAGCAACCGTGTGATGGACACAGCTGACTATGTTACCCCACCACAGGTAACTCCTTACACAAGTCTGATGGGAGAGGGGGTTGCAAGGGGTTGGCAGCATTATGGAGTGGGATGATGAGCCAGCTGCTTGATTTACTAGCAGCGAGACACACAAAATGTGAGTAGTCAAAACAGGATCTTTCTATATTTGGCAGTTTTGTGGTGTACCTGTTCTCTTTGCCTTCTGTTCCTTGCATGCATATATATATTTACATGTTCATGTTTTCATTCTAGGCCTCGCTTCATGCATGTACATTGCTTGACTTCTCTCAGCTGTATTAGTGAGTGTGGGATCAGTAATAGCCCAGTGTAACAGCTGGAATCCAGATAGAGAAAAGACAAAATAGAGGGTTTCTACTCAGAACAAACGACATTTGACAAATTTTTATTAAGCTCAAAATATAATTGAGAAAATGTATAATTATTTGCTAGAAATTAAAATGCAAGATGAGATGGTTTAAGAATGTATGATTAAGTAGGCACAAAATATAGGACATAATATTGATATTGATCAATGGTCGCAAATATGGCAAAATAATATAAAGCTTACAAAATTGGTTAATTTTAAGGAGAACATATATAATATGTTTTATATGTGGCATATGACTCCAGAAAAATTGTCGAAGATTTATACAGATGTATCAAATGCCTGTTGGAAATGTGAAGCACACATGGGAAGTTATTATCATATGTGGTGGACTTGTAGAGTAGCAAAACTATTGGATAGGAGTGCATACTGTGTTGCAACAAATATTGCTATGTAAGGTTCCATTAACTCCATAACTGTTTCTATTATGATACCAGATAACATAGATAAAGCAAAGAAGTGTTTAGTTATATATATATAGTCACTGCAGCCAGAATTCTTTATGCCAAAAATTGGAAAAGTCTGGTGGTACCGAAACAAGAGGATCTTAGTGAGAAGATAAGGGAAGGGGCAGAAAGGGACATTCTATCAGAAGTGATGAAGGACTGTCCTACACAAAAGGCAACTGAAAGATGGGACTTATTCTACAAATGGTTAGAGTCACTAGATTGTGCTTGAATAACATAAATCAAAATGTGAACTAAAATCTGGAAGGCAAAAAATAGAAAAGCAGAGTTTGAATTTTGATATTGCAGTATGAATAGATTGGATGTTAGCATATTTTTGTTTCTCCTCAACCCCAACCCTTTCCCCCCTCACACTCCCTCTTACCTTCTGCATCCCATACCCTAACCCAAGTTATCAAAACAATAATAAAAAAAAGTAATAGGTCAGTGTATAAACTGTATGGAAAATCCATGGAAAATCTCTAGGAAGAATCTGGAAAACTCCCCTGCAAGGCAACTGAATGGCAGGCAACTTTCTTTCCCTGGCAGACCCACAGCACACCCCATGAAATTCTCCCCACAGGGATTGGGGACCCTGGACATGGGTCTCAAGGGTCTTGGGAGGAAAAAGGTGAAATTGAATTCATTCAAGCTGATATTTTGCTAGTGCCCCCCCCCATTCCCCTCCATTCCCTGTGCCTTACTTCACTCAACACATCAACAGAGACCCCCAAGTAGAGGTTAGACATAGCAAGTTATAAGTAACATAGTCATCTGTAATGAACTGCGCTCTCTCTGAAAAAAAAATCAGGGTTAGGTCAGCATGGGAAATGTTTTCTTCTGTATCTATAATGAGTAACTAGAAACAGTCACTTTAAGGGCATTGAAGGGCATTGGGCATTTTGTGCAGAAGTTTTCAAATTTTGTGTCATTTTCATATTAATCCAAGGGCTTAAACCCACAATGAAAAGGTTGTGAATAACTTAAAAAGTTATGTTTTCAACATTTTTCTGAGTAATGACAACAAAGTACTTATTATAATGTAAGGGAGTAAATGGAACAAATGACTTTTTGAAAATAACTTTAAAAGAGTTTTCAGAGGTTTCTGGGAGTAGAGGGGAAAAGGTTTGCTGAAAAACCTGCTTGTTTTGCTAACTTCCTTGATCAGACCATTGGATTTGGCCCTTTACAGGTACGTGAGGTGGTATAAAAGGAAGGTCTGTTTGCAGCATGTATGTCTGAGGTGCCCTGTTGATTCATTCCGGTCTTCACCTGGTGGTATAGCCATCAAGAGATAAACAGGTGTAGGCAAATCAGACCTGCAAGATACATCATTATTTTTAATTACCCATACAAACATTTTATCCATCTATAGTACACACAAGCAGTGATCAGGAGAGGGTCAGCACCCTATTGGCATTGCATTTTTAAAGGGACAAACAGCTATAAATACATATGTGCAAATGCTCCTTGCAAGTATTTTGTGTTCTAGGCCACTGGTTCTTAACCTTGGGTTACTCAGGAGTTTTGGACTGCAACTCCCAGAAGCCTTCACCACCAGCTGTCCTGACTGGGGTTTCTGGGAGTTGCAGTTCAAAGCATCCGAGTAACAAAGGTTAAGAACCACTGTTCTAGGCAGTCATGCCCAAATGCAAAGTCTTGTTTAAAGCAGCAGCCCTGAAAGATAGTTCAGATGAGTCATGCCTTAATAGCCAAAAATGTGCTTGCTTGTCATTGTATGAAATACAGTAAAGTTTGGCGATTAGTGGCAGCAGTACCAGCTAGAGTTATGAGAAAAAGCCTTTCTGGTGGATCTAAGACACTAGGCTACAGTGTCTTACATCCACCAGAACTATAGCTAAAATTACTGGAGCCTTGAGTCAGACTATTCTGTGGATGTGCGTACAGGTTTTATTGTACCTTCAGCATCAAATTTGGAACAGGTCAGTGAACACCAGCAATTTCTGTTCTAAATATGTACTGTACTTTTCAAGACCTCAGATGACCCTCTTTCCCCATCCCAACCCGCCCCTGCAAGTGGAACAGAATTTTAATGCTGGTTTCACCTTTACAGCCAAGCAGGAAATTCACCAAATAAGTGCAGGCCCTATAGGAACCAGGCTATGCAGGAAGAAAGATTTGCATAGATGGAAGGAAAAAAAAATATAGAGAGGCTACGATCATGGTTAGTCCACAGCACCTGGAAGTGTCAGCCAGATTGAGCAAGTGGCTGGCTAAACTTTACCAGTGCAACACCTCCGTCAACAGATGGCATGATGCTGTAGTAAATGTGGTTGACTTGATCATACCTTTAACAAAGAATGGGAATACTTCTTGATGACTTTAGATGGTCCCTTCATGGGCAACTTGCCTGCAGGGCTTGGCTCTGAGAGACTATGGACCCGAGAAAATCTGTACAGGACTTCTACAGTATTTTCTTCATTGAAGGCAGGTTTTACTCCAGCCCTTTCATCCTCCATTCAAACTAATCCTCTTAAAAATCTGCCTTTTTCCCATCTCTGAATGTGTAGCTGTGACAGCTAGAGGTCACAAGTTGGAATTAACTTTGAATCATTCTTTAAAGGTGATGTATAAACAACAGTTTCCCCATGATCTTAAGATTTTAAAACTACTCTGGTAACTAAGAAAAGGGACGTGGTGGCACTGCGGGCTAAACCGCAGAAGCCTATGCTGCAGGGTCAGAAGACCAAGCAGTCGTAAGATCGAATCCACGCGACGGAGTGAGCGCCCGTTGCTTGTCCCAGCTCCCGCCAACCTTGTGGTTCGAAAGTATGCAAATGCAAGTAGATAAATAGGGACCACCTCGGTGGGAAGGTAACAGCGTTCCGTGTCTAAGTCGCACTGGCCATGTGACCACGGAAGATTGTCTTCGGACAAACGCTGGCTCTATGGCTTGGAAACGGGGATGAGCACCGCCCCCTAGAGTCAAACACGACTGGACAAAAATTGTCAAGGGGAACCTTTACCTTTTAACAAATAAAGGGTATGACTAGAGGCAGACATTTGCTTTGCAGTTTGGTCCAGGTTGGTTTGCTCCTTTTCCTTTTCCTACATATACTTTTTGGGGTCTCTGTCAGAGACTAGTGGGGTTTTTGTTGTTGTTTTTCTTTTGTGCGTGTGTGCAGGTAAGATTCGTCTGTTTTGGTCCAGTTCCAGCATGTGTGTCTGTTGGTTTCCAACCAAAGAGGGTGGTTTAAACTGTTCCTTAGCTTAAGCCACTTAACAATCTTGAGAAATGGAAAGCTCCCTTCTTGCTTCCCAGCAGATAGGAGGAGAGGGAGGAAGTTTTTTGTTTCTTTTTTATTGTTGGTAACACATCAGCAGTGCTTTGAAAGGAGCATTTTAAAAGCCTTTTCAATGCTTTCTTGATGCCCTGTGTCAACTGGCAGCAAAAAGAAGTGGAAAGCTTTGTCTCCCCTCCCTTCTGTTTTCAGTTTCTCAAGTGGCTTATGTGAAGGAGATAAGAGGGGGATTTATTTTATTTTCTATTTAATTTCCTTTCCTTTAAAGGGAAAGATCAGTCAAGAATGTGCAAAACAGAGTTCCATGAAGAGCGATGTGGCTGATCCTTGCATGTGGATGCAAGAATTGTCCCAAGTGACATATCACACCTCAAAGTGGCCCTATTTAGCATGGTTTAGACCAGTCTAGGCCAAGACAATTGGTTGCCTAGTCAAATCCAAGGTCTTGTAGCATCTTTAAGACAAGACAAACAGAATGGTTTCAGTGTCCTTTTTTTAAAATTGCAATCTATTTCCTCAGGCATACAGATAAGACTCCTATTGCTTGCCCCAGCTAAACTGGACCCATTGAATCAATCTTTGAACAGTAAGTGAACACTTATGTAGAGCCTGTGGATTCACTGGATCTGCTCCAGTCAGGACTGCCAATAAGATTTAGGCCACGGAGTTCAATATATAACCCACAATTTTATAGGCACAGTGTACATGCTTGTTGTGAGGGAAATGAGGTACAGAAGATGACAATTGCAGAATCCACACTGGTAATCAATTTTTGAAGGCTTTCAAATACTCAAGGCTACAAATACTCAACTGTCCCACACACTATGCCAAAACACAGACAAAGTTCTAGCTCCTGTCCTCTGAAGATGCCAGCCACAGAGACTGGCGAAATGTTAGGAACAAAAACCTCCAGAACACAGCCAAACAGCCAGAAAAACCTACAACAATTTTTAAAGTGTTGATTGTATAAATATCCTTGTAATTGGTAGAGTAATTAGATAGTGCTAAAAGTCATACTTTTTCTTGGACACATTTGCTCCGGACAGATACTTGCCTTAGCAACTCTCCACAGTTTGGCAGTTGAGTTTCTTTCAAAGCTTGGCTTCCTTCCTTCTTTTCTGTAAAGCTATTTAAAAAGAACTATTCCCTTAGGCAGGCCCAGCATCAAGATTTGGCATCAGTAGGGAGATGCCAAGGGAGCTCTGCCTAGACCCCATGCTCCTTTCAGCTCCAGGCAACTGCTGCTATTTCCTTTCCATGCCACAAGGTCCCAGATAATGGCAGTCAACATTTAAAATACAGTGGACCTTCGACTTACAGATGGCTCGACTTACAGACTTTTCGAGTTACAGACTTCTCTGGCTGCAAAATTTAGATTCGACTTGCAGCCGGAGAATCGACTTACAGACCAGAAAAAACCCAAAATGGAACAAAAATAGAATAAAAACTGCCAGTTATGGGATTAATCGGTTTTCAATGCATTGTAGGTCAATGGAGATTCGACCTACAGACTTTTCGACTTGCAGCCACCACTCCAATACGGATTAATTCCGTAAGTAGAGGGTCCACTGTACAGTGGTGCCTCGACCTATGAACGTCCCTACTCACAACCATTTCGAGTTACGACCAGCTCCAGCCACAAAATTTTGCTTCTACTTGCGACCGGAGTTTCCACTTATGAACAGAAAAAAGGCAGGGGGAAAAGGCAGGAAATTCAAATGTCTAACTGTAGGTGGCGACGAGGCTGCTTCTTTGTAGCTTTTTCGCCCCAGCAGTTAGAGAGTGTGCCTCCTTCTGCTTCTGAGTGTGTGTGTGTTTGCAGGGAGGCTTCGGGCTGCCTTGTAAGGTAAGGTGCTATTTACTGCTTTTTAAAAACTGTTCTGGCTGTTTCTGCAGCATGTTTTTGAGCTGGGGGGGTTATGTTTCTGTGCTGTGATAGGTCTTGGGTGGGTTGTTTAGTTTTTAGGTTTTCTCCCCATTTCCGATGGGCCTTGGGGGATTTTGTTGCTTTTTGGAGTGTTTTTCCCCATTTCCGATGGGTCTTGGGGGTTTGTTTGTTTTTTTGTTTCCCCCCATTTCTGATGGGCCTTGGGGGGGGTTGGTTGCTTTTGGGTTTTCCCCCCCATTTCCCCATTCATCGATCCAGCTGCACTTTAAATGGCTATAACACTGGCCCCCAATGACCTGGAGACACCAAATTGACAGGGAAGCTTCCTCAGACACTGTTCTACAGCTCATGAAAGTTTGGTGAACATTAGATCATGGACCCCAGAGTTATATAGTCACAAAGAGGACCCCCCAGGAAAGCTCTCTCAGGTACTTAAAGACTCCAGAATCACAATGTAGCTTCCTATGTCTTTCCCCAACACCCCTGCCAACTTTGGTGAAGATTGGATATTGGAACTCTTGAGTTATTTACCCACAAATTGGATCCCCCCGGGAGAGTTTACCACACGTCACAGAAGCCCATGGCATTGAGGGAGTTATATTTTTGGTCCCAGCAGAATGAGAGCTCTTCTTTGGCACTGAGAGATATGCATGAGGCATTCAGTTTGTCTTCAGCAACATTACATTTGCCGGTGAAGTAGAGTTTGCCCTCAGGAGGACTGGAGGCAAGGAGGTATTTGGCAGCACAGCAGGCTTTTTGGCTCCGTCGGGCACTGAAGAAGTTGGCAGCAGGAAAACAAGCGCTTTTGGCCCCATTGGGCCCTGAGGGAAAAGGCAGCAGCAAAGCGGCATGTCTTGCCCCATCGGGGCCCTGAGGCAAAAGGCAGCAGAGCAGACTCTGATCTTCTTCAGCAACATCAGATTTGCTGCAAAGGAAAGGTTTTTGCCCCCAGGGGGCAATTGAGCTTGCTTGCAACTTCCAACAGCACCAGCAGATGAATAGGGTCGGTGCTACTAACAGCGGTTAATCCATGGGGCTGCGGGGCTGTCGGAAACAGATCAGCTCTGCAATCTGAAGCTGGGTGATGGGGAGACAAAGATGCTTGTTTACAACTGGAAAGCTAGGGGTTGCTTGCAACTTGGTGCTGAGATATGATAAAGATAGCCCTCGGAGGTTTGGGGGTGGGGGCTTAGACAGGCCAGTCCCCTTGGCACGGGTTGAAAACCAGATGAACTCTGCTGTCTGAAGCCAGGTGATGGGGCGACACCTGAACAGGCTTGGATGGGGCAGAGCCCAGCTTTGGGTGTGCCAACATGGCTGGATAGCCCTCTCTTGGCACATTATGGGCGTCACCCAACACTTTGCTCTTGTACACTTTAGTGTACAAGATGAATAAAGAGTTGCTCTTGTACTTTAATGTACAAGAGCAACTCTTTATTCATTCTTCTTACTGCTCAGTCTGGGTCTGCCAAGAGAGCTGGATGGCCCTCTTCACTCATTCGGGGGTGCCGGGTCCAGCGCTGGGTGTGCCAGCCAAAAGTGTTAGATGGCCCTCTTGGCACATTCGGGTGATGCACAGAAAGGCTTTGGGTGGGTGGGGCAGAGCCCGGCCATGCTCATACTACAGCGGTTAATCCGCAGGGCCCGTCCCCATGCATTTCAATGGGAAATGGTGCTTCGACTTACGAACGTCGTGCCAATATGGGTTAAGTTCGCAAGTGAAGGTACCACTGTAGGTGCTGTTGTTGTTGTTGTTGTTGCTGCTGCTGCTGCTGCTGTTGTCCATCTTGGTATGGGGGATGTATGGACAGGCTCGGGGACCAGAGTCTGCCTCTCAGGGAATCAGTAGCACCAACAGGAGAAAAGGGTCCAAGCCTGGTGCTACTAATGGCGGCTAATCCGTGGGGTCACGGGGCTGTCAGAAACAGGTGCTCTGCAATCAGAAACCGAGTGATGGGGCAACGCCTGGACAGGCTTTGGGTGGGTCTGAGACAGATCAATGTCTAACTAGACTTGCTGACAACCTTCAAACAAGCAAAGATGCTCATTTAGAACTAGAAAGCTGGGGGGGGGATTACAACTTGGCTGCTGAGACCGCTCAGATATGATAAAGATAGCCCTCGGAGGTTTTGGGGGGGCTGAGACAGGCTGGCCCACTTGTCATGTCCGGGGGTGCTGGGACAGGCTTTGGGTGTGCCAAGAGGGCAGGCTGGCAGGTGGTGTGTTAAGGGAGAGACTCTCATTGGAACCCTACCTCTTTGGGTTCAGTGAGAGGAAGCCCAACAAGGGAAGGTTCACCTTGATGAACGACAGTCTCTCTACAGTAACGGGATCCAAATGCGAGTGGCATGGTCAGAGTATGTCTCCGAGATGGGAGAACACGTGCTCGCTCTAAACGCTGGTGGGGATTGGGGTGGAAAGGAGGTCCACGGCCACATTGGACAACTCTGGCCATATGACCAGTTTCTTAGCCCAGTAATGGAGGGGATCTGACTGGTGGGGCTTAGGGGATTCAGCCGGATATTCCCGCACCATTATCTCTACCAAATCCTCCTCAGCCAACTATCTTTCTTCTGAGGCAAGTACCAAGGTCACCACAGAGCTTCAGTAATGTTGATGGTGAATGGAGCCTTCACCAGGTGAAGTCCTTCCTTGTGGTTCAGGCAAACCACCCTGCCCCTCATGGCCTGATGTTCCCATCTCCCCATGCAGACTTTGTGCCCCCAACGCCCTGAGGACCTCAGTGGAGAGCTCCATTCTCCACTTCCCAAGGTCTGAGGTGCATGCTGCCAAGCCCCCCCTTGATTCGAGGATCACACAAGCAGACCATGCGGTAAGCTCTGTCGATGTAGACAGGATGGAGTCGCTTCTGCATGCTTGCCTGCAACCTCTTCACCAAAGCCCTGGTCCATGGAAGGAGGGAGGATCCTGGTGCCACAGCAGTCTCCAGAGACCGATCGAGGGCATGAATCAGGGGAATGACCTGCCCCAGGCTTGCCATATAACCACACAAGGTGTCTGTGGTTTCCAGGAAGGGCTTGAGCACCTCCACCATCTGGGAGAGGGCCAGCCAATCCATGGCACTGATGCCCACCTCTTCCCCCCCTGGGCAGAATGGGCATGGAGGACATGACGCCCTCCAAAACGGCCTTCTGCTCCACCAGGTGGGACACCAAGGTGTAGATGGAGTTCCACCTGGTGGGCAGGTCTGTCAGGAGAACGTGGGTCTCCTGACCCAACTCCTCCTGCTTCTCACACAGCCCGTGGGCAGCTTTCAGGCTGTGGGAGAACTGGCCCACCAGTTGGCAGCATTGCTCCAGGAGTGCCCACGTCTCCCAGGTGCCTGCGTCCCACTCGGGTTTGATGTGGCTGCCCAGGCCAAGGACATTGCGCACCACAAGCTGTAATTTGTGTGCCATGTGTATGATGCCCTCAAAGCCCGCTGCATTCAATGCCGCCAACATGTTCCGCCCAGCATCTGTGACCATGTGGCCATGGGTCACCTCCCCCTCCGGTGCCCACTCCTGCAGCATTGACAGGAACTCATCGGCGATGTTCCTCCCCATTGCCTGAGCTTCCATGTGCCGTACCTGCAGCAGAACAGACCTGTAGCCTGGGGGCAGGGCAAGGGCCTCCCCCTGCAGCCCTGCCACTACTCTAGTCCTCTGGCTGCCACCAGTGGGCTGTGAGCGAGAGATAGCCGTGCTGACTTCCGCTCCACAGGTCCGCTGTGAAGTGCACCTTGCGCCCCTGTAGCCGTGAAAAACGGTCACGGACCACCTCCCTCACAGAGTCATAGAGTGAGGGCAGCACTCTAGAACTGAGAGTTCTCTGTGAGGGGAAGTCATACCAGGGGCAAAAATAATGGTGGAAGGCGTGGGATTCCGCAGTGGACAGTGGAAGTCCGAGCAGGGTGATTATCTTGGCAATGAGATGAGTGGCTGCCTGCTGGGTCTTGCCCTTCGACCGCTGGCTGAGGGTCATGGCAGACCCAATGGGTGCCACTTCATGGAGCATGGCCTGACTCATGCTCCCATCCCCAGAAACCCCCGTGTCTGCCCTTTTGAAAAGAGGCACCTCCTCCTGCCTCCCTTCTGCCTCCCCTGGAGCTGCTCTTTTCCCTCTCCCAGATGGCATGGACAAAGTGCCTTCCCTGGCCAGCAACCTAGGGTGGCACCTCTCCAGATGTTGGCGGTGGTGGAGGACAGGTGCCTGGGGTCTGACCCCCTTTGGACCACCCCAAGGCAAGTATTGCAGTGTGCCAGCTGTGGGTTATTGCTGAGCGCCATGAAATGATCCCACATGGCCCTTCTGCCATGTTTGCCCAAACGAGGACCCACTGCCTGCCCCTGACTGCTGGCCTGGGAAGAGCTCTGTGTCCCAGGGGTGCTGGTGGTCTGGAAGCAGGGAGCAGATGACTCTGGGAACTGGGGGGGGGGCTGTGAAGCCTTTTCTGCCATTACTGGTTCCAACTTGGACTGGGTATCTTCGGAAACCAGTCACTCATCAGATTCCTCTAGGAAGAGGAGAGGCAGTTCTTTTGGCACCTCTGGAAGCTTTGCTTTGCTGCTTGCCTACAAGGCCACGAGAGGAGAGACAGTGGCAGCACTGGTTATCGTAGACATGGTTGTGCATGTGGTGGTCATGATGAGAGTGCTGCTACCTAGCCTGCGTAGCTTCACAGCCTTCTTCCCCATTGGATTGCCCCTGAAGAAATCCCTTCATTTTCTACTGCCTGCCTAACAAAACCAACTAAACAAATAAAACAATAGAGATTGAGGAAGTAAACTAATAGAGAGTGTATGTGTCATTTTTATTTTTAGAATGATGGTGGTGTAATTCTTTTACTAAAATGTGACCTGCCTGCCTAAACAAATCCCCCCCTCTGTATAATGTAATTAGGAACCCCCCCCCAACCCACTGTGGCACAGAAGCCAAAAAAGTCCAAAAAGAAAAGCCCTGGCAGCTAAGTCTCAGCCAGAGACAACTCCTGCCCCCAAATAAGTACTTTTGGAAGGCAAAAGAATGATGGATCCAGCCACCCCCCAAATTCCCTGGGAGACACAAGCCTCTCTAAATTGAACTTTTGAAAACAAAGGCAAGCAGGGTCAGGCCTGGTTAAGTACAAGCATGGGGAAGCGTCAGAGAATACCAGGGTCTCTAAGGAGAGCTAGAAACCCTGCTGGAGATCCTGGGGCACTGCTGCCAGTCAGAGGTGATGGCATTGGACTGGATGGACTAATGGCCTGACTCTGGACAAAACAACTTCCTGTGCTCCTGTATAATGGAAGCGAGCCCAGCATCCTGACCTGTTACTGTGCAGCTTGAGTGACAGAAGCCAGTAAAGGAAGTGTTTTAATATCCTGAAGATAAGCATACCTCCCTCACCATTGAACTCGCTATAAAGGCACTTTATTATTCCTTCTATTTCTGATGTTCAGCCTGTGAGTGCTATTACTTTGTAGCCAAAATAGCACCAGCCCCCCCCCCCAACACACACACACAAAGAAGAAGAAGGCATCAGCAGGCCTGAGGGAGCATCTAGGCTTTCAGAATTACATCAATAGTTCAAGGAAGATATCCTTCAGTGGCAGAGGCCCTAAAACGGAGCAGCCAGGTCTAGCTATGCTTAGTGACCCCAAAATGCTGATTAAGGGGAAAACCACGGATGGGTGGAACGGAACACGTTATCCAGAACAGAAGAAGCACTTTGCGATTCAGTGTTTCATTGCAGGTCCTGCTTTCTTTTCAAAGATTTGAATGCCGTGTTTCAACTTATTTAGTTTGATTTCTGAAAACTATGATGAGGGAATGTTTTTATAAATAGTCTTGGAAATTGTGAGTAATATTTCTTTATTTCAGAAAGGGGGAAATGGTGGTGTGGAGAGAGAAGGGAAGTGACACATCAAGGAATAAGAGGAAAGTCTGTTTCTATTCTCATTTCCTTCCCAGCTGAGAAGAGAAAGAAGCCAGCTCTCCGTCCTTTTGCCAACCCAGCTGGGCCTGTTTGGGACACATGCATGGAAAATGAGTGTTCATTGTTGTGAATTGGATTGTCCTTCTTTCCAGACTTAATGGCTGAAATCCATTCTATTCATGTGCAACGCAAAGTTGGGCACATACTGTATTAGGTGAAGTGTGGTAGGGTGGAAACGAAATGCACAAAGTAGTTCCACATTTGTGCCATGCAGTGAGCAAACTGGGAGTGATGTGGTTGACTGTGCAATCCAGTTGAGCAATCTGGAGTGCCTGGGTGTCATGCTCAGCATGCTTCCTCTGGCATAACTTTGCATTATGTGAAAATGAACAGGATTTCGATCTTCATTTTGCAGCAAGCCTAAGGGTGGTGGTGGTTTGGTTTTATTTCAGTACTGGTCCTCATCTCACAACCACCTGGGAGAAGTTACGTATTTCATCTTTAGGTACCCATTCCTGAAACAGTTTAGGATGGTATATAATCATCATGATGATGGGCTGTCATGTGAATTCTGACTTATGGGGACTGTTTTCAGGATTTTCCAAGTAGAGAATACTCAGAGGTAGCTTACCATTCCTTTCTTCTGGGGATGCCCTGGTACTGTGCAGAGACCCAGTGGGGAATCGAACACCCAACCTCTGGCTCCACAGACAGATATCTAAACTACTGAGCTATTCAGCCAATAGTCATGATTCTTTTCCCCTTTCCATTTTATGTTTCCAGCAACTACCCTATGCAACGTGCTAGACTGGAATGTTATTAGTTATTGTTACTATTATAAATACACTTTGGGCTTCTCAGCATTTCTGGTGCAGGGAGCACCAGGTGGGAGCCTTTAATTATCAAAAGTCACGGTTGCTGGAAAAAGTCATCTTGCTGGCAGAGATTTTCTGTAATTAAAGATTTGCCTCCCATCTCATTGCACCCCACAGCTTCCCAGTGACAAAGGGGATTTCATGGGAGACTCTGAATCTTCAGAGAGAAGAGGAGTTGGAAATCTCTATGGCTGATCACTGGATCTTCAGAGACTGATCAAGTCCATGTTCTACCTAGGAGGCCCCTAAAAATAATTAGTTACTTCTGAGAAACAGAAAAGGAAGGAGTCATTTTTTTAAAAAGCAGCTATTACAATAATTAACTACTGTTTGTAACTGAAGAACTGCCAATGTAACTAATTATAATTTTAAAAGTAGCTTCCCAAACTCTGCATCAGCTCTCTTAGGGGGCTGGTGACAAATAATAAAGGAATTCCTCCAGGATTGAAATAGTCAGATTCATATTATTTTCTGTTGACTACAAGTCAATGTAAATCAGCCTGGAGTTCCCCCACTCCCATCTATACATTTTTCCTCCATCACCTTTTGTGCAACCAAATGCATTAACATTGATTCAGACAGTATTGTCTCTAGCTGATGCAGAAAAGCATGTGCAGGGAGGGTTGCTGGCGGTTGGTCAGGTAGGGAAAGAGGAAGAAAAGGAGCACTCATGGGAGCATCAGTTCCCTTCAACTGAGCACTCCTTGTCTCCAAACTTACTTACTTCCTTCAGCTCAGTACCAATGCTGGAACAAAATTGCACTTGGCACCTAGGAGACCCAAAAAGAGAGAAAGGGGGATGAGGAAATTGCCAAGCAGCCCCTGCTTGCAGCTTGTTAGGCAGCTTCTGCTGTCGCTGTGCATCCTCCAGATCTGGACGGCTGCAGCAGAGAAGCTGCCTTAACAAGCTGCAAACGGGCTGATTGGCAGTTTCTTCCTCTCTTTCTGCTGATTCCTGTGTGGTTGGCTAAAGCAAATTTATCCAGGGCAAGCTGACGTCCTGAGTACGACTTCACAGAGGACTGCATTTTTGCTGCTCTATAGGTTGCATCCTTGTTCATCAGTACTGCAAGGAGCCGTAGTTGATCTCAACTCCCTAGTACATATTTCCATATGATACTGTATATCCCTGTGATACATAAAGTTGAAAATATGCATGCTTGTGAAATGGACCTCTAGCAATGCAGAAACACGGCAGCTTTTGACAATACAGTATGTGAAGTGAGGCCATAACCTCCCCATTCAGCTTCTAGCAATTCACATGGATACTGCCTGAAGTTGAATTCACATAAGAACATGCAAACTGTAGGTTTCTAAAAGTCGCCTTTCAAATATTCAGTGAAGTACCATCCACTGAATCCAAAACTGACTGCACATCGGATTGGCAGGACTTAGTGTCTGAGGTCACCCTGTAAATTTAAACAGAGAAACAGCAGGGGAGGGCAGCTGATGGTGTGAGGAGTTTTTTCTGCTGAAAATTTGCTCCTGGGCTTTTTTTTAACCATAGGGAGAAAATGGATGAGCAGCTTGGGTGGGAAATAATTGGGAGTGAAAACAAATAAAGCTATGTTGTTTGGGAAATGTCAAGATTAGCCTAGGTTTCAGAGGCCTATAATAACCACTCACCAATGCTAACCTGACATTCCTGGTGTGAGTAAAGTTACAGGAGGGCAAAATGTGCTGGTGGCTGGGGAAAATCATCTTACTAGGCATGCTTTCAATGCCTTAGTCCAGTCTGACCTAGCAGTGCTTCCAGGGAGTTACCAAAGATCTACGTTATTGAGCGCTTTGACTCTTACATCAACCCTGCAAGATAGGAACACCAAAAATACCCACAGAACACTCAGGCTTCTGGTAGATAAGGCAAGCCTAGTTTTATGTAGGCTTTACTCCAAAATGACTAAACAGTAGTAAAAATTTTGTATTTTATTATGGGTGGTGTAAAAAGACAAAGAGAAGAACTTCAGCACAGCTTCAACAGTTATAGAATAGTCAAAGGCTTGTGGAATAAAATAAGCAATCAGAAGGTGTGAGGAAGCAATAATTCCAGAACAATCCCTCAAGAAGATACGAAAGCTAGCTAACCTAAACAAATACATCCTAGCAGACCTTTAGAATAGTTCCAGAGCATATGCAGAGTGCAAGTGATGTAACAGATCAGCAGATGAGCATAACATTCTCCTAAGAGATAGCTAGGCTAAACTAAGTAAATTTTCCCCCACTTTTATACCAAAAATGCCAGTTGCCAGACCTATCCAGAAGATCTAGCAATCAGGTGTCAAGTTTTCCTGGTCTTTAATGAAGAAGAAAGTAACTCCTGTCCTCCCATCCGTTCACTCAGCTGAAATCATTCTGCTAATTAATTCTGTACCAGGGAGCAAGCTTAGTCCGGCCTTGAAGCCTCCTTTCTCACAGAAATAAGATGGAGGTGTTTGCTGCCTCCCAGTTAACGGTGGGCACTTTCTCCCCCTTCTCTTGATCAGTTCATCCTAGGAACAAATTGCATAGCCTTATTTTCCAGAAAAGCAACAGAAACCATGATCCCCTATTTTTCCAATTTCTTGACAGGAAGAGCATTCAGGATTGCTTTGGTTACTAAAAGTAATGGGGAAAAGATATAAAAACTTCATGTCCTTTCTGACTGAGGCCTTAAAGTCTCTCGTGTTTTACAAAGTCTGATTCAGACTTTTAAATGGTCACAGGTCTTGCAGCCTGTAAAGGTTGCCTCCTGGTGATGGGGCAAGAGAGCTTTTGCAAATCTGTCAAGAGTCAGTTATTTATCCTTTATGTCATTGGTGCCGCAAGTATCTAACAGATGGACAGGCTAGTAAAAACTGAGGCGGGGGGGGGGAAGGACTTATGGGAATAATTATTCTCTCTCTCTCTTGTTCACTTGTCTGTTCTTCTTCCACTGTGCCTTTAGATTCCTCAGCATGACATATTTTCTCCTTTCTCATCTTTTTAACCCCCACTCCCATGCCACCCTTTTTAGGGAACATCAGTCTTCGTTATCATCACCAAACTCATTGTGACAGAGAACCAGGTACAAGGCTTCTGCCCTGAGGTAAGAAGGTGAGGGAAGAAAGAATCAAGGGATGTGGTTTCCCCTGCCTTGGGCAGATTCTCATGGATCTGGGGGTGGGTAGGCAAGGTTCAAGACTGTAGAGGAGCTCAGCCTATTGTGCTGCCTCCCCCAAATCTGCTATTTTTGAAAGGCTACAGAGGGACAGGATGTGCCTAAAACTGCAGTACAGAAAGTCTAGCTCAGGTTGATTGGCAGTGAGCCTCCAAGAGTTCAGAGCAGGATTGTTTCCATCCAAACATGGGACCTGGGACCATTTGTATGCTAAGCACATGACCTACTATTGAGCTTCAGTCAACTGGAAACCAAGCCCTGTGAGGAAAGACTGAAAGAACTGAGCATGTTTAGACTTGAGTAAAGAAGGGTGGGGGAGAAATATGCTAGCACTGTTAAAATACTTGAAAGATTGTCATACAGGGGAGGGGCAGGATCTGTTCTCTATCATCCCAGAGTGAAGATTCCGTAATAATAGGCTCAAGTTACAGGAAACCTATCGGGGGAAAAAATCCTGTTAGAGCAATACAATTACCAATTACCTCTGGAGGCGGTGAGCGCTCCAAACACTGGAGGCATTCAAGAGAAAGTTAGACAACCCTCTGTCAGATATACTTTGATTTGGATTCCTGCATTGAGCAGGGGGTTGGACTCGATGTCCTTTATCAGCCCTTTCCATTTTTCTATGATTCCATTATTCTAAGTACTGTATTTGGTGACTTATGGCTGATTCAAGAAGTGCCACCTCCCATATCTGTCCACAAGCTGAGCAATTACGTCCTCCGTCCATCATAATCTGGCCACTAATGGCAGGTGGGACCTGGGAGAGCAAAGTGAATACTTTCTGAGAAGTCTATACATCTCAGAACAGCAGCAAGGGGACAAGATAAAAATAGGGGGAAAATGGCAGAGATTTATTATCTCTTCACATATCTGCTCTTTTCTGTTTCAGAATCAACCAGAGTACAAGTGTAAGTCAGACAATGATTGCAAGAGGCCTGTTCCCACCACTGGAGGGGGTAAGCAAATTTGGCCCCCTAATGAGAACAGAGGCAAAACGAATTGAAGGCTAGCACTCGCCGTTGCAATGTCAAAGATGATGCAATTTCTCTGCAAAACAAGGTGCATGGGTAACAAGCATCTTGTTTTAAGCTGAATCGTGGTTCTAGCAATGCTGTTGGGCTTGAAAAAATCACCCCCCCCCCCTTTTCTGACACCATAGTACATTTTGCAGCAGACGGGATGGGGGAATTCATTGAAGGTCATCAAAAACAATGAGCTGGGCATACATATCCCAGCAGTGGTTTGCCGTTTAGATATGGAAGATTAAAATGTTATAATTTGCACTGAATCTGTGGAAGAGGCTGGACTAAGAAAAGTCAGTGTGGCACAAAGAAAGTACATCAGAAACTCCCTAGTCTTGGAGCTCAGTGTTCAAATCCCACCTATGTCAACGTACTTTGTCTGGGCTTTGACAAGCTGTTAGTTCTCAACCTTGGTATGTCTTCTGTCAAAGTGGAAAAATCTCTTATATTTCTGAGGAGGGGAGAAACCCTTCAAGGTTTTCAAGAATGCTCTACATATTGTAAAGGCTATAAAGTGCTACCATATTTTGCCCAAAACAAGACAGGGTCTTATATTACTTTTTGCTCAAAAAAACATTAGGGCTTGTTTTCAGGGGATGTTTTATTTTACATTCCTGTCATCTTCTGGTTGCTGCACAATGGTGGAGGGTGGGTTTTCACTTAACTGGGGCTTATTTTTTGGGTAAGGCTTATATTTCAAGCGTCCTGAAAAATCATACAAGGGCTTATTTTCAGGTTAGGTCATATTTTAGGGGAAACAGGGAAGTAGTGAATTTGCTCCAGTAGGCAGATTCATAGTTGACCCCAAACAAACAGTTGACACTAAACTTGACAAGAATAAATTCTTAACAGGTTGTTAGAGTTAGACTTCCAATGGACTGATCTAAATGTGCGATGTACACATTTGTTCAGCGCTAAGACCTTAAATGAACACATTATAATGAGCTAAAAAGTGAGAGGTCCAGCTGGTTGTTCTATTTGAGATGCACATAAATTCCTCAGCAGGCTTTGAAAGAACAGGTGGATCATGCTGGATTTTGATTTTTAACGTAATCTTTACATGAAAGGCTATTTTCTTCTGCAGGGATCCTAACGGGTCGATGTGTTAATTACAACGCCACTTTCCGTACCTGTCAGATCCAAGGTTGGTGCCCAGCAGAGGTGGACAATGTTGATGTGTAAGTGCTCATTTAGAATAGCCCATGGTTATTTCAAAGCAAAGGGATCACTGTCTGCATAATGAACCCTTTGATAGGAATTGGGGCAGCAGTAGATTGCCTTGTCTTCAATGGCAAGAGTTTAGGCTTCAGCTGTGACTTGAGCCCCATCTCTGGACATTCAAAACCAAGTTCCAATCTCCAACTGGTTCTAGCCAGTCAGTGCAAGATAGAATCTTAGCATCTCACAGAGAAGCGTAGCCCTGCCCTTGATGTAATACGAGGGAATCCCTTTCTCTGTGGTCTTCATAAATGGATTACTGAAATGTATTTAAAATAAAATAAACAGCCATGTTTCACTGTCAAATGTGGTTATCTCATCTGCACCCACCAGTATTTGTCTTAAATCAATCTAGGAATGTTGCTTGCAGGAGTGGGGAATAGGGGACAGAGTCCAGATCATTGGAGACCAATCAGGTATTTTTGTTGACCAAATTCTCTGTCTGGAAGAGCCCTGGGTTGGTTGAAGGGTTCCCAATGACATCAGTCATGGCTTCCCCCTCCTCTAGTGCAAGTATCAGGTCCTTCCCAGTGTGTCTAGGACAAAATGGATTTCCAAGGATAAGAAATAACTCTTAAGAGGAAGTGTCTTTCTACTAGCCTTTGCTTCCTAGATTCACCTCATTTCAAGGAACTGATTTTAGTCATTTTTCTCCCTACAGACCTGTCATGCTAGAAGCAGAAAACTTCACACTCTTCATTAAGAACAGCATTCGCTTCCCACTGTTCAATTTTGAAAAGTGAGTAAGGGAACTACAATCATAAATTGGAGCTCAAAATGAGTGTGTTCAGGAGTTTGATTTCCGGCAAGTTTTTGATAGAGTTGGTTGAAAATCATCTCCTGGAAATGCCTTTAGGACACAAATTTCTTCTCAACATCCTGCATGATGGGCTTTGCAAATGGCCCCATTTAAAGAATGAGAAGCAGGTGCACAATAGCTGTCCTACCACAGTCCTAGGTCAGAGAAACACTATGCACCAAAAGCAGGGCTTATAACACAGCCATGACACTTTGTCTGTGATGGAGTGCAAAATTGCCATCGAACTTGTTTCTGTGGAGACTAACCATTGTCCCTGTTTTCACAACAAGCTAGAGAAGTTGTAGATCCAGCTGTGGTTTGTACACTGGCAGGAATGTGCCTTACACAGAACTGGTTTTCTCACAGACCACACACCTCTTTATTGTAGACTCTAAAATGGAGGGGTTGAAATATTTTGGAACCTCACCTCCCAGAATCCAAACTCAGCTCATAATTCGGGATTGTGGGAGATGTAGTACAGAGCAACTGGAGAACCAAAGTTACTTTATGCCTGCTGTAAAATCTAGAGGTCAAATGTTTTGCGTTCAGGTGCCAGCAAGCATCTGACAGCAAAAGGAGACACAAGTCCAGGACCCCGTGTAGCAGATCTAGGCAAGCCATCTTGGTGTTGCATTTTTGCTAGCTCTTCAGGAGAGTGATGGACCACTTGTTCTATCTTCAGCCCTGTCATTCCAAGCAGGAGGTAAGGTTGGATTCAAGAGCAGGTCCCTTTAACAAACTGCCTACAATTCTTGGGACCAGTCTCATTTACACCATCATTCAACTCCAGTTAGTGCAAGATGAAGAGATTGGTTGGGAAGCAGTTGGAATCTTGGTTTTATTGTATCTCGCTCAGAATGGTCCCACCTCTGTCCTTTCCCTGCTTCCTTTGGGAGACCAGCAGTTTTCATCTCAGCGTGGTTTCCTTTGCCTCCTTTGCAGGGGAAACCTCCTACCCAGCCTCACCAGTGAAGATATTAAGACATGTCATTTTGACCCTGTACGGCAGCCCTTCTGTCCTATCCTGCGCCTTGGGGACATAGTGAGATTTGCTGGCCAGAACTTTTCCACACTGGCTGGGACGGTAAGAATGAGTGCTGGCAATATGTGACATTGGCATATGCACTCTGTGACCATGGTGGGGTGGGAGGGGTATTTTGTGTTGGCTTTCCAGGGTCTAGGTTTGAATCTTCCAACTCCTACTCATCTGCAAAATTCTCTCAGACTCTTGGGGACCATTACTTTTACTCAGACTAGCCTGCCTTGCACTGATGTAATGCTTGATCTCTGACCTCCTTGGGAAATACTTAGGGTTAATTTAGGGATGGGGAGTATGCGGCCCTCAGATATTGATGAGCTGCTGTTCTCTTATTCTTTCACCACTGGCTTGTTGAGCTCATTGTGATGGGCAATACAACCCAACAATGTTTTCCTGGCTACACATTCTCCTCGCCTCCACCCCCCCCATCAATATCTCACAATGTTGTGTGGGAGAAAGGCGGGAGAGAATTTACACTTTAACTAGATTTTGTTGACTCAGATTGTATGTTCCAAGAGTCAAAGAACATGAAGGGCAATTAATCTGCATTGGGTAGTCTTAAGGATGTGCTGTCAGAATCTGTTTTACATTCCTTGCCCTTGCTTACTAGATGGGAACTGCCTGCTTTGCTCAGTTTCTCATAGAATTGTGGTTTCGTTTTGGCTTTCCCTCCCTCTGTGCAGGGTGGAATAATAGGGATCAAGATTGGATGGGTGTGTGATCTGGACCATTCTTGGGAGCACTGCATCCCTAGGTATTCATTTAGTCGTCTTGACAGCGTCTCTGAAAAGAGCAAAGTCTCCCGCGGATACAATTTCAGGCAAGTCCAAACCTCCCTCCCTTCAACTTTCAGTCTGGCTTTCTCTTAAAAACATACTGTCCCTGGCACTCACAAGCCTAACCCCTGGCCTGGTATTGTTACAGGGACACAACATTTCATCAACATATAGAAGATACATCTACTGTGAGCATAGAATGTTTGCACAGATGTGTGTGTCCTTTAGATTTAAAGGATGAAGGGGAAAGGTGAGGGGGGTAGAATACATGGTTTGCAGACAGAAGCTGCCCTGTTCAGCTCAGGCCATCTCTAATTAAACAGCCAGGTGAGAGGTAGAAGATGATCAGGAAGATCCCTTGGCCTGAAATTCTGGAAAAAAAATTTTTACCGGTAGAATAGGCAATACTGGGTGAAATGGACCAATTTTCTGCCTGCTTCCTATGTCATTTGGACTCATAGAGTCCTTAAACAACTTCATTTATTTCTCATGGCATTTTAGTGGTTGCTTTACTGTACATGACTGAATGAGTGACTGACTGATTATACCACACAATTAGTGAATTAACACTATTCTGGATGGTGTACAAACAAGCAGAATCCCACAACCCACACCCACTTCATTCCCATAAAAACATAATGACATAATCAAAATGGCAATACTAATTGATTTGAGTGCAGTAATCTAGAGAAACCTGAGGTTCAACTGTTGAGGCAAAAGCTTGGAAAAGCCATTTTGTTGTTGTTGTTGTTGTTGTTGTTGTTGTTGTTGTTGTTGTTGTTGTTGTTGTTGTTGTTGTTGTTGTTGTTGTTGTTGTTGTTGTTGTTTACCCTCTATTTCCCAGAATCACCAAGCCATCATAGACTGGCTGTGCTAGTTGGGGGATCCTGGGCACAATACTCCAAAACGTAACTTCCAAGTTTTGGTTTAGGCGTACAGACTGTCCTAATGCTTTCAAGCTGCACATTTACTCACTAACTCTCCCCTTGTACCACTCGATGAAAGCCAGATCCCCAAAGCATACTCTGTTGGAGAACTTCACTGTTACCTATGTACCGCATGACAGATACTAACACTTGTTTGCTGTTGGACCATATATATGGGTGGAGATATGCTTTTCTTTTTGCCCCCAGGTATGCCAAGTACTACAAGCAAGAGAATGGTACTGAGTTTCGCACACTGATGAAGGCATATGGCATCCGCTTTGATGTTCTGGTGTATGGAAATGTGAGTGACCATTTGTACAAACAAAAAATTGTATCTACGGAGAGACCTTCTGAGAAGTCTTAAATGTGAGAATTTGAGTCTGTCTAGAACAGATAGTATTCAGTGTGGGTGTAGTGGATTGAATGACAGACCAGTACTCTGCAGGAGGGGGTTCGAATCCCTGCTCAGCCATGGAAACTCACTGGGGGAGTAGAACTGTTAAAACCACTCCTTAAATCCCTCACTTACCTTGAAAACCCTATTAGGGTCTCTATAAGTCAGTTCTGAATTTATGGCATATAACAACTCAAGAGCAGAGGTAGGCAACACATGGCTATCCAGACAGTTTTTGCCTGTAGCCCCTATCAACCCTAGCCAGCATAGCCAATGATGAAGGATTATGGGAGTTGTAGGCCAAAAATATTTGAAGGTCAGAATTTTCTATCCCCATTTGGAGAGTAAAAAGCCCATATACCCATGCATGTATAGAAATAATAGAATATTCCTGCAGGGTAATTGGTGAAAGTACACTAATTAATGTGACCAGACTGGATGATTGTTCCATGTTGATTCATGCTCCCTGTACTACATACCAGAGCATACCAGTTATATGAATCATACATCTGACTTTCTTTTAGCAAAGAATTCCAAGATATGCAATGCTTCTTCTCTACCCCACTCCCACCCATTCCTGTTTACACTCCTTTTTATACCTGGTTCCTGCCCACCTATAGCGCGCCCTGGTAATAAATAAATATAAACTTCAGGTTTTGCAGACCTAAAAAATGTTATGTGCCTATATTCAATACTTTTGTTGCATTTAGTTGTTAACTCAGCATCTCTTCTCTTCTTTTCTTTTCCTCACTTGTTTTGACAACCAATACAGCGACAAAGTGGTTTAGCAGTATATGAGTATAGTGCAAAATGTGAACCAGAGCAATCATTTCAGTTATAATTATGATCTGGGGAGACATAGGTAGGTAAGTAGGTAGGTACAGTAGGTATGTAGGTAGGCAGGCAGGCAGACAGACAGAGACAGATTAGATAGATAGATAGATAGATAGATAGATAGATAGATAGATAGATAGATAGATAGATAGATAGATAGATAGATAGACAGACAGACAGACAGACAGACAGACAGACAGACAGACAGACAGACAGACAGACAGACAGACAGACAGACAGACAGACAGAGAGAACCATGATAGCCTTGAGATGGTTTATCAGGATAGCAGTTTAGCACAAAACTTGTTTAAACTGTCAACTGATACAGTACTAGAATCTTTGCAGATTCTATTTTAAAAAACCTGTAAAGGAAAGTTATTATTATTTTATTAGCAGTGCAAACTAGTAGATGGGAAGAGGCAAAAGTGTTCATTCCCAGATCATGCTTCACTGTTATTCCCTGCTCACTGCTGTATTAGCCCTTATTTATACATGCTAACTCTACCTTCTGTTCTTCCAGGCTGGGAAGTTCAACATCATCCCTACCCTCATTAATACTGTAGCAGCCTTCACATCGGTTGGGGTGGTAAGCAATTTCTCTTGTCTGCAGTTTTGTCTTTGCTCACTCTACACTGTAGAGTATACAGCACTAGTAGTAGTCTCTAGGAGAGAACTGCCAAGCCTTTGTGGGTTTGGACACAATCTACTTGGTTCTCAGAATTTCAGATCTCAAGAGTGTTGCACCTGTTGGTGGTGCTGGAGGTTACATTTCTGTCATCTTAAAAGCTGCATTTTATACACTGACAGGGGTCTTCCTTCCTTCCTTCCTTCCTTCCTTCCTTAATTCCTTAATTACTTAATTACTTAATTACTTACTTAATTACTTACTTAATTACTTAATTACTTACTTAATTACTTAATTACTTCTTACCTGCCTGCCTGCCTGCCTGCCTGCCTACCTACCTACCTACCTACCTACGCAGATGAATAGTACTGTTTCTGCTAAAGGTGCCAAAGCATATGTTAATCTGATTAAGGATGAAGGAGTGTCTGATTTCTGGAAGCTCCCAAGGAATTAGTTCCCACTTGGGTAAGAGATCTGTATTTGTCTGAAAATTTTGATCGGCGTGCAATCAAAAGTTAGGCCAGGTATTATTCATTCTGTTAACATGTTGCCTTCTTGCCCTCAACAGACTGTCTCTCCTGCTCTTTTCTCACTTTAGGGGACTGTCCTGTGTGATATCATTCTCCTAAACTTCCTGAAGGGAGCAGATCAGTACAAAGCCAAAAAGTTTGAAGAGGTGGGTCTGTGAAGGTTATACAGTTATCATTGTCCCATCTTGGCCAACAAGAGGCATCCCTGACACAACTCTGATACAGCTCTGTCCTGCCAAATCCACACAAATCCAAATCCATTTGCTCCTGAGTGTATGAGAAACTTCTACTTTTGGGAGGCCTTTTCTATGTGGTGGTGCTGCGGGTTAAACTGCAGAAGCCTCTGTGCTGCAAGGTCAGAAGACCAGCAGTCGTAAGATCGAATCAACGCGGCAGAGTGAGCTCCCATCGCTTGTCCCAGCTCCTGCCAACCTAGCATTCGAAAGCATGTAAAAAAGTGAGTAGATACATAGGTACCACCTCGATGGGGAGGTAACGGCGTTCTGTGTCTGGTCACGCTGGCCACATGACCACAGAAACTGTCTTTGGACAAACGCTGGCTCTATGGCTTGGAAACAGGACTGAGCACTGCACCCTAGAGTTAGACATGACTGGACTAATTGTCAAGGGGAACCTTTACCTTCTATTCTAGGTGTAATCCTGCCCAGATCAGCCTTTCTAGCCCTTTCATGGTTTGTTTTGGCTCAATTTCCTAGCAATGGAATCACTGTACAGTTGTTCCATGGCTTCCTGTCTAGACCTGATTTTCTACCCATTCACCATACTGCCATTTGATCCACAGTTCACACCTCCTACTGCAAGGTAACCAATGGTGCTAATGGACAGTTTTAAAACTTCTAAGCGCAATGGTGGAGGCGTAATGCTGGGGGGGGGGGTTTGGGGCATTACAGTATTGGGGAAGAAAGCTTAGTCCATTCCCAGCAGTGGTTCCCCAGGGTTCCCATCATTGTGAGGGGTTTAAGAACCTTAAAGAGAACTAGATGAGTTTTTGTCCCACTGTCTCTGCAGTGTTCCTCAATGTTCATTTCGATATTTGCTCTGTCCATTACAAAACATTTGTGCTAATTGCAAGTAGATCTGATTATTTGGTATGCAGCATATTTTGTTTGGCCAGCAAGGCTTGCGGGGTTTTTGGTAGCATTTCCAGTCACACTATTTTATGTTGTTTTTGACTTCAGTGATCACCACCTCTGTTGGTCCTTTGACGCAGGCATGTCCAGATGATAGCACTAACAATGGGCAGAGTGGGGTATGGTAAACCCTACACCATTAGCCTTCCTTCTGTTCGCTCTTCTAAGGACTAAAGCTGCAATGAAATTCATAAATGCCTTGTCAGTTCAGCACTATTTTACTTGTTAAACATAAAAAAACAGACAGAAGGGATTTGAATGTCAGCGAAAGGGGTGTATAAGAGCATCGTGGTCATGGCAAAGAAGGCTGAGGGAGAAGGGTAGCTGTGTGCCATGTCGACATTTGAAATGCACCTTCCCAGGGATAATTAAACATTTATGTGTGAACTGCTGGCTCCCAGCACTGAAAAATACAGTGGACAAAAGGTCAATGAACTCTACCCAGCCACAAGGACCGGTGATCACTACACACAAAAGACCAGCTAATGATACCCATCAGTCAGTGACAGACAGTCTCCTCCTTATCACAACAATACACCCACAACAAAAACACACTGATCACCATTTTCCTGAAAAGGACAAAAGCTGATCACACAGCCATAAATACTCAACTCCCAAACAAACTGCACCAGAGCACAGAGTTCTGACTCCTGTTCTCTGAAGATGCCGGCCGCAGAGACTGGCAAAACGTTAGGAAGAACAACCTTCAGAACACGGCCAAAGAGCCCGAAAAACCCACGACAACCATTAGATCCCAACCGTGAAAGCCTTCGCAAATACATTGAACAAGTTATTGAGAGAAATGGGTTCAGATCCCTACCCATCCTTGTAGCTGAGTGTGAATTTAGGCCAATCAGCTTCCCTCAGCAAAACCTACCTCACTGAGTTGTTGTGAGGATAAAATAGAGGCAAGAAGAATTGTGTATGCCACCCTGAGGTATGTGGTGCATTGCATCATGTAAGTGTATCCTGAAGTAGGAGCTTGGGAGCCTTTAAAGACTAGGAGAGGTGGGGGATCACCACCAAGCTCAGCTCTTAAATCATACAAGCCTGAGCTTGTTGCATGTGAACTTTGAAACTAAATACATTTATCTCAGGGGTCTACACTGCTAGCACACTCCTCAATGTGAGGAGAATTATCCAGAGTTGCCCTACATGCTAGGACAGACTAACAGAGCTACCTCTTCTAAACCCAGAGGTGCACAGACCACAGGGATTCCTGCTCCCAGATAAGATGCTAACGTGTCTTTGTATCCCCTTCCTTCTGACCAGGTATCAGAGAAAGTGCTGCATCCGGATGCCACCAGTAGCCCCATGTACCGGAGCAACCAGACACTGGAAGGTCGTTGTGAGGAGAAGCAGTCAACTGATTCTGGAGCCTTCTCAATTGGGCTGTGATGAATAAAGACCCATAAAGAGGCCTGTAATAAATTCCCCTACATGGTCTACTCAGTGCTGTCCTGACACAACAGTCCTTCAATTTGAGCCTTCATACATTTTAGGGAACTGTAGTTGGCTGTTTTGTGTACATCATGTTCTCTGTTCTTCCTCTTCCTCCTTTGTATTTTTCTTCAGCAACACTTCATGACCCACCCCTCTCAAGTCTTCTTTAGCTCCTTTCCCACCTACGTTTGGGAGAAATTGCCATAACAGAACTATTACCAAACAATGGGGAGATTTCTTGTTCCCCAGCAGGAGGATACAAAGTTTTTCTGCATATTAACTGAAGAAACAAATGATATTCTGAGCAAATACTAAGAGAGAACAGATACAACTAAAAAATGTAAAGATTGGAAGTATTTACTGTATTGATTTATTTAAAATATTTTTACCCCACCATTCTCCTTGAAAAGGACCCAAGGCAGTTTCCATCATTAAGAGTATTGCATCTTAAAAGTGAAAATACGCAGCATGCATATTGTCTAAATAATTCCTGCCTGCAATATATTTTGCTATACCTGGGACAACTACCACCACTGCTATGTAGGAGGAGTGAATTGTCCATCGCACTTAGTTTTATCAGGGGGTTACTGGACTGTCAAACAGGGAGAAATAGTGGTGTGGGGAAAGGAGGAAGACACTTGTTCAGATTCACCTCATCTGTCAAATTGGGTGGTCTTAAGTGACATTAAGTGAATATATCTGAAAGAAAGTGAAATGCATGCAAAATCCATCAAAGTAGAAAGCATGGAGATGTTGTAATATTTCAAGCATTTAAAAAAACAATTCTGTTAATAATATTATTAGACACTCTGCACTGCAGTGAGGTGCGAAGGCAACGCTGTAGGTCTTTGAACAAGAGGTGATGGGACTATATGTCTCTGTAATATCTGTTTTATTTACAAATATACAAAGAGGGCCTATTGTAAGAAAGTAGATTCTTGCAGCAAGAGACAAAAAACTGTGGAACTGCCAAATCTGGCCTGCCAAGGTGGCCCAGGGTGTCTATGGTGAGCCCCTCATTCAGGCTCAGAAGGAAGAAAAAGCAGGAGAGTAAACCATCTGAGCCCTTAAGGTTGCAACTTGGCTAATCTGCTCTTCCCCGCTGCAGCTCCTCCTTTCCCTGACTGGGAAGCAGAGCACAAAGTAGGCTTGGCCCTTAGCTGCAGCCTCGTGGAGGCAATCCTGCAGACTGAGTGCCTGCCTACTTTCCTTTTCTCAGGTAGTCCCATGGCTGAGGACATGTTTACATACAGGAGTGTCCAGCTTCCATTTTTGAAAAACTGAAAAGCTGCTGATGGCTACAGTGGTGGCTAGGTTGCTACTGGTGGCTAGATACCTCCTCAGGACCAATCCAGGGGGCTGTCTGACAATATCACCAGCCCATTTAGTTTTTCTCTATGCATAGAGAGGCAGGGAGAAAAATGCTGGACCAACTGTCATATGAATGGTTCCTATACAGTACTTCAAGGCCAAAGGAAAGCCTGCCTCCATCTGCCACACACCATCCTGACTGAGGGAGCCAGTAACAAATGATGAGAAGACTACCATGTAGACGTGTAGCTTCTCCAGGTACCAGATCAATCACAGCTCAGGACTAAGGACACTACTGAGCCCTGAAGGAATTGCTTTTCCTGATTATGCCTGGCTCACCTGCTTGGGAGGGCTGGCCCCTGTTGGAAAAGGAACATTTGCTTGCATTCTGGAATCGTTCAGACTGTCTGACTCACAGCCACCCGATTCCCACTTTATAAGAGGCAGTCACACAGACAGAAGCTACAGGTACTACACAATGAAATATAATTGCCTTTACTCATGGGGTGATATTACAAAGGAGGTGACAGTGTATGCTTTTCCATTTTGCTGGCAAAACCTTGCATCCTACTGAAGGCATGAGTCAGCTTTCAGGTTACATAGAAAAATTACGTAAGTGAGCTTGGAGAAGATAACTCACAGAGAAATGATTATAAAAAGTTTCAGTCGGTTAGAGAAACCTACACATCCTATGGCTTTATCAAATTATCTTAAATTTAAACCATGGTTCAGAAGTTGGATGAAGCATCTTCCCCCCGACACCCCCCCCCCAAAAAAATCAATTAATTTTGTCAGAAGCAATTTCTAAACCCCATGCTTTTGAGGAAATGTCTCTGTTTCTGAAGCGGTAGTTTCACCATCTGTTAGATTATGTAAGATAGCTTTTGAGAGAGCAATTTAAATAATATATCTTCTGCAGAAAGTAAGAGCTTGATGATCTGATGCAACTATCTTAAGTAAACAGTGGGTTTGACAGAAACGCTATCAGTCTGCATAGCTTCCCATCAAGCTTAAGCAAAAAGCTTTGGCTTTAGGCAATGTAGGATTTATATATCAACTGAATAAACAACATATTAGGGTCTGAGATTATGAGACGGCTCAAAATATTACCAAAAAAAAAGGAGTAATAATGCAAGGGCATCTTAGACTTGGCATACTTTAGGACTTCAGCATATCTGATTTCAGCCCTGGGTTGGGGGCTGCCAAATGTTGTCTATGGACTACATGTAGCCCTCTCACAGGGCATTTTGTAGTCAACAAAGGGATCCCCAAAGCCCATTCAAATAATAAAAAATAGATAAATAGATAAATAGATAAATAGATAAATAAATAAATAAATAAATAAATAAATAAATAAAAATAAAAATAAAAATAATAAAAATAATAAAAATAATAAAAATAAAAATAATAATAAAAATAATAATAAAAATAATAATAATAATAATAATAATAATAATAATAATAATAATAATAATAATAATAATAATAATAATAATAATAATAATAATAATAATAATAATAATAATAATAATAATGTTCTTCTTGTTGTGCTTGTTCTTGTTATTATTATTGTATTGTCACGGGGGATTTTCACTCTCGAATTGGCCTTTTCAGCCACACTAGACGCTGTTCCAAGTCCTCGATACAGAGCACGTTACCATAGTCTCTCAAGACTGAAGGATGCCTAAGAGAGATTATTATTATTGGACAAAATAAGGTGACGCAAACAGTGGTTGTAACAAAAACAAACAAAAAGACCCCCTATGATACTCTATAGAGACACACAGTGTTTCCTGGTTAGGAACGTGCCTATTAACTTTTTTTTAAAAAATTATATTGGTAACTTCTGAATGAAGGTCTATATTATTACTCTTACATTGTGGTGTGGATGGCTGAAAATTAATGATAAGGGTTTACCCTCCCCTTTAACTTGATACCACATTTGAGTTGTAATTTTCTGGAGGGTACTTTAATATGCAATTTTGCAGCAGCTCCACAATGCAATGAATTTGCATGGAAGGAAAACATAAATGAAGTTTAATTTAAGGGTGAAGCATGAGGAAAATGCTTATTTGACAGAATCCTACCAATGTTTGCTCAGAATTCCATCACACTGGTATCAATGGAACCTGCTTTCAGTGAGAGTCAGTGAGTTTACATGAAAATACAATCCGGCACAAGTGTTAGTGAATTAAGACTTCCTTCTAAAGAAGCATAGAGGATCAGAGTGTGTCTATGAATACAATGGCAAGTTTAATCCTCCAAATAGTATTGCATGGGTGGGTGGAATGTTACTAGAAAGTCATTATGTGTTTCCAGAACAGGTTTTTAATGCACAAATCACCTTGCGTTGTTCACCTAATTTTATCAATGATCCAGATATTGGTGTTTTGTAACTCGTCCATGTTTTCCCACACTTCTGACAACAGAAAAATCTATTTGGGAGGAGAAAGCATGATAACTGCACAATGCCTTTTGATTGGCAGCACTAGGAGTCCTCTGTCTGGAACCTGCCTGCATGTTTTCTGGGTCACTTGTGGAGATACAGTAAAAGAATTTCCATCTCATGCAAGACCAGGCCTCCCATTAGCTCAGTTAAGTCGCCTCAGCTGGCCAAGCCCTGGAGGTTGCCTACCCTCAACAACAACAATACTACCTCATGGCTGACTGCATTTAGAAGCTGGCCATCTTTTCCAGGGCAAGCGGCCTTCCTGGAGCAGGAGCAGCTGCTGCTTTTTGTTCCACTCACAGCAGGCAAGAGGTAGTGTCACATCATTGCTGCCTTGTCTCTCCAGCTACCACTGTTGCTGCTGTATCAACTCCACCTTCTATCCCTTGGCAATGAGCCTCACCAACAGAACATGAGTATTGCTGCACGTGATGCAGGTTTGGCAATGCCCATGCAATACAAGGTAGTGGAGTTTCACTCTCTTCCATGTGGCAGAGGAGCTTGTGCTGACCCTGATCTTAGGCAAGATTCTAAGTTATATCACATCTCTGACACTTGAGAAGGGGAGAAATGTCTAGTCATTCATCTGAGGGCATTGTGACACCAAGCACAAAGCATTTTCAGCACATTTGCCATCATGATCTCCCTGCAGGATTAATTATTTCACTTTTTTTCATAATAATCATGGAGTCACTCCATCAGGCAATTCACTTTAAAGTTACCATTGACACACACACACAAAGCCTGGACTTTATGTAGCTTTTATCCTGAAGCTTTCACCTGGAAACATCACATATGAGCAGGCACTCCAAAGCTGTCCTCAGTTAAGGGAGTTGAGCTATTGCTCACAAAAAACCATACATTATGGTTTGGATGAAGATGCCCAGTGTGATGTACTGTAGTGGACAGAATGATGGACTAGGACACAGAAGACCTAAGTTCAAATCCATGCTCGGTGATTGAAACTTACTGTGGGGTGCACTGGTAAACTGCTCCTTAAATGTCTCACCTTGAATGCCCTATTGGGATCAGTATAAGTTGTAACTGCCTTGACAGCACGTAACACAGAATGAGGATGAACTGTCTGAACCTACCAACAGCCACATAAAGCATCTGCCACGCCACCAGTGGAACAGAATCATAGCTGGACTCTGGCCTTCTAGATGTTTGGAAGTTCACCTGTTAGTAGCCCTCACTATTAGCTATGCTGGCTAGGTCTGATGGAAATTAAGATCTAACGACATCTGGGCAGCCATCATTGCCCACCCCTGTGCTAAATACATGCCATGCCATGGGACATTAGAATTCCAGTGCATATCTGTAGAATGGTTTTGAGTACTGGAATTGTCCCTGTCACATAAAGAAATTAAAGAGGGGCCTCACATCAGAATGGGTTATGTTTCTGAGAACCTACATTTGATGCAAGTTGGTGAGGCAAAAACAAACCAAAACAAACCTTTTGTTCCAACTCTAGCCCAACTACTTGTCTTGGGCACAGATAATGGTGGGAACATTCCTAATTTGCTACTGTTTGCAACAGAGTGTTCAACAGCTTCCTGTTTGTCTCCAGAATGAGGGATTCTGGAAGTTTCCTCCAAGCACAAAAAGAATAAAGGGGTGCTTTTTCACTCTTGATTGCTTTTCAGAGAGAAAAGCTGTGGCCCCAAAAGCCTAACTCTTTGACTTCCCATAAAAGATCACAAAAAAATAAAGGAAGAGGGTCCACGAGTGGAGTCCCCTCTCAAACTAGTCGGGAGGTGACCTCAACTCAAGGGATGGTCAAGAGAGTAACCACAAGTCCTCTTTCAGAGGACAGTCCTCCCTTTGAATGGCTGCCAAAGGACATGCCTTCTGTCCAGCCCAAATCTGATTTGAAAACCAAAGAACCAAAGTTGCAACCAAGAAAACGGGCAAAGAGCCACAGAGGTCACCCAATCCCAATCCTACTCAAGTCAATCTGTTTAAATTATAAAAGTTATTAACTTGCACCTGTATATATAAATTAACATATGAAAAACAGTGTTTTGTCTTCCTTTTGGTCTTTATTCTGATAACAATATGTCACTTGCCATGCTAAGGATCAAGGTTCTCAAGTTTTACCAATAAAGAAGATGGATAAGTTCAGCATTAAGACTCAGCAACAACTACTGTATTTGCCGGCGTACAAGATGACTTTTTGGCCCTGAAAAACATGCCTCCAAGTGGGGGGGTCATCTTGTACACCGGGTGCATGTCCAGCAAACCCTCCCTCTCTCCCAGCGAAGTAACTTACCTGGTAGTAAAACTGAGTAGAGCTCCGCTCCTAGCCTGGGAACAGCCTGACTCTAGTGCCGAACAGCTGACTTTCGGGAACAGCAGAGAGGAGGCAGCCATTTTGAGATGCGACCGCATGGCTGCTGCCTCTCCAAATGGCTGCCGCCTCTCCAAAATGGCTGCTGCCTCTCTGCTGCTTCCCGACAATTTGCTGTTCAGCGCTGATGCTGTCCTTTTTCCAGGAAACCCTCGCTCTCTCCCAGCAAAAGGAACCAGAATCACGCATGCGGAAGAGGGGGTAGTCTTATACACCAAGTATATAACAAACTCTACATTTTGAGTGGAAATGTTGGGGGATCGTCTTATACGCCCAGTCGCCTTATACACCGGCAAATACGGTAACTGCACCATCTTGCTTTCTGTCCCTTGCTATGTGGAAAGAAACAATGAACTTGAGGATGAGAATGCCCATGACTTGAATAAGTGTTCGCTGCTTCTAACATTCTACCATGTTAATGAGCTGGGAATTTTCAGTAAAGCTGGGTTGTTGTTTTTTAATGTAACTTTTTGGACTTTGGAGGTTCACATGAAATCTAGGAGTGAACTCTTGTGCCTTTAATAACTGTGTAGAGGAAGGAAATTTCAGGAGGGGCACCTTGTTCTGCAAGTCGTACCTGCTCACCTATTAGAAGAACAGAAGACATCTGTATTGAATATCTGTGATTCCCCACTATCATTACCTTAAAACACTCCCGGGGCCTTGCTGTCATGACAGTTTTAATCAACAAAAGTGATATTTATTTTCAGTCATTTCATTAAGAAACAACAACTTTTCAATTTCAGCATTTTAATAGCATGTTTTTATTTTCCTCCTTCATTTTACCTATTTCTCTTTTTTAGTTGTGGTACATACTTCAGTTTTATAGATCCAAAGTTAAAACATATTTTTAAAAACTTGAAACTGTGAAAGCTGATGTTTTCTTAACTCATTCACCAACTTAATGGGCAAAATCTTACTGTATATCTTTGTCCTGGCATAAACCAGGCTGAGGCATCAGAAGTAGTTAATTTAAATTAATTTGAAACTTCTTAGCCACCCATGCCCAAGTTTCAACTTCAGAGGTTCCTTAAGACTCCCTTTTGTTTTGAAGAAGTCTTTGGAAGTGTTAGAATTGGGGGGGGCAGGGGAGCTTCTAATAACCCAAAATTGCTGCTGGTGGTCTCAATTTTAGCAGTGGTGATCTGGCATTAAAAACTCCCCATTCACCATTCTGAAGTTCCCAATGGCTTCTCCAATGCAAAAGGTACCCTTATGGAGCCTTGGAAGTCAAAACAGGATAGAAGCAGAGGTAGGAAGTTTTAAACTAATTTTAATTAATTATTTGTAGTGCCTCAGTTTGGTTTACACCAACAGAACAGTGCTAACAGAATTTCCCCCAAAAAGAGGACAAAAATATGTTGGGATCTCCACTTTAAAATAAAGTTGCATTTTCCGATGCATTAAACATTCTGTAACTGGAAAAGGTTAGATGACCTCTAATACTGGCATTTTAACAGCGACTCACAAAAAATATAGCTCTGCAAAATAACAAAATACAAATACGTAAAATACGTCTCAGTTCTCCATATTAGGACAATACGGTATGGATCGATTCCTAGAAAAATAATGCTATGTAAAGAGGGAACAATAAACAACTTGGTTTTGAAATATGGGGTCAGTATCCAACCAGGAGTGTTGCATGCTTAAACCCATTTGCTCTAAGGGGCTTAAGAATGTCTTCCGTGTTGGATTATGTCCCTCTTTTCCGGAACTGAGGCTCAAAAAAGCAAGACTCATTAGCACGGGTTGTTCAGTTCCCTTAATGCATCTTCTTAATGTTCCCTTTTGTTAAGAGAGGTTCTCAAAGTCTATGTAGTGAAGGGTTCAGATGGAAGACTCCAGCCCTGGTTTCCCTGCAGGCAAGGCTGGGGTGTCCGTCTGGTGTGCCGCATCCCATTCTTTCTGCCGTCGCTTGCACTCTCGCCACACCGTGAAAGGGTTGACTAAAGCCAGCAGCATTAAGACTATGAGGCCAATATTCACCTGAAAGAAGAGATATGGAAACGATAAAAGATGGCAGTGCCTAACAACCTTTACTTGTAAGAAGGCACTTGCTGTTGTTCTCAGAAGCTTCAGAACCCAAATTGGGAGTACAAGTCTCAGTCTGGTACCTAGTCTTGGTGCTACCTAGGATTCTCTATGCTCAGGCTTCGGAGCCTTCTTCAGGCGCTCTAGGGAAGTGGCACGTAAAACATCACACCCTACCGTTGGCAGGCAGCATAAAGCCTCTGGAATGTCTAGACCTGGCATAAACAGCAACTTGGGAGCACAGAGGCTCAGTTTTGACTGGCCACCTACTAGCTTGTGTTACTTCAGCCTACCTGTACCTCATGTCTTTGATCCAGAAACTCTCCAGTCAAGTTCTAGGTTCAAGGCAGACCACTCACCATCCAAATGTGGCTCTATGAATTGCTCATACACAGTTTCTGTTAAGTCCCCTTATACAGGACACTATATTCATATTTCATCACTGTCCTCTTCCTCTCACTAAGATGTTACAGCTTATCATCCATAACCATACAGTTTGTAAAATACAGTGGTGCCTCAACTTATGAACTTAATCCATTCCAGAATGATGGTCGTTAACTTGAAATGCTCGTAAGTCGAAGAACCATTTCCCATAGGAATGCACTGAAACGCCATTAATCCATTCTGACCGGGGGGAAAAAAACACAAAAAACAACCAACCAACCAAACAAACAAACAAAAGCACTGCAAGCCCCATCGGAAGGCGTTGGGGCAGGGGAAAAATTCCCCCCCAAACAACCAGAGCAGGTCCCATTGGTACATGCTGGGGCCAGGGAAAAAATTGCCAAACCACCTCCCCTCCCAAAACAAACAAACAAACAAACAAACAAACAGAGCAAGTCCCATCAGAACGCACTGGGGCTGGGGGAAAATAGTCAAAACAAAACAAAACAAAAAACCAAACAGAGCAAGCCTGGGGCTGAAATACACACAGAGAACCTGCTGCGGCCGGAACACACACACACACACGCACACACACGCACACACGCACACACGCACACACACACAGGGGCCAAAAAATTAATCCCCTCCCCAAAATAACATAGCAATCCCCATAGGAATGTGCCAGGGACAGAAAAAAAATCACTCCCCCCTCCAAAAAACAAGCCCCATCGGAAGCAGCACTAGGCAGTCCAAAGCCTCCCCCCACACTCTCTAACCATTGGGCTGAAAGAGCTACAAAGAAGCAGCCTCTTCACTGACCATCCGAATTCCCCACCTTTTTCTCAGTCGTAACTCGAAGCTCCGGTCACAAGTCAAAGCAAAATTTTGCGACCGGAGCTGATCGTAAGCCGGGATGTTTGTAAGTCAGGGCACCACTGTCCTTTCTGGTTGTTAGTGTAGCCATACGGATGTGATGAAGACCAGTGTTAATAGTACCTATTTACAGATGTGACATTGAAGCCTTAAAGATTTTTAAGCTACCAATGAATGTCTGTGAATGGGATCCCTCCCCTTTTACCCCAAAACCTAAAAAGGTTTGTAATGGAGAATCTTCCACCACCATTAAACCACAAGACATTAGGAAATCTTAGAGCATGCCAAACTCTTTTGCCTAAGGTTAAGTCTACTCACAGTCATCCCTCTGAAGCTACTCATCCCTAGACAATATGATTCTTTCAAACATTATTTCAAACATAACAGGTCTCTATTTGTGGTACTGAAAATTGCACAGTAAAATAAATTCACTGGGATAGAGAACACTCACATAAAAGGGGTCCCCCTCAAGTGGGCCCTTGACGAGTGAGAAGCAAGGATACTGGAGGAGTGACACCACAGCTGAGAGCCCCATGACCAGACCATACAGCTTCCCGAAGTGTTCCAGGGGGAAGCTGCCGAGACACAAAAAGATAAAACCTTGGAGATACAATGGCAATGGCTTTTCTAAGTGCCCTCCCTCCCCCAGCTTTTGCTTCTTCTATTCTCCCACATTGATCTTTTGTCTGACTTTTCTTCCTTTTCACCCAGGAGAGTGCTGCATCCCTGGTACGTTCAGGGAACGAGGCAGAACATTTTTTACAGCTTCTGCATCAATATTTCATGGCCTCCACCCACTATAAGATATTTCATTCAGGATTTATATAAGGAGACGTTTGTGTTGAAAATATAATCTACCCCCAAAATCAGTGTTCTCATCTATTTGGTCATCAGTGTAAAAAGAAGACCACTAGTACACCTGAACTCGTATCCTCCCATCTGCTTTCTACAGTATGCCAGGCTGACTGCAGCAATGACTTCTGCAAAGTGGGGCTCCTGTAGCTTAAGTGCAAAGCCGAAGCATTAAGAAGTTCAATCAATGGGTCGTGTAACCCAACCTCTTGTTTCTGGCAGATGCCAGCCCAAGAAGTATCTCTTAGACGGGTTATACAAAACCACAGAACTGCAACTGTGCTAGGAAGTTGTTTCTGAAGCAGAATTCTGCAGGCAGTAATGTCTAAAATGTTGTTGTTGTTTCATCATTGTGTCCAACTCTTCGTGACCCCACAAACCAGAGCACGCCAGGCCCTCCTGTCTTCCACTGCCTCCCGGAGTTTGGATAAATTCATGTTGGTCGCTTTGGGGACACTGTCCAACCATCTCATCCTCTGTCGTCCCCTTCTCCTCCTGCCTTCACACTTTCCCAACATCAGGGGCTTTTCCAGGCAGTCTTCTCTTCTCACCCTTTTCGGTTTCCACCCATCCCATTTTCTCACTTATTTTTAACACTCATTCCCCACCCCTTTCCCTGTTCTCAGAAAGATGAGATACTTACGCAATAGCCAAGAAGGCAGCATTGCCTCCGTAGAGGAAGGAGCGGCTCAGAACCTGCAGGATGAAGGTGGCGTACTGCACAGGCAAGACTGGAATGGAGGCACAAATTGAGAATGCTATGCACTGCAGCACCGTGATGGTCAGTGAGAGAATGCAGGAACGCAGGTCGGCAAGCGAATCTGGAAGAAAGAGAATGAAGTCAGAGAGAATGCAGAAGAGGACCAAGGAATTTTTTCAGTACCAATGTCCTTGCCGGTCTGTATTATGCAAGAAGCAAATGCAACAAAATTCATAAAAGACATACCTTGAGAATTGCTTCCCTTTTTCCCTTTGCGCTTGTGGCGGTCAAGAATAAGCCCATTCCAGGGGGCACACAGGACTCCACACAACTGGGTAAAGGCAAAGGCGTTGGTGTAACTGCTCACTATTAGTGGAAAATATTGAAGACAATAAGCAAAGCAAAGCAAAGTGTGGTGCTTATATACCACCCCATAGCACCTCACACACTCTCTGGGTGGTTATTATGCAGGCTACACATTGCCCCCCCAGCGAGCTGGGTACTCATTTTACTGACCTCGGAAGGATAGAAGGCTGAGTCAACCTTGAGCCGGCTACCTAGGACTGAATCCCGGGTCGTGAGCACAGTTTTGGCTGCACTGCAGCAGTTTAACCACTGCACCATGAGGCTCCATAAGATGACAATGTCCTTTGAAAGAGGCTTTCTCTGCTTCATACTTATAACCCACACCAAATGTTAACGTGAAGCTATGCTTTGTAACATCCCAGCCCCAGAAGCCTGAAGAAAAAAATTTATTTGGAGTAGAGCTTTCCTGAGAAAAGGCAGCCTTTGTCTCCTAATGAAAGGAGAGAGAGAAAAGTCAGGGCAACACAAAACTCGAAGAGAGCAAAATCAGAGGCAAGTCCTAAAATGGTGCTGAAAAACATAATTGGAGCTAAATGGTGGAACATCTTCCTCAGGGGCACAAGCATGTTTCTAGTAAGGTAACATCTCTAATCATCCATTGTTTTATCTTTGTACTCTTCTGGTTCACCGCCCCAGTAAATTAATTTTACTGACTCTTACCCTTCCCTGCATGCATCTTTTTCTTTTGTTCCCCATATGCCCTAAACCCCTTTTATCCACCACATCTACCTTTGATGATGAACCCATTTCCACCTCCCCAAGAAGACAACCAGTCAGTGATCAGTCCCTGAGGATTCCTCCTCATTACCCAAGATGGCATCTCCATGAGCCAAGTGTATCAGCATGGGGTTGAGGGTGCCGATGAAGAGGTAGTGGCGCAACTGCATTACCGACAGCCATATCAGGTGCCAGAAAAACAACTGGGAGAAGACACAGCTTCTGAAGGAAATCACAGCTGGCTCCTTCAAGCTTGGCACCACTGTGGTTTCATCTAAAAAACAGGGAGGGAAGAAGAAATAGTGTGGAGTGGTGTCTGAATTTATCTTTAGGTCACCAAGACCAAGACATGTCCACAATAATACTTTTCTACTGTTTTACTGTTGGTCTTACCTGTGTGAGAGAGCCTTTCGGGAATAGGTCATATGCTCATGGACTGAACTAGCTTTGGAAATGCTTTAAACAAAGGTTGGTTCTATTTAGAAAGACCCAGAGAACAGTTTGTGCTAATTTCAACTATGGATGAGAGGTGGTGATTGTTATCTGAAGCAGGTAATAATATATGATTTATACTTTGACAGTAGCTATAAGACTCTAAATGCTACCAAATTAGCTCTGGAATGTAAGCAACAGATCATATGTCAAGGGGGAACCATGAAGGATAAAAAATTATGCCACCAAGTCAACTTTTCCTGTTTGCCCACCCAAGGAAAGAAAACAGTTGACTGTAATAGTCTAGAATTGCATGGGGTCATATTTTCAAATTTAATATGTGCTGTGCTAGTTACAGTCTTGCATGGTTCCCTGTGTGGCCCTCAAAGCTGATGGGATCCTAGTCACTTTTCCTCACAGGCTGGCAGTCCACTTATGTGGTTTTACCCTTAATACATACTCGTGATAAGAAAATAAAGTAGCAATAGCAATTTGTACGGATTTGTCGAGGCCATGTTTGTCTGTTGTGTCAAAAACAAGGAGTACCTCAGTATGCCAACAATTCTTTCTTGGCACAAGCCTTTGTGGGCTCTTCTTGTCACATGCCACCTTTGGACTTAGGATGAACCTTTAAGTGAGTGACGTTTGCAGAGGGAGGGTGTCACAGATGAGCTGGAAAGCTTTAGGGTAAGCCAGCCCATGACTGATGGTTTCCTTCTATTCCCCTTTCATCATATATTGGGATATATTTTCTTTCTTTACTCCATTAAACATGCCTTTAATGCAGATGTGGTGGGTGGGCACAGGTTACTTGGCTTTTATAAAAGGGGATCATGACTGTGCTAGAGCAAAGGATAATGCCTTCCAAGTCCTAATGCATGGTTCACCCTGGAAAAGCTGCCCCCCAATAAAGTGGTGCCTCGAATTACAAACATACGACCATTTTGAGTTGCGACCAGCTCCAGCCGCAAAATTTTGCTTCAACTTGTGGCTGGAGCTTTGAGTTGCAAACAAAAGAGGCAGGGGGGAAAAGGCGGGGAATTCAAATTACAGGACTAACCGTTGGTTGGAGAAGAGCTTCTTTGTAGCTCTTTCGCCCCAACGGTTAGTGTGAGCGCATTTGCAGAGAGGTTTCAGACTGCCTGGTGCTACTTTCTGCTTTTGGGTGAGTACATTTATAGGGTTCAGGGGGATTGGGTTTGGGGGGGGTTATGTTTCTGTGCTGTGGTTTTTATTTGTTTTGGTTTTTGGTGTGTGTTTTTTCCCAGCCCCATCGTGTTCCGATTTTTCCCCAGCCCCATCGCGTTCCGATGGGGATGTCTCTGCATGTGGGGTATTTTTTTTTATTTTTTCCCCCAGCCCCATCGCGTTCCATTGCTGTGGGGGTGTGTGGTCTTCTTTTAAATTATTTTTCAGCCCCATCACATTATAATGGGGATTGGAGTGCTGGGTGTTGGTGTGGTTTTTTGGTGATTTTTTTGGGTGTGTGTGTGTGTGTCGAACGCATTAATCATGTTCCAATGCATTCCTATGGGAAATTGTGCTTCAACTTACGACCATTTCGAGTTACGCCCATCTTCCGGAACAGATTATGGTAGTAAGTCGAGGCACCACTGTATAAAGTGAGGCATCAACCTCAGCAAAGCTCCCTCAGATACTGTACAACAGATTGCAAGCTGTTCTGCTGGAAGAACTAGGTATGTATTCCTAACGTAACACTCATGCCTCGTTAGAATGTCTAACTATGAATGTTGCAAAGCATTTCCGGACAGTACCTTTAGCTGCATCCACTTTGTTGGCTGCATTTACTTCATTAAGTGCTGAGTCAGGATGCAATATATCCGAGTCTGAGGCTTGATCATCATTAGGATTCTTAGGGGAATGCTGCTCTTCGTAAGTACGATATGACTGGGACCTCCTCTGACAGCTAAGTCTGCAGACACAGAGAACAGAACTGACTGCTGCCACTCATCCAGCTCCAGCTGTACTACCATGGAAATCTCTTTCTCCAGATTTCCCATGTAAAGAGCTAAAACAAAAGCTTTATGCATGAGATAGGGACAAACGGGTACAAACATTTTATCAGTTCTTCAAGACAATGCACTATGGCAGGAAAACACAGCATCCCAACAACAATGATGGCAAAGACATTAATAGAAATGTCAATAAAACAGCCTAAATTATAAATGGGCCATGATACAGACAAAACAAAACAAAACTGGTTTCTTCAGCAAGATGTGTCTGTGAGGGATTCTATCATTTTTTCAGGCCACTTCTCCCACTATGCTTTGTCTGTAAGGATCCCTGGCAACCATATTTTACACAAGAAGCCAGGTGGCGCCATCGGAGGCAAATGGAATGCCATGGAATGGGAAAGTAAAGCCGACTCTCTGGATTGCCATCACCAGTTCTGATCTGATGGGGCAGAGGAGACAGTCTGGGCCTTGTGTAATGCCTGTGTCTGTCTGTTTTTGTGTCTGTATTTAATTTCCTGCCTTGGGTGCCAGGAGACCATGTCCTGCCCCTGTTCTAAGGATGCCACAAAATAACAATTGAGCCATCCAGATGACATTTTTCAAAGTGTTTTCTAATGCTGCTGCTGCTGAAAGAAAACTATAGAGGGACACTTTGTTGGTGGGAGAGGCAAGTAAGAAAAAAATGTGGGGATCTGAGGTTACCAACTAAACATAACAACTGTCCAGCTTTCTGCCTTTAAAGGCAGCTGGAAGTGCAAAAATCAGAAATTGTCACTTTTCACAGGGTGTGACATAATTGTGCACACCATGATACTGGGTAGCTGAAGACCTGGCAGCCCCATAAAAAATCCAGATATTTGCATGTGCATCACCTGTGTGAAAAAGCACTTGGGAAACAGGATTACCTTTTACAAAAAGAAACGTATTTATAGACTTATAAAACATTTCAATGTAGTGCTAGATTAGCTTGAAAAGGGAAGGAACACAAGACAGACGGATTTTAGACAAGACACAGAAGGGAGGCAGCCAAGTCCTGAACAAGGATATAGACAAGAGCTCCTTACCCATATGTATATCCAGGGGGCAACGGGTAAGGAACATGGCTGCGGGGCATCAGGAAGAAAGTACGAATCAAGTGCCAGGCACTGCAGGCAGACATGAAGAGAAACATGCTTCTCAGCGAGAGGCCTTGCTCGTACAGCAGCTGTGGACAAACAGCACAAACCTGAGAGATCCAGGCTAGACTTTTACTCTCTTACTACTGTTCTATGATAACAGTTTTCTCAGGACTGCGGCCAGGGGGGAAAAGGATTATTTGTCCCTCTTCCTCAGCTGCTGTGATCCTTTGATCAATTCGCTCCAGCAGCTACCTTTAGATAGATAGATAGATAGATAGATAGATAGATAGATAGATAGATAGATAGATAGATAGATAGATAGATAGATAGATAGATAGATTAGATAGATTAGATAGATAGATTAGATAGATAGATAGATAGATAGATAGATAGATAGATAGATAGATAGATAGATAGATAGATAGATAGATAGATAGATAGATAGATAGATAGATAGATAGATAGATAGATATAAAGGTGTATATATATTAAATTTATATAAAGGTATATATATAATATATATATTAAATTCAAAGATCTCTTTCACACTATGTCTAGTTTGGCTTCAAGAGAATGAGTGGTGCTAGCTGCCATTTCTTTGCTATCTGCCAGGACTGTGAAAATATCAGGTGAACTTCCCTCCATGCTGCCTTTTGCTGCTCTTCACTTCCTGAGAAAACATAGAGAGTAAATTTCCTGTATATTTTGCCTAATAATCTTTTAACAGAGATGCTTCTGGACTCAGTTGTTTACACTGCCAAGGAGAAACCATAAAAACAGCATTGACAAATCACTTCTCACCTCCTTAACTATGACTCTAGTTTTGCCACAAGATAACTTGAGGAAACGGAGTCATGAATTAGGAAGCAATGTGATGATCACACCAATATGAAAGGGCCGAGTCAAAGCTGGCAGAGAACCCATGTCAGCTGAAGTCAAGACTTCCACATTAACCACAACTTCTCCTACTGAAATCATGCTGCCAGACTACAATCATCCCCCACTTTCAGTGCTCCCACATGTTCAGTGTCACATGGCTGGACTTTGACATTTGTCATCATTACCTGCTTCTTAGATTTCTCCTGGCCTCCTTCACCAAATCATAGTAATCTCATAGCTCAATGCACAACTGGACAGCATTAATAAATCTACACCTAAAACTCGTGGACACAACTATAATGGCAAAATTACAGAGAGTCGAGCTAGATGTTAAAGGGAATACACATTTCCTCCAATTAACCTGTTTCCCCTCCCAAAACAGGATTTCCCCAGAGATGCATGCCTCAGCAATCAGATTTGTAATTTAAGCTAGTATATACCTTCCAGTGCTCAATCACAAAACATACTGGCTGAAATCCTCTTGCTTAGCATAGCAAACCACCATAGACTAGGTCAACTGAATCAACTAAACTTATGGAGGAACTGACTCACCAAAAGCCCTGTTGATTCAATGGGCCTGCTTCAGTGTGAAGCAGGCCCATTCCACTTGCAAGAGGACTGCAGCTGTGAAATGCAAGATCATGACAAACAGATGTCATTTCACCATAAGAGTAGGTATCTCTTCTAAAAACATGCTAAGCACTATTGTCTAGGGTGACTCACTGTTTCCCATTTATGCATGCGGTTCCTGTAGTGCATGACATTGTCTGTACTTCCGATAATCTTGTGAGGGAATTTCTATGAGATTCATTAGGAAGGCTCAGTGAGAAACGCAAATCCAACCAGTAAATTCTAGAAATAAAGTCGCTGGTGAACTCCTGAGCACAAAACAGAATCCCAGCTTGGCTTGTTAGGAACACAGAATGGAAGCTGGCAATTAAGGACTTAGGGCACCGATGACCTGTGTTCGGAGCAGTGTTGGGAGGACAGGAGGTGCAATCCCCGAGTGCAGGATAAGATGCGCCCTGAACTTGTACCATGAGCTGCTGGCAATTCAAAGCCAAACAAGATATGACATGCAGCTGCCTCTCTTCTGCATCCCATGTCCTTTGTTCAAGTGTGTGTGTGTGGGGGGGGGGGGTAGGGTTTAAGTCTTATGGTGGAGAAATGTTGGGGGTGCTTAAATCCTTCCCTCATTGTTGTTTACTTACTCAAAATTACACAGACAGAGAAAGAATGACTTTCTCACTTAAGGTTTCTCTACAGTGAGACATTTTCAGCAGAGAAATGGCAGGACATTTTAAACCATGGTTTCCTTTTTCCTACAAAGAACAATTCCAAAAGGAGGGCTCGTAACATTGTGAGTCAAAAGACCTTATGCAGCTATTCCATCATTTCTTCAAGACAGGGTAGTAGTGATAGGAAAAACAGGGAAGGTATAAATGGAATATGATGTCATTCATCTGGAGCCTGCTAAAGTTCCTTCAATGAGGAAGGCAGATTGCACATAAAATAACAGCAATGTTTTCTCATTCTCGGGCAGTTCATTGGGGAATAAAAAAAACCCAGACTAGTGGCAGAATGAATCAGGTAAAAGTGTGTCATGTCTTGCTTTGCCCTCCATTTTCATCAAACTGGGAAAAAGCTAAGAATACATCTGAGAGCAAAGGGACAACACCTAATAGATAACTTAGCCACAAATAGGATTAATGGTCTAAAAATGTCAGGGGTTCACAGCAAACTACAGACAGTGTTAGTTCTTCAGTATCCAACAGTGAAGTGGCTGGCAGTTCGCTCAATGAATGATCCTGGAAGGAGGTGGGCTACTCCTTGTGCAAGCAGAAGAGGACAAGGTTTGCTTCTGTGCTTTAACTGGGAAATGAATCTATTGAGATGGTAAGCATACTATCTATGTTCTTAGTCTGAAGTGTGGAGAGCTAATCCAGATTCTTCAAGACCACATCTGAATACCAAGCTGCCTTTGCTCCTCAATCCCTTTGCCTGATCAGGGCCAAGAACAGAGAAGGGGAACTGAATGAATCATGACCTCAGGATCACAGCGTCCTTACTGTATTCTGCTGCTCCCGTTCACTTATGAAGGGACAGGGTGCCAACCCAGAGTCCCACTGAACAAATAAGGCAAACTGCAAGGTTAGAATTGGCCCGAGGTCAAGAGGTCCTCCAGATCTGATCCACACCCACCCCTTTTTCTTATGCCTCCCCCTTAAGAATACGACCTGTCTTTTTTTTCTGACCAGGTTCTCCTTTTCTCAATACCAGTTCAAGCCATTAAAATGGCAGTTACAAGTAAATAAGAAAAGTGCGATTTGATCAGGCCAAAGTCTTTTCTACTACAGCACCCTCTTACCACAGTGGCCAACAGGTTGCCAAATGGAAAGCCTGCCAACAGGACATAATTACAATTCTGAATTCTGACTCATGCTTCCTAAGGGAACCGATGCATAAAGGGAGTACACATTTCATCCAGTACAGAGGTCCCCAACCTTTTGGGGCCATGGACTGGATGGGGGGAGTGAGCTCCACGTGCGGGGGCTGGGGGCATGTCACAACACACTCACTGTGTGGGCATGCAGGGGGCTTAGATCTGTATCTGCGGCCCAGTTTTGGCAAACCCATGGACTGTCACAGGGCCCCAGACCGGGGGTTGACGACCCCTGCTCCAGTATAACTTCCTTCTCCTCTCACAAGGGATTTCCTCAGAAATACATGGGCCAGTAATCAGACTTGTAAATTAAATTTGTGTTTACATCTTCCAACCACCCATTATGAAACAAAGCACATTAAATGCAAAATAAATTATTGAGAAAAACCAAATGATGTATGTTAAGTAGGACAAGAAAGGAGGTGATGCTTTAACTATCTTAGTCCGCACTCTCTTCCCCTGCTGCAGATGGATGTTTTGATGGTCCCATGTCTGATCTGACTACTCACTCTGCTAGCACTCATCATTTCACAGGCAAAAACTGCACAAAAAGAGAAGTGGTAGAGGAGTGTGTATGTGTTTTTTTGTTTTACTTGTTTGTAAAAAAAAAAAAGGAAACAGATCTCCTTTCTTTAGAAGACAGCACCAACCTTGATGACAAGAAATATAGCAGAGGATGAGTCAAAGGCTCCATTATAGAGGGTAATGACAGTTGAACGATGCTTTCCAAACAAGTTCCCAACCTGAAAAGAAACATAAAATTACAAACAAACACATTGACCAGTTTCTTGGAGTGACTGCTCCAGAAAGAGTGTAATTTTCAGCAACTGTGAATGTATACAGTGGTGCCTCGCTTAGCGACATTAATCCGTTCCAGGAAAAACGTTGCTAAGTGATTTCATCATTAAACGGAATTAAAAAGCCCATAGAAACGCATTAAAACATGTTTAATGTGTTCCTATGGGCTTCAAAACTGACCTTATGTGAAGATCCTCCATAGGGGCAGCCATTTTTGGTGCCTCTAAAGTGAGGCAAAACAGCGGGCGGCCATTTTGTTTTTCTGGCGGCCATTTTGGAACTGCCGATCAGCTGGCCGAAAATGGGGGCTTTGCAATGATCGCTTCCCCGCGATCATCGCAAAGCGATTTTTCCCCATAGGGGCCATCACTAAGCAATCACTCTGGCGATGGCCAAAACCCCATCGCTAAGCGATTTCATCGCTCAACGGAGCGATCGCTAAGCGAGGCACCACTGTAATAAGATACAATTTCTGAGGAAAATGAGCTTTTAACAGGTCAAAAGATCTATTCTTCCAACATCAGATGGATTTCTTCCAGTCCTGTAACCACTGGAGAATCCTACTGGGGTTCATGTTAGCTTTGTGCAACTTGAACAGCAACAAATCAAAAGATGCTGGGACACATCTCAGTTGTGTGCCTGTTTATATGCCCAGCTGTGCAACTGAGATGCACCCCAGCACTTTTTTCAATTAGCTGCAACAAGTTACACAAATCTTACCTGCATACTGATAGGGTTTTGGCCACAGTCAGGTGTTTTTCAGCACCAGCAGAGCCTTAAATGTTTCTTCATTGACAAAAGAAGTCAAGGTAATATCCCTTTTTCAATTCATCTGTAGTATCTCTCACAGAGTGATACAACTGAAGCATGATAGTGCCTGATGAAAAATCTGTTGCCACTCCAAAAACAGACAAACAAACAAAGGAAAAATGTGTAACTATCAGTGACAGACCTTAGATATTGTTTGTTTGTTTGTTTGAGAACAGCTCCTAGAATCATTGAGTCAGCAGGGTCTCTAGCCCAAACTGGCTGGGGGTATTCTGGGATAAATCATCCAAAACAATGCCTTTTCCATGTTCTACTTAGACGAGTCCCAGGAGCGCCCACTGTCCCACACAAGGTTTCTTCTGCCAATGATCTTCTTTCCCAGTTCTCTCTACCTGCCAGTAGGATGAACTAGAGATCAGCATCTAACCTGCATGTTGGTGAGGATAAGGAGGATGCCACCGATCGACAGAAATGATAGTGCTGGGAACAACATCACTGCAGTGGCTGCGAGGGAAGGAAAAATAAGGGGAAGTCAATAAAAGACGCCAGTCTATTACACCTGCAACACAGACACAGCTGCACATTGTATTCATATAATGCCTACACACAAAAAAGACCATAGTGCTGAAATGTTACTTATGTCAGTGAAAGAAAAGGTGCTGAGATACTACATAAAGAAGACATGGAGGCCTATTGTGACTACAATGTGAAGACACACCATGCCAGTGGAAATGGTTATGCCAACTCAATGAACTAAGAAGTCAATAATGGGAAGGGGAGGCCCTTCTTTTCCAACCACCTTTGTCTTTATGTAAAGACCAACACAGAATGCCAGCCAGGCAGGGGCTCTTGACTCTCCCCCCCCCAATTGTTCCAAACCAACTAAATGTTTTGGACTACATGCTCCCAGGTAACTTCTTTCCACTCTTACAACCACAGCATTGGCTGTGATGGCTGTGGTTGAGAGAAGCTGGAAGTTCAAAACATCTCAAGGCTAAAGACTGGGCTGCTAAGGCGTGTGCCACCCTGCAGGGAGCAATTAAAACTTTGTCACTGGGGAGAGGGAGAGGAGCATGGGAGGGGGAGTAATGCTGTTTCTCATGCCCCTCCCCATTCCTGTGGGTATAGACATAGATTTGAACACCAGACCATACTTACTATACGCACTCTTTCGTCTTTCAAACCTATAGATGCTCCTTTGTTATCACAGAATTTGCTAATTTGCACTTAAAGTATAAAGCTTCTTATGCTCATACAGAATATATTTATGTAGGCCCAAATCCTATTGCATGATGTAAGCAAATTCATAGATTTTGCTCTGTTCCTCACCAATAAATAAATGGGCCCTACCACAATCCTCATGGGCATATGTACACATTGGGTTGCTGTGCAGGTGTGCCCCACAGAATTGCAGGGATTCTTTATTTACTAGTGAGGAATGGATTGAAACTTATGAAATTTCTTACATTACACAACAGGATTTTAGTAACAGTTTCCCAGCGAAAATATCTGCCTTGACACGTTATGCTGTGACATATGCAAAGGTATATACATTTTATTAACTTCACATGAATATCGTTTAAACTCCACCAGAAACATCAAGCAGTGTCTTCACACATGAAAATATAATGAAAACCACTGGACTTTCCTTCACTGTTATCAGGCTGTCATAGTAAAAAAACCAAAATTGACAGATGCTGTCATCAGCCCCTGAGATGCAAATCACTCACAACATTTTCCAACCCAAAGCTCCAAGAATTCTGCTCACGAATCAGAGCAGTGGTTCCCAATCTTGGGTCCCCAGATGTTCTTGGACTAAAACTCCCAGAAGCCTTCACCACTAACTGTGCTGGCCAGGTTTTCTGGGAGTTGTAATCCAAGAACATCTGGAGACCGAAGGTTGGGAACCACTGCCATAGAGGGTGAGCTAGATGAGGTTGGTTGATCACCCCAGATCACTTACCTGCTGTGGAAAATGCAATTAGGAGAGTACCAGAAGTGTAGGAAGATCTGAAAAACAAAGAGATGGCCCTGAACTACAAAATGGGCACTGGGCTATGGACATCTGAATAGGTGGTGAACTAATTTCCCCCCATCATCCCCCAACAGATACAGTGAACATTCATCAGCTTCCCATTCTTTAGACAGACAGGCAGGCAGGCAACAGTGAAAACCCAGGCTGTCAGAGGAAGAGAGAGAGGACATTTGGAATGCAGGAATCAAGTGGGGGGAAAATGAGAGAGAGAGACAGAAAGACTGGAAGGATTGGGGGGGGGACCACACCAAGAAAGAGTTGAAAAGATGAAATCAAAGGGCTAGGAGGAAAAAATATTCAGACAGAATAACATCATTCATTGAGTCTTTAATCTTTATAATTTCATCACTGGCAGCATAAAAGTTATATAATTCTTCCGTATCCATTTTTATCTTCTCAATATTCCACTGTAACCTTGCTTTTGCATTTTCTTCATTAACCTTCACAACTGCAACATAACTCCTTTAATATGAATACAAGACTAGTTATCTGAGAACATTTATATTGTGGAATGTAGTGTTTGCCAACATTATCTACAGAATTTCTTACATCATGCTCTGCCACTGAAGAGGGCCAAAATGAATTCCGAGCCCCAGACATTTTTTTTCTACCCTGACTAGCTGAGAAGGAAGAAAAATAACGATTTGGGAGGTTATTTTTTTTAGCTTGTTTTAGCAATTTGTTTCCCTTGCCAATGAAAAAGGGTTACTATTAATATGATTAGAAAAACCTGCAGAGCTGCCACATTCCGCATCCTATCTGTACAGTTTTAGTTCACTCAGCAACCTTTGGATCAGAGCTTAGAAAAGTTACTTTTTTCAACTTTATATTTCAGATCCCTCAGTAAGCAGGGCCAGTGGTGCCATCTTAGTTAGGGTATTTGGGGAGGAGCAGTCCTCAAATAAAAATTTTCCAAACTCTGTTCTCCTGTGAACAGAAGAGGGTGCTCTAAATCAGTGGTTCTTAACGTGGGCGATAATTCCTCCCAGGGGGCGATTTCATTTTTCAGGGGGGGCGGTAGAACGAAAAGGGGCGGTAGGGGGGCGCTGGAGCAAGCCAAACCCGTGAAGATGGCTGCACCCTTTTTTACAATGTGCATGAATATATATTTTCCTCCAATCTTAATTTAGTTTCAGAGTTTTCGTCTTGAAATTTTTAGTTCCTGCATTGTGGTTTGTTTTTATGCCCTTTTAATATTTCTTTTTGCATCTTAAAATTCCCTTGCAACTAAATCATTAAATGTTACTTTTGGGGGGGCATTTCATTTTCTTGGAATTGAATTTTGTTTCCAGGGGTCATTGGATTTAAGTGTCTTAAATCAATCAATCAATCAATCAATCAATAAGATATCATCACCGCGGGGAGGGGGGGCGATGATAACTTCCTCAATGGCTCAAGGGGGCGTTTCTTTCAAAAATGTTAAGAACCACTGCTCTAAATTCTTCTGTATGTGTGTCAACAAAACAATTTACTGCTTTTTGCACAATTCATTGTGCCCCTGCTATGAACTCCCATCCCTACCTCCACATAACTGAAATCCTGCAGATACTCACTCACATCGTATCAGCCAAAACAAAAAGAAAGAAAATAAACAGATGAGAATCTTGTGGCACCTTAAAGACAACTGTTGCATTTTAATGTAAGCTTTTGTGGACCTTCACCCACTTCTTCAGATATATGAGGTGGGAATCATAGATCACATAGTAAAACATTCACTCATATCAGCAACACTGCTTTCAGCAACCATTGCCACCCATTTGGAGCAATCTTGATAGTATTTTATCTTACAGAGCCTGAAAGCAGCCTACTTCTTCCATGAACTCCAAACTCCCTCCCTGTCCCTTTTTTCATCTCTCTTCTGCAGTAAACATCTCCCGGCAGGCGCATATTGTCTTGCATTTTGTAAAGGGCACTAAAGTTGCTGAAAAGAAAAATATATCAGCAGCATCTCTTCATCAATTTATGGCATTCAGCAGCAGACACATGAGTGGCTTTTGGTTCAAATTGGGTCCAAAAGGAGCTTAAGACAAATTCATGAAGGATAAAATCTACTACTCACAGACAGTTCATAGTCATGGTAGCCCAATGGCCCTTTCATTTGTCAATATGCTTTCAAATAGCATGTTGTTGGGAGAGGGAACTGGTAAGGAAGGGCCATTTGTCTTGCATCCTGCTTATAATGGAGATATCTGACTGATCATAGTAGCTAATGAAATGTTGGACTACATGTCCCTCATCAATGAAAACAGCAGAGATGTCTCTCCCATCATAACCTCAGGATGTGACAACTGGCACTGATTTCTGCTGTAGTGCAGATCACAGTCAGTTCTAAGCGTGCTGGAAGGGTACAATAGGCCAGAGGTCCACATAGCAACATGATGCTTTTGTTACAATAGGAAACATATCATTAAAACCCTGTATCTCTCGGTCAGAGAGCAAAAAAAATGCCTTCTTGTTCAGTGTAAAATGGAGAGATGCTGAGAGCTGTTCCTGCCTGTGGCCCTTGGTCTCTTTGCAACTGAAGTTGAGTTCGGAGGCTTTGGTTTTTTTAAATTACAGTTCCCAGAATTCCTCATCCAACAAACTTTCCAGTTTCCAACATGGCCTCATAATTCAGGGACAGCCCCCCCCTAAACACACAAAGACACTTTTGTCATCTAATCAAGGGTTGGGGAGAAGAAACCATGGGAAGGGGAGATTTATCACAACCTCTCCTTACAGCTGAGTTCCATAGAAAATGGGTCTGAGGATTTCTCCACACTTCTCAGCTACACAGGGGGAGCGGAAGTATGTGATACAATGATAAGCTACGTTGAAGAATGACAACCAAGCAACACTGTGGAAGGGTGAGATGGTTGGGAGAGGCAGGAGGTTGGCTAGCCCGTCTGCAGAACCTTTTGCTGCACCTGGCTCATGGGTTGGAAGTTCCTTGCCCTTCCTATAAAGCAGTGGTTCTTAACCTTTGTTACTTGGGCGTTTTTGAACTGCAACTCCCAGAAACCCCAGCCAGCACAGTTGGTGGTGAAGGCTTCTGGGAGTTGCAGTCCAAAACTACTGAGTAACCCAAGGTTAAGAACCAGTGCTATAAAGCAGTGTTTCCCACCCATGGGTCTCCAGATGTTCTTGGACTACAACTCCCAGAAATCCTGGCCAGCACAGCTAGTAGTGAAGGCTTTTAGTCCCAAGAACAAATAGAGACCTAAGATTTGGAACCACTGCTATCAAGGAATCCCAGGTACCAAACCTTAAAGCCCCATTCCCCTGCTGCCCCCAACCTGACTCCTTACAGAGTTCTAGCAACACCTCCGGTTCCCCCTTGAATCATTTGCCTGCTTGGATTCAAGACTCTCACTTCAGACTAATGAGATAAGGAACTGAGCAGCTTTTAGTTCACTCTCCACATTGTTGCTATCTGAAGCAGACAAGTTATTGCAAAACGAAATTTCTGCTTACAACAGCCTTTAGTCTTGGCCCATGACGAATAGAGCTGCTTGACACCACTGTTCTAGTGAGTTGACTTGATTTTCCAGTTTGCTCCCTGGCCTTCACATTCAGGAAACGAAGCAGAGACTGGCTTGGCACACACATTCCTGTCCCCCTGGATAATGCTCGTTGGCTACAAAAGGGATGGAGAGGGCGAGTCGCCAGGCCAGCGCCCACCTCCTTCATTATCACACTGAGCTCACTGGCTTCTCTGCCCTTCTGCCCTCCTCTTGTGTGTTGTGTTGGCCAAGGAGAATTGTATGCCTGCATTTTTAAAGGTGGTGCCTTTCCTGCCAGCCTTTATCTTTCGAAATGGTTCTTCATTTTATACGGTTGTCTACATGACAAAACTCTTGCTCTAAAAGGAGTATCAACATGTGCTTTCAATATGTGTGAGCCAGTGTAAGTCTGGGAACCCATGGACACGCTTTTCCTTGAAAATGTGCCTTCTTACCCTGGGAGGCTTTTTTTGGGTGTGTGGTTCTTCTGCAGCTTAAATCTGTGGATGGACTTTTCTGGGGGACACATTCTTCCCACTGCTAGAATATTGAGCCAAGAAGGTTTCTGCGGAGGGAATGTGGGGATGCAAGAGCAACCTGGTATCTGCATTTGGAGATGGGGTGGGGGACCTTGCCCAACCCCATCGTTTGCCACATACCCTGATGAAAAGGAAGGAAAGTAAGAACTCAAAATAACCACCTCAGCATTATTCTCCCATGCCCAGCTTATCAGTCTACTCATGTGAGTTGTCTGACTTTGCCCACTGCATTAACACATTCAGCCAATTAAGGAACTTAAAACTGCAGCCACAGCACATATGAACGTCCCGTGCTGTGATGACAGAAACCCTTGGATCTATGGTCCTGTTGGCTGGGAGGAACATTTCATCGGTTGTAAGCCTTGCTCACAGAACAAGACTAGGCTCCTCCATGCTGGTACCAGTCACAGCATGACTCTATCAAAGACGTCCAATCACCAAATAATGTAAATGCCACCCATTTAGTTGATCATAAATAAACCCTGTAACAGACAACAGGGCTAGATTCCCGGCTACTGAAAGCTGGTGTCACCTGCCTGCCGCAGACAGAGTGACCTCCTTTCCCACTGGGCCTCCAATCATTGCATTGTACTCGATTAAAACTTATTCAGGTCAGCCAGGCTCACAGCTAGGATGCTTTTAGACAGAGGCTCTCTCTGTGTAATCATGTTTTGCGGCAGCAAATTCTAAACTTAATTACTGTATCTGGCATGTTTCTTTTGTCTTTCCTGGGTTGCCTGCCAGTAATTTTCACTGGTGACCCCTCTCCCCATTCCAGAATCACTGGGGGCAGGGCTCTTGCTCTCTCTTTTATATGCATCATGCATTCTTTCACACATATCTACCATTGTCCAGGGCCCCACACTGGGAGCGAAATGTAAACTTCCCCATCTCTGGAAACAAGCATGGTTTTCAAGCCTTGAAGAGCAGCTGACCCTGGGGCACATTTATAATCCAAATGGAGTTCAGTACAAATTCCAAGTGTAGCCAGGACAAAATTTCTGAAGTGGTGAGTTTTTTCTCTCTCTCTGCCTCCCTGCCCTCATTTTAATTTAATTTCCATGAAGACTTTTGAGTTGCTCCTAAAAATCTGCATGTGCTATGTTTTGCATATACCATCATCAGTCACAGAAAGAGCACTGTCCAAAGCCCAGCTGGAAGTCAGATCTTTCAAATGAAGGGCTGCAGCATTTACAGGGTCAAACTTTCCATTGCTGCTGAACATGGATCGTGCAAATTCCAAAGGCTCCCTGCTCTGCCCCCTCTCTCTATTCCCCTACTCTTCCGCTGCCACATTTCCTTTGGCTACCCCAGCCCCTTGGGAAACAGTTTCAGATTGTTGAAGGTTTTGATCAAAGGAATCCTATAAAAGTACAAACATTCCATTCAACCACCCCAAAAAGGGAGCACATGCTTTATACACAACAGTGAGCGAAGGCCTCATGCAAAACTAATAGCCATTTTTTGTTCCAACACAGCTCCTGCTTGGCAGAGTAGCATGTTGTGTGTTAGATTATGTAAAGATTAGTATTAAGTCAAGAGAAGCTTCCCAGAGCGCTGGGGCATATGAGCAAAGTCTCTGTTGTGGGAGATAACAGACATTTATTTTATCCCAGCTTTTTCGCAACCCTGATAGAAAGGAGAGCAGACAGGGAGAGGGACTCAAGGAGAGAAAAGGAACAGCCATGAGGGAGAATGCAGAAAAGAAGTTCTTATCATCACAGTTCCCTTGTGCTCATTGCACGCCAGTTAGATGGGAATTCGGGCTCCCCCTTCCAAAAGTATAACTGAGGCATGATTTGCATGTGCAGCACAATGGGGTAGACTATTTCAGGCTGCAGGCTTGATTGTGTCCCTGTGTTATGAACACCTTGGAAACAGAAAACTAGCACTGTAAGGCAAAGGTTGCAATTGTCTTTGTCTCTGATGTGCTCCTTTTGTACTTGCAGTCTGATTTTACATGGTATGTCGAACTTGCAACTTGAAGTGCTGTAGTCTATTCACCCACCTTATTTTGATGGGTGTGGAAAGCCAGCACAGGCGTTCTCATAGAAGAGGGGCAATTTTACAGGAAAGTTCCCAGGAGTTCTCCCCCCCCCAGCTCCCTTCAGCTGTTGCAAGTGGCCTCCCTCTGGCCAAGGGCAAAGGAGGGAAACTGGTGGCGTTCCAGGTACTGTTGGATGGAAACCCTCATCAGTCCTGGACAGCACAGCCCAACTGCAAGGACTTGTGGGAACTGAGGTCTAACAGCAGGCCATAATATGTCCACCCATGGTTTAGGGTCACCCCCCCCTCTCAACTGAGAGCTCTCTAAGAGATGAAAAGCAGCAGGGCAGGATGGATCTCTGCAGGTTCAATTTTGTCCCTCCATCCCTCCCTCAGCTGTGTGGTGATGGAAGAGCTTTCTGCCACCACATTTCTTCCAAAGAGACAATATTTAAAGACAAAAGCACAGCTGTTGTCAATCTTCTTTAGCTTCCAAAGGGGCACAGAAGCCCCAAGAGGTGAGGTGAGGTTGCAGAAAATAGGTTGCATCTCCAGCACTTACATGGCAAGCAGGCGGGCTGCTGTGGTGCCAAAGCGATCAAAGATGTAGCCTGTGGGGAAGGTCATGAAATTGTTCATGAAGGAGCCAATGGTGAAGATGAGAGATAATTGCTCATCCTGGGCACTGCAGTCTGCAAAGAGAGAAAGGTTTTAGACACCGTCCCTTAATGCCACAAAGCTCTTGGGCATAGATCACTAAGAACACACTTCCAGTATGTACTCCTGGACCTCCATGTGTTTGGTCGTTCCTTCTTCAATGGAAGGTTTGGAATGTTACTTTTTTACAAAACAATTCATTATGTAACTCATTGCAACCCCTCCCACAAGTTGTTGTTACAGTTAAGGAAGACATCACACTTTCATCTAATATTTTGCCACATTACTTGCTGTGTTACTCAATAATGTTTTCAGTTCCTGTTATGGAAGGGGGGCATGTCAGGCTCAGTAAGAGATTGGTATAAAACTTCAAGATCGGTCTAAAATAATCTTTTAAAGGTAATTTTAAAAACAAACAGAACACCCCAATTTTTTACATTGAAGAATTTAACAGCATTCTGGCTTGTTATGCTATCATTAAAATATAATTTTGGGTGTGACCACACTGGGAAATAGATCACAACTTGGAACTGCCAGTGATCACATGACATATGAGAAAATGCACTTCAGCCCAACCCCATTCATGTTCAAGCTTTTTTGTTTCAGCTGTAGAAGTTCCACTTTTCAGGGCTGGGCTGGAGCGATTCCTTGGCTTTAAAGGAGATGGCTTCCATTCAAGCAAACTTTTCTGGTGTGATCAGGCTAATGCCTTTCCAGACATCTGATTGCACCATTTGTTACATCCTGGTACCAAACAAACAACATACGTAACTCATTACTTGTAAACTGTGACTCCCCCTGTTCCCTAACCCTAACTCACTCCTCTAGGCCCCAACATGGACCCTGTTGTTAAGAGCCAGGACTTGCTTTCTCAAATGACGACAAGGGGTCCCACAGCCTCCATCTTTCATTCCAGCAGTGCTGAAAATGGTTGCTGGAACTGAATGGTGACGAAAGTATATTCTGCACAGGCTCAGCCAAACTCACTCCTCAGATGTTCTAAGACTGAGCCCTGGCATTCAACGGCTAGTATGTCTAGGGAGATAAGGAGTCGGCACTGCTAAAGTTTATCAGAATGGGGCACCATTCCAGACTTTCCCCAGAGATAAAGAAGGGTCAACTTCCTCTCCAGGTCCAAACACATTCTTGCCATCTTCTCTGAACTTCTATGGCTCAGCACGAAAAAGAAAAAAAGAAAAAAGCTCAAGAATGATGTACAGTCAAGCAGCTCTGTCTGTCACGTGAAAAGGCATGCTGGAGAACTCCTTATAGAGAGTGTGTCTGCTGGAGGCAAGAGTCCCCAGCTTATTACCCAACATCTGAGCCTGGGTGTCTTTCTTCAAGCACATCTGCTGACAGGAAAATCCATCCGGCCATTTCAAGCCATATGCCTGGCTTGTGAGAGAGGAACAGCCCAGGGAAGTGAGTACTTCTCTAAAGAAATGGCCACACTGGAGTGACAGAAGCCAGGAGCAGAGTCCTGATCCTGGGTGTCACCCAAGATAAAGTCCAGTGTGTGCATCAGCTGTTCATAGAAAGTATCTTGTGGCCAACAGCTGTCCAAAACCTGCTTTGATAACATGATGTGGCAGACAGCTCTTCACATCCAGTGGTCCATACACATTCTCAAGCTTGCCCACCTGCCTCCCCTGGTCTCTTCTCTGTCTAGCCTCAAGAACCCCCCTTTCCCAGCCCTGCACAGCTTGTGACCCACCTGCCTTAACTTAGTCCACCAGCTGCACATAGTGACCCACGAAGAACTTCATAAATTTGTTCAAGTTTGTTGCCTGCCTAACTAGAAATGCAAGCAACAGCATTTGGGAGGACGTAAAACAGGACTGTATTGACTTAGTCAAGTTATAAGTTGTACAATCCTAATATATGGTCGTTTATGACTCACAATTAGTCCAATGTGCACATATACATACGATGGTGTAGCAGTAAATTTGCAAGTGTGCATGCTTGTAATGTGTGTGTGTTATCTGCTATCAAGTTAGATTGACAAGCTAATAGGCTTTTAAGATAAGTGAGGTATTTTTAAGGAGTGGTTTTACCACTACCCTTGTTAGTTTCTATGGCCAAGTAGGGATTGAAATCCAGGTGTCTTCAGTCCTACTCCACCACTCTATCCGCTACACCACACCAGGTCTCTCCATTGTGCACCCCAAAGATAGTCCACAAATGCAAAATGCTGGGTCAGCCCACATCAGCAAATGAGGAGCAAGACTTTTGTAAAGTCAATGCTTCTTAATTCAAGGCCAAACTACCCTCAAACATTTTGCACTACAAAAGAGATAGCTTACAACAATATACAGTTCCTCAGAAAATCCATTTCTCTCCCAACTACCTTGAAGATTACAGCTAACCCCAGAAGAAATAAATAACCAGGGTCTGGAGAAAAGAATGGACTATGTCACATGAAGATATGCAGAAATATGTTTTGATGAAGGGATTAGTAAGTAAAATATATAATTTAATTTTGTAACAAGAGGAAAAAGAGATTGGAACAGAAGGTTTGAATTTAATTTGGGAAAATGATTTAAAGACAGAAATTAAAACAGAGGATTGGATAAAAATTTGGAGGATGAGAGTGTTAAGATTAATGTCGGTAAGAATAAAGGAATTTTTTTAAAAAAAATTGTTTAAGGTGGTGTATGACTCCTGTGAAGTTGAATATAATAAATTCAGATTACTCTAAAGCTTGTTGTGATGAAGAAATTGGTAGGTATTATCATATGTGGTGGGACTGTAAATTGATTCAGAAATTTTGGAAACTGATTTTTAAGGAAATTTGTATATATTTGGAGAAGATATTGAATTTAACTCTAACATTGCTTTGTTATCAATTTTTGAGAAGACAGATTTTGATTATTGTTTGAAAGAATTGATTTCCAATTTTATGACAAGCACTAGAATATTAATAGCTAGGCTTTGAAAAGATAAAATGATATTAAATTAGGAGATTGGTATGGTGACGTATGGGACATTGCATTAAATGATAAATTGACTACTGAACTCAAGATGAAAGGAGGGGAAATAAGTTCAAACACTTTTTATGCTATTTGGGATAGATTTGTTGAACCTGTACTAGTGAAAGGGGAAAGCCTCTAAACAACAATCTATACAATATTGGAAAGGAAGCTTGTAATAAAAGTATTGTTCTAAGGCAGGGGTCCCCAACCCCAGTCTGCAGCCCAGTGCTGGTCCATGGGCTTCCCAGGACTGGGCTGCGGAGACGGATCTCTGCCCCCAGGCACGCATGGTGGGCATGTTGTGCTCACCAGGGGGCATATCGCGCTCATGGGGGGCATGTTGTGACACCCATCTGCGAGCGCAACATGCCCATCTGCGAGCGCAACATGCCCACCCACAAGTATGGGGGTGCCCCCACCCCACCAACCACTTCGCGGTTCCAAAAAGGTTAGGGACTGCTGTTGTAAGGGATCCCGTGGGTATGGGGTGCACGGTAGAATCTAGTGTATAGTAAGCACTATTTGTATTTTTGTATTTGTTTTTGTTGTTATTTATTTATTTATTTATTTATTTATTTATTTATTTATTTATTTATTTATTTATTTATTTATTTATTTATTTATTTATTTGATTTATACCCCACCTATCTGGGTGACTCGTCCACTCTAGGCGGCTAGAAAATAATAAGAAAAATAATAAGAAGACTAAGAATAAGAATGGATGATGTTGTAGCTCCTTTTCATCAGAAAGTCATGGGGCTTTGATCTTGTGAGCTTTGGTCTCACTACACAGCTATATACACCACATAAACCCAGAGCTATTAAAACTCATTTTAGACATAAACCCTTCATTCTCTGTCCTTTCTCTGGATCATACCTGTCTGGTTTGTCTGATTGGCAATGGGCACACACAGATCTTCAAAGTACTTCAAATCCTTGAGGACAAAGACCAAGGATGCCCATCCAAAGATGACACCTGCAAAACACATGCATTCCACCAGTCCCGAGATCAGTGTGGCCAGACGTTTGGCTCTCCCTGAGCTCCAGTGCCCCATGGCTTCTGAACAGCTTTCCTGATGATCCTGAAGCAACTCCTTTTCTGATCCTGCAATCAAGAGGAAAATGCAGATTCAGTGGAACTGTATAGAGTGTTTTCCCAGAAATTGAGGTAAGGTGCATCAGAATCACTCTACAACCCAGTAGATCATGTACTGCACTTCTGCATGAAACACAGTGGTAACTGGTTTTTTTAAAAAAAACCAAGCAAGCAAACAAACAAAACCCTTTCCAGATGGAGATTACACAGTGCTGATGATTATAAAATATGAGAGCTCCACCCTGAAATAAATCTTCTAATGTTAAAGGGCTATCACATTTGTGTTTTGTTTTAGGGCCTAATCATAGCTGCCAAAAGAATCCTAGTTATATCAAATCTTTCCATACCTCTGTTGTTGTGATACATGTATTTTCACTGTCAAGTGGTATATCTATACACCAATGGGAGCATACACATTTTTTAACTGTATCGATTCATTGCTTTCTGTTTGAACCATTATAGCAGGCTAAACTGCTCTTCATTTTGTATTGATTCATTTTCTCTTCTGTTTCTTGGGACAATCAGGGGCCCTTTGTCAGTTTTTGAAAAATAACAAAAGTGATATATCAACATTGCAATAGAAAGGTCTCAGCCTTCTCTCCTCCTCCCCTATTCCCTTCCTTCCTTTACCTGAACCCTTTGCAAAGGAAATAAACCAACAGCATGATACTTTGCAATTAATTTTAAGGTACAGTACATATCTGTGTAGCACCGCCAGCGCATGTTGTATTCAGGAAAGCACAACATGCAAACGACAGGACCTGTCTCATGAAGAATTTGAAATTGTGCATTTAGGACTTTCCTATTAGAATATGAGCAGAGAGAGAAAACAGCAGAAAGGAGGGGAAAAGAGAAGGGCAAGAGTAGGAATCCATGGATACAAGCCTGTGCAGTTACACGTGATAGTTCGCTACACAAATGATGGCTGCTACAAAGGAATACACCCTCTCAATCTCCCTCCACAATATTCACAGATTCATACCCCACCATCTGCTCAACTTAAGACACCCAACTTTTTGTCAATCACCTACTCTCCTGTTTAACATGTGCCACCAGTTGCCCCCTCGCTATCTATGCCTTTACCATCATCCTGTCTTTTGGTGGCAAACTCTCACACACCATGGCATTACTCCCAGCACTGTAGAATATACAGAGGGACAAGTTTTGTTTTTTTTATTGTGGTAGGTTGTAAATGGACAGATAGTCAGGGGTGCTCGTGTGCGTATAGGGGTATGTAGCATTGTATAAGCTTCATAGCTGCAGCTTTGTCTGTGAATCATTAATCACACATTCTTTTAATAAAAGCCTGTTCCCTCTCAGCTGTGGGTGGTGGTAAATGTTAAAAATAAGGCTTTGCATTTCTGGGACCTGTTCAATCCACAATCCTTCCAACATGTTCCATTTTTATTAACTATCTAAGCCCAACCTCAATGGCTGATAAATAAATACCATCAGCCCTTAAGAATTTCAGGGGCAGGAAGAAGGCCCAGCTTCACAAGGTTCGTGCCCAATTAGTTCCAGGCACTCCCTCAGGTCAAATGCACACAGGGTTCTTCCTCTGTAATAAACATTGGGACCGTGTTCTGTCTGGTGTTTTGGTGATGGGGGAAGGGAAAATTGAGGGACCAGAGCCAGCTAAATCCATCCCAACCCCAAGAACCTGACCATGCTAGAGGTCTTCTGAAGTCAGAGGGATACTGTCCAAGATGGGCAAATATCCAGTGGAAAGGTACCTCACGTATTGGAAATATGGAGTCAGCAGAGTAGGGGCAGCTAGTAAATGTGCTCTTTCCTGCTCCTGCTTCTTCCATGTCAGATGAAAAGCTCTTTCACCCCCCCCTCCCTTTTATTGTAGGTCTGCTCTTTTACTCTGTCTCCTCCTCATAGTCAAAATACAAAATCCACAGTACAGGAAGACCTTCCGTAGGACTAGCTTAAATGATATAAAAGAAAAGGGACGCTTTCCATTTCTTCTGGATATTTTTTTTCTTCCTAACAGGCTGGCACAGCTCCCTATCTCTACAGAGGTTGGAAGTCAACTTGGTCTGATGTCTCCTCCCACATGGCTTTCACGAGCTCCTCTGCCACCACTTGAGCATCCCCTTCATAAAAAGTCAGCAGAGAGCCCACCTTATTTGTATGCACTCTAGCCACCAAGTCTCCTTGTCCCACCGACCCCCACCTACCCACCCTGAACTTATTTTCTTTTCTCCTCCAAAGCTCACTCAGAAATGAATCCCCGATCCATCGTTTTTCATAACAGCATCTGGTTTCTCTTTGCCTCACATTCAACATTCCTTGAAAATTCTCCATGAGCCGCATACTTTTGGCATTGCACTCTCACAGGCTGAACAGCCAGAAGGAGAAGAGGAGCAGAATATGTTGCTGACCTACCTATGCTTGCCATTGTGAGGATCAAGCTGGTCTTCCACAAGCCACCATTCGTCACAGTCTGGCAGGTGGGCTCCTCAAGAGGAACAGCTCGTCCAGACTAAGCCGAAGCAACAGGAAGCAGACACCATCCCAGGACCATGTCTAAGCTGAGCCAGCTGTCAAACATAGCAGAGGACGCCCACAGAGGCTCCTCCCACCCAATAGGAAATAGATGTTGCAAGACGAAAACAAACCAACCAGCCCAAACCCCCAGTGGTGGGTAAACGTACGTTAGGTTTAGCAACAAATGATGACCAATGCAGTGGGTATTATATGAGAGAAATATGGGAATATGGTCATTTAATGGATTCGGGGGTCAATTTTCTCAGCCCACATTGCTCAGCAACAGCCTAGAACCAGACAAATTTGTTTGTGGCAACCTACACATCTGAAAACTTTGAAAAATGTATCTAATAAAATGTACATATTTGAAAACAGCTGCACATTTCACAAAATAAATGGGTGCAAAGATGTTTTAGTCAATGGTTAATAATGCATGCAATTTGAAAAATGCACATATTTTTAAACATGCACCTGAACCACACCCACATAAACGGGTGGACCTTCTCCTGCAAATACACCTCCCAAAAAGGATAAACTTTTCCCTCCAGAAAAACAAAAAACATCAACACACGGAAACAGCACATACCAGAAGCAGGAAGAGGGATAGGACCAAGCTTATGGAAGTTGAACAGGCAGATAGGCATATCCCTGACATACAACAAAACCAAAAATGAAAGCAAAACTATTATTGCCCCTTTAAGACTACCTGATTTCTCTCAGCATGAGCATTCATGGGTTGCCATTTATGAAAGCTCACATTGAAAGAAACAAGGGTGTTTTCAAAGTATCACAATACTTTTGTTTTGATTTTTGTTTTATTTGTGTTATACATGCTGAAACAAACTAGCATGGCTACCATTTTGGAAACATCCCTAATGGGTATATTCGTCAGTACCTTCACATTCATGCATATACAGCTCTCATCTCTACAGTATTTCACTCATAACTTTCTATTTCTTATGCATATATCCACAATTAAGTATGACGCACACAAAAGCTTTGTAATGAATTAAATATATAGTATTTGATGCACTTCACAAGGGATGATGATGTACTTTTCATATCTTATGTCAAGGCAGGGAGAAACATCATAAAAAATAAAGGAATTATAGCATTACAGAGCTGGAAGGGATCCCAAGAATCACTGCTTGCTGAAGCGGGCTATCATGTATGAAATGGAATTCACTGTAGTACAGGTTTCCTCAGCTGTGATCGAGAATGTGCTGTTCCACTCTGTCAGTGGGCTTAATTAAAATTCAATTCTTACCCACAAAATTCTGGTTTATGAATATGGGATATTGTGCTTCCTTTATTCACGATTCAGAACATCAGGAAATGTCCTGACATTGTTGCACAAAAAACTTTTATGATAAAATATGCAAAGTTTTAAATAGCAAAGAGCATGAATGCTGAGAACACCAATGACAGGAGTCAAGATGGTCTACAGGATACCCTTTTGTGCTCACTACCAAAAACCAGAGGGTTTTTAGAAAAAATTCCTGGCTTTTTAAAACAGACATTTAACTATATATACACTACACATATAGTGACATGTAGATAGAAGAACATTTGGGATTTGGCTGTAGTCTCTCTGTACCAAAATATTTTGAAGGACTGTTTAATACTCAAAGAAGTGGTGAAGCAAAGATGTAAGTACAACATATACAGTGGAGAAACACACACGCTTAAGCTTCTCAGATAAACTAATGTTGTTATGCCCACTCCAGAGAATGTTGACTAGGAAGCTGTATTCCAATTTCCAAACCCTTTCCTGGGGTAGACAACCTGAGGAACAAGAGCTGTATCAGACCAAACATTCTACAAACAGGTTGTGCCCATGTTTTCCAAAAGGTTTCTTATTTTCTTGAAATAAGAAAAAAAAAAGAAGAAGAATTGGGAGTTAGTAACAATTGTCACTGAGCAGAGCTGTTAATGATAGGACATTTTGGAAGTCAGTAACTTTTATAGTCACAATAGACCAAATGTGACTTGATGGCGCATAGCATCTTTGCAGTTTTTTCTTAATTACCAAACAATTTTATACTGACACAATGAGAGTAGTAGGCAACAAAGTTCTGCTAATATCAAGTAACCACATCCCCAGCCATAAAGTTAAAAAATTAATTTCACAGCTCAAATGCGTGGGCTTCTGAATATTTATTCTCTATTTTTTTAAAATATCATTTAAAACATTTTTACATCATTAAAAATATCTGTTTAGCCAGGAAGGAGTTTAAAAATTATCCTCCTGAGAATAATTTAATTTGGTCCTTATTGACAGGATCCAAAGATCTTGAGAACCTTCTGGTTCTCAAGCTGCAACAATGTTTCTGACTTTTGAAGGTTCACATTGGTAAGGTAGTTTATAAGAAAATCACAATGTTACTCTTTTGAAATCCCTTTTGGAGCATCAATATTTTACTTTCTGAAGCCTCGATTGCTTCCAAAAAAATTTAAAAAGTGGCTGGGAACAACTATTATCTTTCAAGACAAACAATATGGGTCTTTTCAATTTATTTGATCCATTTATATATATGTTGAACACCCTTTGCTCAAATTTATCCTAATTTGGCACAATTCAAGAGCACTGTCTGCTATAATTGTGCCAAATCTGGTGCCAATCTGAAGTCCAGTTGTAAATTTATAATTTTTTGTTTGAGATGCACCCATTTTTAGAATTGGCTTATGGGATGTTGATTTGTTCTGCTGCACAACATCATTTCCTGCACACCTATGCAGCAGTAATAAAAGCTCTTTTTGTTTTGACTACTGAGAATTACACAGCCTGTCTATGGAACACCAGAAGTACTCCTAAGGGTCAGAGGTATACCCTCCTACACAAAGATTTATTGTGCTGTACTTTACTGTTCATGCATACGTTTTCATAGGAATGTGTGCAAGAACCAAACAACATCTGCCTCATCTTCCAACTCATAAATTTAACTTTTAATCCTGCATAGCATATAGAAATGGAAAGAACAGAACATCTAGGAAATCACATTAACAAACATTTTAATACATCATACCCCAAAGGCAATGATGAAAGACTTACCAGAAGGGACCCAGAGTAGAAATGGGAACCAATCCCAGTACAGTGTACATTAATGATTCCACCCTTGCTCTCCCTGTCTGAAGGGTATATGCACCACACCACCCCTTATCTAAGATACCAGACTAGCAAACTAGAAGGGGAGTCTAGAAGACATTATCTACCGGTTACAGAAGATCACAAAAGATGACATGAGCAAAAAACCTCTCCAAGCAGTTGCTCTATCTCCATTTCCAGGTCTATGTTCTCACTAGCATTTGACTTTGGATGTCCTGACAAATTATTGTTGAATGTCTTTTGGTAACATGCTGCTGTTTCCTTGGGAATGGCTTAAAACAATTATGTCAAACACAAATGGCTTGAAGGAATAAATTCTCCACCCAGTGGGAGTGAAGGAGGGATACACATTTATACTTTCTTGCTAGATGAACACCAGTTCTCCTTGAATCTGAAATCAGTGCATCAAATCTACCTCCATTAGAGAATAATGTAAAAAAAATTACAAACAGAAACTAGATGTCAGAGATCCCCACTTTGAAGCTTGCTTTAGGCAGAGAAGTCTGGCCCACACAGGAGGCCATGATTTTCAGAATGTTTGTGTTTTTCCTGTACCTCATGGCTTTTTTTACTTTTCCATTAAGGTAATATATATACTCAGAAATACATAATTTATATGTACACAGTCAATACTATCTAGATTAGTTGTACAAAAATATTGCACAGGAAGAGAATGATTAGGCTTAGACAAGGAGAAGACAAAGGAACAGAATAGCATTTTATTCTATAGAAAAAAAACCCTAGGTCTGATCTTTTGAGAAGGCATTTATTTTTCAAAATAAATGAAAAGCATTTATTTTTCAAGACCACTACCAATCACCTCAGCTGTGTTTTTGTTTGGTTTTGTATTTGTTTAATTGAAACACCAACTGACTTGATTGTACGTAGATCATGAAAATTATTTTTTGCCCTGGTAGAATGTAACACAACAGAAAACTAGCTCTCATAAATTCCACAGTAAGAAAATGAAGTTATTGCAGACAACAAGCTTTCTTGCTTCTTAATATTTCTACTTAATAGCAGGCCTACTACCTTTTTGGGCTTCTCACATCTTCCCACCAAGAATTCCAGGAAATCCACACTCCCCCCCCCATTACTCCACAAGCGGACTATCACTTTGTATATTACACTCCAGAGAATAACACCAGAGACATACCAACCTTGCTTTGTGTCTGCCATCCTACTGCCCATTTCTCCATCCAGGTACAGTATCTCGATGTTCTGTTGCTAAGAATCAATGTATAAAGGATCTCCTCTTCCGAGCCATTAATGCCGTTTACTAGTCAGGCATGGCACTTCTGGCTACTCTAAACTGTAAAAAAGAATGAACCATCTCCTTCTGCTGGTGCTGCTTATAATTAGAAAGACCTTTCAATCCCTTAAGACTTTGCACTTTCCACTTGTTTATTTAACTTCCCTAAAGTGCCCTTAATGGAGGCACATTATTGCAAGGGCTTGTGCGAAGTCAATTTAATTATGTCAAATGTGCTGTTTTTCACAACTAAAGATTAACTTTGCCTCAGAACTGTCAGTTTTTTTTTAAAAAAAATCCCTTCCCTGTTGTATTGACTATGCCATTATTCATACCAGCTACGGCAGCATTTGTTTGCCACACCTTGTTGTTATTTCTGTGTTCATTTTCTTATTTTCAAATCCTTTCCCTCCACATGCGCCTCTGAATTATAACAGCCCAGATGGCACGGCAGGGTCACATAGGCCCTTCTGCTGGAGACAGGTGATCTTTTTTCAAAGAGCTGCTAGTGGTGCAATAGAGTGTGTTTGTTCGCTGCATCTTCTTCCTATTTCTCCACCAATAAAGCTCCCAGGGAAGTTCACATACAAGCAATCTGTAAACCTAAAAAAAAATCTAAAGCATAGGTTCCCAAAGTGGTCTATTTCGACTTGCAGGGGGTCCACGTCAGAGAAAGAAAAAAAAATGGAGGTGCAAGTTTAGACTTGCATCAAAGCTTTGCAGGGGGCAGGGGGTCTACGGAAAACCAGTAAGTCGGCAAGTTGTCTAAGGGATCCAAAGAGGGGGGGGAGAAGATGGAGAGGAAAGGGAGGAAGCAAGCAGTAGTTCTGATGGATAGAAGAGCCAGCCAGGCTTCCCCCCTCACCTCCTCTGTTGCAACCTACAGCTTAAATGGCTACTGGAGGTGACAGTTAAGCAAGGCAGGTGATCTGCAGGCAGGTGATCTCTCACTAGGGCTAACTGTATCGTGCCTTGCTTTCAGTCTCACCTCCCTCTGCTTGCCGGTGCTATTCCACCCAGCCACCCACCCCCATCTATTATCTCTGGACTGAGATGGTTGTGGGAGGGGTTTTGGGGAGGGATGTATTGCAAAAAACTGACAAAATCTGTTTGAGCAGAATTCAGGGACACTACATATTATTATGCTTGTATCCCCATTTTTCAGTGGAGCATAGATGGGCATTTTACTTTTACAATAACCCAGTGGCATAGATTAGAGTTAGACTGAGAAACCGTGATTGGCCCAGATTGCCTAGTCAGCTTCATAGACAGCCTGAAGAGGGATGGCAAAACAGCGCCCTCTAACACAGTACTAAAACATCCTGAACAAATACGCCATTGCCTACTTAACAGCAGGCTCACCGGAACACAGTTCTAGCATCCACCAAAATAGCTCCATCCAGATAGGCTGGAGGACAACTTCCATCACCTACAGCCACAGCTGTGGATGATGGGAGTTGTAGTCAAATGCAACTGGAAGGTGCTACGTTAAAAGAAGCTGCTCAATCCAGCACATTGATTCTTTAATTACAGTTATGCCAGTGATGATTCAATCATTAGATCTTGCATCATCAGCTGAAGGACTCTACAGTTCAAGGAGTTTTGAAGTGCATGTTTTGCTTCCCACTTGGAACTGACAAAGCAATGAACCTGTCAAGCACCTTGTAGTCCACAATGCACAAATAGCAAGCTGCAATTTTGCCAGGTAGGTCACAAACATTTGTGTAAGTATGTCACTGCAGGGCAATATGAAATCCCTGGTCAGCCTTGCACTCAGCTGACAACATAGGGGGCTACTCTTGAAATTCACAAACAGAAATTGATTTCTTTGACATCACCGTCCATATAAGAGCAAAGCTGAAAGAACTGCACTGGGTGATACTAAGTTTCCAGGTGTATTTCCCCACATACACAGATTCTTATTCTTTTATTTAAAGTCCTAAATGGTCTGGGACCAGGTTACCTCCAAGAAAAGGATATTTCTGCTACTGGCATACACCTTTAAAACGCCATTCAACTTTCTTTTTAAAAAAATAGTAGTTTCTTTCTCATCCATGTCAGTTCTGATATTTGAGTCATTTTCTGTTATTTAGATTTGATGTTTTGACATTTCTAGACTAGGCCAGAATCCTGTTGATATATTTTCTTCTGCAAGATTAACTGCACAAGTAGTTTACTAGAGATGGGGGTATTCGTATCCGGATATCCCCGCATAGGTGGCATTAACAAGTCTAGCTCTATGAGACTGGACAGTCCACTCACCAATCTGCCATGGACGTGAATGGTACGATTCTACGCGATCAACTCGCCACTCTTTGACCTTGCAGCAAGACTTGTCCACCCGCCTCCTGCCAGGAGTGGCGAGTGGATTGTGTGCTGAAGAGCCATTGGTAGAATCATGCCATTTGTGTCTGCAGTGGATCAGTGAGTGAACCATCCAGCCCCCATGGGGCTGGACCCTCATAAACACCACCTGTGCAGGGATATTCGTATAAGAATACCTCCATCTCTATAGTTTACATTATTAGAAAGGGTCTTCACTGCATAACCATGCAACAGACACCCCATTTATTGGTGAAAGCCACTGGAATGATTGCAGGTCCAGATATTTCAACAAGAATCTAGCCTAGATGTTCATAAAACTCTTGCTTCTTTCAAAAGAAATTGCTTGCCTTTGGAATGATAGTCTCAAATTAAGTTTTAAGGACATCTAGTAAATCCTCAACCAGTTCCCCCATCTGTTACTAGTAACCACTTTCTTTCTTTGCCTTTAGCAACTAAATAACTATTATGAATCCTAGCATGCAAACACAGTAATGGAGAACACTTCACCTGATGAAGTTTTATTTGTTTCTCATGCATAAGGGAAAAGCTCTACTTAAACAGGAAATTGGCAGTCCTAAACCCTGTATTTCAGTGCTTAGAAGACATGTTGCCAAACTGAAGACCATAAATTAATGCCCAACATGTTTCCTTTTCGAAAATTAAGAACTTCTTCCACTGATTTTCCAGAGGAGCATTCTTAACTCACACTACTCCACTCCTCTTCTCGTCAAATGCTTTCTTTCAAAAGCAGTGTGTCGCCTCCATGTTTGAAGTGCAGGATGGATAGAATATCTGCCATACTGTGTCTGACTTTCAGGTTGACACATGACCATTATGCTTATGTAGTGCGTGGATTTTCATGAAGCAAGGTGTAAATGCCTACAGAAAAGGTGAGCTTAACCAAACTTTCTGACAGAACAGGTTCAATTATGCTTTGCCATGGAATTTTTCAACAATGGCTTTTTCTGGGATGTCTGGAACAACTGACAGGGCTGCCAATGGTTAAATAAATAATATTTTCTTATAGAATCATCTTTGGGGTGGGGGGGACATACTCTTTTATTGTAGGATAAGGTAGCCTGATGTAAAAGATAGCACCTTTAATAGCGCACAGGAGATATATAGCAGGCATAGACTGTTGAGCTAAAGACACCCTCTGAAATTCCTTCTTTTACATACTTATTAAAGGTACATAAGCCTCGTTTGTCTTGCATCTTACAGCAGATGCCCATCTCTTTAACAGCACGTCCACTAAATTGGCAGCAATCAGCAAATTGAATACTCCATGTTCATTAATACTTAATGGCTACAATTCATAGCAGGGTTTCCTTCTGAAAACCTCTCTGTAATAAATGGATGTAATGCTTGACAACACACTGGTCTCATTCATACCAATCAGGCCTGAGGAAGGGTAAACCGTCCTGGTTGATCCTGTCCTCAAAGACTCATCCAATACACATGGCAGGTATCTGCTGCTGTGTCTGGCATAGCAAAACAGCTATAAATGCAAAACAGGTATAAACTGTAGGGAGAGAACACTAGCAGGTTTCACCTACCAGTTTTGAGAGACAGGGAGAAGGAAAGAGAACCAAGGTGTTAAAAACATTCACCGTAACTTCACAAATTGTTCTGCTCAAAGAAAAGGATGGCTGAACAGAGAATAAAGATGTCTAGACAGGAAGGCATAAAATTATCGCACCATAAAACAGAATTCTGTGTGCAAGGTAGCAGCAGACAGCAAGGACTTAGAAGAGCAGCACAAATCAACATCAGTCCTCTGGAATTTAAACCAGGAATATACTCAGTGAAACTGTAAACCTAAATAAAATTGTGGGTTGAGTTATTCCCTTTTTGGGTAACTAACAAGTTACAAATTCTCAGGTTTAGAAGAACAGATCTACAGAGCTGGAAGGAGTTCCTCTTTATAACTCCCTAATTATCCAATAAAAGTGTTACTGAACCCAGAATTTCATTTCTATCTAGATCACAGGGTTAATTTTGTTTCTGTAAAAAGAAGTGTCTATTACTATAAATCTTTGAAATTATTCAGGAAAGCTGCAAAGGCTCATCATTACATGGGCTAAACGGCTTCATTAACCTGACATATAGACTGAACCAAATATACGTCACCAGCATCCTTAACAAGCATGAGTCTGATGTAAGCTTTCTGATTCAACCTTGAAGGAATGCAACTTCTGCAGGACTGAAGAAGTCCCAGCAGAGGCAAGTCAAATCTCCTTAGCCATCTTCAGTGGAAGATGTTTCTAATAGTCTGGGTACTATAAGTAATACATTTAAAATTTTTTGCTTCCTGCAACCTCACCCCTACCACCTTGGTTCAGAAGTCAGTATGTTATAAGCGAAGAGATAACCATAAGATTTGGGGCATACCATCATCATGATTTAACTACATTTCAGAAAAGACATTTTGAACCATATTGTTAAGGATGTGTCCTTTTTGCTAGCCTTGCAGGCTGATGTGATTCTTTTTTAACTGAAGTTTTGCTCATCATTTGCCTTTCTGCTCATCCAGGTGCTAAAAGGACACGAGTAATGCCAGTAAAACAAAAGGCAACCCTATAAGAATCCATTGCATCAATTGGGGCAAAATGTACACCTGAGGCTGCATGTGATTCCTTGAAGGATATTTTTGAGACCTATGGTCTTCTCCTGGGCCCCTCTTTTTCTCAGTAAAAAGAGGTGATCTGTCCTCCTGGAAGCCACCATAATACCCTCCATTGCATAGTTTAACAAACTGCACATTTTCAAAAACTGGAAGCAGACTTCTAGCCACTTCCAGTTCCAATTTTTTGCAGTCTATATGGCTCTTAGAAGATCCCAGAGCAAAAAAATAAACTGGCCCCTGGCCCTGCAAAAGTTGCTCCCTCCTAGATTGAGGTGAGGATCTATTGGAAGAGGGAGAAAGTTCCCTCTCTGCACAGCCCAGTTGATGGCAGAGCACATGGTCACACTTCTGACTTCATTGCAAAGTCGAGGACTGAACCACCAGGCAGAACATCTCCATTAATGCTTATGCCAGAAATATGGGTTGACTCCTCCCTCTTTGAAAAAAATAATTCCCAAGGTCAGGCCTCAGCTGGCTCTAGCCTTGGCAAACATAGAGGAGGAGTCTTTCAGCACCTCTTTCCCTTCCTGTTGAAAGGGACAGCAGGTGGCAGCAGAATTCCTAATGTTTTTATATATCACTGGTCAGTAATAACAGCAGGGATTCCTTTCTCCCATTGAGAGTCCAGTTCTTTCTTTCTTTCTTTCTTTCTTTCTTTCTTTCTTTCTTTCTTTCTTTATTTATTTATTTATTTATTTATTTATTTATTTATTTATTTATTTATTTATTTATTTATTTGATTTTTACCCCGCCCCTCTAGACCATGTCTACTCGGGGCGGCTGAACCTTAATGGGAGATATAAGGCCCCAGGTCAGAGAATTCCTCCACCTTTAGATAATACTACCATATACATGACAGAGTTCTCACAAAGAAATTTTAAAAAAACACATATACAAGAATATTAAATGATTTTCATTTTAAGAGAATTGCAAGCCCAACATTGGCTGGTTAACAAAACAAAAACAAGAACCCATTGTGGTCTTCCCAGAAAAACAAAACAGAACAGCATGCTCCCTGGAAGAATACAGATGACAGACTCGGGCAGGGGGGTGGGCATGAAATGTTACATGAGGTACAGTGGAAAGGCCTAAGGAGGGACCCTACTCTGTCCATTCCTCAGCTGGAATAAATTACTGTCGCATTTGGAAGGCTGCACCATTAAACCCCCAGCATGAAGCCAGTAGTAGGGACTAATATCACCCAGTGTGTGATGCAAGGGTTACAATTCTTGTTAACTTACAAGCAGCCCATTCAGCCTTTTACAATGAACATCTCCCCCTCTCAAAGACATTTCATAGTTTTTTCCTCTGGATACAGTGCTCCTTCTGTGTCTAGGCAGCTGACTAGATCTGCAGGACCAGTCTTGCTTTTCCCTTTGCCTGGAGTTGGATGCAAAGAGAACTCATCCCTCTCCCCCCCCCCCCACCAAAAGAAAAATGATATCTATGAGAAACTTGTGAAAAGGGCTGTATGGATCAATCTATGTTTTGGTCCATGTCAACTTCTTATGTGTTAATTCATAACTCTGTCCTCTTATTGTGGAAGTGGGGGAGGAACTGACATGAACATCGATGCACACTTGATATCAGCATAAACTGTAAAGACACTGCACAGTTTATAGTACTTCAGCATAAACTGAATTATGATAAATAGTGCCCTTTTTTCCCACAGTTGATCATAAATAAATCACTTTTGTTGCATTTTTATTTATTTATTTTATTTATAGGCCACCTTTCTCTCATTAAAGGGACCTGAGGCGGTTCACAATATTAAAAAGAATAAAATTAAAAACACAGTAAGTTAAACATTTAAAAAAAGTAAACTGTACACTAATTAAAATATGATTAAATAATTAAAAGCAAGTAAAGAGTTAAAAACTATGTCAACTTTAAAAAGGCATTCAGGGACTCAACTATGATTGTTAAAAGCCTGCCTGAAAAGATAAATCTTCAGCCATTGGCAGAAGGATAGAAGGGAAAGGACCATCATCATCTCTCGAGGGAGAGAGTTCCATAGCCTGGGAGCTTGCCACAGAGAAGGCCCTCTCTTGCGTCCCCAGCAGCCACGCTTGCACTGCCAATGGGACTGAGAGGAGGGCCTCCTCTGATGATCTTAAGCTCTGAGGAGGCTCATATGGAGAGATACAGTCCTTCAGGTAGTCTGGACCCAAGCTGTATAGGGCTTTATAGGCAACAAACAGGACTCTGAGTTGGGCCTGGGAACGGATAGGCAACCAGTGGAGGTGCTACAACAAAGGAGCTACAGATGTTCCCTGTAACAAGCCCCAGTTAGCAATCTGGCTGCGGCATTTTGGACCCTTTGAAATTTCTGAACACTTTCCAAAGACAGACCCACGTAGAGAGCATTACAGCAATCCAGCTGAGATGTAACTAGGGCATCTGTCACCATGGTCAGATCAGACCTCTCAAGAAACAGACACAGCTGGTGCCCTCATTTTCATTGTGCAAAGGCACTCCTGGCTACCACCAATAGCTGGGAATCCAGGCTCAGGGATGAATCCAGGAGTACACTCAAGCTGCAAACATGAGTGTAACCCCCATCCGGCACAGGTTGTATCCCTATTCCTTCATCTGCCTTCTGTCCAGGAGCATCTCTGTCTTTCCTGGATTAAGTTCCAGTTAATTTGCCCCTACCCAGCCCATTCCTGACACCAGACACTGATTTAGAACCAAGACAGCTTCTCGGAATGAGATGAACAGGATAGAGTCAGGGGTCATCCATATACCGGTGACACCAAACTCCAAAACTCTGGACAACCTCTCCCAGTGATTTCATATAGTTGTTTAAAAGCATGACCCTGAGAGGGTCGGCAGACCAATGACAAGGGCATTGAACTGGAGCCCCCCAGCACCATCTTTTTAAAGCCAAGAGCTCTATCACAGAAAAGAAACATTAACGCCTTCCTACCTGTGTATGGGTTTAGGAACTCCTGATCAGAATGGTTCATTCTGAAACGTAAACAAAAGTCCCAAGCATTCCTATGGCTAAAGCGTAGAAGAGAGTAGCTTGCAAAAACAGGTTTGCCAGCTTCTTCTCATGTAAGCCATACTTTTCTGGCTTCAGCAGTGCTCAGACATGCAAAAAGAATGTAGGTGAAGTTTTCTCCCATCCATAGATCTCCTTGCTATTTTAAAAAATGAATCGCCTGCCACATGCATGCTTGACAAGTATTGATTGTTAGAAATACAGAAACTCTCAAAGGATAGCGGACAGCCCTAGTAAACTAAATAAAAAATGTTGCCTTAAAATGTTTTTCTATAAGGAATAGTGTGTGTGTTATGTGCTGTCAAGTTCAGAATCAATTTGTAGCAGCCCTAATAGGGCTTTTCAAGGTAAGAGAGATATTTAAGGTGTTTTTACCAAAGGCAAGCCGGCAAGCAAACACACATACACACACACGCACGGAATTTCCATGGCTGATAGGGGATTCAGATCCAGGTCTCCTGAGTCTTAGCCCATCACTCTATGCCCTCTATACCACAGTGGGTACCATATGAGGAACAGAATGATATGTGAAGTATCATAATAATAATATTTTTAAATGATCATATATTTATTTCCTTTTCTTTTAAAATAATCATTTGCAATCTGTAAATTATTAACCACAAGAACCGCAGGACACAAGGGTCATGAGCAAAATGTACCAGTGCAATGCCCTTGACCAGTAACCTGACTGCTAAGCAATAACTACCAGCATTAATTCAAACAAAGCACCTAAATCATGTCCAGCAAACACAATGAAAGCTAGAAAAGCATCATTAAGAACAACGCTATAATCCAACTGACAGTTATATGTGCTGAAGAGCTGTTGATCCCAAAAGGCAGGAGTGCAGCCAAGAGAATATGCTGCTTTAAATCTGAGAGCAGTCGGATTAAAACAACAACAGAGTTGCTTATCTTTGTTATGCCGAAAAGGAAATTTCAGCAAGGAACAAGTTAAATTTACTGAAACTCATTTTTGTACACAACTATTAAAAGATGCAGAAGCCCTGTTGTACTTTGGATGTGCACATCTTAGAGAGAGGCAATGTTTACATTACTAAGTTAAATCCTTGTTACATAGACTTATGTGGTTAAACTAAGAATCTCAGGAATTGTACTTTGGCAAATTCTCAATTTAAAATTTTCTCCTCTCCACCACACACTTTCAAATATTCCCCAATATAGTTCCTCAAGTAGATCCTACATCCTAGTCTCTGGTAAACAGCAGCAAGGCTGCTTCTACCCCCTATTTCTTATTTTATTTTATTTTATATATATATATATATATATGGGGCAGACAGCCCACACGTCACTCCTGTCAGTCATTTTAGAGCTCCAATGCAGGAGCCTATGACAGGAAAGGAGGGGCGGAGTCAAGGGAACTGGGAGTACCAGAGAGGCAGTGAGAGAGAAAAAGACAGAGAGTTAGGGAAAAGAGGGTGAAGCGTTTAGACAGTTCGAGAGAAGACTGAGAAGTGGTTAGACAAGATATTAGACAGTTGATGTCTTAGAGATTATTAAAGAGTTAAAAGGAATTAGAAGTACCTAAACAGGCAGCATATACTGAGACCGTGATTAAAGTAAATGAATAAAAGTAATCAAATACACGCTTATTGAATAATTGATAATAAAACATCCATTATTTTCCTTCTGTGATTTATTTAATACTCCATGAATAAACTTCGTTATACAGTATTTGGCAGCAAGAGTGTGAGACTCATAATTGATATAGTGAGGATAATCTTGTGGGAGAGGAAAAACACACAGGGGTAATATATGTGTGGTAATTTCCAAAAATATAACCACTCTTGTGTTGGGGTATAACCTTTATACTTTATAAATATACATTCTAGATAAAGTTTCCAAATCCCAATAAAACTATTTTCCTTCAATAATCCTTTTCTAACTTTCAATTCACAATTTAATTGATTGTTAATAGCTCTACCCTTATTTCTAACCCCCTTCCAATTCATTTTAGGTAGGTAGGATAATACAATGTTATCACAAAAAAGCAACATGAAAGTGCATTGTAAAAGCAACTAACATTTGATTATGACTAACAATTCAATGTTATACGTACATTCTTGCTCAGAATAAGACCTGTCCAAACACAATGGGACTGAATCCTTGGTAAATTGGGATTGAAACCATAGTCTGATAATGTAACCATGGGTTTGAAGTTGGAAGTGCTGTTGACAAGCATCTACTAACCCAACTCTGCAGCTGCAACCCTGTGTGCACTTATTAGAATTTAGTTTCATTATGCTCCGTGGAACATGTTTCCAAGGAGAACTGGATAAAATCTGGATCTACATGTGCTTAAGTGAATCTCATTGATGCAGTTGGAGAATGCAGTTGAAGGGAAAGCAGCATACGGAGCAAGGAAATATTTTTACAAGGATCAAGACAGCTGATGAAGTTCAGAACTTGGATAGTTACTTGTAAAAAATTAACTTGAGTTGTTACTCATTTATAGTATTTAAAAAGTAATTCATTGCTGTTACTTATTGCTACATTAGGAAACATCACTTGTACTGTATTACTCATTGTGTTGCTTGTTTCTTCTTCATGATGGTCCCCATAAGGCAATACCCAGCCTTTGTCACTCCTGATAGCAACCATGCCTTTATGTGGAAGAGAGTAAGGAGGCTGGGATAGAACCCCATCTTTTCCTTCCAAAAAGCAATGTCTTAACCACCAAACCCATGTAATCAATGTTGCAGTTTAAGCTATTGAGAAATCTTTCTGCTTCATTTGAATGCAGATGTACATGGATTGTGTGTTGCCTCTTCCCTGATTCATCTTAGCCAGGCTGAGGACTTGGGTAGGTACATGTGGAGACAGGATCTCCTTCCCTCACAGGAGCATTCTACTCTGCAACATTTTATTGCAGATTCAGCTTGTTGACCACTAATTTCCAATAGGAAGAAATTATATACATAGCAATCTACCGCTGCATTAGTTCTATTAGAACAAAATACACACATAAGCAGAGTGTACTGTATATCTAAAGAAGCCATCCTATACTTCCTGTAGTGCCAGAACGTCTCCCCCCCCCAAATCACCCCCCCAAGCTCCACCTGCTCCTCTCAATCTCTGTTGCTAAAAACTGCTACATTAAGGGAGGCCAAAAGGGTAAATACAAGGAATTGTGCCTTTTCAACTGGGACCCCACATAAGATGCTGACAAAGATATACCAGGCTACTTACCTCCTTCCATTCAGAAAGGGAGTAAAGGCTGAATTATTTAAAGCTGCCTTTTAAAATGTTTTAAATCAAATTTATATTTTTTACAAGGCTATTCCTATCTATAGTTTAATTACTGTCATTGCACTGTTCTATTTTTATTGCCTTTTTTCATTTATTTATTTAACTTATATGCTGCCCACACTACCCAAAGGTCTCTTATTGTGGTGTACTGTGGGTTTGTGAGTTTTAACCTTGTGTAACCCACCCAGGGTAATGCTTGCACTAACAGAATGGTATATAAATTCAAAACATAAATAAATAAAGATCACTGCATATTCATGTCCTCTTATTTCTGCAAAAAGGAGAGTTTTTTTTAAAGCCATGCATTTTTTTACAGCATGCTGACTTACTGAAGTGAGAAATGTAAAAGTAGCTGTGAGATGTGATTGATAATATGATTTCAGGGCATAAACATAACTAAATTGAACAATACCTGTGCTCTGTCCAAAGTCTTGCCTGGCCCTTAACAAGAAGCTTCCCTTTTGAAGTTGGCTCATTCCTTGAAATCTAAGGGTTTTTCCAAGCTAAAGTGCCTGAAAGGGAGGCAAGTCTAGGAAAACTAATGGGGCAACAACTCTAACATTCACAGACTAAATCCATAAAATTCCATCCTATTGGATGGTTTAGAAAAAAGACAATTTAACACCGATTGTCATTCTGCTCATACCAAATAGTTACATTTCTCTGGAACTGAGCCTTGTTTCTTTGGCAGAACACATAAAAAGCCAAATCTGGCCCAGTGCCCATTTCTGTGAATCCAGTAGAGGATGGAAACAAAGACCCTGTCAAATGAAGCAGATTTCCTGAATTGAGCAGAAGTAGCAGCAGCAGCAGCATAAATTCTTAGGTAACAACCGAACTAGTGGGAGATGAACAAAGGATTCTGCAAAAATACACCCATGAACCAACCCCAGAAACATGTTAAAGCAAAAGCATACAACCTTGCTGACAGACGATAAGTTGTTCTCCACAAAAAGTGGTGTTTTAGGCTTGCTTTCTTTTCTTCATCTCTTTGCTTGCAGTTTCAGGACCATAAACATTGGACAGGAGCTTGGAGACAAAGACTATATCAAGACTGACAGAATCTTCTGAAAAAAGTTAAACTCACTTTTTCACTAAGGACACCTTACTGCAGAATAAGTAGCACAGCTTTTATGAGGAAACACTCCAAGCTTAACCACTTAATTGGTTTTATTTACAAGATAGTAAGGGAAACAAATTAATATCAAACTAGATAGTTAACTAGTGCAGGGTCATGTGAGTCCAAAAAAGGTTTTCCGACACAGAAAACCTGAACCTGGAGTCTTGTATTCCTATATTTTCCGGAATCTCTATATTTTCCTGATATCTCCCAGCTATCTGAGAGCCCACTGAGATGCCATCTTCCACTCCAGCCCCAAGCCCATACATTGCTGTAATGATGGGATCACCCTCAATGGCCCAACACTCCACCTTCCCAAGGAAATCCTGGCCCTGGATAATTATGTGCCCCCCGCAACCATTTTTTTCTCTCCTATCCAGTCACAGCATAAAACATGGGTTTTTGTACACACACACACACACACACACACTTTTTCAAATAAGTACATGCCAAAGAACCTAGGAGAACTTACCTCAGAGTCAATAAGTTTAAGAGGGCACTGCCATTATTTAAAGCAAAGAAAGAAAAATCTCTCTTGTCCCAAAGTTTGCCAGAGCAACTTCTACGCAATCAATGAAAACAAGACAGCCCCTGCATCGGGCTTACAAACATAAAAGACAGTGCCATTGAAGCAAAAGCAGATGAGAAAGAAAGAAAAAAATTAGAAGGGTAAAAAGCAAGCAGTCTTTCAGCAGGCCTGAGGTAACAGCCCTGCTTCCTCTCTCATTTCCTTCCTTGTTACAGCCCAAAGTTGTAACCGTTTGCTGGTAGTGACATCAGAGTAAGGAGCCTTTGGGCAGGGAGGGGGTCTTTCTGAGCAAGGCTGACGGAATGAGACTTTGCCTCCCATCCCATCTCCCTCTGCTGCAGCCAGCTGTTTTGTTTTGCTGTGAGATGCATGCACATTGCTTTCATGCCACTATGCCCTTTAGTCAAACAGTGAGATTTTGAATACTGTACTGAGAAACCTACTTGCCAGACGTGGCAATAGGACAAGCATACACGTCACAAGCACTGGCATTGAGCTTTCTGGAAGCAAAGGGGCAAGCCAACATTTATTTCTGGTTTAAGAGGTTCCATTCAATTTCCTCAGGCAATCCACAGCAAGTCTGTCTTTCCAGAATCATCTGATATCTGTAATATTCTACAACGACAAAGCTGCGGACTCCAGAAGCCAAGAGATACTCCTTGATACCACAAGCTATTAACTAGCTTTGCCAATCCTTTTCTAGGCCTCCCTTGACCTGAATTCCCATAGCTACCTATTATAGTCTCTGCTACAGCTGGCATCTTTAAACAGCTTTCGGCCTTCCAAAAGCCTAGCCTTTAACATTTTCCAGGTTTCTTTCAGCAGTCAGAACAGGAATGGGCCTGTTTTAGTTCTATTTTGATATATACCTGGAATGTTAACAAAGATCTGAACTATCACCCTGAAACTAAGAGATGGGAGAGATTAGTGCACTACTCAAATAATACACAGCACAAGGGATATAAACTCATTCTTGCAGTGACCAATCCAGCTAAGATCTATTTTAGTCAACTGTCCCTCATTTATGTGTTATTACAGCAGACTGTTTACACTGGATAGCAGATACTCATCAGCTGGAATCTTAGCAGAATAAGTCACAACTAGAGTAGGCCTGTTTGAATCAATGGCATTTACAGAGAAGTTGATTCAGCAAGTCCCCACTGATTCCATAGGTCTACTGCAGGGTAACTTGCTACACAAAGCAACAGAATTTCAGTCAGTGTGTTAACCACAGTACACGTTGCCATGCTATTTGCTGATTGTTTAGCATGTTTGCTTTGTGTTCCTAATGTAATTGCCACTTTCTAGATACAATCTCCTAATCTCATCAGCATCCCTGCCGGAGGCTCTTAACATTATGCACCTTGCAATCTGAGCAAGTGGGCTGAAATTCAGTCATTTTGTGGGTGCTGATGTGCCATCTTAAAGGTGACACAAGGCCTCCTCTCTATGATGTTGATACAAGTTTTCTCCTACATCAACGTCATTCTCTCACGTACACAATTTATACAGAAACCAAACTTTCTGAAGTGTTCCTATAGGATGGCGAGGCAAGGGGTTGCAACTCGGCAGATGCTCAGGTCAGCAAGAACCCATTTACCCAGAACCAAGTCCCTGGAGTATCCAGTGGGGTTTGCAGGCTCGGTGCAACTGAGGGACCGACTTTAAAGCCCAAGGGCTCTCTGCCTCCCATTATTCTTGCAAGACCACCCTCCTGGAAGCTCCGCCGCGTCCCAGCCATACCTCCAGGGGCCCGCTTTCACCCAGCCCGCTCAAAAAGCGCTCCGCCAGCAGCTGGAGGAGGAGAGGAGAGCTAGATCCATGTGTCTCCAAGGAGGCCGGGCAGGAGGAGCAGGCCGGCCGGCCGGCCAGCCACCTCCCCCACCGCGCGCGCCACCAGCACGCCCCTTCCATGCTGCACGGCTGTCCTTGCTCCAGGCGGGTGTCAATTACCAGCCCCACCCACCACCCTGCCCCCCCGGGGCCCTTCTCCGATTGGGCGCCGGCCTCCGCCTTTCCCGCCTCGAGTCGCCCTCCTCCTTCTCCTGCTGGCTTGGAGGCGACAGGTGCCCCAGCGTCCCCGGGGCGGCATTCCCGGCGATAGCTCTCTTCCCTCCCCCCCTCCCCTCCCCTCGCGAAGGAAATGCGCCGGCTGGCTCTCCTTTGCTCACCTCAACCCGGCGGCCTCCCGACCCTCGGCATCACCGCCGCCAAGGCAACGCTTGCAGCCATCGCCGCGCGCCACGGGCGTCCTTCAGCGCCCCTTTGGCCCGAAGCGGCTCGCCGGGTGGTTCTGACGTGGCGCAGACACGCCTCCTGCTCATCTCCCCCAACCCCACCCCTTCCCATTTCCCTTCCCATTCCCTTCGGGAAGGGGGGGGGGGAAGAGGGTCTGTGTTGCCTTCTCCGGGATACAACCCCCACGACCTTCTCGGCGCTTTGCCCTGAGGCCCCCCCCCCCGGTGCAGCCTCCTTCCCTTAGGAGGGAAAGGGCCGGCGGAACGCTTACGGGCTTGCTTTTAAAGCCTCGGCCTTCCGAGCCCAGAGCCTCTGCACCCAGGTAGCCCCCCCCCCTTTGGAAGCCAACGCAGGGACGAGAGGTTTGGAACCGGGAGGGGGTGGGTGGGAAGAGGAGGGGCGGGCCAGCCCTGCCCTGGGAATCCTGAGGCGAGGAACCGAGGGCGCCGAGTCCACAGGGGGACTGGCGGGCAACGAGATAAGCGCACCCGTCCTTTCCGCGTATCTAACGCAGATAAAAAAGAAAAGAGAGCGGCGGCACCGTGAAGAAAAACGGTTATTTCGGTGCCATGTGAGTGGCTGCAGTTGTGGCTGAGGTGCTGAACTGTAATCCACTGACCCTCACGCCGAAATCTGTTAGTCCTTACAGTACCACATATTGTGCAGGGAGAATCGGGTTGTTAAAGAAAACCTTCCAAATTGGTTCCATACCCGTGTAAAGAAAACTAAAAGGCGAAACGCCACCTTCCTGTCTTTTTTGGGTTTTTTGATAGTGAAGGGTGTATCGAAAATGACCCCACTCGCCTCCAATTCAGAATGAGATTTGGCCTGGATTTTGTAACACAATCACGTTATAAGATTTCGGTTGTGTTTCCTGCACGCACGCACACACACACTCCGCCTCCGAAGCGGCAAATGGGGAGGTGTCGCTGGTTTAAACTGGTAGAGGGAATTCTCCGCGTGCCTGCCCCCAAAGCGCCTGGCAAGAGCAATGGGGCGATGGGGCCGCCAATCCCGGTAGGAAGCCTTTGTTACAAAAACAACCTGCTGCACCGTTTGGGTCCAAAGGGAGGACAAACCAGCAGGGGCTCTTCCCCCCCCCCTCACCCGGGGCGGACATGAGAGAGCTTACCCAGTTTACTTGCATGTAAGTTTATCTCATGAGAAGAGAAGACTCCCTGGAAAAGACCCTGATGTTGGGAAAAGTGTGAAGGCAAGAGGAGAAGGGGACGACAGAGGATGAGATGGTTGGACGATGTCATCGAAGCGACCAACATGACTTTGACCCAAACTCCGGGAGGCAATGGAAGACAGGAAGGCCTGGCGTGCTGTGGTTCATGGGATCACACAGAGTCCGACACGACTTAACCACTAAACAACAACAACAACGTTTATCACATTTTACTCGCAGCAATAGCTGCTGAGGACAGTGCAGCCCAAGAGGAAAACAATGGGGTGAAGGCTGGGGAGATGCAAAGCAGGTAACTCCCCCACCCCTCGCCTTTCTATTCAGCCTGGGCTCTGCTGGGGCTGCGCTGCCTTGCGGGTGCAGATTCCATGGAGTCAACATAGCTGCCTTCCTGGCCTTTTCCCTGTGGCCATCAATCACTGTGGCTTTCCTTTTATTGTTGTTCTGATTTAAACGAAGTCAATGGCATATCAAAACACCAGGAATCTCTCTGATCACCTCTTTCCAATGCAGAGAGTGGCCAACAAGTGAATTTTTCTCACTCACTTCCCCCCCACACACATTTTCCCTTGCTACAGTGATCTCATAGGAGCTGTTTTGCTCCTTCTCCACAGTGAACACCACTCACAGCGCCATTTGGGTCCAAGCTAAGGGTCTGCACAGGCTACACAAGGAGCTAATTTGAATCACACCAAAAAGAATACATGCCCTAGACCTGTGCCAGAAAGGTGTGTGACAGCTCTTAAGTAGGCTGGATGGATCTATCTATGTGGAAACACGTGGACACTATCATTCGGTTCAAACCAAACCATACTAACAGTGATCCAAACAGCAATCCATCTGACCTTCTGGACAGGCCCTAAGATCAGAGGAGAGCTGCAGACTCTACCCCTTCCTGACTCTCAGCCAGGTCATGATCCGGAAGAATTTCTCATACATGCACTTCCCTCTTTTCCTCAGGTGACTCCAAGCCTGGAACTTGCTTAGACCTGATGACCTGCTTGGGCTGCCATTTCTTCTGCTCCCATATAGCCCCCTCTGAGGTGAAATACATACAGTAATTTATTTTATTTATTTAAAATATTTTACCCCATCTTTCTCCTTAAGAAGACCCAAAGGCAGCTTACTTCATTAAAAGGCAAAATTTAAAGATAAAAATAAGTCTAGCAATACTAAAAAGAATCAAACAAAGATCAAACACTAAAAGACAGAAAACAAAAGCAACACAAAAAAACATGCAAAGCAGTAAGGTACAACAACCCGTTAAAAAAAAAAAAACCACTCAGGCAGCCAGCCATTAAGGGAAAGCTTGCTTGAAGGGAAAGGCCATTGTCTACTTGTGGAAGGACAGGTAAGAAGGAACCAGCCTGCCATCCTGTGGGAGGGAGTTCCAAAGTTCTTTGTGGGCATTTGTAGTACTGGGATGGGTCTGTCCAGATCTGATGGCACCCCAGGGTGCAGGTGGTGCAGGGAAGCCCCAGGATCCAGGAAAGGCTTGAATCTTAGCACCAGAGGCCTAATGGAAATAGATTCACAGAACTGAAGCACAAAGGTTTTTAGATAAGCAGGGATTCAATGATGTGGTCTGCCAGCATGGCCAGCACGGCCAAGGAAGCTTCCCTTTGATTTTAGCCGCAACCTTCACAGTGTGGGAAGAAGAGGTGAATTTACCAGCAACACTATAGTGTTGTGAAAAAAAAGTGTCACCCTGGTACAAAATGCCCAAACAAAGCATTACAGTACCTTTGTCAGTCCACTGAAGTGTTAAGTATAGGCAAGCTCTGGATTTCAACCAGACCCTTCTTCAGGCTTGGCACTGCAGAGCTTCAGTTGGCAGAAGGAGAAAAAGAAGAGTCCAAAAACCATCCTGAGCAAACACTGCAGTGTCAGGATCCCAGTTAAATGTTTTTTTTTCAAGATGAAAGTTGCAAGTCTGTTGAATTAACTGTGAGGTATTGGGGAGGACCCCACATGGTCCTTCTGCACAGTTCAAAGAGAAGGAAAAGTGACCCCTTGATTAGATAACTGAAAAAAAAAACCCACAAGCATAAGCTAGCATTTGGCATCATACTGGTCTTCATCAACAGACTGGGCACCACAGAGCCCAGTGCAGAAAAAAACCCCACCAAAATCCCAAAAATCATGGCCAGATCTACCTGCCAGGCTCCTCCATTAAAAGTAAAACATTAAACATTATTAAAACACCTTTGATGGGGTTGAATGGAATGTCTCTCCCAATTTTGTTAGACAAAAGGTTGCCAGCCATTCAGCATTTTGCCTCCTCACCTAATACTGAAACATGAACCTCCTTTTCAGCTGGGGGTAGAGGGAGATAGAAATTAGGGAAACCCTATATCCTATGGGAGAGACATTCCAGATATGGGAGAGAGGTGGAATCTGAAACTTATGTCTCCAGCTTCAGATGGCAGCCCCCATTTTGAAACTTACTTTTAACAAAACTATGTATAACATCATGCATTTGAGTTATCTTTGAGATAGTGGCATCCACAAAAATACATCGTTTTAATGTAATTTTGATTTGTACTCTGTATATACTCTACAGCTGGTTTATCTCAGCACTGTAATGCTTTATGGCACTGATGGCTCAAATGATCTTATATAGAATATCTAAGCAAAAGTAATAGGCATCCTTCAGTCTCTAGATACTGTGGTAACGTGCTCTGAACAGAGGTCTTGGAACAGCATTTAGTGTGGCTGAGAAGGCCAATTCGAGAGTGACAATCCCTTCCACATTGAAGACAAAAGAAAACTGAGCATTAATATGTTACACACTAATCTTATCATCTCTCTAAATTTTAAAATCAATGTTCTTCTCTGTTGTCATGGCAATAGCATGAGAAATGAACTCTGAAACATTCTTGAACTGGGATAAATTCTTAACAGCACTGAACAGTTAGCAAGGAATTTGTATTTAAAAGAATGCCAAATATTATATGGCACATTTTTCTTCTATATGTTTTGTTTAAGATAGTCTGCAGCTTCTCTAAGGATGTACTTCAACCAAGATCTATTTTGCTTTGACAGTTCTTTCTGAAGTTCACTGAAATTTTCTTGATTCTTCAGACTACAGGCTGATTTGCATTAAGACTGATTCTCAGTACAGCAAGTCTGGTTGATTACATACAATTTTGCATTGTTTTTGAGAATATTTGATCTGGAATTGGTTGAGAAATGTATGCTACAGTGTTTAAAAACTACAAGTGGTAGCTGGTCTCTCTTCCACCTTTTTCCTGTGGTTTCTGGGACACACACCCCCAGAGCCCCTAACCTTTGAAGGGCTGCCATTTCCCCACTCCTCAGGAGATGTGTGTTTTGCTCTCACCACAACAACACCAACTCCATTATTTTGCTGTTCCAAGGAATATTACACATGGAAGAGAGGATACTATGAGATGGAAGCCAAACCTTTTTGCTCCTTTTGATTATCGCAGCTCCTGAAAGCAAACGTTTTCCCTCTGATCATCTTTATATCCCTGACTTGTTTTCTGAGCATCCCTAACCTATGCTGTGGTTTTTGGCCACACCAAACTGTTGTGGAAATTGGGGATGTTTTTCTACCTGTCTGGAGTTACATGTTGCTCGTACTCAGTACAGCTAATTTTTTAAATATATATATATATCATATAATTATTATATATCATACAGAGCCACTCCTTTATGTGATTCCCAGTAACAAAATAGCCATCAGAAAATACATGTTTGTGTCCAAGGAAGGGAGTGCCAGCCTATCTGCCTAATCCAATGTGGAGCACTTAGTTGTTCTCTACTCCAGGAACCTGAAGAGAATGGACACTTTCACAACTGTTGAATTAATACACCTACAAATAGAACCTGTAAAGAGACCTAGAAAGAGAAAGGAGAAAGGAACCAAAGAGGAGAGTGAGGGGGAAAGGCAGAATTTTAAAATATTGATGATGCATATAAATATCACAAACCATTTCTCAGACATGTGGGAGAGGTAACAGAAGGATCCATTCTCAAGTGATCTCAAAGCAGGTATGTGATATGTACCCTTGACAAGCTGTTTTTGGCTAGTGCCAGGTTCTACTACTCTCAACCAAGAGAGCTAGGCTGTCCCTCTCCCCACACACGTTTTGTCCTTCAGCCAAAAGTAGAAAACTTTTTTTAAATTAAACTAGCCCATGGAGGACAAGGGTTTTACTGAATTAGCTGTTTTCTTCATGATCAGTTAACCATTGCCTCAACGCAAAGAAGAAGGGCAATCCTGTGGACATGACCCTGTTCTGGCAGGCCTCCCATTTCTATGTTCCTTCTCTCACAGGGTGCAAGATCGGACTGGCAAATGGTCACACAAGAAGAAGCCTGCAGAGTGGGGTAGGAGGGACACTGGCATCATTCCTAAATGTGGAACAGAGATAAGATAATGGTCACTGTTTTTCAATTACATCGGTAGACACCCATTTCCTGGCCTCAGAGGAAGGGAGCATGAGAGAGAGAGTGTGTGTGTTCCCTTGCATATACTCTGTAGTTAGGTCAAACTGGTGAGGAAGTGGTTTGTTTACCTATCTCAAGAAGGTGAAGATTGTGCACACTCATGCCAATCTCAGCATAGGCTGTCTTTGGCCACATTCCCTGTGAAGGCTAACTTAGACATCTAAGGGGCAGCCATTTTCATTGTTCATGTGTCTGCCATGTTTATATATAAGGCAGAGTCTGGAGATCTCATTTTTACACTAAAAAAGAGTGCAGGGAGAAAGTTAAGCCATCCTACTCCTTACCTCTCTGAAATCCGTCCGTCTGTCCGTCCTCCCAGTGCCACAGGTGTTGTCCCCTCTTGCAATGGGAGTCCAATACCAGAAGTAAGCCAGACCAAGCAAAAAGACCCTGAACCAAGAGAATCCAGGGGGAAATGCAGTACACAAGAGAAACTTCCGTACTCCCCATACATGTGCCATTTGACTTACGGTCAAACTGCACCAGAGCACAGATAGAGTTCTGACTCGTGTCCTCTGAAGATGGACTGATGAAACGTTAGGAAGAAAAACCTCAAGAACACTGCCAGACAGCCCAGAAAACCCACAACAACCATCGGATACTGGCCGTGAAAGCCTTCGAGAATACTCTCAATTTGTCCATTATCTCTTTCAAAGGGGACAGGGAAAAACATAGAAATAAATAAACGTGGCTTCCCCGCTTTCCCCAGTCATATCTAGTGTGGTCCTGAGAGGAAATTTTAAAGAACAATACAGTATTAAGTGGGGAGGATACCTCTTCATGCTGACTTTTGTCCCGTGTACCACCATTGCCTTCAATCAGAGCAACCCAGCTCCATCGAGTGAAAACTACTGCTGACTCCTGTTGAAATGGTGGCACCAAGCAACCCAGGTCATGGAAAGAAAGAGCTACGAGGCTGGTCATGGTGAATGCTTTATATATCTGGACGCTTGGGGGACAATACCTCCTCACCCCAAACCCCCCCCCCATATTCTTCTCCACAGGTATTCCAGTTACTCTGAGCTGGTACTCTGCTCCAGCTTCTTCCTTGGTTAAGTTCAGTTGGCAGGCAGGCTGTCTCACCTATCCATATTGTCCCCTTGCATTACAGGGAAAGGTATGTTGACCTCTTGCAAGCAGCCAGCTCTGGCCATGCACTCTTTTAAGGCATGGTACATGCACACATTGAGAAAGATGAAAGAAAAAACTGGACTGCAAAACCCAGAATTTCCTGGGCAACACAACCAGTCACCACACCTGCAGGGAGGGGGGCAAGGTCTGGGGAGCTGTTATTCAAAAATCTAACCTTTCCCAGCTTTGCCAATATTGCTGTGCTCATATTATGCACGCTGGCATTAGAACGCATGCATTCATTGCAGCTGCCTGAGTGGGTGGCCAGCAGGCACCAGGTGGAATGGTGACTGAGTAGGAAGTTCTGGAGGACACTGCTCCATGTGCCACGTGGCTTATCCTGAGCTCACCTGTTGGCCTCAAGTGCCTTCCCATCCCCCATGTTGAAATAAGATTCCCTTGTCACTCCAGCTAGCTTCTGTACATAGAAAGAAGAATGGGGGTGGGCTGGGTTTGAGGGGAGAGAGCACACCATCTTGTCCATCACCTCAGGCAGCAAACTACTTTGGCTCCTTAAAGATAATTGATGATTGTTATTAGTTCTCGTAGTTGTTGTGATAATAGTGGTATTTTGACTTACAAACTGCCCCATAGTGCTAGAGGACTCTCTGGGTAGTTTACAACATAATTATGCAAGGAACACTTTGCTTCCCAGAGAGCTGGCTACTCATTTACCAACCTCGGAAGGATGGAAGCCTAAGTCAACCTTGAGCTGTTCAGATGGTATTCCTCTTAAAAGTGCTTTCTGTGTTGTCCTAATTTGATGGAAGCCACCTCATCTGTTTACCCCCTGGATAGGTGTTGTACCTATTTCCCATCTTTCTATCTGCTGTAACTGATCCCAAGATTTTTTTCCTTTATAACAGAAATCCTCTACAAGGATTTGTAAAAATGGTAAATATTCACAGATTTATTGTAGCATATGTTTTTATGAGGCACATAATGCTTATACTGCAGTAGATCCTTTACTTTCTAAAGCGTCACACAATACTTTGTTGGTTGTTGCTGCAAGAGGCTTGGTTACGGCTCTGGAAGTTGCTAGCAGACATTAAAATTGTACAGGTCTCCAGCAGAGGGAGCCATAGATCCATTAATATGGGCTGCCACAGTCAGCTCCTTATCCCATCTGTTTTGATGATTACCCATCACTAGGCAGCCGATTGCAGGATACAAGCACGTATTTAGGACATAAAAGGTGTAAAACCTGTAAGCCTGAGAGGTGCTACTACCAAGTTTCACACCACAGTTCTGCAGCTATAATCTAGTGTAAGGCAAAGAAGCTTCTTGGTGTGAGCACTCCATTCCAATGATGGTGAAACAAAAATTTGGATCAATGGTTTGTTCACTAGCTAGTTTCTTTGCCTGGATGGCAAGTCTGTAAGGCTCCATTTTTTCAGATATGCAAAAATGTTCATCTCTAGTTTCGGAAACTGCACCAACACTGGAGGCATTCAAGAGAAAACTGGACCACCACCTGTCACATGTACGTACTTTGATCTGGATTCCTGTCTCAATGGGGTTGTGTGGATTTGATGGCTTTATAGGGCTCTTCCAACTTTGTTATTCTATGATTCTATGAACTTCCTTTCAATACATAGAGAACTGGGATTCAGGAGCAGATTGGAAAGATATATAAAACTGTTAACAGCAGAGAGAAGATTGGATGTTAGCCAGACTTCATTGCCTTCAGTGCCAGGATGCAACACAGAAAAGAAAACATGAGAGATTGTCAGAACATATACAGAGTGCATTTTGTCCAAAACAGAGTAACTGTAGCAGGTAACCATACATCTGCAATAAAGTACAAAGCTGCCAGGCATGGCTTTTTGAGAGGTTTGCGATAAGCATGGCAGAACCAGAATGAGAACTTATATATCCAAAGTGCAGCCCACTGATTCCTAATAATGGACCAGACCAAACCAGCTAAGTTATTCAAGAAACTTTAAAAAAAGGAATTGGGAGATTTGTCATATTCATAAATGATGCAGTGTCAAGTGGCAAAAAAGCAGGATAACCAGGCTTGCAGATTAGACTAAATGATTACTGACCATCAAAAAGATGTGAGATGCTCTGAAAGGTCTCTCTGACTTGGGTTGCAGGTGGCAGAGGAGATGCATCCGATATGTTTGTTTGAATTTCTATCCTGCATTTCCTCCAATGAGCTCTAACTTCATGAATGCCTCTCCTTCTCCCACTTTGCCTTCACAACAGCCCTGTGAGGGAGGTCAGGCTGAGAGAGACAGAGTGACTGGCCCAAGGTCATCCAGTGAGTTTTATGGCTTTGCAGAGAATAGAACTTGGAGCTCCCAGGTCAAAATAATCACTACATCTTACTGGTTCTAAACTTAGATATGAAACCTCTCACATTGGCTAAAAAGGGGGGGAAAAGAAGAGGGACAATGCTACTTATATTCTGAAAGAATGTTTATAAATCAGCTATAACTATCCATGAAAGAGATGCTGAGATCATGACAGAAGCAGAAAGATGAATGGAGCATCAGGAAGAATTGTGAAAGGACGGGAATGAAATCAGCAAGTATAAGGTGATTCTGTAAACCAAGTATAGTAATATATGTACATATGCATCTCCATATATATTACTGTAACATATGCTAATATAAAGTCATTATACTTACAGATTTAGTAAGTAGCTCTGTTTGCCTCAACGAAGAGAAGGAGGAACCCCAAACTCAAAAGCCGGTGGAGAAATGAAACATCTCCTGATTTTTTGGGGAGGGGGCAGCAGTCAGGGAGCCTCAGGAACACAAGAGGTTTTATTTGGGGGGGGGGAGAGAAGATTAAAGGACAGGGCAGGAAGAATGAATGGAAAAACTCTTCCAGCTTTTCCCAGGCTCCTCTGGGGCCATCCAAATATGATGGACTATGGACCCCATTATCCCCAGCCAGAATTTGTGTTGCTCATATGCAGTTTTCCAGATCGCCTAGAGGGCAACTGAGAGGGAAAAATCTGAATAATATTCTCACTCACAAAATGAAAACAAACACTAGAACTGAAGCCATTCTGTGAAACTGATTTGCTGTAAGTTTCTTGTAATAACATGTCTTCATACTACGTATCATCAGCTCGTGGAACTACTTGTCACAGGATGTGGAGATGGTCACTGCTTTCCAGAGAGACAGTGTGGTAAACTATAAGATTAGAACTAAGGAGACCCGGGTTCAAATCCCTATGCAACCATGGAAACTCACAATGGGGGGTATACAGCAATAGTAAAACCTCTCCTTAAATATATCAATTGCCTTTAAAACCATGTTCCAGTTGCCGTAAATTGGATATGACTTGACAGCACATCACAACAACAATCTACCAAGATGGCTTTCTTGAAAGACACCCACTCTCCAAGGAAGTGTTTGTTTATGACTGTTAGCATTTGTTGAGTTCTTGTCTTTACAGCAACCATCACTCAAGAGCAACTGTTAAGGGTTGTTGCCCTGCCAGATGTTGATGGATGGCAACTCCCCCCCAGCCGTAGCCTGCACAACTGATGGTGAAGAATTATGGCAGCTGCAATAACATCTGGAGGGCCACAACAGCCCACCCTAAAGCTGCTGTGTCCTTATCTCCCAAATCTTGCATTTGAGCTTCCAGGAGCCTTCCTTGGGCCGGTTTTGAAGAGGGGGAAAAGAAGAACTGAGTGGAAAGGGACCCAGCCTGGCCTTTCTTATTTCCTGTGGCCTGGAGAGCCTCCAGAGTGCCGTCAGAGGGGAGAGTATAAAACCCAGGGCCATAAAAAGGAGGCCACCACAGTTGGAGGGAGGCATTAGCCCCAAGGTAAGGGAAAGGGGTGTGGGATGGGGGTAACCAGGCGCAGAGGACTCGAGGAAGAGAGAGGCCGGGACGAGGCACATGTGAAGAAGGGGAGGAGAGGAGGGAAGCGAAGTGGGGCGGGGCGGGGCGAGGCGGGGCGGGGTTCCGGGGGGGGGCTGCCTCGCTCCTGATGGCAGGAGCCCCGTTTTGTTGTCCCCCCGGTGCATTGTGGGAGTGATCCTCCCCTCGCTCAGCGCGCCGCACATGGCAAGCCAAGCGGATGACGGCCCCCTTGAGTCAGCCTGAGCGCCCGCCCGCCGCCGCCCACCTGCACCCTCACCGTCTGTCTCTCCATCTTGTGATATTTCACTCCGGAGGCAGTTAGGCAAACAAACTCGGTGCCAGATTGTACTGAAGAGCCCCTCCCCAGCCCTCCCCAAGCTCTGGAGAGCTCCTCACCAAAACCGGTGGACTGGGTCGTAGAAGGCAAACTTCTTTCCCCAAATGCAGGCAGGCATGTATATATATATATTTATATATATCCCCCTGATTTATATATAAATTTATATATTTACACACACACACACACAAATTAGCAAATTATATCTAAATTGTATGTGTGTGTGTGAGAGAGAGGGGGGAATATGTGCAAAATATATTCCTTCGTCCCTATGCCCTATGCCTCCCCCGTCCCTATGCCAATCAGACACACATCTCCCTCTAAATGACAATCTCGGCCCACTCCGCTGCGCTGCGAGATGAGGTCATTTACGCCGAGTTTTACCCCCCCCCCCCAATTACTTAAAGCAGATTCAGAAGAGCTTGCGTGTACATTCTGTCACTCCATTAAAAAAAATTAGCGTGTTCCAAGTTATAATAACTAAAGCTGTTCAACGTGGGTTGATTTTTGGTCACAAGATAGATTTTTTAAAAATCCTAAAATGTTCTACTTTTGCTAGATTTCCAAGTCTATGAAAAACTTGACTGTAGGGTACGAGGGTTCCCCCCCTTCCCCACCGGTTTGTTTGTTAATTTTGGTGTTGTCCGGGTTTTCGGTAACCGAAAATGATCGAACCCACACAAGGCTTTCGTCTTCCAAAACTAAACGAAGGAGCCCACCCGTTTACTTTCCTGAAACCCATACAAGAGGGAAGGGCAACCATTCCAGATGTTGAAGAGGTGGGCTTTAACCCATAAGATACTACGGTCCTATGCAAACCAACCTAGGAGTAAGTGCCACTGGATGTAATCGGGCTTATTCCTGAGTGTCAGCATAGATACAGGCTGGAATCCAATTGGAGGTACCAACAAGAGTAGGCCTATTGACCCAGTGAAGATTATGTGAGTCGACGTCTATACAAGTTCCATTAATTCAATGGGCCTACTCTAGCTGTAACTTACTACATGGATTTGAGCCACAAGAACGGACTGCCCGCTTGGCCCATAGGCTTGGCCCATAGAATGTACACCGAGAAAGGCAGGTTTGTTTCTCCAATGCAGGTGGCTAAGGGTTGGGTTATTTTATTTTAGCAGAAGCTGCCATGGATAGAGGGGGTGGGGAGAGAACATCCCCCCGCCCCCATTTAAAACCTAATTCTTCCCCGAGGCCCAAATCCGAAGACCTTTAGTCCTAGTTTTGTGTGTGTGTCTGTGTGTTTGTGTGTGTGTGTGTGTGTGTGTGTGTCTGTGTGTTTTCCTGCCCGACTCTAAACAAGCCGTAGTTAGTATTGCCTTGGGCGTTAGGTCCGGCCCTCTCGAGGTTGGGGCTGCGTTTCCCACCGCCTCTCATCCGTGGTCATGCTAAGGAGGGCGATGTTCAGAGCTCGAGCCGCCAGGTGCTCCTCTCTGCCGGCCCCGGGCTCTTCGGACGCTCCAAGCACTTCACACCCACCTTTACCCCCCGACCGACCCCGATCTTGCAAGGCTGGTCAGAATGATGGTCGCCCTTCTTGGAAAGGGGCGGTTAAGCCAGGGTAGGCACCTACTGACCTGGCCGGTTCGTTCGCCCTCCTCTTGCCGCCTCTAGCCAGGTGCTTCCCGGGGAAGGCAGGCCCAGGGCATTCCCTCGGATATGCTCCCAGCCACCACCGGCCATGGCGCGTCGCCCGGCAGCCCTCAGCCGCCATAGACCAGCCGGCGTTTAGAGCCAGGGTCCCAAGAAAAGTGCTGGGTGCCGGTCAGCAACGCGCGCTTTGGCGTGGACCCAGGCGTTTTCCCAGGAAGGGGCGGCCTATGAAGGGAGAAAAGTGTGTGTGTGTGTGTGTGTGTGTGTGTGTGTGTGTGTGTGTGTGTGTGTGTGTGTGTGTGTGTGTGTGTGTGTGTGTTGTGTGGGTGGGTGGGTGGAGGGAGAGAGAGAGAGAAAGAGAGAATGAGGAGCGGGTAGGAGGAGCGCTGGCAGACGCTGTTGCTTCCTTTCCTGGGAGAGCAGCGCTTCTTGGCAGGGGAGCCGCTGGCGGGGCTGCTCCCAGCTGGCGCCGATGCCAGGTTGTCCTTGCCACGGGCTGCTTCATCTCTTCCTTCGGAGGCTGGGCTTGAGTCTGGGGCGCAAGGCGGTTGCAGAAAGCCGCCTTTCGGAGGGTGGGGAGGGAGGGCGTCCGCTTCCTCTTCTTTCTCCTCGCTTACTCCTCACCCCTCTCGTAACGGATCGAGAATCTGCCCGGACCGCACTGGGAACTCCTCCCCTAGGCTCCGTCCTGGCCCACTGGCCAGAGGTTCGAGAAGTTCCTGTTCGGGACTACCGCTCGCCAAATCCGCCATCCCACAGAGCCGCGGGGCTTTGGGGAGTCGGAGCCCCCCCGGAGGAACTTCCCTCTGCCGCATCCTGCCACGGGTCCGCTATGAACTTCCTGCCCGTCAGTTTCCTGGGTTAGGAAACTGGATGCGACGTGGCCGGGATCCCCCAGCAAGCAGGATCGCTCTGGAGTTTCAAGCAGCGAAAGGGGCCCTGCGTGGGCTTCTCTTTCCCTCCCTCCCTCCTCCACCCCACCCCTTTCTCTTCCCTCCCCCTTCCCACCCCGTCCTTCCTCCAGAGAGTTCTGGGCTGTGTGTCCACCTGGCCTTCCCCAGACAGCCTGGCTGAGAAACCGCGCTCGCCCCAACGTTACTCCACAACATTCGACCCCCGGGATAGATGAAGGGCTAATCCAGACCCCCAACGCCGCCGCCGCCGCCGCGCTGGCCTGGAGGCTGTTCATTAATCACCTTCTTAAAACACAGGGCTGGGGAACCTTTGGGCCTCCAAACGTCATGGTCTACAACTCCCATAGTCCCTTACTCTTGATCAGGCAGGCTGGAGCCTCTCAGAGTTGAATTCCCAATCATCCGAAGCGGCCGAACCTCCCGGCCACTATGGACGCGCCCCCCCCCCCAATGCCCATGACACGGCCATGCCGGGGCTTTTTCTGCCGCTGTCTTGTTAGGACCGTCCGGGGACAGAAGAAGCCCCGATGGGGCTCTCGGGCAGAAAGGCCCAGGCCACCCGCCGAGCCTGCACCCCTCGCAACGGACGAACTGAGCTGCAGTTCCCGTAAAAGGCTTCTGCCAGATATCGCCCCCGCTGGGAAACCGCCTTGGGGAAATCTCTGTTAAAGGGAGGTCCGCACTTGCGCCAAGAAACGACGGCCGTGATTCTAGACACGCTTTATTGCTTTAACAGACTAAGACTGTTGCCCCTTGGCTCATTCGCAGCAGGAGCTGTGGTCCGGTTACCCGGGCGAGATGGCCAGGCTGAGCCACTACTAGCCCTCCATCGCGGGGCTCCCGTGTTAGGAAGAGCTGCCGGGCGCTCCTGCAGACAAAGGAGCCGCAAAAGATGGAGAGTGAAGTAGACCTGACAAGAACTTGGAAAAGTTACTCTTTTGGACTACAACGCCCAGATTCTAAGGAAGGTCAAATTATTTCCCTCTTTCCTGTTTCTTAACTGGCAGAAACTATGAGGCTCGCTCATTCAGCTGAAGGAAAGATGGCCCGGCCCCCCAAGTTCATGATCAACCCCGCTCCCACTCCAGGAAAGAACTGCGGCATTGTCAGAGTCTAGGTTTTGTAGTCCAAAAAACAAACAACAAAACCACAGTGACTCTTCCAGGCTCGGCCCCCTGACCTCTTCCAGGCAGCCCCCCCCCCCAAATCCTGGGGGGAGCGGGGGGGAGCCGCTTCTCCGCCCGCTCTGCACCCGCGGCGCTCCCTGCAGTGCAAAAAGGTCTGCTTGCGTACTTCTGTTGCCCATCATAATGACAAGCCTCCTGCTTCTTAATAATCCTGAGGAGCCTTCTCCATCAGAGGAAAGGACGGGCTATGGGTTGGCTTGATCCCAGCAGAAGCACCGCCTTCCGATCTCAAACCCGCCTGCGTAGGTAAACCGCCTTTGAAACCTCTACGAAAGGCCGCAATGCACGGGCGCCGACAACCAAAAACGGTGACTACCCCCTCCCAACGCACCTACTCCTCATTTACTCCTGAGTAGGCACACAGTCTGCACGAGATGTGGAGCTTTGATGATGGGGGGGAAAAAAGAGTGAGTTGGCCACTAAAAAGGTGGGCAACGCTTAGAAAAGTTACTTTTCTCGACTACAGCTCCCAGCAATTTCGCCTTTACTATGGCTGCGTTTTTCGAATCGCGTATTGTGCGAAAGATCCGTTTGGTTTCGCTTAGACCCGACTTCAGCGCGGAGCTCATTCCGACGTGTCTGGAGTAGCCCGTTCCGTGTACTGAGTTTCATTGTTTTTTCAGTTTCGTCTCTTTCCCTCTGTCCAGCATCTTTTCCAGTTAGTTAAACCATCTGGGGTTTGAGGCGGTTTGGGGCTGGGTTGGGGGGGGGGGAGGAATTGCCTTTTGGAAAAGGTGGCTGAGAGAAGAGGCGTCCTGAAGCCCACTTCTCTCCCCACACCTCTTCAGTTACGCCCCTCGCCGCGGATCGGCTTTCTTTGGAACCTTCCCTTGCCAAAGAAATCAAATCCCATCCCCTTGGGAGGAATCTGTTTTTTTTTCCTGCCGGACAAACAGGAGCCAAAGATAATGATTTCAACGTAAAAGGCTATAGTCAGAAATGTCTCCCCCGGGAAAGCTTACGTACCATTTGCACAAGCTGAAAGGAGCGAAAGCTACATGCTCTGACCCGCCGATAGTCCCAGACACGTGTTCTCTGGTTATGATTATTTCCCGCAGGAGAAAACAAAGCCTCTGCACATGCTCAGAGGCTCCATCTTTCTCTTCGCGCTTGGCGCGTGACAACGCGAGCGTCCTTCCTGGAGGTCCATCCAGAAGGCACCGGCTAAAGCTGCTTTTCAGAACTCGCCTGTTTCAGTCCTTTGCTTCTTTCTGGAACGGCTGTCCGGAGTTCGCCCTCCCGGAATGATGCTCGTGGGATCAGGCGTCTTGACACTGCAGGCTCCGCTCTCCTGCCGCGCCTTAGCTCTTCCCCAAACTTTCTTTACCAGTCATTCATTTACGTCGGAAGTGAATCCCCCCGAGTCCACTTAGATCTACTCCCAAGTAGATTGTCCACAGAGCTTGCAGTTTCAGCAACCGATGAGTTTGCTTGAAGTAAAGACGCAGGGCATCCTTGCGACACTGAATATGAGGATTAATCCGAATTAATGAACGCGGAGTACAGTCATTGAATCACTCCGGTTCGCAGGCTGCTCACTTTCCAACGCAAGGGCGAAGGAATTCATTCCCTGCCGGAGGGGGGGGGAGGGGGACTGGCAGACCCGATGACGCCTAAAGGGTGGGGGCCAGGCAGGTGGGCGTGGCCGGCGAGGGGAGCCCGGGCGGCAAGGTGGACGGGGTGGGCGAGAGCCGCCAAGGCGGCTGGTTGGCTGGGCCGGGCGGGTTGGGCAGGGCAGGACGCTCCCGTCCTGGAAAGGGTTACAGCGGCAGCGGGGGGGCGGAGCCCAGACCGTCCCCGGGAATAAGGCGCCGCCGCCCGGCTGCTCTCGCTCCCTTTCCCTCCGAGTGGCTGGCAGTGTGTCGCGGCGGCGCGCGCGAGGAGCGGCGCTCATGGGTCTGGGCAGCTCCGCCAGAATGCAGCCGCGGTCCGGCAGCTCTCGCCGGCGGAGCGGAGGGTAGCGCTGGGCCCGGGAGGGAAGGGTGGCAGGGAGGCTGGCGGGCGGGCCCCGGCCGGCCATGAACCCCCGCGGGCGGCGCCCAGACCTGGAAGGGCTGATCCTGCTCCAACCGGTTGCGTTGCGCCCCGTCCGGCAGGAACGTCGCTAGGGACTCCCGGGACCCGGACTGGTTTCACGGCTCAGCGAGGACTTCGGGAGCGACCCCTTCCCCACCTGCTCCTCTCCCCCCTTCCCCCCCTTTCCTTCTCCGGAGGCGTTGCCCTCCCTCCTCCTTTTTCCCCCCTGCCACATTACACCAAGTCTGCCTGGCACCATGCTGCTCCGCCTCGGACCCTCCTTGTACGGTGAGCGAGGACCTTCCGATCCGGATTTATTATTATTATTATTATTATTATTATTATTATTATTATTATTATTATTATTATTATTATTATTATTATTATTATTATTATTATTATTATTATTATTATTATTTTCTCTTGGGAGGGGGAGGATTGTTTAGACTGCGAGTGATGCTGATCCGGAGCCGAGGAGCCAGGACGGCTCGCGGGAGCGGCGGGTGTGGGGGGGGGCGAAAAGAGAAGAGGGGCTGAAGCCAGAGGACGGCAGGAGCACCCCCTGCCCGGGAAGCGGTGTGCGGAGGGCGCCTGCTCGAGCCAGACTCAGCGAATTCTGCGAGTTCGGAAGGCAGGGGCGAGACGTCGCGCCCTCGGCGGCTGCCCCTGGAGATCGCGCCCGGGAGAGCGCCGGAGCCGTCTCGAGGGAGCGGATCCTCTCTTCTCCGGCGCTCCCGACGTGTCCTGGCCGCCGTAGCCGGCTGGTGCTGCTGCTGCCCCGGCTAGCCCCCTGGCGACCTTGAGCCGGAGGCAGGAGCGCCAAAGGCGCCGCTCTGCTCCTCCTCCCTCCTGCAGACAGACGAGCCCGCGAGGGCCTCTTCTCGGAGCCGTCCTGGTTTTTGGTTTGGGTTTTCGTTTTGCTTCTTCGCTCCCGGCTGATGCTTCCGCACCAACTCCTGCGCCCGGAGCCTGGCTTCCCAAGGCCGGCAGCCGCCAGGGGAGTGAGTAGAGCTGGAAGTGGGGCCGGTGAGTGCTGCCCCAGGGCCCGGACCGTGCTCGGCCCCCTCGGTTATGTCGTCCGATGGCCGGGTGAGACCTCGTTTGCTGCTGAGATCCTGTGGGAAGCCCTTCTCGCGCGCGCCCATCTCCGGGGAGGGAGGGAACGTGTGGCTTCGAGGGGGCGTCAACTCCGGACGGACTCTGGAGTCAGATAGGTCTGAGACCTTTCCCCTCCAGGCGGTCAAAGCTGGTTCTCTGCCCCCCACTCCTCCGGCTCGGTTCCTTGTGTATATCTGAACTCGGAAAGAAGCGCAACTTCTTTTGCGCTGCGGGGGAGGGGAGGCGCTGGGGCTGAGGGCGAGGGTGAGGGGCCAGGCGGGCGTGTGGCGGTCCGGAGACACCAAGGGAAGTGAAATGGGTGCCTCTCCCCCTCGAGGGAGGCGGCGAGACAGGTGGATTTCACAAAAGACACCCGCAGGTGGCCGGGTGTAGTGCCCAGGAAGGGGCAGGAGAGCAGCAGGTGCTGCTGCCCATTTCCTGCCAGTTTTCCCTGGCAGCCTTCCACAGCTGGACAGATGCATGGCCCGTGGGGCTGCGGGATCAGGCGGCTGGGCAGCAGTTCAGGCATGGCAAGTGGTGAGGGGTACTGTGCCTGCCTGCCTGCCTGGCTGGCTGGAGGGATGCCGGTGGTGGCTTTCTGCTTGTTGCCCTTTATAGCCTGGCCCCCAATGGGTTACGCAACAACAGGCCGCTCTGCTTATTTTGGGGGTGTTAAATTATGGACGAAAGAGGAGTTGGGCTTTGTTCAGCTTTCTCTCACGTCACCAACCACGTCAAGGCCTGCTGAGGCTGCTCCCCCCCTTTCACCTCCCAACCCTACCCTACAGCTCAGCTGGCCTTTCTATTTCAACCCCAATGGGGGGGGGTCCAAATTTAAGAGCAGGGGTTGTGTGTGAGCTGCCTCAGCCTTTGATGGCGCTGAAGCACTGCTTTCTACACATACACACACACAACTTCTGAAGTGGGTCTCTTTCAAGATGGGTGGATCTTGTTACTCCTTCTGTGCAGAAGTCCCAAGACTAGACTTTCCCAGCCCGGTGCCTTTCCCAGCACAGTCCCAGTGTTGGACTACAGCCCCCATTATCCCCAGCCAGCATGGTTGGCTATGCTTTCTGGGATTTTAGGAGCTGGAGTTCAGTCAATTGGGAAAGCACCCCATTTGTGGACAGTGGATGCAAGCAGGCAACTACGTATACCGGCAGCTGGAAGGATATAACTCAGACCTGGACAATGAGAGACCTGTTCCAAATGAGCTTGGAAATGGCACTCCAGAAAATAGGATATATCTAAACTCCTGGCTAGCTACTAGTCTCCACTTACAGGGGAGACAGAGGGGGTCTCTTCAATGACGGATGTGAAGCCCTAGATAGTGCCTCCCCCCATGTTGTCTATTGTCAATTGATCTGCAGCACTCTTTTGGCATATAGGCTGGCAACTGAAGATTTAAACAGTACCATTCCGTGAGCTGTTGCTGGCCCAGGAGCTTGTAGTCATTGATCTTTACTCTATGGGAAGGTTGTAGGGTCAGCCCTGAGATATGGTACTTAAGAGCAACAGCATCAGCATTGCCATTCCTCTGATCTCAGAGGCGATTCATGTGATGGAGTGGCTGAAATTCTCAACAACTGTACTACAGTGTGAAAGGTTGTAAATACAGCCTTTGAGTGCCACAGGATATTTTGTTCTTGCAAGGGTGGGTAAAACCAACAAGCAACAGCTAAAAATCCATACAGTCCTGCTTTAAGCCAGTAGAGTTGACACCAGGGAAGGATGTGTGTGTGTGTGCAAATCTTTCTGTCTTGCAGTAGTCCAGTCGATATCCATGTCCTGGTCTTCTGATGAATGCTCTGCTTGAGAGCAAAGAAGCAGGATCATGTGTTTAGGTGTGTGCTTGTTCGTCTCCATTTGGTAGTATTGTTCCTATGAGTTGAAAATATGGAAGATTAGTCTGGACAAGGAAACAATTGTTGCCCTTAAGAGAAGCAGTAAAAAAAATATTTTCACAGGAAAGTGACAGGAAATAATGCTATTTCTTCTTTTCAGTCCTGAGCAGTGATAAATCTGGAATTGCAGATATTCAGTATAACACTGCCCATAGACCAGCCATTCTCAACTGGCGCCCTCTAGGGGGCCCTCTAGAGGGCCCTGGCACATTTGAAGGGGGCTACAGACTGGAAACAGTTCTTCAAACACCACCTTATAAGGTTCATTTTGCGACATACAATTCTGATTTGGTCTCTATTTCAAATTATGTTTATGGCCATGGCAAAGAAAAAATAGTTGAGAATGGCTTCCATAAACAGTAGTCATAACCAATAGATTTCGGGGCGGGGGGGAGTTTAAGATCAGTAGCTCTTAATTGCCCAGTCAAGGCAAAGCCTTTCTCAAATATGTATTCGCGAAGGCTTTCACGGCCGGGATCTAATGGTTGTTGTGGGTTTTTCGGGCTCTTTGGTCATGTTCTGAAGGTTGTTTTTCCTGACGTTTTGCCAGTCTCTGTGGCCAGCATCTTCAGAGGACTGGAGTAGGAACTCTGTCCATGCTCTGTTGGTGTTTGTTAGATAGTATTTATAGCTGTGGGAACAGCTTTTGCCTTTTTTCAGGAGATAAGGTGATCAGCATGTTTTTGTTGTGATGAGGGAGGGGGGGAGAGGGAGAGATTATCTGTCACTGGGGTTGATGGGTGTTGTTAGCTGGTCTTTTTTGTGCAATGATCTCTGGCCTTTGTGGCTGGGTAAGAGTTTGTTGACCTTTTGCAGGTTGCATTTTTTTTAGAATGGGCCGCCAGGCCGGGTTTAGTTTCAGGCCTTCTTCTTTCCTGTTGAAGTTTTGTTTATGTTTATGGATTTCAGTGGCATTCTCAAATACTTTGTACCACAGCAGGGATAACTTGCAACAACCTATCTCCTTGGGAGAATCCATTTCTTTCCTAGCTGCTACGAGTATTGCAGCTAAGAGGGAAGATGATGAGGAGGGAAGGTATGAAGGATGTCACAGTCCCTACTACTCAGGGAGTCTTGGGGCTTTGACTTTGTGAGCCCTGGCTTCACAATATGACTGCACATGTCTCCTGACATTGGTTTCACTTCTATATCTCAGGCCACAAAAGGATACTCCCTGTGGATACGATCAGTAGGAATGGACTTGCAATCTTGGCATGATGGCTAGTGTCCCCAAGTCATCTTGATTCATCAAGACGATGGCCTCAGATCACACGATGGACCAGTGAAGGGTTGGGTGCTCTGTAGATAGTTCCCTGTGAGAAGCAAAAAGCTGCTCTGTCCCTTACTAGCTCCCTTTCCCTTCCTGATACATTCTCCCCCCCCCCCCCGCAACTCCTCAGCTGTTTGCCTTTCAGCTGCCTTGACCACTGGGTCCCTCTGGTAGGATGTCCCACCCTTTGGCTTACTATTTGCTTCCCCCGTGTAACTAAAGGGGACGCACTTGTTGGGTGCATTCCTGGTGGGTGCTGTGCACCTGGGCATTGGGAGGGGTGGGCACTGAACTGCTGAAGGCCTTTGTCCGGCAAGGTATCCCTGTTGTGGGCTCCTACTGCTCTCTCCCTCTCTGTCTCGTGGGGTGAGTTGTTCCTACACCTTCCCCAGAGAGTGATCATTCATCACAGTACTGTAGTGTGGTTAAAAGCTAGAAGGACATGGAGGGACTTGTACTAATCGGAGTACAAACTGGAATTATCTCAGGCAAGGTTAATGAACATTCAGCAGAGCTTCCTTCTCGGAGAAGGGTTGAGGGTTTAAATCTCTGAAGAGGCATTTTAAGGGGGAGATGCCTTCATTCTCTCTCTCTCTCTCAATCTCTCTCTCTCTCTCTCATGCACACATTAAGGCTTGGCTGGATTTGGGCAGAGATTACAGGGCACAGATGATTGATGTGATGGCCGCCTTGTGTTAAGGAACATGGGGACTAGAGTAGCTTCTCAAGCTAATGTGATCTGCTAGTGTTGTGTCCATGTTTCAGAAAATTGTGAATGAGCCTCTTCTTGCAGTTCCTAAGAAAATCCACTAAAGCCTTTTTGTTCTGTATGACAATTAGAGTTTGGGGAATGATCTCAGGGCTGGGAAGGAGAAGAAAGCTAAATATCAATGGGTAATCTTGGGAATTGCTAGGAAGCAGGAGATGGTGGGCTGAGGTGGAACTGGGCAGGGAAGTCAGCAGTAGCTCCATCGGAAGTGGGTCTGCATGACAGAGAAAGAGAGGGAGTGTATATCTCTGTGTGTCTGTGTGTGTAGGGAGAGGTCAGCAGTACGTACCACTTGCCTGTAAACTCCCTTCCCCCAGGACAATCCAGGGAGGCCGGAGGGCTTTTATGGGGAGAGATGAGAAGCTTCCAAGCCCTTCCCCTCCCTTTTCTCTGCCCAAGCTCCAGCGAAAGCCACAGGCCTGAATTATGGATGAGACTCCTTAGGTTACAGCCGTTCCACCGCACCAGAGAAGAGTCCAAAGACAAGAAGCAGTCAACATTAGCAGCAGCTGCCGCTCCCTCCCCCACCCCACCCCCAGCTGGAGAGAAAGATTTCTCCCTTGTTTTCCCTGGAGGGGAGAACTGGCCTGCCATGATTGTTCTAGAGGAAATGGTCATTTGCTGGGGGAACACAAGCTTCCTTCCACCCCACCTAGGCTCTGGGGAAGAAGGTGGTTTTATAGCTGGGTGAGAAAGTGTGGAGCAAGGTGGAGCTGGGTTTCCTTCCCCGTTCAGTGTGCTAAATGGGACAGTGATGGCTGTCTGCTGACCTGGTCCTTTCCACCCCAGCAGGAGCCTTGCACACATTCCTTGCTTGCCCATGAGGAGATGGCCACTCTGTCTGAATAGGTCAGTGCAAGACTTGGGGGCAAAGAAAGGGACCTGGGGAGGGGGGGGGAAGAGCTCTGCTGGAGGCCAGGGAATTAGGCTACTGACCTGAAGAGAGAAACTGGCATAAAGGTTGCCTCTCCCTGACCCCCATTTCAGGAGAACGGGAGAGAATCACATTAGAGTGCCCAGTTGTGAGAGCAAACTTCCTGATAAGAAAGCAAAAGAGGGATCAGATGGTTCCTTGTTATAGGGACAATTCATGACGCCTTTGTATCTTAGTCAGAAAGAGCTTTTTCCCAGTGCTCAGACCCTACAGTGAATGTATGAAGATTGTAAGAGGAATATGTCTTGCTGAATGAACCTGGAAACAACCATTTTTTCCCCCTTTGGTAGGTATGGTACTGGTAGGAATAGAGATGTGCCAATATCTGTGGCTATTGGCGTTGCGTGAAGGACCCTGCCTGGTGCTTGTCATGAGGAGAATGAAGGCTGAAAGGAGTGGGAAGAGCGCGTAGGGCCCAAGCGGAGATGGTGTGAACGACTGAAACGGTATCAGCAGCTTGTGTTACTCGTTTACCACGTCACACCACCTACGCCAATACAGACAGAGGTTGGGAACTATGTACCGCCTGCATGGGAGTGCTCACGTGAGGCCATCTGTGCACATATGTGCACAGTGACAACGTACGCCTGGCTTGCCGAGGGAAAGCGCACGCACCCGCCTGCCTTCTCACGTGGGATTCTGCCTCGGCAGAGTTGCCAACTCAGGTGATTTTTGTGAATTTCATGATTCGGGGATTGTTTCTCTTCTCATCCTCCAGGTTCTTGAGGAGTGGGAGGCTTTTGGCTTTCTTTTCTTGAAATGGAAGCATGCAGTCCGTTCCCAAAGAATGAGAACAGGAGCTGGGAAGCATAACTGGAAAAAGTAGAGCTTCTGTGGGACACCGTATTGTCAGTCTGCCTTAATCTTTTGACGTTTCAGTGCAATGGAAAGCTTGGCACTTGAGCCATTTTGAATATGTGGACTGCGTATTTAGTGGGATGTACCAGAGGGAGTCAGTATTACCTAATAGTGACAGTAACGTGAATAGTGGTGTAATACATCAGTCTTGAAATAACCTGAGTAATGGGGGCCGGTGGGCCACACTGGCAGTATTGCACATAATTAGGGGCTGGGTAAGTGATGATGCTCATCCTTACCTGTTCTTCTTTTCCAGGCTTGGCTCCCACGTTTCTACTCCTGCTGGCCTTGCCCCTGGGAGCCCCCTCGTGCCCTATGCTGTGCACCTGCTACTTTTCTCCGCCCACCGTCAGCTGCCAGGCCAACAACTTCTCCTCCGTGCCACGGGTCCTGCCACCCAACGCTCAGCGCCTCTTTCTGCAAAACAATCTGATTGGGACCCTGCGGCCAGGGATGTTTGGGCCCAGCCTCACCACTCTGTGGCTCTACTCCAACAATATCTCCTCCATCCAGCCAGGTACCTTCCGCCACCTGCAGGGTCTGGAGGAGTTGGACCTGGGGGACAACCGCAATTTACGCACTCTGGACCCAGACACTTTCCGTGGCCTGGAAAGGCTCCAGTCTCTACACCTTTACCGCTGTCAGCTGAGTAGCCTACCGACCACCATCTTCCGCAATCTTTTCAGCCTCCAGTACCTCTATCTGCAGGAGAACAATCTCCTTTGCCTGCAGGTGAGTGGTTTCAGTTTGACATTGACACTGAGTTCATTTGGCCTCTAGAGTAGAAGTGAGCAACATCCAGATGTTGTTGGTCTGCATCTTCCATGGTTCTTCACCATTGGGTCTGCTATGCAGAGCTGTTGAGAATTGTAGCCCAGTACCTAAAGGACTGGGCTTTGCCAGCTCCTGTCCTGGAGAGGGCAGGTTCGCAGGTGGGCAGTGGCATGGGATCTCCTTTGTCGTCTAGTGGCCCTTTGAGTAGACCCGGTTCCATGTTATGGATCTTTGTCCCTTGTGAAAATGCACGTCCAAGTTGGTTTTTGAAGAAACATTCCTGCTGCTGTGGCAGAGGGTGGGGATTGAGGATGAGAGTTTGGGAAGGGAAGGGGGGTGGGTAGGTGGAGGGCAGGGTAGGATAGGACAGACTGTCCTTTGGGACCAAAAGATACAGGGAGAGCCACGACTCCTGGGTTTCAAATGACTGTGAGGACAGGTGAGAAATAGGCCCTGGGGAGAAATCCCACTTCCCTTGGTGAAAGAGGGGGGAAGCAGGAGTGCTGATAGTGATTCCCCAGGTAGATGGCTTAGCATGTGAATTCCTCTCTCAAGAGGGCAAACTAAGCCCCCCCCCGCCTCTAGGCTCCACTCTTATCTCATCAGAAGGGTGGCAAAGCACTGATGTGGCTCTGAAGCCTCCTCCCTTCTTCCAAGTATTTCTCCCCTGAAGGCAGATGCTCGGGTGCCCTGCCAGCGACTCACTTAAAAACCACATGCCTCTCCAGCCCTGGGCACTGTGGCTTCAGAGGAGGGGAAGCTCCAGCCTGGCCTGCAGCAGTAAAAATGCACTTATAGATGTTGCCTCCCTGCTTCAAGCCACATCCGTAGTGGAGGGAGGGGCCCAGGGTTGGTTGTGGAAGGAGGAGAGGAGGGAGGGCCCCTCTTTGGTGCCTCTCTTGTGGTGCAAGACATCCAGAGCAGGAGTCAATAAACTTTATGTTTCTACTCAGCAATAGACTCCTGCCTAAGGGCAGGAGGGAGGGAAGAACCTAAGAAGGGCAGTAAACATTGAGTCTTCAGCAGCAGCTGATAATACTCCCTGTGTAGGAGAGAGCTTTTGGGACAGTCCATTCTAAGATGCCTCTTCTTCATACCTCTTTCTTCTTCCTCAATCTCCCAGGATGACCTTTTTGTGGACTTGGCTAACCTGAGCCATCTTTTCCTCCATGGCAACAAGATCTGGCAGCTCTCAGAAAACGTCTTCCGGGGCCTGTCAGGATTAGACCGCCTGTTGCTCCACAGGAACCGCCTGCATGCTATTCCCACGTGGGCCTTCCGTGACCTGGGCAAGCTCACCATCCTGTATTTGTTTAACAATAGCCTGGCCACCCTCTCTGGGGAAACCCTCTCCGACTTGCCCTCCCTGGAATTCCTGCGCCTCAACAACAACCCGTGGGCCTGTGACTGCCGCTCCCGCTCCCTGTGGGCTTGGTTCCAGCGCACACGGGTCTCCGTCTCTGACGTCCTGTGCGCATCCCCTGCAGAGCGCAAAGGACGGGATATGCGTTACCTCAACGAAGAGGTCTTTCAGAACTGCCCTCTAGTCAGCCACCACCACCCTGTTGGCTTTGACTGGGGCTGTCGGCCTGAATGGGAGAATGGAGCCGTTCACCCCCACCCCCACCCGCACCCTCGTCCTCATCCCAATGGCTCATCCAATCACCTCTATGGCCTCGGAGGGTCTCCTCCTGCAGATCCATCCTCCTTCTATAGGGACGTGCCAGCCAATGACATCCGCAGCCCCAAGTATGACCCACCCACGGAAGATGACCATTGGGGGGGCTATGGTAATGAAGAAGGAGGGCAGCTGAAAAAGGGGTGCCCAGGACCGGGCTGTTCTTCTCTGGACTCAGGGGCTATCAGGATTGGCGCCCTCTCACTTCCCTTTCCCTGCTTACTGATGCTGTGGGGGCCTTCCTGGTTTTGACACTGGAGGGTGGCCGCCCTGCTAGTTGGCTTTGGGGACTGAGACTGAGAGATCCACACCAGGGATGGATCTCCACTCGGCACTTAGCTGAGGCCAAAGTGTTTAACCTTTGCCCTGTCACAGGGATCAAGGAAGACTAGATCCATTGCTGCTGCTGCTGCTGCTGCTTTCCTGACCAATTAAAACTAGAGCCACTTTCTGGGTGGCGTCTGTCATATTTCTGGAACATATGGCAAAAGTGCTCCTCTTTTTTAATTTTTGGGATATTGCATAACTTTCCCTTTCAAGATGTTCTCTAAATGCTCTTTCTTACTGGGTCTTTCCGAGGCTTCTCTGGCTTCTGTCTCCAGGAAAAAGCAAGGCTGTCTTCTGTGCATGTTAAGGAAGTATGGGATGTATGAGAAACCAATGTTCAGGGGCCTCGTTTCTTTCTACAGAATCCTACCATGCACAAAAGTGCCTGCTTTGCCCAAGTGGATGCTGATCCTTCACCTGAAAGGCAGAAACACTGTCCCCTTCCAGAGCTTAAGAAGACTCTAGGGCCCTCCTCACTCTTGACTCCTCCCCATTATCTTTTCATTTTTCTTTTTCTTTCTTTTCTTTTTCTTCTTTGGTGGGAACTCCAAGGGACCAATTCACATAATCAGTTATGCTGGTTACCAAGTGGAAAGTTTTGCTGATTAACCTCAGACTTTTTGGGGGCTCATGTCCAACATGATGATGAAGGTTGCTCTGCCAAGTGTTTTGCCCATCCTCATCAGAAGGTGGCGAGCTCTTCAGAGGTTTTAACACCATCTATCAGAGAGATACAATAAGGCTGGATTTCTTGTGTGGGGTGGACTAAATGACCTTTGCGGTCCCTTTCTGCTCTGATTAAATCTTTAGACAACAACAAGATTGTGTGAATTGGCCCTTTGTCAATAACATTTGAGTTTGTCTTTCCTCTGGTGCCTCTATCTATTCATCCTCTTTTTAGCCAAAAAGGAGGAAACAGGTTGGTTAAAGACTAATGAAATGCATAGAATTGCTATGAGGGGAGTGTTAGTTAAGGCCATAGTGCTGACTGGCAGGAAGTTAATTTGGGGAGATTAGCTTGCACTTTCCCCATCCACATACCCATTGTGCTCACGGCAGTAGATCCTGATCTAGCCCACCACTAACTGGCTATTGAGAGAGACCGAGGCTGAAGACACCTCTTCTTTCTGGCTTATTCAAAATACTCTTCTCACATTGTTTTTTTTGGGGGGGGGAACTGAGGCTGTGGAGCACATCTGTGACTGTTATCACCTGGATTTGTCACAGAGTGTATACTTGACAGGGTAACATGATTGGTTTGGGCTCCTTAGTGTGTACCACTAAGATAGAAATGTTTCTGGCAATCAAAAGCTTTCTTTGTAATGATGTACACCTCAGTCATGAAATGTACAAAAAAGGCCTCAAGTGAGCAAATCATGAAAATTTCAGAACCCAAGCTAATTCCAAATACCTACAGGTTTTTACAGGCTTAGGTTTGAATGTTAGCCTCTACTTACATCTTATTAGCCTGGAATATTATTTCTTTCCAATATTTATATACTGCCTTTCAACCCAAACTCCTCCATGTGGTTTACAGAGTAAAACTGGACAATTAAAACATCTGAATACTGATGCTTTTGCCACACATTTTCTTGTGCTCTCTTTGGTGGGCAGGATGTTGTTTGAAGGAGAAATCGTAAGAGTGGCCTCTGGGATTCCAGAGTTCTTAGAGGCGAGGCTGCTGTAGGGGCTGTGGGGGGAAAGACAGAAAGACTCCAGTCGCTACTGTTGTAGCTTGGTCTGGCCGACAGAAGCTATAAGACTGTGCTGCATGTGAGATGCTTTAACGGTCCAGCATCAGGACAGGAAGTCTTCAAATCTTCATGTCCAAGGTGGGTGGGAGCTATGTAAAGGCTGGCTTGAGGATGACAATATGAAAGGTACAAGCAAACAAAAACCAGTCATTAATACCTTAAACACCGATCCATTTATTCTGGCATCTGGTGTTGAATGCAGAGTGAAAAGGCCTTCAACCTATGGGCATTTACCCCATAATAAATGTATTAACTTTTGTGATGGTGCAGGATATTTGCTGTGTTTACCAGGGGGAAAAAAGCATGAGTGCATCCACCACCCTGAGAGTTGACATCATGTGGAATATGGACTGTAAGGAAAAACATGTGAAGAGAAAAGATACTTATAAGGCAGGAGTGGGGGACCTGTGACCCTGCATATGTGGCTGGACTGCAGTTTCTTTCCAGCATAACACAGTGGTGACCGGTTAGGGGAGTTGCAATCAGACAAGGACTGGAAGGCCATAAGTTGCCCACCCCCCCCCTCCTCTCAGGCTTTTTCCAGGTGTCAGAGCTTTAGATAGAATCACTGTTCATGTTCAGGTCAGTTAAGCCACGGAGTTCTTTCCAGACACCTAGAAGAGGGTCTCCTTCTCCAGGAAGGAAGGAGGAAACCTGCCCTTTGAAGACTGGCCACATGGAGTTTGAGAAGCCAGTATTCTCTCTCCCACTCTCTTTCTGAATCCTTGTTTTCCTCTTCTGCAAGACTCACGTCAGCATCTCGTATATAAAAATATTTATAAAGGTTGGCTGTTCCCATTCTAAAGAGAAATACTTGTCATTGACGATTCCAGTGGATCAAAGATTGTTCTTTAAATGGCATGTTAAATTGAAAATGTTCTGCGGTGGCATTTCACAGGCAGATACATTTGGGTAGGGGGTTGTACTGCTGAATTCCTTTCGTTATTTGCCCCAAAAAATCATTTGGCAACATGGTATGCTAAAAATTACATCGTCATCTTCTCCCATCATGTCTGGCAACAAGGAGAGCTACCCAGATCATGAAATATCCAGTTCTTTGAGACCTTTTGATGGGAAGGGCCCCCCAAAATCTTCTGCAATGGTGAGAAAGACCCCACAGTGCTCCTCTCTGTGTGTGCGTGCATGTGTGTTTGTGTTTGAAAAGAGGGTGTGGATTTGGTGGCTGGCACCAGCCGTCTTGGCTTTTTGATGCTTAATATTGCCTTGGGGGCTGTAAATTGTGACAGGGAGGGATGATGCTGGAGAGGTTCTTCTTATTTTGAATCTTTAATAGGCGCAAAGAGGGGTGGGATCGGCAACAGTTAGGGCGAGGCAGCAAGAAGAGCATGTATCTTCCTTGTCCCAGCTTTCTTAATTTAACTTCACATAAGGGAGAGGATGTGAGAGCTGGAAGAGTGGGTTATTTTTAGCATTCGAAAGCCTGCTAGTAGCCAGAGTTAAATGTGAAGAGCACAGGTGCTGCGTATGTGTATTCGGGTGTGTCTGTGAGCATCCTTGTTTGGCGAGGGGGGCAGGGGTAAGGGTTGAATCAACTGCCAGAACATTGCCAATGGTTTTAGGAACAGGAAGGTGAGGAGGACTGAAGGCAGAGAACGCAGAGGAGGGCAGCACAGGATTCTGGGGCTGTTGGGTGGCATTCCTGTGAAGGGTTGGGGTAGGAGCACATGAGAGTTAGGGTTAATTGGCAGGGGTGCAGGTGAAGGCCAAAGAGGCAGTGAAGGCCATGCTGAGCCGTGAAAGGGAGAGGAAAGTGCCATTAAATCTGCCAGCAAGACTCCAGTGGGCTCAGTCTTTCCAGGTCAGGTAATTATCCTTGTGAAATATTCATGACCCCTTATCCCAGATGCTATTTCAGAGCAGCAGGGGGAGAGAGAGGGATGTGAGAATGAAGGCTCAGGAAGATACAAACACGCACACGCACACAC